>NC_083403.1:69316399-69972899 GCF_020745735.1 Hemiscyllium ocellatum
AAATCACTTCTGCACTCTTATAATATATAAATGCATTAATATGGGATCCTATGCATGTGCCATAACCATGCAGAGAGACTTGGCAAAAAAGAAAATAGGAGCAGGAGTAGGCTATTTGGCCCTTTGAGCCATCTCCATCATTCATTATGATCATGGCTGACTATCCATATCAGTAGGTCAGACAGCATCTGAGGAGCAGGAGCAGGAGAATCACATTTTGTGATGAATGGCTTATGCCCGAAACATCACTTCTCCTGCTCCTCGGATGCTGCCTGACTTGCTGTCCTTTTCCAGTACCACACTCTCAACCCTGATCTTCAGCATTGCAATCCTCTTTTTCTCTTATCCATATAAGTAACCTTTTCCAGTTTTTCCACAATAGACTTTGATCACTCCAGGCCAAGTGCTATATCCAATTCCTTCTTGAAATCACATAATATTTTAGCCATGACTGTTTTCTGTGGTGGTGACTTCCACAGGTTCACCACGATCAGGGTGAATTGATTTTTGTAATTTCAGTCCTGCATGATTTACACTGTATTCTTAGACTGTGACCTCTAATTCTGGACTCCCCAGTCATTAGGAGCATCCTTCCTGTACCTGCCCTGTCCAGACCTGTTAGAATTATGCAGGTTTCTATGAAATCTCCCCTCATTTTTGCAAACACCGGTGAATATAATCCCAGCCGATTCAACCTCTCCTAATATGTCAGTCCTACCATCCAAGTAATCTCTCTGCTAAACCTTTGCTGCATGCTTTCTATAGTAAGAACATCCTTTCTCAGAGAAGGAATCCAAACCTGCAAATAAGATTGCAACTATATTCTCACCAAGGCACTGTATAATTGCAGCAAGACATCGCTGCTGTGTACTCAAAGGCCAACATATCATTTGTCTTCTTTATTGCCTGTTATACCCACATGCTCATGTTCAATGACTGGTGTACAAAGACACACATGTCTTGTTGCACATTCCCCTCTCTCAATTAACAGCCATTCACATTGCTTCTGAAGTGGGTTACAACACATTTATGTACATTATACTGCTTCTGTCTATAATTTGTCCATTCACTCACCTTGTCAGAATAAGTAGATTGTCACATGATTTGGTATAAATACTGATTTGGTGTTCAAACCGCAGATCTTGAATCTTGCATGTCTTAATGCTCTTTTATAAGCACTTCCCCTATTTTTAATTGAATGAACATCAGTGTTAACTGAAGTGATCAGCATGCATGAAACTTTTGTGGGAGTTTCCTAAAGTTGTTTCTTACTTTCTTTTACTGCTACAGTATTATTTAAAAAAATGTTATTGTGTTGTTGGAGGAGTTTGGATAAGGTGTTGGAATCAGAAGGGAAGTACAAAGAATTGTCTATCTAAGACTAGCTATCAGGAATGGAGGCTGTGGCTTCAGTTCCACTTAAACTGCAGTTCAATGGGAACATGGAAGAAAGAAGAGGTAAAGCTAAATACAGAAGGAAGAAAAGGCTCCCAAAGACCACATACATATAGGAGACTGGCGAATGTTTTATCCTTTCTCATTGGCTTTGCTGCCACTCATTCATGGAAGTGCTTGCATTTCCACATACACTACATTGAGTCTGTATCTGAGCTGCAAGTGACATTGCTTCTTCATCAAACATCTGCACTTGTTCAACTCTTCATGACAAGGCTTGACCAAGTGCCAGATCTTTGGCATCTGAAAGCTTAACTAAGGGGTACAGGAAAGGTGTAGAAAATAAGAGGTTGCTGTACACACCATCTGCAGTTTGTAATACTGGTGAGGCAGAATTCGAGATGCTGTATGAAGTGGGAACATCATCCTGGTTGTTCTCAGGGAAGCCGATCCAGTTATTACTACTTATCCTATCTAGAGGAATAATATCTCCTCCATTGATGATGAAGGGGATAGACACGGCTATTCACAGTTACTCTCTGCTGCTGCTGCTTCCTGTTATGCGCAGATCTGCCCAGAAAGAGTGAAGAATGTCAGTTAGTGTACTTTACTGATACTGTAACAGAAAATACTGAAAGCACTTAGCATCTTGGGCAGCATCTGGAAAAACAGAAACAAATTTAATCTTTCAGCTTTGTTTTCTAATGCAAGGCCACAGGCCCGAAGGACTAACTTTGTTTCTCACTCCACAATCACAGCTAGTTCTGTTGAGAATTTCCAGCATGTTTTGTTGTTATCTCAGATTGTCAATATCCGGAGCAAACTGTGTTTGTATTTCAGCAATGTACCTGTCAAAGCTGAATATATGAAAGTTTATGGAAATTGGGTGCTTTGTTTATGAGGAGAAAGTGAGGTCTACAGATGCTGGAGATCAGAGCTGAAAATGTGTTGCTGGAAAAGCACAGCAGGTCAGGCAGCATCCAAGGAACAGGAGATTCGATGTTTCGGGCATAAGCCCTTCTTCAGGGCTTATGAAGAAGGGCTTATGCCCGAAATGTCGAATCTGCTGCTCCTTGGATGCTGCCTGACCTGCTGTGCTTTTCCAGCAACACATTTTCTGCTTTGTTTATGAGACTTGCAGCAATGATTAAGTATCTGAAACAGAGGGGAACTATCTGTTTCTGCAATTCACTTTGGTGACCATCCCAATTTCCTTTCAGGATTTTCCATTTTTTTTGGAACCTGCAGAAATTCCTCCCCTTCTACTGTTCTCCTGGA
Source organism: Hemiscyllium ocellatum (assembly GCF_020745735.1). Taxonomy (NCBI): domain Eukaryota; kingdom Metazoa; phylum Chordata; class Chondrichthyes; order Orectolobiformes; family Hemiscylliidae; genus Hemiscyllium; species Hemiscyllium ocellatum. Next base: position 69,319,073 of record NC_083403.1, read on the forward strand.
CTAAAGTTTGCAGCAAAGCCCCAAAGAATCTTCCTAATCTATTGTTCAATTAGTACTCTTATTTCATCCATCAAAGACTTTAGCACTTTCATCAACTTAAATGCACCTCTTCTTTAAGAGGGCCAGGCTGCTTTAAAGCTGAGCAGGCTATCACTAAGTCACACTAGCCATGTATGCACCTTGGCTCCCAGCTGAGTAAAAACAGCCAGTCAGCAGGGTATTTCATGCTGGAATTTATGCCACAGACATTAACAGAGCAAATTGAATTATATTCATGTTACACTCTGCTCCACTTTGTCAAGTGGCTAGACTAAAGTAATCCTTGACAAGTCAAGCAGATAAAAAGTGCTGTTCCTTTCAAAGTAATTTATTGCCTGCGAAATGCTTTAGGAAACTTACAATATTTTAAAATGCACATTTGTACTAGGATATTTTTTATTATTTTTGGACCAAGATGCCATACAACTCCTATAGAAACTTACAAAGCATTATGGGCCTTATGTTAACTGCTGAACTCAGTTTAGATCTGCCTTTGGCTGTGAGCTGTTTTACCATAAAGAATTTGAGTGAAATAGTGTAAGATTTCTGATGGAGGGAGCTTAGGCTATTACTTCATAAAATTAGTTCACTGACTGAATGAGTATTTATTTCCTATTTTCCAGCACTTGGTTTGAAACATAGCTGAAAATGTGTTGCTGGACAACTGCAGCAGGTCAGGCAGTATCCAAAGAGCAGGAGAATCAACGTTTCAGGTATGGGCCCTTCTTCAGGAATGAGGAAAGTGAGTCCAGTAGGCTAAGATAAAAGGTAGGGAGAAGTGACTTGGGGGAGGGGGCGTTGGAAATGCAATAGGTGGAAGGAGGTCAAGGTGAGGGTGATAGGCCGGAGTGGGGTGGGGGTGGAGAGGTCAGGAAGAAGATTGCAGGTTAGGAAGGTGGTGCTGAGTTCGAGGTATTTGATTGAGACAAGGTGGAGGGAGGGGAAATGAGGAAACTGGAGAAATCTGAGTTCATCCCTTGTGGTTGGAGGGTTCCTAGGCGGAAGATGAGGCGCTCTTCCTCCAGCCATCGTCAGACCATAGCAACACGACGGCTGGAGGAAGAGCATCTCATCTTCCGCCTAGGAACCCTCCAACCACAAGGGATGAACTCAGATTTCTCCAGTTTCCTCATTTCCCCTCCCTCCACCTTGTCTCAGTCAAATCCCTCGAACTCAGCACCGTCTTCCTAACCTGCAATCTTCTTCCTGACCTCTCTGGTCCCACCCCCACTCCAGCCTATCACCCTCACCTTGACCTCCTTCCACTTATCGCATTTCCAACGCCCTCCCCCAAGTCCCTCCTCCCTACCTTTCTGGTAGGGAGTGCTGGACACACTTTCCTCATTCCTGAAGAAGGGCTCATGCCTGAAACGTTGATTCTCCTGCTCTTTGAATGCTGCCGGACCTGCTGCGCTTTTCCAGCAACACATTTTCAGCTCTGATCTCCAGCATCTGCAGTCCTCACTTTCTCCAGATATGAAACATAATCATGCTTCTGATAATTCATTCCTTTTAGTGACATTTATTAGTCTTTCATAAGCTGCTTTGAGCTTTTGACAGATTAGACAATTGTGGAAAGCATGTAGCATGTTGCTTCTCATTCCATTTCGCACATATCAGTATGTGATTCTCTGATGATGCAGATTTAGTGAATTCTAAGAAGTTGCTATAAGCGAGAATTACAACATCCAATATGACTGCTAATCGGTTTTTCACGGTGTCATCCCACCTGAATTAAAGGAAACCTATTCACTTCATCGTTCATACGTTTACCTTACCAATTTTCAAATAGACTATTTTATCCTTTCCTTATTTCTTTGCAGAAGTTCATGTTAATTTGAATATATGAAGATGAATTGCAGGTCAATATTTTATGACTATAAGGGATTATGTGTTTAAATATATGCAAGAAACATTAAATTTAGTTGCTTTTGAAGGCTTAAATCTCAGCAACCTTTATTTGAAAGTAATTACCTGAAACCTCATTAGAATTCAGAATGCTACAGGTCTGACTTAGACTGTGGACTGCAGAGGATTGGAGTATGAATGGTTCACACAATGTATCATTTGTACGTGATGATACTTAATAATTGTTTGCAAATGTGTGCTTGATTAGTACACAGTAGTGAGAAGGCTTTTTAAAACTGACATCAAATACCATTTTAAAGATAGCTGAATCTAGAAATATTTTGCCTCATCAATTGCCTGTATTACATCATTACCAAATGGTTGCCATGTCATAGTTTTTACAGTTTTTCCTTTGCCTGACTATGAATATAGAATCATTCATAAACATAACGGCTTTTCATTGGCACAGATTTTCTTACTAACCATGTTTGATTAAATATTTATGTCTATCTACTATTAGAACAAAATCTCCAAGTAGGGACGTAACTTATCTTTCAACAATAATCCTCATGTAGCTTTGTTTTGGGGTAGATGTTGCCTGTGTGCAAATGCTCAGTAGGTCAGGCATTATCTGCAGAGAGAATTCAGGGGTTCTTTCCAAGTTGATTGCCTTTTGTCAGGGAACAGGCTCACTTGTTTTTTAGTATTGAATATAAAATTGCCCACCACTTCTAGAAATTATCCAACAGCTTCTTTAAAACCAAAACTCAGCACTGAATCTTTAATCATCCAAAGGGATAACTTCGTAATTTCAGTTTTGTGTAATTTTAGTAGCATCAATGTTGGAGAAAGTGAGGACTGCAGATGCTGGAGATCAGAGCTGAAAATGTGATGCTGGAAAAGTGCAGCAGGTCAGGCAGCATCTAAGGAGAATCGACGTTTCAGGCATAAGCATCAAAGTTTCCAGTTTCATAGAATCTCAGTTCTGTGTGATTGAACTTATAATTTCTTTAATAGTGTTACAATAATTTGAATGGATTGCTTTATCATTTTAATCATTAGTATTCTGCCTCTTGAGATCTTCGTGTATTGGATGACAATAAGAGGGTGCCAAGTGGTGATAGATGTAATAAGTTGCATATGTCAGTACATCACAACTGATGGTTGCTAAGGGAACAGAAAGATTCAGGTACTAAAAACAAAATTCTGTGGATGCTGGAGATCTGAAATGAAAACAGAAAATGTTTGAGTAACTCAATAGATTTGGCAGCATCTGTGGAGAGATTCACAGATAAACATGGACTTGAAGCAACAGCTTTGCTTTCTCTCCACAAATACCGACTGTCCTGCAGGTTTTCTTCAGCATTTTCTACAGAAATTTTAGGGTTGCTGCTAAGTAAGGCAGCTATTTTCAGCAATGCATTGTATGCTGCAAAATTCTTTGCTCATGGAATGATTCTTAATTCCTTCAATTAAACTCTTTTGCACAAGTGACAAGGTAACTATACCATCTGGCAGAGAGTCCCACAAGCAGAAGAATTCAATTACGAACTGCTATCCCATAGATGTTGATCTGTAGCTCTGACAGCTCTTAATGTTCAGCAAACACAATGAAATTTGACCTGAACATTTGCTGTTCTACTGATGTTGCTCCAGGGTTATATGTTACAGAAACTAACAACCTGATAACATCAATTCAGTGATGATGATGTATTCCACTTAACAAGAACTGCTAAGATTTGACTTTTTTTCTATTATCGCTTGCTCCAATTCTAATTTCTGCTGCACTCTTCGACTTCCTCCTGACACATTTGGATTATTTATGTCCTATTCACTTCCTTGTACTTCTATTCTCTTATTTGTTTTTGATTGTTTAAACCTCCCCTCAATTGAACTCTCCTCACCTCACCTCCATGTCCTAGCCCTATTGCCACAAATTGGTTTAAAGCCTTATCTACAACCAGAGTTCTATCATTTGCCAGAATACTGGTGCTAGCATGGTTCTACTGAAGCCTGCCTGAATGGAACAGCTCTTCCTTTCCCCAGTATCTGTGCTGGTGAACTATGAATAGGAACTCATGTCATCTACACCAATTTTTGAGTCACGGATTTACTTCTCTAATCTTATTCACCATAAGCTAGTTTGTATGCGGCTCAGGCAACAACCAGGAGATTATTATTCTTCTGGTTCTGCCTTTAAATTTAACCCTGAGCTGCTCATTATCATTTAGTAGCACCTCTTTCTTAGTTCTGTCTATCTCTTTGGTACCTACATGGACGACTGGATCTTTTACCCATTCCACTCCAAGTTCCTCTCCCAACCCAAAAGACATATACCCTGTTCCTTAGCACCAGGTGGGCAACATAGCCTTTGGGATTCTCTTTCTTTGCTACAGAAAATGTATCCGTTCCCCTCACAATGGACTCTCCTACTATCACTACATTTCTATTTCGCTCTACTCCCTCCGTTTGAATGGCACACTGAACCACAATGCTGTTATCAGCTCACTCAGCCTCCCTGCAGTTCGTGTGAACTGATCACAGCTTACAACTCTTCGAAGTTTTGTGTCATAAACTTCACTATTCTCCCCAAAAAACCAAGATCAAAATCATTCATAAAATCAGGAAATGCAAGGGCCTAATACTGACTGCTGGGGAATTCCAATGCAAACCCGAAAAATACCCATTAGCCATTACTATCTGTTTCCTTTCTTGCAGTGATGCTCCTGCTCAGGCACTGACTGCAGCTCCACTGAGGACTTTCTCAGTGCTGACGAGGGAAGACCTGACAGCCTTTCTGATTGGTTGGCCACATATGGAAGCAGGATCGTCATCTTTAAAAGCATGAGTACCCCAAAGATCATATTTAATCACTGGTGAGCATTTTATCCCAAGGAAGGGTCCAGTAGTACAGCTATTACATTCAGTTCAGTTTCTCTCTATTACCTTCCCTGCTCTAAATTGAGCAACTCCAGTCTCTTCAGTCTTAGACTATGGCTAGTTATTAGAGTTATAGAGTGATATAGCCTAACCGGTGAGTTAGAAAGGTTGGAATAGCTTCTTAATGTATATATAGTTTTTTTAGAGTAACACATATAAAGATACCAAAGGATTATATATATTCAAAAACTTAGGCAATGAATCATATTGTTCAGGGCAGTACCAAAATTAACTAGAGAAAAGAAGTTGGATTAGAATGTAGCAATAGGAATGTTAGTATGAGTTTCATATAACTCTCGATTGTGAGGTTAAAGAAGCATTGATCAAAGTGGGAAAGATTTTTTTTAAGAATTCCATTATTAAGAAGGAAGGAGAGGAGTGAAGTAAACAAAATCAAGAGGAAATGTACCTAACATTCAGATCTAAGTATCTTCTTTTATTATTCATGGTTGAGTGGAACGTCTTATCCTTGAAGTTTCATACTAAGTTTTAAATAAACTAAATTATCTGAATATGGTCTGAATTTGGCTTGACCTTTATTTCACACATCAGAGATAAAGACTTCACATTCCATGTACAAACTCTGTCAACATGAAATTGGCAAACAACATGGGAGCCTAGTCACCTTATAAATTGATGCACTCTTTTTTAACTCAGATCAATCAAATTTGCAATTTCTTACCAGTATCAAATTAACTTTCAGTTATATTTACCTTCATCCATCATTTCAGGGTCTAAATTCTGTGACATAAAATACTTGACATTGTACAGCAATGAGTAAGAGAACCATTTACAATAGAAAAAGTCTGAGACCAACTCTAATAGTTTCCTCTTTCAATTTATTTTTTAATAACTCCAATGCTTTTCTTAAAGAAGAAAAATGGATGCAAGTTAACATGCTGGAAAGTAAATCTGTGGAGAGCAATAAATTTCCTGTCCCGCTACTACCTCCTTAATGCTATACTTCTCGGAATGTCTAATTTATAGTGATGGTCCGTAGTTACAAGTCAATGCTTGGCAACCAGATTATTTTACCCAATCTGTTTCTGTCCCTGTACCTTACAAGAAAGGCCAGAGTTTGGGAATTCTGCAGCAAATAATTCATCTCCTGACTCCTTAAAGACAGCTCACCATCTACAAGGCACAAGTCAGCAATGGGATGGAGTACTCTCCACTTTCTTGGATGGTTATGCTCCAAAACCATTCAGAAACTCAATACCATCGACAATAAAGCAGCCATCTTGGCTAACTTTCAAACTACTATCCTGAATATTCAGTACTTCCGCCACTGGAGTATAGTGGCAGCAGCATGTACCATTTACTAGATGTACTCCAGCAACTCAATGATGCTCCTTAGACAGTACTTTCCAAATGTGCAATCTCTGGTTTGAAGGATGAAGCATAGGAACTCTGCCACCTTCAAGCTCCTCTCCAAACCACATACCATGCTTGGCAGGAGATAAGGCTGAGTAGTTTCCATCTCCACTTTCTCAGACATATCCTTGGCATCTCTTGGCAGGAAAAGGTCATCACTCAGACCTCTTGAAGTGAGCTAGTCCCAACAACCTATGTACCCTTTGCTAAGCCAACAACAGCTATGCACGTCAGATGAATGGCAGTCGTATACACAAAGAATTTCTGTACTGGGTCTACATTTTTTGAATACTCATACCTCTGTTATGAGGACATTTGCAAGTAAGTTCTGAAGATTTGTCAGATATTGACACTGACAACTGGACAATAATCAGTGTTGGCCATGACTTCTGGAGCCTGACTGTTTTGAGGGGCATTGGAAGAGGTGAGCAGAACAGGAAGCTTAGCTGGGCAAGAAGAAGGCCTAGAGAAATCAGAAGTCATGCTCTCAGCCCATTTCCTTGCTTAAATACAGCAGAGACTACATGCCGGAGTACCCCTAGGCAATGCCTAACACAGAGTTGATCGCCATGATGCAAATCAACATCTTATGAGACAAAAGATGGCCGCTGTGTTGTATGCTTTCACCTTTGGACTGGAAAGTACATGGGGCCAAAGCTTCCTCTGTGATATTCAGTAAATGTTGACAAGCTGTGAATATCCATAATGGTATCGGGGAACATACAAACATTCATTGGTCAGGTATACCAGAGTAAAGTTGTTTTATTATGCAGACAGCAAGTGAAGTCCTGTGATATCACTGAAGTTATAAATTATCCATCCTCAAAGTATCATTCCAATTCCTTTAAGTCTGGATCCCACTCTCCCTCTTGCTCACTAGCCACTTTTGTGATTTCTCTGACTAGGTTTTCTTTTCTCTATTGCAGTTACAAGTAACCTGCCTTAGTATTTCATGCACTGAGAAACTGTGTAATGACATTGATATGCCAGAGGATGCAGTTAATGCAATGCTTTCGCATAATCCTCATAAATAACTAGCCAACTTAAATTATGCATAATACAGACTTTGGTCTTTAATTGAAATGTCTCCAACTCTTGTGGATCAATTAAGAAGAAATACGACTCGTTCATCTGAACTCAAATGCAAACAACAATTCTCTTCCTGGAGAAGGCAGGCTGTCTGTAATAAATTAAAGCATCACAATGCAGGACAAGTTTAAGCATGTATACAGTCACTCAGTACTTAGACATCCAGAAGATTAGGTTTGACATTCTGGCCAAAAAGTACTAAAGCTCACCTATCTACAGTCCTTCATCTACAATCCTGTTGCCTCTCTAATATGGCTTTAGCATTCATAATGTTGGATAATAAATCAGTTGAATTCTCATAGGCAAATGGGGATTATTAAGTGCAATGGATCTGCATGCAAAACTGTTACTAGTGTGTCTGCTCATTAAAACGGTTTTAGTGATTTAGAAAATACGGGAATTGCTTGCGAACTTGTGGATTCTGCAAAGATTTATGAGAGGGATGGGACTTCAGATGAGATTAATCAATTCCAACAAGATCTGAATGTGACAGAGATTCAAAGTTGGTGGACAGGTGAAGACCAACTGAGCACCTGAATGCCACTGATCCTCACTGACAGTCACAGACTTTTAGGAAAGGTAACAAAAACTGAGATCAGTTTAGAGAAACAGAACCTAGGGAAAATCACCGTGAGAAAAACCAAATCCTGACATCCACCTGAATACAATGGGTGAAAATGTTCATTTTACAGTCTGAATGGTGGTGGTGGGGTGGCAGTGGGCAGGAGGGGGGAATGGCAGGCATGATTGGTACCAAATGATTTTGTGCCCGCAATAATCAGATAGCTCACTCAATCAATCTTCAATTGGCTTGTTAGATGGGCTAGACTCTCAGCGAATTGCAGATCTCAATGTTGAGGTCCGACCTCCCCAAATGCTGTTGGCCATTTATGAGACCATCAAGTTTTGGGTCCTTACAGGCTTATTCTCCAGGGCATCCCACAACAAGTTGTTTAATCTTTTTGTTTTGGTCTCACGGGATGGGTGGTCATGGGGAGGGGAACGTTGGGAGGTTGGATGCAAGGAGAAGGAATTGGGTTTAGTAGCCACTCTCTTGACGTCATTCCAGCCCCCAGGTGGAGCAAATGGAGCTCTCTGATAATGCAGTAAACAGGTCACTTTGCTTTCCCAGTCAATAAATCAGCTTCTTTTTTCATCTGTGAAGAATGCAGGTTACTGGACTAGTAGTGGCCTGAAGCCCCTAAGTGGCCACTTACTGGCCTGTTAAAGATCTAAATTGCTGGTGGGCCAAGAAGGTACCCAGTAATTAATTACTGAGGAGGTGAGGAGGTGGGTGAGTATCTCCCTTAGGTGGTAGGGTTTGGGTGAGGGTTAGGGTTAGGGTTAGAGTTAACTTGCCCAATAATTTGCCTTATTTGTCACCTCCTGGCCTTCTCCAGAGATGGGAAGTTGTTTTCAAATAATATATTACTGAAGGAAGTATTGTCTGTAATTGAATTAAAAGGATGTACTGTCATTTTAAGAATTTGATCACGTGACATCATGATGACAGATTTGGCCATTTTGGGGTTAGTAAACAGCTTTGTCTAACCCACTGTCTGCAGAGTGAACACCCCCTGAATAAAGCTTCTGCTATTGTTATACACATTGACTTCCTGGTCTTTCTTGAAACATGGCTGGTCCAAGTCCACTTCAGAGACTGACGCACAAGTCTAGTTTAAAACCTTAAAACAAGTGATCCATATCTAAGATGCAGCCCACCCAGTTTGCTAAAATGTAGATTGACTGCCCGGCAGTACTTGGTTTAATTTTTTTTACTAGCAGAAAGTGAGGACTGCAGATGCTGGAGATCAGAGCTGAAAAGTGTGTCGCTGGAAAAGCGCAGCAGGTCAGGCAGCATCAAAGGAGCAGGAGAATCGAAGTTTCGGGCATAAGCTCTTCTTTTTTTTACTTCTTCCAAGCTGTGGTCTAATATTTTGAGTTTCTGTGTTATTTCCACAAATTGAAATAATGTTGCTCCATATCAAAGCTAGCAATACAAGAACAGAGGCGAGGAATCCTGCAATGTTCCCTCAGATACTTTTAGAATTCGGTGATGGGTTTCCAGCCAATAATTTTGAAAATGATTTTTATATGAAACATTATTTCACAACAGAGAAATACATTTTTAAAAAAAGACAAAACATAAAACTAAACATTAAAGACAAATAAGAAAATGTGAAGTTGAAAAAATCTGGAAGCGTGTTAAACAAATGAACTTGTTAAAATATGTCAAAGTCATTGGTTTGACATTTATTTGCCGTTTCTGATACATTGAAAATATGTCTCACTTTGTGTGGAATGGTCATAGGGATAATGTGTTGTGAGGTTTAGCAGCTTCTAATTCACTGTTAAAGTGTAAATCATAATAAAGCTGCAATGGGTTGATGAAGAAAATATTTTGTGAAATTACAGTGATGTTCAATTTTGTTTCATGTCTTTTACATAACTAATAACTTCTGCACAACAAACTCAAAGTTCATTATATAAAAAACTTTAATGTATTTCTGTACATACAAAAACAAAACCAACACTTTCAAAGTGGAAAAATAATAGCTTTAACATTATTTACAAAATGTAACATAAATAGAATTTTTGCATAAAATATCTAGCTGTAAACATATGTTTAAAAACAGTAGAAACCGAGGCAAAATATATACTTTCAAAGTGCTAGTTAGCAATTTCTTTATTCTACAGTAAGATATTTGTATAAGGCCCTGTTCCTGAAGTTTTTCCCTTTTATATAAAACTAAAAACAATCATTGTAATTCATTCAACTACTTTAATCAGAGTAACAATAGCTTCCATGTTATGAAAAAAAATAGAAAGTCCTCAGATTGTGAGACATTTATACTGAGTATATTTGGGTGTTTCCCACCTAGTAGTTGAATGACAGATGGCATGGAGATTTTGGACAGGAGGTAACTAAGTAGCTCAACTCATGACAAATCAGCATGGATAGAAAAGACAAAAAGAGAAAGTAGGCTGCACCTAAGGCACAGAGGTAAAACGTGAGGGTTAGATTCCATTTCTTTAGAATATAGGAGTAAACTACAGTACACAGTCTGCTTTTTATTTCCCCAATTGCCTTTTTTACCCTTCTCTCAAATTAGAAAAAAATCACATTGTGACAGAACAGCTGGAAGTATGTGTCACATTGTCAGGTTATGCACAAAATCTTTTTAATTGCAAAATATGAGGGAGTCGCAATTTTCCCAAAAGAACACAGGCTAAGAACTAAAAAATAGCTGTTTCCCAGAAAGTAACAACTTGGTCATCTTATATCTCGGTGTGAAAATGACTGCCTGACATGGAATTGAGCCACATTCGGAAAGATCAAGGTTTCAACTGATAAATTGCATTAGAACAACTCAGTCTGAGGTGCTCCTAGACTTGAAAGAGGGAAATCCAATTTGGTGACTCCTGTAGATAAGTTCACAGGGAATATCAGATGAGGGTGGACTCACGACTCTGAGAAAAAAGGACACTTGGGTTCAGCATTGAAGACTGCTGACACCTGATATGAATCATTACACTCCTGGGTGAAGGGTAAAAGATGGTACTGGATAAAACTGGCTATGTAGATTTTCTGCAGGTGAGGGTTTTGAAATCGGTAGTGTATTAATTCAGAATGTGTTAACTCATATTTTCTGCTTTAAAATGTAACAGGAAAGCCAAACATCTTATTTATTGTGGGGCTAAATGTAAGAAAACAACAGTAGAGCTTGGACAAATCAGATCAGTAAATCGAATACACGTGACGAGGTAAGATTACCTCAATAAACCAGATGTAACAAAATCAAAAACCTGTTTATGAAAGAACAGCCCTATAGTTTTGTATAAGTATTCCATATCCTCCAGATAGATAGCACTACAGAGGAATGACAAAATTAGTGAGGTTAATATTGATCATCTCTCAGACACTGATGCATAGTCAAGTAGTAACATTAGGAAGAATAACACTCATAGCCTCAGAAATGTAATGGCAATGTTGTTAAAGGTGATCTTGTTAAAAAGAATGGCAAGATTGAGAAGCTGAAATGTGGTTTTAAGGAGGATGGTATCAGAAACTTAGGAAGATTGTGATATCATTGGAGAGGGCTGGAGTGCTGTGGAAATGGAACTACAATCAGGACCAGTTAGAATCAGCACTTGATATAAAAATGAATCATTTTCTGTTCTGTAAGTGCTCCCCAAGTTTATAATTATCTCTCCCAGATATTGTTATCTAAGTGCCAGTGTATACTACATGGGAAAAAAAAAGGAAGGAAATTATCAAATCAGTCAATCAACAGCTTCAGGTGATACAAATAATAAACTACCAAATGCATTAAGAACATTTTTAGTTATTGCATATAACTCTAGTAGCTTATTGTAATACACTGTACAGAATTCCATAGTAATCATCGAGTTAATACTGTATAATTCATTAGAAAAGATGAGAGCTGGGTGTGGACTCATTTTTGTCCAAAACAAAATCACAGTATTTCGGAATGAAAGTAACAGAATTATATTCACATCTTGCACTCTGTTTACTTCACAATTCATCCTATAGAAAAAAACACATGCACAACTATGTCAAAAACACCCTATTAAAATGTCCAATGCTTCATTTAATGAAAAAAAAGCATAGTGATCTAGGAAAAAATATCAACTAATTATTAACTTTACAGCCATAGGCATAATCAATTTCCATTCATAAAGGTACACTGTGCCACAGCACACATGGACGCATCAGCACATGGTACCACAAAACTGAAAGTTTTAATACCATATTGAAATCCTAAACTTTAACAATGCTGTCAGGAGGAGCACTCACTGGGTGCCAGGTGACTTCTCATCGAGGAAGAGAAAATGAGACTATTATTCTTGGGTACTTTCTTTCTACAAGCTGCCAGAAGGACTGCAGAGTATCTGCTCTGGCACCCAACTTGTGAACTGGGAAAGTAATGAGTTTTCAAAGACATCCTATTCACATTTGATCCACACAGAGGGTAGAATTTAATGTAGACAAGTTGAAGTCTCACTGGCATGAGCCTAGCAACAACTCGTTTCAGATATGCCTGTGGAACAATATGCCAGTCAGGCTCTTAACCAGGTACCTAGGCAGTTCCTGGGATCAAGGTCCCTGGAGATGAAAGGCCCAACCCCACTAGAGCTGCTGGCCAATCAGAGGCCAATAGCTATTAATCGTCAGGCAGTGCCATTTGGGAGATGGCAGCTACAGCTGCTATGACCTCAATGCAGAGCTCAGGATCACTGGATGACCCAAATCACAAGTGGGTGACTGTAAAGTGGGAGTGCAGGGGAGGGAGGCATTGCCTGAGGCAAGCAGCCAGGGTGATGGTTTTTAATGGGCACGTTCCCACCCTTTGCAAGGTCCATCGGTCAAGCATTGACTTTGAAAGAGGGGCTTCCCACAGAAACCCTCAAACAAATCTCAATAGTTTTTAAGTTCTGGGCTTTTCATATGGAGAGTTTCCTGCCTAAGTTAATACCAACGGCAACTGGATGACATCCTTGTGTGTTTTCATTGGCATTTTCAGGTTTCAGCTGGTGGTGCATTCCTCTCACAGAAGTAATTGCAGTGGAGGCAAGAAGGGGGCAGGATCACCCTCCTACCTGACTAAATACCCACCCCTCACCAACATATGTGCCACGAGGAGGGCATCAAATTCCAACCAAGTTAACTGCTCTTTGAACATGGTGCTAATTCTGTATTTACAGGATGTTTCTGGACCAAAATGGTCTGACATCTTATTTAAATTTTAGGTCAAAATGCTTAACTACATTCAGATGAATGTTTGCACTATTGAATGACATATTCAACTCAGAACTGTTCTGAAGAAGGGGGTCACTGAATCCAAAATGCTAACATTGCCTTCACGCCACAGATGCTGCCAGTTCTGCTGAAATTCTCCAGCAATTTCTGTTTTGGAAATGGATTGTTTTTGTTTTCTGATTGATTAATTTTCTCACCACCAACTTCTCCTCTAAGCTTATGGTGTCTTCCAGAATTGAGCATAAATTTGCCTTTACTTCTGTTTTGGTTTTAAAAGTAAGTTGATGAAATAGGAAAACAAATTTGGTTTTAGGGTGAAAGAGATCTTCCCAGGCTGAAATTATTGAGAACACATATTACATACAATGGAGTTTGGGCATACAATTAAGTATGAACACGGTCCAATGAATCTAAATTGACAGCTGAGTATTGGAACTCACAATAATAACTGCTCCACGTTTGTAAAATGCCTAAAGTTCCATTTTGTCAGTAATGGACAGCAATTTTATTACTGTTCACAGCTCACAATCATCCCAATGGGACACATTAAGAGCCATTCAAACAGAAATGGGATTTTTCAATCCCCACTCAAATAATTTTTCTAATGTTTCACCCCTTCTCGCAGGAAGGAGGTGTATCATTCAATTGGACTGTCACATAGCCATCCACCAACAACTGAATCTCTGCTAATTCAATATTTTTATATGTAAATTTTGATACTATGTATTATCTATGGTGAAGAGAAGGGAAACCACAGTTAGGCCTAACATCTTCCAACTCAATAATATTCAGGAGTCAGAACACAGATTAATTTTTCTTATTAGGTCAGGGCACTAAGGTAAAATGTAAAGTTTATACCTCTAATCTAATGGACAATACCTAATTCCCCAGCGCTGAGCATTAAATCATAAACTTTTGTGGTCAGTAGAGATAAGTTTCACACTAGATGTTTGTCCTAGGAGAGTTTGAAACTTGAGTTTAGAGTAAAACACATTGACTTGAATATGTACTGCATTACAATCAATATGAATCTATTTAGTTTTGTCATTACTGGCAGAACTTAATGCCTCCTGCTCCTCAGGTTTAGTAATGGGGGAGTTGGGCATGCAATTTAATCTTGTGGGAGGGATGCAGTGAGGATCAGTCACCTTTCCACCTCTATTTGTTTGTAGTGGAATCTGTGGTGGTCCTTCCCATTTCCATTCAAGTGGGTAATTAATACGACCTTACAGGCCTTATCTAACTGACACTGGTATTAATCTACAGGCATCTAGAGGATTCATCATTTGGGGATCAGTAAGTGAACTGGTACGAGGTTGCTTCTAGGCTCCAAGTAGAGGACATTGTTAATTCCTTCAAAGGCATTGCATCAAAGTAGCTGGTATTGGGTAGTGTGGGATGGCTCAGATACACACTGCCCTTTGCTTTTCTCTCCTGTGATCGCCACCCTCTCACACCAACCACACCATCACTCGTGTGCGCCTTAGGATTCAGCACTAATACCTTATTTTGGGTTGGTGCTATGGAAGCAGGCACTCACTCCATGACAATGCCTTTTGATTGGCTGATCAGGCAGAATTCCACCCTGGGTCCTCAATCCCAGCAAAATGCCTGAGTGACACTTATCAGTGGACCTTACACAAAGATGACAACGTAGGGCTTGTGAAATTTCCTTTGCCTTCATTAAATCCAGTCTCAGACTCCAATTAACAAAACAAAATAATCAAAGGAAATATCTTTAAATTAAATTATATGTGTGGAAGGTCGGTTCTATCTTCAGTAGTTTTAGATTAGAAACACTTAACTGCAAACAAATGTTCATACATTCCATATTATTCTATAACAACATCCTTCATTAAAGCAATAAAGCTTCATTCATGGCTCATTTTTTTCATATGTTAGCTGCAATTTTGTTTTATGGCTCTCTAATAGAAGAGCACGAGACTGCAACAAAGCAATATTACAGTCAGTGCTCATATTGCTACAAGATAAACACATTGTCACTGAGTTATACAGTTGTCACCCATATCCTGAGCATATCGATCGGATATTATGGTCCTTAATTCATCAATATCTTTCCGTAACTGACAAACATCAGATAGCTTCTTTGAAAGCAATTCTCCACGATGGGAATGTTCTCCTTCATCGCCTGAACAATGCAGTGCTGTTAATGAAACAGAAAAAGTTAAATAGTATAGAAATCACACAATACAAATCCCTTATGTGTTGTGTGTGTCAAATGGTAGTTGTGTGAGTATTTGTTATTTCCACATTATTGTCCGAGCTTTGTGCTGTGTAGTGAAAACAGGAAATCATATTTTAAATCTTTGTTCAAAGGTATTTAGCAAAAGTACCATGTGGCCAGTGGGGAAAAGATGTAACAGATTGATAGGATCTGGATACACTGCTGTGGTGGATGGTGAAAGCATACTCAATCATGATGCTCAAAAATGGAAACAACAATTTAGTGGATTATGGAGAAAAGACCAGAACCTAATGAGATAGCTTTTATATATGACCAGCAGAGGTATGTGGAGTGTATGGTCTCCTGGGCTGCATCATTCTATAATTCCATGGATTGAATTTTCTAGGTTTTCAAGGTCAGCTAAGAAGATAGGGAGACTGGCAAAATGACCTGGGGGAGGGAAGTTGGGGATAACATTCTTTGTCTTCCCACTAACATGCCATTTTGTTGACAGCAGGAAGGCCAATAAGCCGCTGAAAACGACCAATGAAACGAGGCCATATCCTGCCTTGACAGTCATCTATAAGCAAAGGAGTTTGGAGCTCGATGCTGTTTGGGAACATTTTCAGCTTAATCCTAATCGCCTTCCAGACAGGTTGTCTTTGCTGCGTTACTCGATGTACATGGTGCTGGCCATCTGCTTAGCAACAGTACCATCAGTTCCCTGAGGTCTGAACTCAGCCTGGTTCTCAGAACCTCGTGTGTCTGGAGCTAACATCCCCCAACCTCATTTAGCCCTCCCTGAGGTATTTGGCCAGCAAGGTCCCCTCATCCTGTAGCTGCTGCCTCAGCAATGGCCATGGCTCATGATGGCACTGCTGAAACTGCCATGTTACTGCTCCTCTGATTGAGTTGGTAGCGCTCTGGTGGGGCACCACCTTCCTTATTTGGGATAGCGGTCACTTAATTGGACATCACCAGGAATGTGTTTCTCACCCCTTCCCTAACTGGGTGACCTCCTGTTTTTGGACCCAGTGGTAGGACCTCCGCTGTCTCAGTAAAACTTAATTCTACAATCTGTATTATATCTCTTCCATGGATTAGTAACAACTTTGCTTTGACTTGTATGGATTAGTAACAACTTTGGTTTGACTTGTAACACATGTTGTAAAGTGACAGCAATGTGACTTAATCCAAAACTCAGACAAGGAGTATCTACAGCACAGTGTTACTATTTTTTTTTGCTATAGTTCTATTCTTTGCAGACAATGATAGACCTCCATTAGTGTACAATGTGAAGATAAATAAACTGAATGGATCATCTCCAATTGGATCCATTACAGCAGCAGGAGAGAAAGAACTTTTATCCCATTGGTGTGCAATGGACTCCTGTCAAGTTCCTGAGGCGAAAGACAAGGTTAAAAGTGAAAGCAAGGAAAAGTAATAATACATTAATCCATGGTCAAAACGATCGAACTGGATGTGGTGCCTATACTTACACAGTCCCAGTGTGTGTATTAGAATGGGCCTGAAATCATACAAATTAAATGCCTTAAGTAATCACCATGACTTCAGTACACACTTTCTAGAAAAGGATAATGGGTCTGCAGTGAAAGTTCTGTATAATTCTAAAAAATTTCAGTTTCTCTTTGCTGTCACTCTAGATTTTTCTAGAAAATATGTTGAAGTGTAAAGGGTGATTGTTACCCTTTACTTTCTGTGCTATGCATTCTTGAAATAGGATTACCATCTGACATTTAACTATGAATAAAAATAGGAAATCAAAGTGCAATAAAAAAAAGACTTGTCATGGTGACTGAATTCCACCAACAGGGCCTGGTCTAATTATCTTTTGCCCTCTGACCTTGAATATACTTAATACTACCCTCAATCTGAACTCACCATCTGCAAAACTATGAGGTCAAGAAGTTAAGTTCAAAAATATGCTTACATTGTATCCCGAGTAACAAAGAAAGATTTGGCTCCTTGCCCTGTGCTCTCTGAGTAAGGATATTGCATAGTGCACGTAGGTCACGTAGACAGTAGGACATTTCTTTCAGTAGCTTTTCAATGGCTGGTGTTTCATCTGCTAAGCTTTGCTTGGGCTCTTCAGTTTCTTGTGATTGTTCCTCCAAAGTTGAATTTTCTGGTAATCTTTGGTTCTTTGATGAAAACTTCAAAGACATGAAAAAAATATTTTGAGCAAAATTACAGCACAGAAAAGTATTAAAATCTTTATTGCTGCTTTTCTTTTCCAATTGGAGCTGACTAACTTCCTTTTACTGTCTGTTCATGGGATGTGAACGAACCCAGAGTATTTGTTGTCCATGCTTAACTGTCCCTGGGCAGTGGTGGTAGTTGATGGTGAGCTGTTTAATTGAATTGTACTTTTGGGAAGGGAGTTGCTGGATGTTGACCAAGTGACATGGAAGGAAGGAGAATCCAAAGGGTTTTTACAAATACATTAAGGGCAAAAGGATAACTAGATAGAGAATAAGGTCCCTCAAAGATCAGCAAAGCAGCCTTTGTGTGGAGCCGCTGGAGGTGGGGGAGATCAGTCTTTACTGTGGAGAAGGACATGTAGAATGTGGGGAAATAGATGGTGACATCTTGAAAAAATGTCCATATTACTAATGAAGGGCTTTTGCCTGAAATGTCAATTTTCCTGCTCCTCGGATGCTGGCTGACCTGCTGTGCTTTTCCAGCACCACTCTGATCTAAACTCTGGTTTCCAGCATCTGCAGTCCTCACTTTTGCCTCAGAGAGGCTGAATAGGCTGGGGCTGTTTTCCCTGGAGCATCAGAGGCAGAGGGATGACCTTATAGAGGTTTATAAAATCATGAGGTGCATGGATAGGATAAATAAAGAAAGTGTTTTCCCTGGAATGAGGGAGTCCAGAACTAGAGGGCATAGGTTTAGGGTGAGAGGGGAAAGATAAAGAAGAGGCCTAAGGGACAACTTTTTCATGCAGAGGGTGGCGCGCGTATGGAATGAGTTGTCAGAGGAAGTGGTGGAGGCTAGTACAATTGCAGCATTTAAAAGGTATCTGGATGGGTATATGAATAGGAAGGGTTTAGAGGGATATGGGCCAAGCACCAGCAAATGGGACTACATTAGGTTGGATAGTTGGTCGGCATAAATGAGTTGGACCAAAGGGTCAGTTTCCACATTATAGATCTCTATTACCCTATTAATGTTGATATAATTTCACAACAGAAGAATGGTAGTAGTGCAGGATGTGACCATTGCCCCATTCTCCAACTCAGCATCCCATCAATTCCATTCTCCTTATTGTTCCTTATAAAATAATTGTCTAATTCCTTTCTGATTGCCTTGATTGAACCTGCCTCCACCACACTCTCAGACAGTGTACTTCGAACCCTAAATACTTGCTGTGAGAAAAACTTAAGCTTCTTTTACTAATTTCAATAAATCTGGGCCCTCTCTTTCTTGATCCCTTCACAAGTAAGAATATATTCTCTGTTTACTCTGTCCAAATGGCTCATGATTTTGAGGTTGGAGGAGAACCTCCAAGTGGTGGTGTTCATCTGCTGCCCTTGTCTTTCTGAGTAGCAGGGGGGACACAGGTTTAGAAAGTGTTGTTGCAGGAACCTTGGTGAGTTGCTGCAGTGTGTCTTGTCCTCCTTTTTCTTATTTTAACTGCTTTGAGTTAAAGGTCAAAA
Source organism: Hemiscyllium ocellatum (assembly GCF_020745735.1). Classification (NCBI taxonomy): domain Eukaryota; kingdom Metazoa; phylum Chordata; class Chondrichthyes; order Orectolobiformes; family Hemiscylliidae; genus Hemiscyllium; species Hemiscyllium ocellatum. The sequence goes on from NC_083403.1 coordinate 69,338,013, forward strand.
CCCAATAAGTGCTGAGGCATTTCTGTGGGTGGACAGCCAAGTCTTTTTGTTCTAACACTGCTCTAGTTTGTTCTGAATCCCGACAGGATGACCTCGCATTTTCCCTGATTAAACCTCAGCTACTACAACATTTCCCACTCGCGTAATCTGTCTTTGATACTTTGTAACATTTTATTTAGCATACAATTTACTGTGCTTCTTCATGACCTTTGCAAACTTGGTTATACAATGCTCTATTCTAGCATAACAATATTGTGGTCATGTGGAAAATATGCATACTGTATGTTGGATCTGGATTTCAAAATTGAGGCACATGGATGTGGTCAGTCGTGTCAAGGTTTGATTTTAAAAACCAAGAAGTTAATTTGAAGCAATAGTCCAAACCTATCATTCCAACGAAACATGTGAATGGAATAGACTGGTTGGGAGAACACTGTAGTGTTGATGGATAAACATTTTGGGTTCAATCTTTATCTTTGGGAAATAGGCAATAAGAATCACATGATCAGGAATCAATAGGCCTTTAAGAGATATCCATCATTGTACCATAGCATATAACCGGAGGGTATAACAAAATCACACTCCATCTTACCTCAGGTTATCTGAAGCATATTTCATTGTTATAACTAATGGCTGAATATTTGCCCAGACATGTACATGCCTGAGGAATGTAACGTTTGTACTTAATTATTAGTTATTATAAATGTCTATTGGATTCAACAATACATACTCATGAAAATGGTATTCATGACCAGATCCCTTTGTAATTTCCTTAAAATGAGCATTGCCACATCAGACAAAACACTTTGCTAGAGGCAAACTCACATCCTCATTCTCAAATATAAGGTGGCCCCTGTCTACTTCCATGTAGTCTTCAGCTGGTACCTTCGTTTTTGCCTATTTTTTGATTTGCTGTATGCTAATAAATGTTAACACTACTTATTTTTAACATGACACTCAATTTTCTTTCGAAGTGCCTTCTAAATTACTTTTTTTTGTTTCTCTTCTACTACTTTTGTAGTTCTCATCTTTTGTGTTATCAGTCTTCATTTATTATGCTCTGTTCAACTAAATTATTGCTTTAATCTTTATGGCTACCAATAGAAATACAATCTTTGTCACACTGTTTACTTAAAAGCAAAATATGTTTCACAACTATCAAATCAATCATGTAGTTAAAGAAGTCCCACTGCTGCTCTGCAATTTTCCAAAGCAAATATTCTCGGCAAACTCTTCATTATCCACTAAGTACAGTGTACAAAATTGGTCATGTCTTCCAGTCTCATCTTCAAATGACTAAATGCTCAGCCGTCACTACCCTGTGAGTCTATACTTATTGCTGCATGTGGGTCCCAATTCATATCTAATTATCTGTTGCAGTTACCATTTTTCCAAGCAGATCATCTACTCTAAACTCTGCTTTATCCACTAAATTAGTGTGCTATCCTGTCAATGCTCTTCAATTTATTGATCTGCAGGCTCCACTGAAGCTTCAATTCCACATGGTCTAGAAAGATTTAAGTTCTTTACTGAAGTCAATAATTCCTGCCAAAAGTTCAAAAACACAACTCTATCAAGTTTTAGTTCTTAATGCTGAAACTTTTAAATTATTATGGTTTGCAATTGCCAAAAGTATTTCAATTAAATTAGAACTATTCATTATATTTTATTGATGCCAAGGGATTTGGAGGTGAACTCTTCCAATCAATAACTTCGGATTAATTACATTTGATGTCAAAAGCTTTAGGTTATGTTGAAAAATGTTAGGTACACTGGTTCTCTCTGCAATTATGAACTAAGATGTCTGATGTTCAGTTATGGTTCTGATCCTAGAATCACCAACAATGAAATATGTAGGCCTCATGTAAAGAGAAAACAGCTGAATCAATGTTATCTAATTTTTCAATAATAATTCTTCAAAATAAAATGAAATGAAGTCATAACTGGCCTCACTAGCCCATTGCTCCCTTTATAATGACTAATTTGTCAGTAAGATCTATACACAGTAAACTTTGCTGTCATCTATTTTATGGTTGAAACAAGAAAAGCTGTTTCAGTCGTTATTACTTTTTGGAAATTGTAACATTAACTCAGCCCTATTATTAATGCTGTAATCTTTAAAGGGCTCAAGGATGATGATTGGCAGAAACATTTCTGTCTTTGACTTTTAGATCAAAATTCTGCTGTTTCACATTTTTCTCTTAATTAAGAATTCATTGTTCAATCAACAGTGTTTGAATGCTTCAAGTTACATTCCTAAACCTACTCCACATATTTTATTTTTGATGTAAAGGTCAACTTCACTTAGAGAGCAACAACATTTGTTTTAATCTGGGATGGGTTTCATTGCTATTTGCCTTAATTTTAAAATGTGTATCCCCTTATTTTGAAAATTTTTCCAGGCTCTTGCCATCCCTATCTCTGGAATTCCCTCACACCTGACTTGGAAATTTTTTGTGCTCTTTCATTTCCAGCATTTTGTGCTGAATTTTCAATCCAGCACTGGTGGCTGTGTTTCAGTTGTCTTGACTGTAAACTGTTGATGTCCTTGCTAATTTCACCCCACTGCTCTCCTCCTTTAAGATATTCCTTAATACCTCTTGAATTAAACAAGTTTTTGGCTATCTCCTCTGTCAAAAATGCCTTAGTGATAGCACATTCATTGACTGTGTTGGGATGTTTTGCTACGTTAAGGGCATTATGTGAATTCAAGTTGTTGCTGTTTACTTTTTATCATAATACCACCATTATGCAAATGAAGCACATGGCAGAGGTAATGTAATCTGCCTACTCACTTCTTCCATGAGTTCCTTCAGTAGCTGCAGATTTCTCTGGGTCTCTCCAAGCTCTTTCCGGAAGGTCTGCGAGGCAGACTTTTCTTGTGTCAGCCTTTCCTCTAAAGCCTTCAAAATATATTACAAGTTAGTGAACATCTGATCAAACAAATGACTAATATCTCAACTCCTATACTTAATGCACTGACCAATGAAGGCAAGTGTGCCAAATATCTTCTTCACCAACCTTCATCAGGAATGAGGAAGGGCTTATGCCTGAAACGTCAATTCTCCTGCTCCTTGAGTGCAGCCTAACCTGCTGTGCTTTTCCAGCACCACACTTTTGACTCTGATCTCCAGTCCTCCTAATACACAACATTGTCCAAGGCTAGGGAAATTAACACGTTGTTTCATTATCTAAAGAGTGCAAATGGTACTGACCATTGTGCAATCGTCAGCCACTAATAGCATCTTAATGGAGGGTATGCATTGATGAAACAGCTGAAAATGTTTTGGTCTAGGACATTACCTTTGGACCGCAGGAGGCCTGGGTTGAAGTCCCACCTGCTCCAGAGGTATGTAAGAGCATCCCTGAGCAGGATGATTAGAAAATATCTAGCTTTTTGAACCCCTGGAAGAATGTTGAACTAAAATGATTGGCCTCTAGCAATGGCAACCAGCTTCTTTTGTGCTTAGTCTGAGTAGCCAGTGGACAGTGCTTTTTTCACCAGGATTCCACTGATTTCAATTTAAGCTCTGTCAAATGCTGCATTGATGTCAAAGGCAGTCACTCTTACTTCACGTCTTGAGTTCAGGTCTTTTGTTCATGTTTGGACTAAGATTCCATTGATGTCAAGGATCAACTGATTCTGGCAGAACTCCAATGGAGTGTCCATGTGAACATCATTTATATTTATGATACACCATATTTAACGTATGTAGTGAAAATCACTGCTTTTCATGTCGTCTTCACTAGTGCACACTTTCCAATTCAGAAAAAAGATGATTTACCTGTTTCTCCAGGTTACATTTTTTTATTTGTTGTTCTTGATTGTCAATGACCTGCAGACAAAATCAAAAGCTATGCATCAGTGCAGTGGTTCTAGACCGACAACTGAGATTTACATTCACTCCATCATTTCTATACTTTATGCTGTCACAAAGCCTCACTCTTCACCAATAGCTGCAGGTTTATCTTCAAGGAGCTATGTTGAGTAAGCAGACATGTATAAATACAGACGATCAGGAGGTAAAGATGCTGTTTTTAAGGAAGTCAATCTTACATGCTACTGGCCCCACACCAGCACAGTTCAAGTTATACCTTGCTGGCAATTTCTCAAATAAAGGGGAGAGAGAAGAAGAAAACAGAGAGAAGGAAAAGGAAGAGAAGGTGAATGCTGGCAGGAAGGGTGCTTAGGATGGAATGCGGAGAGGGGGGTCAGCAACATGTGCATGAGTGTGGCTCTCAATGGGATCCTGGTTTCTGCTATTAGCTCCTTCAATCAGACTCTGAAGGCTTTTGGACGAAAGTCTCAGCACAGGAAGCCGCAAACAACCCCAGGAGATAAGGGTCCCTGCATGGCCATCTCTGGCACTTTACTCAAAGGCTAGTGAAAACCTCTCCCTCAAAAACCTGGAGAAGTTGCATAAATTGAAATTCTTAAATGTGGGCTCACAAGTTATAGATTTTATCACAGAAAGCAATTGTTAGTTTTTTATAAAACCTATTGAAGCAGTAAATAAAAACCAAAAGAACTGTGGATGCTGTAAACCGGAAACAAAAACAGGAATTGCTGGAAAAGCTCGGCGCTTCTGACAGAACTGTCTGAGGGAGTGACACTGGAGTCAAAATGTGAACTAGGATTTCTCTCCATGGCTGCTGCTGAGCTTTTCCAGCAATCTCTGTTTCTGTACCTATTGAAGTAGATTAGTTTTGTTGAGGCTTATTGTGGAGTGAGCCACAAGGGAACAGATTGAAAGAAAGTTCAGAATATTGCTTCACAGCATCTGGATTTTCTTTCAAGAGAATCTTTTATTTTTTGGATGAGACTCCTGGAAATTTTGGGTGGAACCCTAGCCCCCCTCAACTATGACCTCTCCCCAGTGTAACATGTCAAACGGTTTGTCTCTGTACATTTTATGATATTAAAACCCAATACCATCGTATTGTCAGAGCACAGGGTGACACTAACCTTGTTGGCATGTTCACACATTTTCCTGAGGTAGTCGTTCTCGCACTGGAGCTGCTTCATGTCCAGCATGGGAAGCCGAGCTCCATCTTCTAGGCACTTCTCTACTTTCTGTTGCAAACTGAACATAAAATGCAGCAAAAGTCATCAACCTGAAATGTTGCCCCTGTTTTTCTCTCCTGACAAATGCTGCCTGGCATGTTTCCAAAACCTTCTGTTTGTATTATAAAGTTAACATATCTGATATAGACATCCCATAATAGATATTCTGAAGCAGGTAGTTCAAGAAGTTAAAACAGCTGCATATTAGATTAGAGTCCCTACAGTGTGGAAACAGGCCCTTCGGCCCAATTAGTCCACACCGACTCTCCGAAGAGTAACCCACCTAGACCCATTTCCCTCTGACTAATGCACCTAACACTAAGGGCGATTTAGCATGGCCAATCCACCTGACCTGAACATCTTTGGACTGTGGGAGGAAACCCACGCAGACAACGTGAAAGCTCCACACAATTGAACCTGGTACCCTGGCGCTGTGAGGCAGCAGTGCTAACTACTGAGCCACCGTGCCACCCAGAAAATGTCAGCTATTTTTTGTTTTATGAAGAAAGTCAATCACGTGCAATAATTGCCAAAAAGAAAGGTACTACATTATTTAAAACAAACAAACTACAAATATCTGATAGCCTTGAACAACTCTTTGGGATTGAGCAGTATGTCAAAACGATCAGACCAGGATTGTTGGGCCCAATTTTAAACCATTCAAAATCCATCCACTTACAAACCAAATTGAAAATCAAGCTTCTTAAATTCTGCACTGGCACTGATATGGATTTTCATTTCTCGGATTTGCATCAGGCTGCCAAAAACTGATCATCAATTTATGGAGGAAAGTTCCCAAACGTAGGAGAAAGTGGGTACTGCAGATGCTGAAGATGAGAGTCAAGATTAGAGTAGTGCTGAAAAAGGACAGCAGGTCAGACAGCATCCGAGGAGCAGGAAAAATGACATTTTGGGCAAACATCCTTCAGCAGGAATGCCTTCCTGATGAAGAGCTTTTGATTGAAACGTCGATTTTCCTACTTCTCAGATGCTGCCTGACCTGCTGTGCTTTCCAGCACTACTCTAATCTTGCTTCTAAATGTCGGAGCTGTACGAACAATCCTCATCAATGAACACCTTGTTGTGTGAGCTGCTTGTGAAGGTATGGGGTTTCTGCCATCATCTTATTTTAGGGTATGGACCGTCAGGGTCTACTTGGTTTGGTGTGGTAATGGAAAATCACTTGACAGGTTAGCAAATAAAAAAATTATTTTCTTAAACAAAATACATGTTAGCAACTAAGTAAAAGTTAAACTGACATGATATACATTATTACAGAAGGAGACCCTGGATGGTTAATCTGACTCCTTCAAGGTTCTATGATATTCTGCCATCAAGCCCATATGACATAATGAATGGTAGAATTTAAGCCACTCCTCAACATTAACCCTTTCAGACCCCTACACCACTGAAGTTGCTGCCTTTATAGGAGAGGCAGGGGGCGTGGAATTAGGGGAAAGGGACTTATCAACATGAGTTATTTTACAATTGTCATACTCTTAGAGGCATAGATACTTGTTAACAGCAATCACATTTTGGTTATTTTGGTTGTGGGTAAAGTGTCGGAAAGGTTATAAGAGATAGGATATAGTCATCTAGAAAGGAATAATTTGATTAGGAATAGTTAACATGGTTTTGTGAAGGGGAGGTTGTGCCTCACAAACCTTGAGTTCTTTGAGAAGGTGACCAAACAGGTGGATGAGGGCAAAGTGGTTGATGTCATGTAAATGGATTCCAGTAAGGTATTTGATATGGTTCCCCATGGTAGGCTATTGCAGAAAATTCAGTGGCATGGGATTGAAGGTGATTTGGCAGTTTAGATCAGAAATTGACGATCTGAAAGAAGTGGTGGTTGAATGGGAAATGTTCATCCTGGAGTTCAGTTACTAGTGCTGTACCGCAAGGATCTGTTTTGGGGCCACCGCCGTTTGTCATTTTTATAAATGACCTAGATGAGGGCGTAGAAGGGTGGGTTAGTAAATTTACGGATGACACTAAGGTTGGTGGAGTTGTGGATAGTGCCAAAGGATGTTGCAGGTTACAGAGGGACATAGATAAGCTGCAGAGATGAGCTGAGAGGTGGCAGATGGAGTTTAATGCAGAAAAGTATGAGGTGATTCACTTTGGAAGGAGCAACAAGAATACAGAGTGTTGGGCTAATGGCAAGATTCTTGGTAGTGCAGATGAGCAGAGATCACAGGGTCCATGTTGCCACCCAGGTTGATAGGGTTGTTAAGGTGGTGTATTCTGTGTAAGATTCTTGGTAGGTAGATGAGCAGAGAGATCTTGGTGTCAATGTTGCCACCCAGGTTGATAAGGTTGTTAAGAAGGTGTATGGTGTGTTAGCTTTTATTGGTAGAGGGATTGAGTTTCAGAGTCATGAGGTCATGTTGCAGCTGTACATGGTGTGGCTGCACATGGGAGTATTGCATACAGTTCTGGTCACTGCATTATAGGAAGGATGTGGAAGCTTTGAAAAGAGTTCAGAGGAGATTTACTGGGAAGTTGCCAGGTATGGAAGGAAAATCTTACAAGAAAACACTTAATTGAGACATATAAGATAATCAGAGGATTAATTAGAGTGGGAGCCTTTTTCCTCAGATGGTGATGGTTAGAACGAGGGGACGTATCTTTAGATTGAGGGATGATAGATATAGGACAGGCATCAGAAGTAATTTCTTTACTCAAAGACTATTGGGGCGTGGAACGCACTGCCTGCAAAAGTTGCAGACTTGCCAAGTTTAAGGGCATTTAAATGGTCATTGGATAAACATTATGGATGAAAATGGAATTGTGTAGGTTAATGTGTTTCAGAAGGGCCTGTACTGCAACTATAATGTTCCATGTAAATAAACAAACTTCACTCACAGGACCAGCAGTGCAGGCTCCCATCGAATGTGATCCTGGCATTTTTACTGCGATCAGTATCTGAATTTTCAGAGACAAACTGTTTTAATCTATTGAATAATTTAGTATTAAATGGGGAATATGGGAAAATTTAATCTGGCTACTGGCCCATTCACGCAGAAAAATAAAACTGTGCGTGATCGAAATTTATTTTGAAGCATACCGCTCATGTGTGAGTGGACCTCTCAAAATTGATAGGAACCTTGTTAAAATATTTGAGTTGGGTTCTATGACTTTTGTAGAATGCTAACAAAATTGACAATGAACTTTGTTCAACAAGATCAGCAATCTGTAAAGAGAATCTCAGGTGGCTATTGAAAATCACCATAAAAATCTCTGCAGCAAAACTGAAGACAAAGAACTGTGAAAGGGGATCCATGGGAACAGCAGATGATTATAAATTAACTTCAATAATCTTCTTTAATTCCCTTCAAATAAATATCTGTTGCATGACACCCTAATCCACACAACGATGTAAAATTAATAACTGAATGGATCATACCTTTGTACAGTGGCAACTAATGCCTTTTCCCTTTTCTTCTGACTCTCCAGAAGCACCTCCTTCTCTCTACAAAGGATTCGATTCTCCCCAAGCTTTTTCTCCAAATCTTTGAACGTATCCTGAAATTTTTCATTTTTTTCTTCAAGTAAAATAAGCTGCAATGACAATAATAAAATGTGATAATGAACAATATCTTTCTTCTTAGGGACAATGAATTACAAACATAATGGATAGAGGGTGGAATCTAGTAGGAGTCTGGCCTACAATGAAATGTGTAGTAGATTCAGGCAATGAGTGCAGAAAGGCCCACCTCGCCATGGTGACCTTTTATGCTTTACACAAGTCGTGCTATGAGGTGTTTGCTAGGTAGTGGTGAGATGTCAATTTACAAGGCATTATTTATTGTTAAATGCCTTGTTAATGGCTCAACTTGCATCATTAATGTTCAGACATCCATCTTAATAAATGCATCAAACAAGCCTGGCATCTGGAAAACCTGACATGGAACCCAGAGTGGGAATCTGGTGGATTCAGTTGCTGATTGCTGCAATGACCTCAATATCTTCGGTGCACACCTCATGTCCACAGACACAGGCATCTGTCATGTCAGCCTCAGGGCACATTTCAAATCAACTGACAGGATGCTTTTGCACTTTAATGTTGCACCTTGGGCTGCACTGGCAACCATCATTGTAACACTGCAGCAAGGAAACTGTGCACTTACAGCCACACACCCAGCTCATGGACTGGAACAGGGTGCAGATCGAGGCTATTCACTCACTTAAAGCGCTCACTCACTTTGAGCATACCTGGATGCTATGTTCTGCCTGTCCTTCCAGCTTTGTCCTGTCAATAGGTGATAAGAGGCTCATTTTACTTTGGTCTTGCATTGCCGTTTACTGCAGATGACAAAGTCAGTGAGCAGGTTATACTTGTCAGCAGGCCTCAGTCTGGTCAATGGAGATAGCCTTCACTCAGAAGTTCCCAACTTACTCCCCACAGCAGTGGAATGAGGCCCTTAAGTAGACATTTATTGGCCAATTGGTGGCCAGGTTCAAAGGTCATCCTAAACATAATTGTAGTGAAGACAGGAAGGCAGTAGTGTTTAGGTAACTCACCCACTTACTGAATTCAATGCTGTTCCTGCCTCGAATCTCACAACTATTGAGAGCAAAAGATTCCTCCAATGTGTTATAGTGATATGAGCTTTGGGTTTTTTGAATAATCTCACTTCAAGGAATATAGAGTCATAGAGATGTACAGCATGGAAACAGACCCTTCGGTCCAACCTGTCCATACCGACCAGATATCCCAACCCAATCTAGCCCCACCTGCCAACACCTGGCCCATATCCCTCCAAACTCTTCCTATTTATAGGCCCATCTAGATGCCTTTTAAATGTTGCAGTTGTACCAGCCTCCACAATAAAACATTCAACTTAACTTCAGTTCCTGGATCTAATATGTGTAACAACATGGAACACAATGGATTTTGGAGGCAAAAACATTCTCATTTCTCTTATACTCCTAGATTGAACTTTCCAATCATATATTCACCCCTCTTTTAGCATTAAAAACTGTGCTGGTCTAAATCAGAAATAACCTTCTCTGTGTCTATGATGATAATGTATTATCCCACTTCAGGGTCCTTGTTCTCGCCACAGCCTTATCTACCAACCACTTCCACATCATTCTCATAATACTCTCCCCATTGGGATTGTTTATGTTTGAAGAAAGAAAATCAGTTGACAGTCCAGTGTAGTAGTGAGGGAATATTGGACAGTTGGAGCTGTTGTCCTTTGAATGAGATGATAAAGGCCTTATTTGGCTGTTTGAATTTAACTAAAATATCCCATGGTACTGTTCCAAAGAACAGCAGGACAGTTATCCCCAGAGTCCTGGCTAATATTTCTCTCTAAAGCAAAAATCACAAAATGGATGTCTGTCATTATTACAGTGCTGTTGTTGCTGAGCACAAATTAGCCACCAGGTTTTCTGGATTATAACAGAGATTACACTTCAAAAGTATTCTATCGACTATAAAAGCACTTAGCGAGGCTCTGTAGTCATGAAAAGCATGATGTAAAATGCAAGTCTTCCTTTCCTTTTATTTCATTCTTTTTATAATGGCTGAAATAGCTCGAAAAATAGATTCTCTTTCCACCTTTAAACTGTTACTTCCATAGAAGTCAAAGACTTTTTATTGGCTCTTTCAGTTTCTTTTGACTGATGTTAAAATTCCTTGGTGCTTTATCCTTACTTTTTAAACCTCCTTCAGCTCTACAGTACTAATCCGTCTGTCAACCCCAAACACCAGAAATCTATCTCTGCTAACTTTGCTTCCCTGTGAAGTATTCTCCTTCCCTTTGCCACATTACTGGCTGCCATCCATTTAGCTTTCTAAACCCACAAACGTCCTACCTCCTTACCTGATCCTTTCCTCCAAGACTTTGGCTACTCTTCCTGTTGTCTCTTACTTAGTATTTTCATCCTTTCCATTAACCACCTTGAAATGCCTTTTGATGCAAAATGCAATATAAAAGTATCATAGAATTGTACAGCAGATGAGAAAGCTATTTGATTCATTAGACTGCGCTGATTTTTTTCAAAGAACAGTCTTGTGTGTCCCATTCCCTATTCTTTCCTCATTAGCTGACAACTTTTTTTTATATTCACATATTTCCCCAAGCGCCCTTTGGTCACTATCATTTAATGCAATTTGACCACCATTTCAAATAACGCCCAAAACTGTCATTGCATGAAGATCTTCCTCGCGTCACTTCTGGATCTTTAGCCAATCAATTCAATTCTATGCCCTCTGGTTATTCACTCATCAACCAAAGGAAATCGTTATTGATTCCATTTATAAACTTCCTGATTTAAAAACTCCTCTTAGCCTTCTCTACTGAAGAAAAAAAATTCCCAACTTCTCCAGCAATGTCTGCATAACTTATCCTTGGGACAACTCCAGTAAAACTATTCCTTAAAACCAACACAGTATTCCAAACTTTTCTTGTCTGCAAATGGACATAGTATTCCAGCAGAGGCTGTTCTAGTGATTTATAGAGGACTTAGTACAATTTGTTTTTATACTTCAGGCCTCTACTTATAAAGCCAAGGATTCCATTTGCTTTGTGAATTGCTGTGATATCTTTGAAGGTAGCAGAGCAAGTTATGTACACAAAGAACCATGGTCTCTCTATCCTTGCATGTCTTTTAATATTGCATTCTTCATCATATATTATTACCCTATTTCTTTCCTTGTAAAATGTATAAAATCTATAAAGTGCTGCTTTAACATTAATGCATAAATCCTATTTTGTATTATTTTACAATGTATTACCTGGAAGAAATTTTGATTTAATTCAACATAAAGTTATACTGAGTTCAGAGAAACTTTAACTTCCATAGGTGCATAAGCTAATTCATGTTTAGGAAAATTACATGAAATATGAGACAAATAATCTATCTCAGAGAATTGAGTTCTCAAAAATCAGATCGATATGTGATGATCTACAACAGTGAGCAAAATCCAGAAATTCACATCACAGTGGGGTTCTCAGCTGGACAGACAATGTGGGTGCTCACACACTTGTGAGGAAGGTTTCTATTCATGGTGGGGCTTTGGTTGACAATTTGGCAAACTAGTTGGAAACTAACAGAGCTGAGAGATGGTCAGAATTCATTCTTTTGTCACCACTTACCTTATTTTTCTCTGCCTCAACTCAAAGTATGTGAGTTTACATAAGAGACGAAAATACATCAGGCTCAAACTTCACCTCAAAGATCATCTTCTTAGTAGTTGATTAGTGTTTGTATATCTTCCCTGTCTTTATGTTATGGGTTATTGGGCATATCAAATTTTCATTTCCTCTAGTTAAATTAACCCAATTAATTTCCTTCTACTATACCAGTCATGAAGTTAAAATAATTTTTTTTTAAAAAATCCTGCTTAATTAGAAAACCATTGATTGGTTTGGAAGCCAGAAATAGATACCAGTTACAATAGTTCCCTGGGAGATAAGATGGGTCTTTGGACAATAAAAATGCCTTGAAATAGATGAGTTACTATCAGATCACTTTCAGCTATTCTTCAATTAAATTATGATGGAGTATTGTTTGCAAAAAAAACTTAATTGGAATGCCAAAGGAGTATACAGAGATGCTTGTTTTTATAGCTGCATTTGCATAATTATGCACTTTTTTGAGCTGTAGATGGGTAAATGTGTTTAACTACAGTAATAAAACATTCTGCAATCGTTTCCTTTGAATAATTTGCTTCTAAAAACTAATTAAAACCACTTGGTGACTACCCAAGTAGAAAGCCTCATTTAGCTATTTTCGCCTCATATGGTAACACGTAAATAGACGATTTGTACATTGTGAATTTGAATTATGCATCACGGCCAAATCTCAGCATATTCTTTGAGTGTTGAACGCCTATTTGTATCTATCCACAAATATAGCAGTCATCGCTATTCAGCATTTGTGTGCCTAAAGATTTGCTTGTTGAAGTATATATGTAATAAAAATATAATCAGGGTGATAAAGGTCCAATTTCACGTCACAGTAGCTCAATTTGTACATAATGTATTTTGCATTAGCTTTAGTTTCGGAAGACCAATTTCCCCTGAGGTTAGGAAAAATATAATTGCAAATGATCTTGGTACCATTATAATGGAATAATGAGAACTGCAAAATTATGAAGAACATTTTGTTTCATTATCACAGCAATTCTTTCCTGTTGAATTACTCTTAATCCTAAATCTTAAATAATTTAAAGGAAAGATTTATCCCTGTGCTATCCACTTCTTTAATTGGTTTTATATTTTAGCAAAAATCAGTGTTACATTCAAATGGGGAGGGCAATTTGTCAGAATTGGAAGCATGTGACTTGTTTTTGGTTAATCTTCAATTACTTAATGCTTTTTTTTTGTTTGATAGACAGAGGGCAAGCAGAAGAGGATGATATTCACGGAAGGCTAAAGGTGTAGATGGGGGTGGCTTTGCTCACGTAGTCTCCAATATGCAATTATAGGCATTATAGATCACCCAATCTCATTGAGCTGAAACATGCAGCGTGCATACTTTGAAATTTGGATTCTAAATATTGTTGATGCACTTATAGATGCATATGAGAAAATGGACATTAGACTAAACATTTAGAAGACAAAAAGTATGTATCTGCTTGCTCCCACTGCACAACACTACCCACTGCCTAATAAGATCCACAGCAAGTCCGGAACAACATGGATTAACTCTAATACAATAAAAGTATTCAAGATACTGAGCCAACCTTAAGCCATTCTCGAATTCAGACACAGACTTGGATTCTTGGCAGTACTGAATTAATACAGTCTTATAAATAAAATCCTATAATTTAGTATCAGGGTCATATATGCAAAGCCATTCTCCTCCTACCCACTTCTCTTCTTATTAAGTCCCTCAGAACTGAAGATCACTTTCTTTCAACCCAGATTTCTGGATCCCAAAGTGACAAATAAGTGAGTCATAAATCCACAGTCTGCCACAGGTGAGTGGGATCCTCAGCAAGGGCAGGCAATGATGATAAAACTTAACATGGTGTCCAGTGCACCAGTGCAGCATTTGGACATCTGAGGAACAAAGGGTTTGATGACAACGACCTCAGGTCTAGCACTACTTCAAGGTCAGTGACAACGGACAGCATGGTAGCTCCGTGGTTAGCACTACTGCCTCACAGCACCAGGGTCCCACGTTTGATTCCAGCCTCGGGCGATTGTCTGTGTGGAGTTTGCACATTCTTCCCCTGTCTGTGTGGGCTTCCTCTGGGTGCTCCGGTTTCCTCCCACAGTCCAAAGATGTGCAGGCCAGGTGAATTGGCCGTGCTAAATTGCCCCTAGTGTTAGGTGCATTAGTCAGGGGTAAATGTAGGGGAATGGGTCTGGGTGGGTTGCTCTCCGGAGGGTCAGTGTGGACTTATTGGGCCAAAGGGCCTGCTTCCACACTGTAGGGAATCTAAGTTACCACCCCTTCTGTATGCATCAGATATATATGTCCATATCCAGCAGACAACTCAGACTCTCGGAGAAACAACACTAGCAATGCCATTGGAAAATCCTGAAAGCCCTACTGCAACATTCTGCAGCATTCCCAGTGACTTGTGGGAATCTTTTGTCCAAAGGAAGAAGCATCCGTGAAGATGCAAACCATTTTGAGCAGCCAGTTGGAGGCAGAACACCAAAAATGGAATAATCATGCAACAACCAGCCTCCATGGTATTTAGCTGATGGAAGTAACATAAGATAGCTGGGAAGAAATGTACAAAACTGCATTCAAAACATGCGTGCTTTCTTTTGTAATTGTCAAATAGTTGTCAGAATTCCAAAAATCTAGAACGGATAAACCTTTTGCTTTTTTACCTGCTGACTCTGGCTCTGAAAGTCATTCAAGGTGGGTAGATCAGCGAGGTATTTCTCTAGGGTTTCTATCCTCTGTTGTCGTTCATGGCTTTGCTCAGATTCTTTTTGCAGCTTCTTTTTCAGACTGCTGATATATTTCTCGCGTGCTTTCACCTGAAACATAGTGCAGAAATATTATTGAGAATCCAGGCCTTTCAGCAACATGACATAGTTTAATAATAATAGTTCTCCAGTGCACTAATCAATGATCTGCATAGCTGAGGAGGACAAGAAGTGAACAGATGAGCATAAATAATCAGAATATTAATCATTGTCAGCATTTCATATTTTATAAGTGGCTTATGGATATTTCATAAATATAAATGACTGGCCGGTTTCTTCAGCTGCATTTCAATTTAATTTTCCTGGCAATTCATGGAAATACAATAAAGGATTAAGTACTTTTAAACACATTTAGATGCTAGAAAGACCAGTGATCCCATTCTTGCTAGCCTGTGACATTTATTTATGCTTCTGCATATTTAGATTAGGTTAGATTCCCTACAGTGTGGAAACAGGCCCCTTGGCTCAACAAGTCCACACCAACCCTCCAAAGAGTAACCCACCCAGACCCATTTCCCTCTGACTAATGCACCTAACAGTATGGGCAATTTAGCATGGCCAATTCACCTGACCTGCACATCTTTGGACTGCTGGAGGAAACCGGAGCACCCACAGGAAACCCACACAGACACGGGGAGAATGTGCAAACTGCACACAGACAGTTGCCCAAGGCAGAATCAAACCTGGGTCCCTGGTGCTGTGAGGCAGCAGTGCTAACCACTGAGCCACCATGCTACCCCTATTTACTTGCTTACTTTTATGCATAGTCACTTTCTTGATCAATGCAGTTCTAACTGAAATGTCAGAGTTTGAGAATTTAATGTGCAGTTTTCTTATGCTGCAACAAGGTTTTGAGTATCTATTCCACATTCAGCAATGCATCAAACAAGGGACTGAGTTCTTTTGCCTATTCGCTTTAGTGTGAAGTTGTGAATAACAAAGTTTCACAAATGTTCATCATTCTCCAAATTCCAGTGAAGTTTTGAAGCACCAACAAGACGTTGGTGATAACATCAAATCATTTTTGATCCTTAAAATGGACACCTGAAAAACTCACACTCTATATAAAAAAACACTGACAGGATGTAAGTATGGCTTGCAAGTATCTATTGTGCATCCGAACCTCCTCACGAGGAGATAATATTGAACTGCCTACTTGAAGCACTGCTCTTTGTGTGATAGTGGTACATCCATAATGGGGAGGGAATTCCAAGAATTTAACTCAGCAATGGTGAAGGAACAAGGATACATTTTCAAATTAAGACAGTTTTTGACTTGGAAGGGAACTTAGAGTTAACAGTGCTCCCATGCATTTGCTACCTTTCACCTTCTACTTGAGAAAGTTGTGGGTTTGGTAGATACTGTCAAACAAGCCACCGCAAGTGCTGCAGTGCATCCTTTAGAGATGATATACACTATGGCCACATAGAGAGAATGAAGATGATGGATGTGATGCCGCTCAAGAGGGTTGATTGACCCAGTATGGTGTCAAGTTCTACATGTGACCAAATTACTCACCTAATCCCATTTGTCCTGACCCACCTTCTCAAGAGGTTAGGGACAGGCAATTGTAGATCAATGTAAACATGCATTGGCACACTCTGTATATACAATTAATTGCTAAATTACTTTTAAAGTACTTATGATGTTATCACCATGACATTGAGACACTTGTCAGAAATTTCCTTGATGTTGCTTTCACGCTGTCTCTAACTTTGGTGGAACTGCTTTGGCAACTCACGTTGTGTGGCACTTCTTACCAAGTGATGGTGACAAAGTAAGAGCTGTTCTGTAGAAATTCATGGTCACTCCAGGGCTTTCTCTTCCCTGTTCATACTAGTTTGTTCCCATAGCCAAATCACACTTTACTGTACATTCCTCTCCTCATTTTCCACTTTGTGCTAACACTCGTCTAAATCTTCACTTCATGCTGAAATGATCCTGCTCTCTCTTTTCTTTCCCAGTTCATGATGCACTCTGTTCTCCCCACACAGTTCTTCTGAAGGTCTTCTCGAGGTCAATGAGTCCAGGAGGTTGAAAACATTAAATATTTTAGTTAAAGTCAAAATTATACTCCAGATGAGTGAAGCTCCAATAGAGAGCACAATTGCAGACATGCATCTTATAATAAACTTGGGCACAAACCCTTTCTCCCTAAATTTCTGTGAAAATAACTTGAATTCTGGATTATACCTAAAATTTCTTAAACATTAAGAACTCTATTGAATACCTCTATATTTTGGGAATACATTTCCATGTTGAATGAAATTCTATTTCACAGAATGTTCCTTGACTTAACAAAGAGACTTGGGTTACATTTTATGTAGATTTGGTTTCAACATTTTTGTTTGAAGAATACTTTTAAACTTAAAAGAGGATACTTATGAGCACATGAAAGCAAAGCTGTTAAGGTGGATTTACAAATTAGATTGAAGGATAGATTCAATAGAGAAACAGTGGCAGACATTTAAGCTGATACTCCAGAATGCATAGGATAGGTAGTTTCCATCAAAGAAGAAAATTTCCAAGGGACAGATCCATCAATTGCAGTAAACTAAAAATGACACAGATGGTATCAAATTTAAATAAATAAATTGTACAATAGTGCATAGAAAGGTGGCAGATCAGAATGTTGAACAAAATATTAAACAAAACAAAAAGATTAATAAGGAGGGGAAAATTAAAGTATCTAGAAAGTTATGTAGAAATATAAAAAAAGTAAAAGTTTATGTAAATATTTATAGAAGAAAAGAGTTAACATTATGAACATTGTCCCATACAGAAGTGAATCTGGAAAATTCATAATGGAAAATAAAGATTTTGCAGATTAATTAAACAAAAGGTATTTTGTATCAGTCTTCACTAAAGAGGAGACAAGTAACATTCCAGAAAGAGTTTTAATCAGGAAATGGAAGGAAGATCTCAGGAAAATCACAATCACCAAAGAGGTGGTAGTGGGTAAATTGTTGGACCTGTGGCCTGATGGTGCCAGGATCCTGATTGATGTTATCCTAGGGTCTTAAAACAAGTACCAAATGAGATAGTAGATGCATTGACTTTAATTTGCCCAGGGTCCCCCAGATTCAGGGAAGATCTAATTAATTTGGAAGATAGCAAATGTAACTATTTTCTTTATAAAGGGAGAGAGATAGAAAGTAGAAAACGCCAGGTTAGTTAGTTTAACATCCATCAGAGGAAAATTGTGAGAAGCTGTTATGAAAGACATTACAGCAGAGTACTTAGAAAGATAATCAGGCAGAGTCAACATGGTTTTGTGAAAGGCAAATCATGCCTAATCAATCTATTAGAGTTCTTTAAGGAATTAATACATACTGTAGATAAAGGAGAACAGGTGGATGTTCTGTATTCAGATTTTTTTGAAGATATTTGATAAAGTGCCACATTGGTTATTGTGCAAAATGAAAGCTTTTGGTATACAGGGTAGCATATTAGCATAGATAGAAGATTAGGCAGCTAATAGAAAGAAGACAGTCAGCCCCAAATGGGTCATTTTTCAGATTGGCAAGAAATAATGAATTATGTAACTTTACTATTTAACCACAGATGGGTGGGTCTGATCTTATGAAGTTTTCTTATTTATTCAAATATATCCAATATGTGTATTCTGAAATATCCCCTCAAGTGCCTGCCACTCCATCTTTATTTTTAAATTTAATTTGCCAATTTACTTACATCAGCTTTTCTTCCACACCTTCATAATTGCCCAGTTTAATTAAAAATAAAGTTCCAGACCTATTTGCCCATTTTGCAAACTGATTGCAAAATTCAATCAATCAATCATATGATTGCTGCTACCTAGCACTGCCTTTACTATGAGATCATTAATTAATCCGATCCCATTGCACAATGCCAGGTCTGGTGTAGTCAGCTCTATGGTCAGTTCCAGAATATGTTGCTCAAAGAAACTACAGGTAGATAAATTCTTCGTCAGCATGGTGATGAAAGTTTGTAAAAGTCACATGGGAATGGGGATTTGAGGTTACAATCAGACCAGCCATGATCTTATTAAATGGTGAAGAAGTCTAGGCAGGCCAAATGGCCTACCCCTGCTTCTACTGTGCTCATGTAAAGTATCAATAGTCATTGCGTTTTACCTTTTCCTCCATTTTTTTTGCTTCTTCCATATATTTTTGGGTGTTTTTCCTGAGGCACTCCTTGAGATGCACAATCTCAAGCTCCGCTGCGGACAGCTTTTGCTCCAGATTTTTCTTTCCACAATCAATCACTTTGGATGTTTCTGTATGGTGTGTATGTCTCATATTCTCACATGGGGATTCATGCTGCACAAGGAAAGATATACAAGCATTGGAGATAGTGATGAAAAGGGAAACAACATATTGCCTACCTCAGTAGCAAACTGACAAGCAACATAAATAATGGATGTAAAAACTTCTGTATGTACGTAAAAAGAAAATATTAGCAAAGATATGTGTAGGTCCACTACAGACAAATGTAGGAGAATTTATGAAGGAAAATAGAGAAATGTTCGAGAAGCTAAATAATTACTTTGTCTCTCTTCACAGAGGAAGAGCCATGAAATCTCCCAGGAATGATAGAGAACTAAGGGACTAATGAGAATGAGGAATTCAAATAAATTAGTTAAGAAAAAGTAGCATTGAACAACTAGCATTGAATAAACAACATGGAAAGTTGACTCCTCTCTGGGACCCAATGATCTACATCCCAAAGTGTTGAAAGAGGTGACAACAGAGACAGAGGCATGACATTTTTTTATTTGCATCTGAGAGGACAGACATGTTCTCATTTTGCAATCTCATTAAATGTTGAATGCTTTTCAAAAGTGTATGTTCAAGTCTCCACATTAGGGATCAACAGATTCATCATAAATTAAGGGGAAGTGAAATATTTCAGCAAGTACCTGATTGGCTTAGGTTTGCTTTAAATAAATGAGGTGACTCAACTGAAAATGATTGTCACAGTAAATAGATCCTTGGTACGGTGGGAAAATGTGACAATGCATATCTTCACTGAATATTTGGGCATCATTACTCAGGTTAATATCTATGACATTTTTCAGAATCCAGGCTACATTTTGAGCCTGGTCCTCAGTTGGACCTCATGTACAAACTCAGTAGCCAAGAAAACCTGGTCTCATCAGCAAAAGCCATGGACTTGAGCATTCAGACTATCTACACTGCTGGTATTTAAGCAAGTGTCAGAGCCTCATCACCTTACATGATGAAGGTTGAGAGTGTGGTGCTGGAAAAGCACAGCAAGTCAGGCAGCATCCGAGGAGCAGGACAATCGACGTTTTGGGCAGGAGCCCTTCATCAGAAATCTCTAGCCCGAAACATCGATTCTCCTGCTCCTCGGTTGTTGTGTTGACCTGCTGTGCTTTTCCAGCAACACACTCTTGACTCTGATCTCCAGCATCTGCAGACCATACTTTCTCCACCTTGCACAATGAAGTCTCAAACATGGGACCGGACCATGTCATAGCAGGTCCCAGTTTAACCTCCTCCAAGAATTACAGTCAGACGTATCATATTATCTGAATGTCATACAATTACCTGTGTTTTTATCGTGAATGCAGGATCACAGCGTTCCAAAAGTGCTCTCTGCGCTCGAAGTTCATTTTCTTGTATTTTTTGCTGAAGTTGGATAATCTGCTGCTCCTGGCTAAAAAAAAAGGAAAATTGAGTGTCAAATACATTTCTGACTTTAAATTATCACATGAGCCACCAAACAAACTATAATTCCTTCTGTCGCCATTTCTCTCATGTAATCTTAATCCAGTCAAGATCTCTCCAGGTCTTTTTCTTAACTCCAATGAGAAAGGAGATTCCCAGGTTTGGCAACTAATGCAAACAACATGAAGTCAGATAGATACCTTGACCACCCAATAATCAACAGTAATGGAATCTAATTTCTTGTGTCTTTACTGGAACAAATGCATTAAACCAATGAATGTTAAAGAAAACATTGAAAACACGATAACAATAGCCTAAACAATATGGAGATTGACTGGAACGATAAAACTTTTGGAAACTGTTCAAACTATCAAAGTCGATCACTTATTTCATGATTATAAAAAGAGCGATTTTTTTAACACTCATTGCACCTTTTTGGCTGAAATGAAAGCATTGAGAAAGCTTTGAGGAATTTTAGAAAAGTTATATAGATTGTAGTTTCCATTTGTGGAGATCAAAGAGAATAAAACAGCAAGATTAAAGTTATGTAATGCCATGGCAATGGTTCATAAATTCCTGAATTACTTACGGTCACACTAGACTGTTAATTACAACATGAATTTTTAAGAAGGGGACATAGAGCCAAAATATGTGGATGGAAATTCCAGGCAGCTGAGCAAAGGCCTGAGAGGAAACATGGAATGTCACACCTGAAATGATGCCCTAAAGAGACAGATGCAATTCCAAACAACTGGTCTGTGATGTCAGATTATGTGCGGCAGACTACACTTGTCAACAGAAAGTCCATTTCTGTGGATGAAGTCCCAAACTGCGGGCATGTTATCATAGCATTCTTAAACTGCAGATAGAGGCCATTTGGCCCATTGAGCCTGCACTGACACTCTAAATAGCATCACATCCAGACTCAGCCCCCCATCCTATTCCTCTAACCCAATGATGTAGGAAGGGGAAAGGTTGAGATTCTGAAGGGAGATTACAGAGAATTAGGCAGAAATTTAAAAAGGAGGTCCTCAAGCATTACTCCCAGTGCTATGAGCTAGTGAGGGCAGGAATAGGAGGATAGAGCAGATGAATGCATGGCTGGGGAGCTGGTGTATGGGAGAAGGATTCACATTTCTGGATCATTGGAATCTCTCTTGGGGTAGAAGTGACCTGTACAAGAAGGACGGATTGCACCTAAATTGGAAGGGGACTAATATACTGGCAGGGAAATTTGCTAGAACTGCTTGGGAGGATTTAAACTAGTAAGGTGGGGGGGGAAGGACCCAGGGAGATAGTGAGGAAAGAGATCGATCTGAGACGGGTACAGTTGAGAACAGAAGTGAGTCAGACAGTCAGGACAGGCAGGGACAAGGTAGGACTAAGAAATTAAACTGCATTTATTTCAATGCAAGGGGCCTAACAGAGAAAGCAGATGAACTCAGGTCATGGTTAGGGACATGGGACTGGGATATCATAGCAATTACGGAAACATGGCTCAAGAATGGACAGAACTGGCAGCTGAATGTTCCTGGATACAAATGCTACAGGAAGGATAGAAAGGGGGGCAAAAGAGGAGGGGGAGTGGCATTTTTGATAAGGGATAGCATTACAGCTGAGTTGAGGGAGGATATTCCCAGAAATACATCCAGGGAAGTTATTTGGGTGGAACTGAGAAATAAGAAAGGGATGGTCACCTTTTTGGGATTGTATTATAGACCCCCCAATAGTCAGAGTGAAATTGAGAAACAAACTTGTAAGGAGATCTCAGCTATCTGTAAGAATAATAGGGTAGTTATGGTAGGGGATTTTAACTTCCCAAACATTGACTGGGACTACCATAGTGTTAAAGGTTTAGATGGAGAGGAATTTCTTAAGTGTGTACAAGACAATTTTCTGATTGAGTATGTGGATGTACCTATTAGAGGAGGTGCAAAACTTGACCTACTCTTGGGAAATAAGGCAGGGCAGGTGACTGAGGTGTCAGTGGGGGAGCACTTTGGGGCCAGCAACCATAATTCTAATCGTTTTAAAAAGGATAGACCAGATCTAAAAGTTGAAGTTCTAAATTGGCCAATTTTGACGGTATTAGGTAAGAACTTTCAAAAGCTGATTGTGGGCAGATGTTCGCAGGTAAAGGGATGGCTGGAAAATGGGAAGCCTTCAGAAATGAAATAACAAGAATCCAGAGAAAGTATATTCCTGTCAGGGTGAAAGGGAAAGCTGGTAGGTATAGGGAATGCTGGATGACTAAAGAAATTGAGGGTTTGGTTAAGAAAAAGAAGGAAGCATACGTCAGGTATAGACACGATAGAACAAGTGAATCCTTAGAAGAGTATAAAGAAAGTCGGAGTATACTTAAGAGGGAAATGAGGGGGGCAAAATGGGGACATGAGATAGCTTTGGCAAATAGAATTAAGGAGAATCCAAAGGGTTTTTACAAATATATTAAGAACAAAAGGGTAACTAGGGAGAGAATAGGGCCCCTCAAAGATCAGCAAGGCGGCCTTTGTGTGGAGCCACAGAAAATCGGGGAGGTACTAAATGAATATTTTGCATCAGTATTTTCTGTGGAAAAGGATATGGAAGATATAGACTGTAGGGAAATAGATGGTGACATCTTGCAAAATGTCCAGATTACAGAGCAGGAAGTGCTGGATGTCTTGAAACGGTTAAAGGTGGATAAATCCCCAGGATCTGATCAGGTGTTCCCGGGAACTCTGTGGGAAGCTGGAGAAGTGATTGCTGGGCCACTTGCTGAGATATTTGTATCATCGACAGTCAGGTGAGGTGCCGGACGACTGGAGGTTGGCAAACGTGGTGCCACTGTTTAACAAGGATGGTAAAGACAAGCCAGGGAACTATAGACTGGTGAGCCTGACTTCGGTGGTGAGCAAGTTGTTGGAGGGAACCCTGAGGGACAGGATGTACATGTATTTGGAAAGGCAAGGATTGATTCGGGATAGCCAACTTAGCTTTGTGTGTGGGAAATCATGTCTCACAAACTTGATTGAGTTTTTTGGAAAAGTAACAAAGAAGATTGATGAGGGCAGAGCAGTAGATGTGATCTATATGGACTTGCATAAGGCGTTCGACAAGGTTCCCCATGGGAGACTGATTAGCAAGGTTAGATCTCATGGTATACAGGAAGAACTAGCCATTTGGATACAGAACTGGCTCAAAGGTAGAAGACAGAGGGTGGTGTTGGAGGGTTGTTTTTCAGACTGGAGGCCTGTGACAAGTGGAGTGCCACAAGGATCGGTGCTGGGTCCTCTACTTTTTGTCATTTACATAAATGATTTGGATGCAAGCGTAAGAGGTACAGTTACTAAGTTTGCAGATGACACCAAAATTGGAGGTGTAGTGGACTACCAAGAGGATTACCTCAGATTACAACAGGATCTGGACCAGATGGGCCACTGGGCTGAGAAGTGGCAGATGGAATTTAATTCAGATAAATGCGAGGTGCTGCATTTTGGCAAAGAAAATCTTAGTAGGATTTATACACTTAATGGTTAGGTCCTAGAGAGTGTTGCTGAACAAAGAGACCCTTGGAGTGCAGGTTCATAGCTCCTTGAAAATGGAGTCACAGGTAGCTTTCCTTTATTAGTCAGAGTATTGAGTACAGGAGTTGGGAGGTCATGCTGTGGCTGTACAGGACATTGGTCAGGCCACAGTTGGAATATTGCGTGCAATTCTGGTCTTCTTCCTATTGGAAAGATGTTTTGAAACTTGAAAGGGTTCAGAAAAGATTTACAAGAATGTTGCCAGGGTTGGAGGATCTGAGCTACAGGCAGAGGCTGAACAGCCTGGTGCTGTTTTCCCTGGAGCTTTGGAGACTGAGGGGTGACCTTATAGAGGTTTACAAATTTATGAGGGTCATGGATAGGATAAATAGACAAAGTCTTTTCCCTGGGGTCGGGGAGTCCAGAGGCCATAGGTTTAGGATGAGAGGGGAAAGATATAAAAGAGACATAAGGGACAACTTTTTCACGCAGAGGATGGTACATGTATGGAATGAGCTGCCAGAGGATGTGGTGGAGGCTAGTACAATTGCAACATTTAAGAGGCATTTGGATGGGTATATGAATAGGAAGGGTTTGAAGGGATATGGGC
Source organism: Hemiscyllium ocellatum (assembly GCF_020745735.1). Lineage (NCBI taxonomy): Eukaryota > Metazoa > Chordata > Chondrichthyes > Orectolobiformes > Hemiscylliidae > Hemiscyllium > Hemiscyllium ocellatum. Next base: position 69,362,777 of record NC_083403.1, read on the forward strand.
CAGGTGCTGGCAGGTGGGACTAGATTGGGTTGGGATATCTGGTCAGCATCGACGGTTTGGACTGAAGGGTCTGTTTCCATGCTGTACATCTCTATGACTCTATGACTCTATTTACCATGGTCTAGTCTGCACATCCCTGGACACTACAATTTAGCATGGCCAATCCACTTAACCTGCACACCTTTGGATTTTGGATGGAAACTGGAGCACCAGATGGAAATCCATGCACGTAGAGGGCGAATGTGCAAACTCCACACTCATATGGATACTGTACAGCTACCTAAAGCTTAAATTGGACCCACATACTCGGCACTGTAAGGCAGCAGTGCTAACTACTAGGCCATCATGCCATCCCAAATGTTTACCCTTCCGAGAATATCCAAAAATAAATGAATTGCCTGTGTTTGTTAGTAGGCTGGCATATTGATACAGATGAACATTTATTAAAGGTCATGGCTTGAAGACAGCCATTAAGCCCGCCCTGTGCTGCAGGGAAAGAAAGATTTGTGCTCGTTTTGAATGCTGCAAGCCAGACAGGCCAGTGAAGTTACCAGCAAGAAGGGTGTTTTTCTGACTGGAGATCTATGACCAGTGGTGTTCTATAGGGATCAGTGCCAGGACTGCTGATATTTGTTTTCCCTCATCAATTGCTGTAAGTAGTAGCTCTTAACTAATAAATCAGAAACTTTACAAGTATGAACTCGTCACTCTGTGCTCCCTGCAAGCAAATGAAATACCTGGAGAAGACTATGAACCAAGTGCTGGAAAGTGGGACTAGTTTAGATTTGGCGTAGATTTGGCAGTACAGACCTAATGGGCTGAAAAGCCTCTTTTGTACGATATGGTTCTAAGGAGGCTTGCACACCAGCAAGTACTGACAAGACCGAAAGCATCATCTCAGTGAACTCTGTGGCTTGAGACCAACTAACAGCCTTTTCATTGTCTAGATTAGAGTAGTGCTGGAAAAGCACAGCAGGTCAGGCAGCATCTGAGGAGCAGGAAAATTGATATTTCAGGCAAAATCCCTTAATCAAGAATGAAGGCAGGGAGCCTCCGGGGTGGAGAGATAAATGGGAGGGGGGTGGGGTGTGGCTGAGAAGGTAGCAAAGAGTATGATAGATGGATGGGGGTGGGGATGAAGGTGATAGGTCAGAGAGGAGGGTGGAGCAGATTGGTGGGAAGGAAGATTGGCAGATAGGATAGGTCATGAGGATGGTGCTGAGCTGGAAGGTTGGAACTGGTGTAAGGTGGGGGAGGGAAAATGAGGAAACTGGTGAAGTTCACATTGACAACCTGGGGTTGAAGTGTTCCGAGGCAGAAGATGAGGCATTCCTAACTTTTGTCTAAGTGCCTTTTCAGTCTTTCCTTCCACCCATCACACCCATGTTTCTTCCTGGTCTATATCTGTGTGGGGAGGGAGGTTTATAAGGGGGTTAAAGATTTAACTTGTACAATTATATGTCAATAGTTCATAATTGTTTATCTAATTAGAATCTATTTGCCATAAAAAGTAACTCTTGTTTGTACCGAAACCGTGATCCATGCTGCCAACCTGTTTCAAAAAGACAGGGAATCTTTGGGGAATCTTTAACTTTGGTGATGACTCTGGGAATAGCAGGGCTTGATTTTCATTGCACTACCCTAGTGGGTTGTAACTGCACAAAAGGTTTAGAAAATTTTATGTGCAAGAATGGGTTAAGTGCAAAATTAGCATAAATGAATTACATGCAAAACTCCTTGGTAAAAGAAACAGCACCATTTTATTTATATGCATAATCACGCCAAACCTGCCTATGAAATACAGCTGGAATATCTTATCGACAAAAGCAAAAGATGTTGGAGATCTGCTATATGTCTTTTCATCAGGACAAGCACAATATGAGGTGCAAGTTCATTCGTACTCTGTGAAAAACCCAGTAAGGCACAACAACATTTCTAAAAACAGCAATTTGAAATGACAATGCAGAATGTTCAGTAAATCAAAATGCTGATGTATCAAGAATTCTACTCCTGTCCCTGTACAGATCTTCAGCCAGTTTCTTTGATGCCAAGCTATACTGGATATACCTGTAACATGAAACCTCTTCCAATGTAAATGACCCCACATGTTACTCAAAGCAGTAATACCAATAATATGCACAGAATTAGTGACAGGGCACTTACCAACAATTGATTTGGCTGCAAGGTGAAGATTTCGATGCAACTACCTCAATATGTTCTCTCTCACTGAGTCAACTATCTTAATATTATATCGAGTAGTTCTCTAATGGACTGCATACTTACATGTTGAATTTAAGACTTTCATACTGTTGGTTAATATTTTGAATAGATCAGTCTGCTTGAAAATAAAATTTGCACTGTTTAATCTACGGCTGTAGGTTGCATTTTAATAAGACAATGGTTACATCAGGTAAGGTGTTCCTAATTTTTTTAATCCAGTCACAGGGTGAAGACATCACTGACTAGGCCAGTATTTATTGCCCATCCTTAATTGTCTAAAGAGTATTTAAGAGTCAATCATATTGTTCTGGGTCTGGAGTCCAGACCAGCTAAGGATGGCAATTTTCTTCCCTAAAGGATGCTAGTGAAACAAGTCATTCGGCAATGGCTTCACAACTGTCATGGGACTATTGATTCCACGTTGTTTTTATTGAATTCAAATTCCCCCATCTGCCACTGGGAGATTCAAACTCAGGTTACCCGAACATTACCTGGGTCTCTGAATTTGTAGTCTAGAGATAATACCATTATAGGCCCATCAAGTCCATACAATTTAGTTAATATTTCAAAGTGATCCACTACATAGTCAGGAGGTGAGGTGAGTTACTCAAGCAGGATTTCTAACCTTGGCCTGCTTCAAGAAGTAATATGGCTACATGGCTAGTCCAGTTCAGTTTATGATCAATGACGAAGCCCAGGATATTAATTGTGAGGGATTCAGTGATAGCTTTACTAATAAACATCAAGGGAAGATGATTAGATTCACTCTTGCTAGAAATGGTCATTGCCTGGCACTAGTCACAGGCAATGACCACTTGGCACTTGTCAGCTGAAGCTCAGATGTTGTCCAGGATGTTGCTGCATGTGACATGGGCTGCTTCAGTATCCCAGGAGTTGGGAATAGTGCTGAATTTTGCAAAACTCATCTGCAAACATCTGCAATTCGCACCTTATAATAGAGGGAGGATCAATGAAGTAGCTGAAGATGATTGGGAAAAGGACACTACCCTGAATAACTCCTATAGGGATATCCTGGAGCTAAGATATTTGTCCTCCAACAATGAGAACCATCTTCCTTTGTACCAGGATTTCAACCATCATCGAGGTTTCCACCTGATTCCCATTGGCTACAATTTCTTTAAGCTTCGTCAATGCAATATTCAGGCAAATGCAGCATTGATGTCAAGGGCTGTCATTCACATCTCACCTCTGGAATTCAGCTGTTTTGTTTATGTTTGGAACAAAGTTTTACTGGAGTCAGGAGCTTGATGGCCCTGAAGAAATCCAAACTGAATGGTAGTGACCAGGTTATTACTGATTGTTAGCATTGTCAATGACCCCTTCCTGACTTTGCTGAAAATTACGAGTAGATGTAAAGCACTAAAAGTAGCCAGGTTGGACTTCCCTGGCTTTTGGTGCACTGGATCTGCATGGGCTACTTTCCATATTGCTCGGTAAATATCCGTTTTTGTAGCTGGGGGAAGGAAGGGCTGGAGCACCAGTTTTCAGTCCTATTGTTGGAATATTGTTAGGGCCTTTGCAGTATCCAGTGCCTTCAGTTGTTTCTTGATAACACATGGAGTGAATTGAATTGGCTGAAGACTAATATCTGTGATGCTGAGGACGTCAGGTGAGACAAGATAGGTCATTCATTCAACACTTCTGAAAGAAGATGGATATGAATGTTTTGACTTTGACTTTCAGCTAACATACCCGGATCCCCATTTATGAAAAACCATGAGTTTATTTATTTGTCCATCACCATTCATGACTAGATGCGGCAGGACTGCAGAGCTCCTTATCTATTGAATCTTAGCTCGCCTAACCCTGTCCAACACATACTACCCTCTGCCATTTGCCATGCAAGTAGTCTTCTACTGGAGATTCAGCCAAGTTAATAACTCATTTTAGCTATAACTGATGCTGCAATTCGCATGCTTTACTGAACTCTTCATTGAACCAGGGTTAGAAGCCTGGCTTGTTGGGAATATTAGACAGGGGATTTACTGAGCCAAGAGGTTGCCAACTGGATTTTTACATAATTATGCTCCTGCTGATTTCCCATAGCACCTCACTGATGCCCAGTTTTGAGTAGCTAGATCTGTTCAAAATCTGTTTAGAGGGGTAATAGTGTCATGCATTGTGAAACAAGGTATCTTCAATATGATGCCTGACTTTAGCTCTACAATCACTGTCATGGGCAGATTTGATTTGGACGTGCCAGTGTTGGACCGGGGTGTACAAAGTTAAAAATCACACAACACCAGGTTATAGTCCAACATCAGGGCTCCACTACCACCTGATGAAGGAGCGTCGTTCCGAAAGCTAGTGTGCTTCCAATTAAACCTGTTGGGCTATAGCCTGGTGTTGTGTGATTTTTAACTATGGGCAGATATATCTGTGACAACTAGATTGGTGAGGATAAGGTTTTCCCTCCTGTTGGATTCCTCACCATCTATCTCAGACCCAAGTTAGTATCTAAGTCTTTCAGTGCTCAACCAGCTTGGTCAGTAGCAATGAGCCATTGACATTAAAGTTAACCACCCAAAGTATGTTCTGTGCCATAGCCCATCTTAGTGCATCTCCCAGTTGCTGTTCAACATGGAGGACTAGATTAGATTAGATTACTTACAGTGTGGAAACAGGCCCTTCGGCCCAACAAGTCCACACCGACCCGCCAAAGCGTAATCCACCCATACCCCTACATTTACCTTCACCTAACACTACGGGCAATTTAGCATGGCCAATTAACCTGACCCGCACATCTTTGGACTGTGGGAGGAAACTGGAGCACCCGGAGGAAACCCACGCAGACACGGGGAGAACGTGCAAACTCCACACAGTCAGTCGCCTGATGCGGGAACTGAACCCGGGTCTCTGGCACTGTGAGGCAGCAGTGCTAACCACTGTGCCACCGTGCCACCCATTTCATCAGCTGAGGGTTTGGCGAGGTACAGGGAATAATCCAAGGAGGTGTCTTTTTTCTTTGTTTCACAGATGCCATCAGGCTTCACAAGGTCCAGAATTATCATTGAGGAATCCTAGTGCAACTTCCTCATAACCTTATGCTGCTGGGCTGCCAGGTCTGCTTGGTCTGCAGTATCAGACAAACCCAGGATGGTGATGCTAGTGGCTGTGACATTATCTGTAATGTACGAGTTAGTAAGCATGACTATGTCAGACTATTGCTTGACCAGTCTGTGGGACAGCTCTCTCAGTCAAAGCAGAAAATCTCGGTAAGGAAAACAATGAAGGATTGACAGAGCTGTGTTTGCCATTGCCATTTCCAGATGGAAGTCAGATCATCCAGCTGGTTTCACTCCAACATTGTAGAAGTTTCTTAATATTGAGTGGCTTTCTCAGTCAATTCAGAGCCAGTGACATTGCTGGGATATAGACTTAGGTGAGGATGGAAGGTTTTCTTTCCTTACAATCAACCAGCTGTTGATTTCATATTTATTATTTGAATTCAAATTTTACCTTTCCCGTGGTGGAATTCAAACCTAGGTTCCCAGGACATTAACCTGTACTTCTGGATTATTAGTCCAGTTCCATCAGCTCTGCTCTGCTGCAAAAGACAAATGTTTTGCAGTTTGAATTGATTTAATTGATATTTTTGTGCAATATAATATTTCATTTTCCTGAAAAAGCACAAAATCAGTAATTGGAGGACTGAATAGTTTTATATTGAAATGTTTTTGTGTTTGGAAGTTCATAGCTAATAGCATCACTTCAATTCAATGGTTCTGAAGTGGAACTTTACCTCTTATTATTCACAGGCTTCCAATGTACTGTCCATCACACTCTGTTACAAATATTGCATACCTTTAAGAAAGTATAGAAAACTAAAAGTAGTTTCAACATTCTCATCTAAATTCTGAAGAGATACATTATTGACCTCACTTTATGATGAAGAAATTCACAAGAACCATTTGTTCAGCCAGCTCTGGATAAAGTGAAAATCCACTTTGCAGAGCATTTTGAGATAAATGGAATATTACATGAGAAAGGAATTCCTTGGTACTTCATCACCTTGAAGTCTCTTCATTAAAGATTAAACTGGGAAAACGTCAATGATTTCATTTCTTAATTCCGCCAGAGCTGACTTTTATGTTTTTCTACATGGGTCATGTTAGCATTCACATCCTTTCATCCAGAAGGTTATAGATTCATAGTTGTGGATATCAGACAATGCAGCTCAGAAATCAGGATGGAGTTGGGCAAAATAACCAGAACTAAAGAAGATAGAACTTTACAGAAACAAATGTTACAGATTACTCATAAAGAGCAAAATTAGATATAATTGTATTCCTTGAAATACTGTTAGAATAACCAATGAGGTTGAAAGAGATGCAATTAACTGAGTACTCTGTCATTAACTATGCAGACTATCAACAAACAGAGCAAATAAAAGAAGCTGAACTATATACCTACATCCCGAAAATGCAATATGTAAGTCAGATGAAGTAAGATCCAACTTTATAGTTAGACCATAGTTTATATTCTAATAGACCATACACCTGGTTGGAAAGAAACTAGAAGACAGAGAGAGAGAGAGAGAGAGAGAGAGAGAGAGAGAGAGAGAGAGAGAGACACAGAGAGAGAGAGAGAGAGAGAGACAGAGAGAGAGACAGAGAGAGAGAGAGAGAGAGAGAGAGAGAGAGAGAGAGAGAGAGAGAGACAGTGTGCCAAACATGAAAGACTGTATTCTGCAAAGTTAGCATCAAGTCTGCTAAGATTCCTATAACTCCCTCAGCTTCATAATTAAAGACCCCTCCCAATCTGGTTATATTCTCTTCCACCCTCTGCCAGAGGACGGAAGATATAATAATTTGAATAAACATACAAACAGATTCAAGAACAACTTCTTCGCTACTGTTATCAGAATTTTGAACAGACCTCTCAAATGTTAGTGTTGATTGCTTTCTCACTGCACCTTGTCTGTGGCTGTACCATTGTATTCTGCACTCTGTTCTGCTACCCTGATGCACTTTGTATGGTACGATCTGCCTGTGTAGCACATAAAACAACACTTTTCACTGCATCTCGGTACATGTAACAACAATAAATCAAACAAAATATTTCAGTACCATTCTAATTGCGACACAAAAGAGATATTCAGGCATTGAGGGTGGAAGAACTCTTGATGGCCATAAGATCATAAGACATTGGAGTAGAAGCAAGATCATTCAGCCCATTGAGTCCACTTCGCCATTTATACATGGCTGATGGGCATTTCAATTCCACTTACTCGCACTCTTCTCGTAGCCCTTTGTTAGGACTCTGAGAGGAGTGCGCAGGTAATCAAGTCCCACTATTCCACTTGCACCAACAACTTAACTGTTCTATTTCATCACAAAAATGACCAACTTATTTATCTTTCTGATTTAGTCTAGAACTAAGGAGACCTCCACCAGGTTTCTTCAGTAGCTATTTTCTAAAAGCTGACATTTTTTAAACAAGTGACAAAACTGATTAATAAGTAATCTATTTTTCAGAATTAACTCCCTCAGTTTCAGCAACCAACATAATCAAAGACCCCTCCTGCCCCAGATACGCTCTCTTCTACTCTCTTCCATCGGGCAGAAGATATAAAAGGTTGAAGACAAATCTGAACGGATTCAAGAATAGCTTCTTTTCTGCCGTTATCTCAAACATGTACATTCATACACAAGACAAGACAACATAGTCTGCAGAGACATTTAGAGCTTTAAAATAATTAGGCAAGTGGCAAAACACTCCCATGGTCAAAGGATGAAAAAAGATATATATTATAAGCCAGTCCTGTCATTGAGATCGGGATGTGGACAATTGATGATATGTTCAAATAAAATTTCAGTTCAGATGAGAGTTAGTTAGAAAGCTTGATGTTTGACTTTACCAGGCACTTACAACATTTCAGCCAAGAGAGATTTTGGAAAATGATTCTGCTCTACGCTTTTCTGTTATTTATCAGAAGAATCAGAGACTAGCCTTTCTAGCTTTATGGTCTTTCTTCAACACAATATACTGGAAAACATAGCAGCCTCAATCCAGAGGCTTTTGATAAGTAACTTTGAGCATAGGGTCCCTTCTACCAGTTTGCCTGGCAATTAGAATAATAAAACACATCATATCTCCTGAAAAGCTTTCCTTCTCAAAATCAATTGACTTTTTGTAAATAGCAATTACGTAAAGTTTTCTACAACTTTTATTCATGACAGTTACAAAAAGTCGCATGATAAAGGGCAGCATGGTGGCTCAGTGGTTAGCACTGCTGCCTTACAGTGCCAGGGAGTCGGGTTCAATTCCAGCCTCGAGTGACTGTCTGTGAGTGCGTGGGTTTCCATCCCACGGTGATTGATAACATCGCTTCCATCCCTCACAATTCATCATGCACCATACGTGACATCACTTCCGCCCCTCACATCATTGCTGATGTCACACGCTCAGTGATTTCCGCCCCCCCGCTGCCGTGTTTGCCACCACTTCCGCCCCCACCAACACCATTCACCTGCATTCTGCTGACACGCCCCCCCACAGATCCCACTGTCACCATCCCCGCACCCCAGAAACCTGAGGGGAATACCACCCCTGTTCATGACTCCACCCCCATTCCCACCACCACCACACCCACTCCAGTTACCAGCTCCGCCCCCCCACTCCCAGCTCCACACCCACACCCCGTCCCAGCTCCCAGCCCTGCCGAGTGTTCACCATTCCTCCAGACCTCTCCCTCACTGAGGATGAATGATCAGTCCTCAGCAAAGGACTCACCTTCATCCCCCTCCGCCCACGCACCAATGAATTTAATACACACCGTGGCGTCCAACACTTCTTCCTCCGCCTCCGCTTCCAAGCTTACTTTTACATCAGGACTCTCGCCCACCTTCCGAGGACCCCTTCACCTGCCTCCAACACACGCCATCCACCTGGACACCCCCTGCTGGCCTATTATCCGCCCTCGACCTCTTCATTTCCAACTGCCGCTGGGACAATAACCACCCTAACTTGTCTACCCCCTCCCCCACTCCAATCTCTCACCCTAACAATGCGCAGCCCTCCAATCCCTCTGCTCCAATCCCGACCTCACCATCAAGCCAGCGGATAAAGGTGGCACAGTGGTAGTCTGGCACACTGACTTCTACACTGCTGAAGCCAGACGCCAACTCGAAGACACCTCCTCCTACTGCCCCCTCGACCATGACCCCGACTCCCACCCCAACACCAAACCATCATCTCCCAGACCATGCAGAACCTCATCACCTCAGGAGATCTCTCACCCACAGCTTCCAACTTCATAGTCCGGGAATCCCACACTGCCCGGTTCTACCTCCTTCCCAAGACCAACAAGCCTGACCACCCCGGCTGACCCATTGACTCAGCATGCTCATGACCCACTGAACTCATGTCTACCTGCCTCGACACTGTCCTATTCCCCTAGGAACTCCCCACATATGTTCCAGATACCACCCATGCCCTCCACCTCCTCCTCTTCCAAGACTTCCGTTTCCCGGCCCCCAACGCCTCATCTTCACCATGGATATCCAATCCCACTACACCTCCATCTGCCATGACCAGGGACTCCAAGCCCTCCGTTTCTTCCTCTCCCAACATCCCCAACAGTACCCTTCTACCAACATGCTCATTCATTTGGCTGTATTGGTCCTCACCCTTAACAATTTCTCCTTCAAATCGTCCCACTTCCTCCAGACCAAAGGGGTAGCCATGGGCACCCGTATGGGCACCAGCTATGCCCGTCTCTTTGTTGGCTATGTAGAACAGTCCATCTTACGTAATTACACCGGCACCACTCTCCACCTCTTCCTCTGCTACATTGACAACTGCATTGACACCACCTCGTGCTCCTGTGAGGAGGTTCAGTAATTCATCAACTTCACCAACATATTCCACCCCGACCTTAAATTCACCTGGACCATCTCTGACACCTCCCTCCCCTTTCTGGACCTCTTCATCTCCATTAATGCCGACTGACTTGACACTGACTTTTTTTTTTACAAACCCACTGACTCCCACAGCTACCTGGATTACACCTCTTCCCAACCTACCTCCTGCAAAAATGCCATCCCGTATTCCCAATTCCTCCGCCTCCACTGTATTTGCTCCCAGGAGGACCAGTTCCACCACAAAACACACCAGATGGCCTCCTTCTTTAGAGACCACAATTTCCCTTCCCATGTGGTTAAAGATGCCCTCCAATGTATCTTGTCCACATCCCACACCTCTGCCCTTAGACCCCACCCTCCAACCGTAACAAGGACAGAATCCCCCGGTGCTCACCTTCCACCCTACCAACCTTGGCATAAACCAAATCATCCAATGACATTTCCACTACCTCCAAATGGACCCCACCACCAGGGATATATTTCCCTCCGCACCCCTTTCCACCTTCCGCAAAGACCGTTCCCTCCGTGACTACTTGGTCAGGTCCATGCCTCCCAATAACGCACCCTCCCATCCTGGCATCTTCCCCTGCCACCGCAGAAATTGCAAACACTGTGCCCACACCTCCTCCCTCACCTCCGTCCAAGACCCCAAGGAAGCTTTCCACATCCATCAAAGCTTTACCTGCACATCCACCAATATCATTTCTTGTATCCATTGCTCCCGATGCAGTCTCCTCTACATTGGGGAGACTGGACGTCTCCTATCAGAACACTTTCGGGAACATCACTGGGACACCCGCACCAAACAACCACACAGCCCCGTGGCCCAACAGTTCAACTCCCCCTCCCACTCAGTCGAGGACATCGAGGTCCTGGGCCTCCTTCACCGCTGCTCCCTCACCACCCTACACCTGGAGGAAGAACGCCTCAGCTTCCACCTCGGAACACTTCAATACCAGGGCATCAATGTGGACTTCACCAGTTTCCTCATTTCCCCCTTCCCGCACCTCACCCCAGTTCCAACCTTCCAGCTCAGCACTGTCCCCATGACTTGTCCTACCTACCTATCTTCCTTTCCACCTATCCATTCCACCCTCCTCTCTGACCTATCACCTTCATCCCCACCCCCATTCACCCATTGCACTCTATGCTACTTTCTCCCTATCCCCACCATCCTCTCATTCATCTCTCCATCCTGCAGGCACTCTGCCTCTATTCCTGATGAAGGGCTTTTGCCTGAAACGTCGATTTTCCTGCTCCTCGGATGCTGCCTGAACTACTGTGCTTTTCCAGCACCACTCTAATTTAGGATCTGCATGGATTTTCTCCCACTGTCTAAAGGTGTGCAGGTTAGGTGAACTGGTCATGTTAAAGTGTCCATAGTGTTCAGGGATGTGTGGGCTTGGTGCCTTCGTGAAGGGAAATGTAGAATGATAAGGGTAGAGGAAAGGGTCCATGTGGGATACTCTTCAGAGGGTCGGTGTGGACTTGTTGGGCCAAATGGCCTGTTTCCACACTGCAGTGATTCTATAAAGACTCTTCAACCAGAAATGTCTAAACAGTCTACATTCCAGTTTCTCATTGGTCATAAATATACGCGTTCCCAACTTCGCTTCGGTTGACCTCTTATCCGTTTTTATGGTTTATGGTGAATCCCCAAAGATTTGAATTTAAAAACGTTGTTTGTGTATGTAAGTTTATTTGAAGCTTTCTTTGCAAATCGAGGTACATTATGTCATAGAGCTTGCTACTCCCTCAAGGAAGTTGAACAGTTTGGCAGGGAGGACCTTCTTTTTGAATCCATGACTACCATTAACTTAGAATCATAGAAGTTTACAGTACAGAAACAGCCATTTAGATTGTTGTGTCTGTACCAGCTCCTGAAAGACTATCCAACTAGTCCCAATCTCCAGCCCTATCTCTGTAATCCCTAAATACATCACTTTCAAATCTATACCCAGCTCTCTTTTGAAACCTCCTACGGAATCCGCCTCCACCACTCCCACAGGCAGGGAATTCCAAATCCAAACAACTCTCTGAGTCAAGAAATTACTTCTCATTTCACTCCTATCTCTCTTACTGCCAATCTTGAAATTGTGGTTACTGACATATCAACTAGTGGAAATAAGATTATCCACCTTTACCCTGTCAAAACTATTCCTAATTTTGGACACCTCAATAAAGTCAGCTCTTAATCTTCTCTGCTCCAAGGAGAATAAGCTTAATTTTTCTTTTCTTGTATGTAAAATACCTCATTCCTGTTACCATTCTAGAAAATCTCCTTTGTCCCCTATCCAGGGCTTTAACATCCTTCCTCAAATAAGGTGCTCAGAATGGAATACAATACTTGATTATTGTTATCCAGTGATTGTTAAGTTTGATTATGAAAATTTGAACCGAATGGACTGGAAGCAGGACTAAACTGTCAATACAAAAGCAAATACCGCAGTTGCTGAAATTCCAAAATAAAAGCAAAAAGGAATAGAAACATTCAGTATGTCAGGTAAATCTGCTCTTCTTTCTTCCTCAGCCTGTGAATTTTTAATCACACAACTGTCATTCACAGAGAGGTTTTTCACAGAAGAGAATCTAACCAATAGGAATTTAGATTGAATTGTATTACCATAACTGAAATCCATACTGTGAACTGAATGTGTCATACGAAACAATGGCTGTAAAAGTAGGTCAGCGGCTAGGAATCCTGCTCTTCTCCTGACTCCCCAAAACCTGTCTACAATCTACCAAGACACAAGTCAGGAGCCTGAAGGAATAATCTCCACTCACCTGGATGGGTACAGTTCCAACAACATTACAGAAGCTTGACACCATCCATAGCAAAGCAGTCAGTGTACTGGCATTACATTCACAAAACGTAATTTCCTTCACCACTAACATGAAGTGCACTGGAGAAATTTTCAAGGCTCCTTAGGGAGCACAGATTGGGAAAAATCCATGACTACTACATGTAGAAGGAGAAAATGTGTGAACACCATCATCTGCAAGCTCCCCTCCCAGCCACTCATCATTCTTACTTGGAATTGTTATTCCTTCACTGTCACTGAATCAAAATCCTGGAATTGCTTCCTAACAACACTATGGGTATGTCTACACTAATTTAAGAACATATGAACAGGCGTAGGCCATTCAGCCCCTCAGGTCTGCTCTTACACTCAATAAGATCATGGCTGATTTGTGGTCTAACTCCATATACCTGCCTTGGGCCCATATCCTTTGATAGTTGTGCTTAATAAATATTTCTTTATCTCAGATTTAAATATAACAATTGAATTATCATTTGAGGAAGTGAGTTCCAAACCTTCACTACACTTGTGTGTCGAAGTGCTTCCTGACATCTCCTGTGAATGGCCTCGCCCTAAGTCTAAGACTATGTCCCCGGCAGTAGAATCTTAAAACAGTGAAAATAGTTTGTTTTTATCTCCCCTTTTCCTGTTAATATTCTGAAGACCTCAATAAGATCACCTCTTAATCTCATAAACTCTAGAGAATAAAGACCTAATTTGCCTAATCTTTCATTTTTAACTTAAGCCCTGAAGGCCAGCTGTTATCCTTGTAACCCTGCATTGAATTCTTCCAAAGCCAAAACATCTTCCTTAAATTGTGGTGCCCAGATCTGCTCACAGTACTCTGAGTGGGATGTAACTAGGATTTTGTATAACTGTGTCGTAACATTGGTTTCCCTATATTCCATCCCTTTAGTGATGAAGGCCATCACTGGATCAACAAAGTTGCTCACCATCACCTTCTCAAGGGCAACATGGCATGGACCAGTGAAGCCCACGTATCCTGAATGAATGAAGAAGAGTGCAGTTCAGAGGCAGGGAATTCTGCAATGACTAACTTACCACCTGTCCACCATCTACAAGGCACAAGTCATGAGTATGATGAATAATTCCAACAAAACGCAAGACGTTTGACCTTATCAAGGATATATACCATTTCTTCACTTTCTTCTATGTTGCAAAAATCAGCGTTCTCTCTCCTTTCCTATTCTGCAATTTTTCTTGCCGAATCTTTTGCATTTATGACAACCTGAGAAATCACTAATCGTTTGGAGAAATATTGAAGTCCACAAGTATAGGATTTGAAATGTGCTTATGAACATACAAATTTGGAGCAGGAGTAGGATATTCAGCACCTTGAGCCTACTCCACTGTTCAATAAGATCATGGCTGATATGACTGTAACTTTAAATCAGCATTCCTGCTGACTCTTTCATCCTAGCACCTAACAAGAATAGCTCAAAGAGAGACTTCAATCATTCTCTGGGAAGGAACCATAGAACTTCAGAACAGGAAATAAATGGTTTGTACAGAAATATGGAAATCATAATTGAGAAGTTTTTGACAACACAAAAACTACGTAATATCTAGTGAAGAGGATGACTGTCAATTGCAAGAATGGTTATCAATGGTTAAGCTTCTGCTTCCTGGTTTGGATTTGGTGTCATGTTTTTAGTCCCCTGCCAATCAAGTTGAAACCCTCCCCATCAGCATTATTAAATTCACCTTGGTCCTCCTTAGGTACAGATGATACAGCTTGTAAAGATCCCACCAACCCCAGTACCAGTCACAATATCCAAGAAATCTGATACCCATCCTCCTACATTAATTTTCTAGCAACATGTTCGATCATTCAATTCTCTTATCTCTATGCTTGGCGTAATCCTGAGATTTCTGCTTTAGAGGTTCTGTCTTTCAATTTCCTACCTTATGTTGTAAAGTGGAGGTTGACCCTGCTCTGAGAATTAAAACCTAAATATCCAAAAAGGAGAACTTCCCCCCATAATCTGTAAAAAGTATGTGAAAAGTGGTGTAACCTGCTTTCAGCAACTTCAAGTGGTTAAGTAAAAGAAATCCCTTATGCTCACTTTATAATTGACAAGTAACAATTTATTTATCTACATCTAACAGTGAACAAAGTATCTAAACTATTAACAGACCGAACAATTCTCCTCTGATTACTAACTATTCCTGAATAACTCAAGATTCTAAAAGTATGCTGTTCCAATAAATACAAATCCCACTTATTTCATAAAACAAATGGATTTAGTCTCTCAAAATTCCAGCCAAACTTCTTCTGGAACTTTCTTTGCCTTCTGTCAGGACTTCAGATGGTGTGCTGCAGTATCATGGTAAAATGCTGGTGCTTTCTCTAAGAGCTGAGAGTTGTTATCTCTTAGCAGATGACGGTTAGTTCGCTACTGATTTTCCAAATGCCCTTATCTTTTATACCCTTGATGACCTATCGATATTTTTACAATCAGATTGGTCCTCGGTTGTCAAAAACATCACATTTAAATTTAATAGGTTTTTGGTACCCAAGTGTCTGGTTTCAATTGATTGGCTACATTTACAAAGACCGCTGTCTTGATAAAACTGCTGCTTTGCCTGCCTTTAGATACAAAATGTTGTAATTCGGATGCTCCATGCACCAACAAGCTCAAGCTGCTGTCAGGCGTCCATTTTAATTCAAAGCTCAACAAAAAAAACATTGTTTAAAGGGAACACTCAATGTTTTTCCCCATTTCACAATTTTATACAGACCAACTTTGCAACACTAACTCCTTGAAATTTGCTTTCAGGACCTCATTTCTATTCCTACCAAAAGTCATTGATGTCAAGAACCTTTCGCTAATTGCCCTCACCCAGAAGAATGTTCCAGAGCCAAGTCATACATCCTTTACCCTGGCAACAGAGAGGCAACAAACTATCAAGGAGTCACATTGTTAGCTATTGAAAAATCCATCTGTGAAATTGCCTATCATTCTTCTGCCTTTCCCCATACAGATGAGTCACCCCTAGTATCCCTGACCTGCCTCTGGCTGCTCTCTTCTGAGGAAGCATCGATCTAATCCGTATCCAAATTGGAATATTGATTAGCAACCACAGTGCACAGCCTGGCTGATTCTCTTTGACTGCTTGGCAATTACCGATTCCATTGCTGTGTGTAACTTCTCATCTGCAATGTGACCATCTCCCTAAGCAGGCCAACTGTGTAGTCCTCTTTCACGCAGCTGAACAACAATGACTCAAGCTGCCAGTCAAACTGCAAAACCCAAAATTCAATCTTGTACAGCCAGTGCCACATTCTGTAGATGTGTTCATCTGTGGACACTTGGTGTGTTCATCAGTTCATATGGACCATAGATGTCCACTCCACTTGACTGAGCTTACCTATCATCCAATAACATTCAAAGCTATTACAACAGAATATTAAAAAACTTGCCAATACTCACCAATCATCCTATTGCCTTGTACCAAAGAAAAAGTCAACTACAAATAAATAAGGCCATAAAACTAAATAGAATTGATGTTTTATCGAGGAATACAAGTGAAAATAAAAGCTAAATGGTTGCATTGAATATACATAAAACGTTAGTCAGGTTGCAATTGGAGTTTTACGTACGTGTTTGGGCATTTGTTATAAAATTTTTACAATAGGAAGATACAGTACAGATTAACAAGGATGTTACCAGAATCATATAATTAATAAAGCAAAGAAGGAGGCCATTCAATCCATCATGCCTGCAAATGAACATCACTACCTAGTGCCAAGGTTGATGAATCACAGTTGTAATGAGAGACCTTGTGCAGCATCGTAAAATTAAATTCTTCAAGGTCCTGTACAATTTGCCTTCACTAGAGTTTCGAAGGATGAGAGGGAACTGATTGAAAAATGTACAATTTTCACATGGTTGGGACAGACTAAATGTGTTTGTCCTGGATGGGGAGTCTAGAACCAGTGGAAAACATCTCAGGATATGGGGTGAACCATTTAAAACTAAGATGAAAAATAATTTCTTTACTCAAAGGATGGGGGACCTATGGAATTCTCTAGACTGTGGAGGCCCAGTCACTGAATATATTCAAGGAAAACATATTTTTTTAGATATTAAAGGCATAAATGGATATTGGGAAAAAGCAGGAATATGGCATTGAGATAGAGGATCAGCCATGATTATACTGAATTTCAGAGCAAACATGATGGGCCAAATGACCTAATCTTGCTCTTAACTTTCGATGTTTTTGTTCAGACGTGTTATGACACATCTATGTGGAAGGTGGGACTTGGACACAGACCTTTTGACTCAGAGGTAGGGACATTACGACTGCACCACAATCTGAGAGTATCTTCTCACACTGTTTAAACAATCAGCCTGTCAGTGTTTACCACCTCTATCTAATTAACCATAATTTACCACAAGAGTAAAAAGGTGCCAGATATTACTAACAAAAATTATTGAAAATAAACTTTACAGATTTGGTATAAAAGTTTTCTGCAGTTTGAAAGCTGCGGTCACGATCAGTACGAAAATCTATTTTATAATGACAAGCAAATTAGGTTGAAGATTAAAACTGCATGGATTTTGACAAGTAAAAGTGACAAAGTATTGTATGTATGTGTAATACTTTCTTTAATTAATACACTTACATAATAGGGTAATAGACAAGAGGTAGAAACTTTATGAGTTTTATGCCTATGTTTAAATGCTTTTCAAGCAAAGGCAAATGGAAAGTGTTTTGGAGAGTACCCAGCATGTTACACTAATGGATCGAAATGTATTAAAGGTGTAACGATATTCTGATTCCCCAGATAAAACTGTAAAGTTGTCGGTCTTCAATCTTAGCTCCAATCTATTTAAAATTCTGACCCTTCATTTCCAGTGGAAACTGAAGGGGGAAGTCGTCTTAAAAAAATAAAACATTGCTTCCATGTAACCCATTCCTTTAACTGTGCCATCCTTAGTTAATGTTGCACAGTTCTCCACACGTCCAACATCCAAACTCTAATGTATGGACATTGTGCCCTATTACATTAAAAGAAATGGGTCAGTATGTGAGCAACTAGAAAACTGCACCTGACTTTGCAGCACCCATTCCAAGATATCCTCAGCACTTTATGCATTAGATGCACTATTAAAATAATAAGCTGACACTCCATTAATGAGTTGACATCATCACCATCATCTTGACCAGCAGCAATGCAGCATGTGGTCCTGTTGAATGATAACTGATATCAATACTTGTCTTAACATTTATATTTGCAAGTAATTAATTGCACGCCAAAAAACTATGAAATGTTTCTGACAGATGTATAAGTGAAGGCTTTTTTTTCTCAAACTGCATTTTTTGATGTTGCTTTTTTCAGAGTGTTTTGTGTTAACAGAGGAAAAGAGAATTGAATGACTCAGGCACCAAACACAGGAAAAACCAATTATGATGTTTTTTTTTCTCGCTCTGCTCCATCTGTACGACTGTCTAAGTACAGTACTTAGATCCAAATTAAGCACTATTTTCTGTTTTCAGTATGCCATCATTATTATGTGTGATTGCGCACATTATTCATTATTTTGTTATGAAGTTGATCAGTCTGGAACAAAATCATTCATAACAGACTTATGCCTGCACTTGAATAGATAGAAGCAATCAGATAAAAGCTTCACACAGGTAGGAAAACAAAAGAATAAACTAAAAGTGAGAAATCATCATATTCATAGAAGTACAATATTTTGAGCTTTTTCTCTTCAATATTGATTATATGATTGTAAAATGCATTGAGGGGTAAATTCCTTTATGAATTTGCTACATATGACTAAGTTCAATATCGGGTGCATTTTCAACCTTGTGGAACCCCATTTAAAAAAAAAACTGCTCAATATCAATCTGGCTAAATTGAATGACAGCAATTGTCATGGGATGGATTTTAGAACAGCCAAGATGTTTAAATATAACAATAATATCTGATAAGCAAAGAAGTTTTTCTAAAAAACGGTATTTAACTGTTCAACTTAGCCCGTAGTTTTAATAAGGTGTAGGACAGATATTTGATGAGAACATCATTGAGGGTAATGGTCAAACAGCGTCTTTATTGTTAATCAGCATCCAGCCAAAGTGGCCTTCTTTGTTCATTGCTACACCTGTATGACTACATAAAACAGGTTTTATATCACATAAAAACATCTACCAGAAAAGCAAAGCCCCATTGGAGCTCACAGCTTCAATTGCTGCCCTTGTTCGCATTTGTGACATTGACGAAGAACCCTAATGACAGATCAGAATGTGAGAAAATGTTACGGCTTATGATTTGTCTGCAGTAGTGGCAGTGCATAGACTTAGTGTTACTTTTTAATTTAAAAATACATCTGGATAGCTATAATTAGCATTAAGCTGAACAGTCCTGCCATTTTGCTGGTATTTAAATGAAAGCTAACTCTTAGAGGTCAGTAAAGGTCTCCAGTAGACATTTTGTGATAATTTATAACCTTTATGAATGAAGGTCTCACCAAACATATGAAAAAATCATTCCACTGTAAATACTGTAATAATCTTTTCACTGGTTTATTCAAGAGGAGCAGCCATTGGTCTTTCTGAATCATTGCTCTGACTGAATAGTCAACCAAATAAAGTACATTTCCACATTGCATATGAAATAGGAGTCACAAAAAAGCTGTTCATTACCTTTCAATGACAATATCCTTTTTTCTTAGTAAATTCTCTTTCATCCTCAGCTGTGAGTTCCTTTCACATGAATCCTGGCTTAGCTGGGTGGGGAAGACCATTGAAACCTGCAATGGTGACTTATTGGGCATCTAAGGAAGAAAGTGAGACACAGACATTTAATGAAGATGTTGGGATTTATTGACAATACACAGGCAAACTGGATTTGACTCAAAATTATAGAATTTTCTTTTATAAATGGAATTCTATGCAAAGCAATTTTCTGTAACTTCCAGGATCTTTTTTCATCAACATGATAATTTGCAAGCGTAATCATTAATATTCCATGTAGATTCACTGTCATCTCCTAGCTTTCATTTTAACCCCTCCTGTAATAGAAAAGTCATGCCATTGTTTGGACTCTATCTACCTGTATTCTAGGTTTTGAATATCATTCTGGCTCTTTGTTTCTATTAAGAATTTGACCAATTGGTGTCCATTTGTGTAACTGCACTTGCAACATACCTGGGAGCTGACTCCAATATTTCTTAGATAACTTAAAACCCAATTGCTATTACAACTTATCATTAATACACAGACTATCCGAAGATTCTTGTAACTAAAGGAGACCATGAATCTCAGTCAATTTCATGAAATTGGATGTTTTGTATTTGCTTGGTGTCATACAATATTTCTCAAGTTTGAATATCAGTTTGCAATGCAGACTAAAATCAAGTTCATATATGTTAGTTATTTACCTAGCTTCTGCCATTCACCATCGGACGTAATGCTACTTTCTGTATAGGATGCAATAAGTTTACACCTTAATACTATATTTTGGATATCTATCTATAATTACATAATTGTTTACAAAAGAGAACAAATCACAAATCTACAAATCAGCTATTCAGCCCCTTGAGACTGTTTCAACATTGGGATCTTGACAAGTCTGTTTGGATTTCAACTTTCGCATTTCACCTACCTGAATAACCTTTGATTCCTTTGCCTAATAAAAATCGATCTGCATCTGTCTCTAACATATTCAATGGCTCCACCTCCTTCACCTTCTGAGGCAGAAAATTCCAAAGTTGCACAACCTTTTAAGAAACAAAAGATTCTTCTTCTCCCTGTCCTGAAAGAGCAGCCACTAATTTGAAAACAGTGAGCCCCTAGTTCTGGGTTCATCTGTATGGCACAACATCAGATCATATTTATTCACTTTGAAGTGTGCTTCAATGTATTTACATTGTTTTTGATGTTATGCCCATTCACGTACAGATACTTCAGCTTTGTCTTTTTGTTATATTTATAATATCTAGTATTGGCTGCTGGTAGTTTTTTTCCCCCTTTCTTTGTCCATTTCTGCTCTTCTGTGACCTTTGTTTCTCATATTATTATTTGCTCTCTTTTCTTGACTCTATTCCTTGATTTGGTACATCTACCAAAATTCGATCCATCAACCCATTTGTTTTTTTCAAAGCATCCTCTTGTTCGCTGGCTTTGCAATTTGCTAGGGCACCAGTTCTGGGTATTTCAGGTGGAACCCATTCCAAAGAAGCAGATGCAACATTCCCCAGTACTGGTGCCAATGCCCCATGAACTAGAACTCCCTTGTCTCTCACTGGTTTTTGACTTACACATTCAGCTCTCTAATCTGATTTTTTTCCATATTAATTTGTAGGTGGGTCAGGTAGTAATCCGGATATTATTGCCTTTGGGGTTCTGCTTTCCAAGTTAGTATCTTGCTTATCATACTCTGTCAGCAGAACAGCCTTCCTAGTTCTACCTACATGGTTGATATCAATGTGAACTACAGTCTCTGGACCCTCTCTCTTCCACTGCAAGCTCTTTTCCAGCTCAGAGCAGATATCCTGGCCAAACACTGTCATCTAGATTTGTGTTCTTTGCTGCACAGACCAATATCACTCATTAAACTGTCCCCATTGCTATCACATTCCTTTTACCTCCTCCAACTTCCTGTAGCATGGCGCCATAGTCACTTAGCTCAACCTAAGAAAGTGAAAAAGTCTCAACCTGTTGGACAATTGCAAAAGCCAAGCCTCCTGCACTTCTTCCCCGGGTGCCCTTATTTGCTTCACTCGCATCCACACCCTGACCACTGGCCAGGGCAGATGATTCTAGCCTAAGGGCTGTGACTGCCTCTGGAGTACAGTATTCAGGTATCTCTCTCACTCCAACACCACTGCCCAATCCAGCCCAATGACCATGACTCCAAATTTATTCAGCTGCTATGAGTAACAGCACAGAAACACATAAGAAAAGTACATTGGCATAGGTGTTAATAAAATGTTTCCTGGTTTGAACACAATATTATGCAGAGTCTCAGGATATTTTGTGGTGTTGAAGTTCACCCAAACCTGGATTAAATTTTAATGAAGGATTCTGCCACAATACTAGAACAACAAAACCCTCGTAAGTTGCATTAAGACACTATCCATTTGAATAGAGTTAAAAGGGATATGTACAATTTGAGGTGTGTATTGCAGGCTATCAAACAGTGGGTATGAGATAGAGTGAGGGATCTACATAGTGTAGTTTATCTGAACCATAGAGAAATTACACTCGTTTTTTAAACATCTTTTATCCTTTGTTTATATCTGCCTCCTATATAGAGTCATAGAGACGTACAGTACGGAAACAACCCTTCGATCCAACTCATCCACGCCAACAGATATCCTAACCTAATCTAGTCCCATTTGCCAGCACTTGGCCCATAAACCTCTAAACCCTTCCTATTCATATACCCATCTAGATGCCTTTTAAATGCTGCAATTGTACCAAACTCCCTCACTGCCTCTGGCAGCTCATTCCATACATGTACCACCCTCTGTGTGAAAAGATTGTCCCTTAGATCCCTTTTAAATGCTTCCCCCCTCACCCTAAACCTAGCCCTATAGTTCTGCCCTCCCCCATCCCAGGGAAAAGACCTTGTCTATTTGTAGCCTTCATGATTTTATAAACCCCTATAAGGTCATCCCTCAGTCTCTGATTCTCCAAGGAAAATAAAGCCAGACTATTTAGCCTCTCTGTATAGCTCAAATCCTCCAATCCTGGCAACATCTTTATAAATCTTTTCTGAACCCTTTCAAGTCTCACAACATCATATGATCTTGTAGAAGTTTATAAAGTCATGAGAGGTATGGATAGGGTGAATAGACAAGGTCCTTTTCCTAGTTGGGGAGTCAAAAACTCGAGATCATAGGCTTAAGGAGGGAGGAAAAGATTTAAAAGGCACCTACGGGACAATGTTTTCATGCAGAAGGTGGTGCATGCATGGAATGAGTTGCCAGAGGAAGGTATCTAGATGGGTACATGAATAGGAAGGGTTGAAAGAAATATGGACCAAATATGGGCAAATGGGACTAGATCAGTTTAGGAGAACCAGTCAGCATTGTTGAGTTGGACCAAAGAGTCTGATTCCGTGATGTATGCCTCTATGTGGACAAAGTGTGGTATGCCTTTGAGTATGCTTCTCGACTTAAATCTCACATGAGTCCAAGGGGAGAAGAAAATTGATGATTTATTTTCTAGCTAGCTGTCTTAATTATAAATAACAAAATGGCAGCAGCAATAAAGCCAAACAGTTGAGGCAGACTCTATATGAAATAAGAGCAAATTTACAAAGGGATTTGAGAAATACTAGCAGAGCTAACATGCTGAACAAATCTTGGGAGGAAAAAAAGAAAAGTGTAAGTATGTCCAGAAACTGAGTTAAAATGATCATAATCCAGCCCCATAAAATATCTGGCAAAAGGAATGAAAGGGGAAAATGGAATTGAGTGTTTGGGTATATGTAAATTGCCTTTGTGAGTAGGCCATTAAGGGTGGAAGCGCTGTTAGACCCTATGAATGGAAATGAACTAGAATAGATAATAGAAATGTGGGAGATGATCTAGGAAGTAGTGATGAGAGCACAATGATGCTTAAGATAATGTCTAAGAGAAATATAGGCAGTGCAAACATCAATGTAATAGACTCGGGAATGTCAGCTATGATGGAATTGAATGCAGCTAAGAAAGGTAAACTGGGGGAAAAAAAAAGATAAAGTAGCATAGCAGTAGGTAATATTTAATAGTAAAAGAGAGGCTGACAGAAGAGAATAGAATGAGCTTAGGAAAGAAATGTTATGGGTGATTAGGAAAGCGATGAGGCAATATGAAATGGAAATATCTATTATAAAGAGTTCTAGTCTCCAAACGATTAAAAAGATATTGAAGCACTAGAGCAAAAAGGAAACTTGCACAGATGTTATCAGAATTATAAAACAAAACATACCAAGAATGACTGACTGTGCTGGGACTCTTCACTGGAAAACAGAAAAATGCAGAGATCTGACAAAGTTTTTTTTATTATTATAAACAACTTAGTGAAACTGTTTCCATTTGTGACTGAGTTCAGAACAACCATTGGGACAAGGGGTACTCATAAATGTAAGATGGTACAATACCATATAAAGAGTTTAGGAAGAATTCCTTTAAACAAAGAGTGGAATAATATAAAGGTAAAGAAACAATTTAAATGCAGCACAGGCCAATTGGGTTAAATGAGTTAATACTGTACTGTAGATTTTATTTAACATCAATGAACAGAGTTACTTACCCAGATTTTTGTTTTTAACTGACATTAATTCTTCTCAAAATGTTCTCAAAACTCGCTGACATTAATGTTTAGACCCAAGTATGAGATTGTTAACAAAGAAAAAATCATCTTTATTTATGCAATTGGAAGCTATCTGTATTAACTGGAGGGGGTTAGAAATTTTTTTTCTCAATTGTTGACTGGCTACAAATACAATGCAAAAAATCTTAAGATGTGCTAATTTTTTTTAGAAGAACACGGAGATGCACTTAAATCACAACATGAAGATATACTATTATTATAATTAGTCTATCTGTGAATTATCTTCCATGCAAGTGGAGTAAATTTAAAATCATTTATCTATCCTCTTCCCATATCAGTTCAACATCCATTTCCATCATCCATCCATCTGATCTAATCTTGAATGTTGACAAAAAGAATTTAATGCCCCCCCCCACCCCCCACTCCCATCTTGGAGGCAAGGGCAGAAACATATGATTGGATGGATGTGTGGGATGTAGAAGTTCTTGCATCTTTCTAACTTTTTCCAACCATGTTTAAGGGAGGTAAATGTACAGCAGCCTTTCATGACTGGAGTCTAATTGAGGATCTTAAGTGTCTGTCTGAACGACCTCGCACTGGGAAAATGGTGGGAGGAGGGGTATAATTCACAGAATTCCACCTGGTACTTTCACTGTTAATTTCCCTCCCAACCTGGACAATGAGCCCCCTCACTGTGAAGTTCACTCAATCACACTTACATTCTCCAAATGAATCATTTCCAATTCTGTGGGTAAACCCCACTGCAATACTTACAGTTGCACCAAGCCCTCCCCACATGAAAGACCACTCACTGAAAATTTCACCAAATGCATGCAACTCTTAAAAACATTCAGCTTTTCCAAAAACTCACAAAAAATGTCCAGAATCAAAATGTGCAATTAATCTGAAAATTGTTGCCTTTAAGAAGCACCACAGGAGACCTTGATATTGAATGTTCACCTGTGTGAATTTCAAAGATACCATTCTTATAGAACTGTGGGCAGATTCATGTCAGTGTTGAACACTGTTTGATGTTACAATCTGTACATTTTGTGTACCTTCACCTGAGAATATCTGTGCTGCAACATGACAACGATAGGATTTCACTCAGCTACACCAGAACTGAACAGAAGCTACTTGGATGCTGTTTTCATACTAAGTGCAATGCGATCAATTTTTAAAGGATTCTGAGTCCTTTATCTGAAGATGGTTGGTACAGAAGAGGGATTTTAATTGAAGTCTGGGAAAAACTTGATGAGGAGTCTTGGGACCACATGAAGGCATGACAGTCAATCAGAGATCAATGCAAGGTTTGTTTTTGTCGGCTTCCTACAGCTAATCATAGGGCTTTCAGTGATATTGTGAAAGTTTGCATCATAATTAATTATGAATAGCAATTAGTTTTGGAAACAATAGATTTCCCAATTTTATTTTTGCAAAATACAAGCACAGCTGCTTAGATTCTGGTTTCTGAACTGACAAGATATTTGTAAGATATTTTTTCACCATTATAATTAAATACTGTACAGTGAATGGTCTCAACATTCAAAAGGCATCCCAACTGTAGGTGGTGCTGTGAATGCAATTTTGCATTTCTAACACTGCAATTCTCAAACTGAACCCAAGCCCTTGATGTCAAATGTAATATCTCTTATTTGTCACAAGGTAGTGCTGTTACAGTGGATTTCCTGCAGTATAGCAAACACCTGGCTGAAACTACAAGGACACAATGTCTTCAGTGCTAACAAACATCTTCATATGAGGAGTATCTACCAAATTTGACACCAAATCACGAGTTGATCGGACAGTTGGTCTAAAGCTTGGTCAAAGGAATGGCTTTTAAGTGAGGAAACAGAGATAGAAAAGCAGTATAGTTTAATGATAGAATTTCAGACCTTAGGACCAGGCAGCTTAAGACACAGTATCTAATGCAGGGGGCAACCAAAATTGGAGGCGGGTAAGAGATAGAATTGGAGAAATGCAGCTGTCTCAGAGGGCTGTGGAGCTGGAGTGGATTACAGAGATTAAGGTGGGGTGGGAAATGATACCACAGGTGGGGTTTGTAAACACGAATAAGACATTTAAAATCTGGGTGTTGCTGGACAAGGAGCTAATGTTGGTCAGTGAGCATAGGTGATAAGGAATTGTTGCAAATTAGAATATAGGCAGCAGTTTTGATAAACTGAAGATCATGACAGATAGAATATGGGATCCTGGCCTGTAAGAAAAGCTTTGTAGTCACATCAGGGAACCAGAGAAATTTGTGCCTTTGCCTAGATCTTGTTGAGTCCTAAGAGTTTAGCTCTGGAAATTTTTTAACTGCCTGTTTGCCTGCCATCCTATGATTCTACCATTGCTGACCCATCATCATACCAGGAGAAAGTGAGGACTGCAGATGCTGGAGATCAGAGCTGAAAAATGTGTTGCTGGAAAAGTGCAGCAGATCAGGCAGCATCCAAGCAGCAGGAGAATCAAAGTTTCAGGCATAAGCCCTTCTCCTGCTCCTTGGTTGCTGCCTGACCTCCTGCGCTTTTCCAGCAACACATTTTTCATCCATCATCATACCAGCCTCTATCAGTTGATTTACAATATTTCAGCCCTGTCAGTCTTTCTTCAGTCCCTCCCTTATGCCCTCAACTCCACAATGTGCCCATGACACACTGATATGAAGCAGAAGCGGTTTGTCAAAACTGGAGATCATACTCCCATTCCACCCTCAGCAATCAGCCTCTTGACAGCTCTATTTCGTTAACTGTCTGAAGTGAAGCTCTGTTTTATAATTAATTTTTAAAAATGAAGACCATCTCTTTTCACTAGTTAATAGTGTGGATGAATAGGGACCCAGACAATGTATGTACTTCCAACCATCTTTTAGGTCTTCATTTTCTAAAGTTAAAAATCACTCGCCATCAGGTTATAGTTCAACAGGTTTATTTGGAAGTACAAGCTTTAGGAGTGCTACTCCTTCATCAGCTAAGTACCTGATCAAGGAGCAGCACTCTGAAAACTTATACTTCCAAATAAACCTGCTGGATTATAAAGTGGTGTGATGTGATTTCTTAACTTTGTCCACCTCAGTCAAACCCCTCCACTTGATTTTTATTTTATATCGTAAACGCATAGTGGGGTATAAGCACCAGAGGGCCCCTTCAAAATAAACAGAGCATATCAATTAACTTTAGTATCTCTTACTCTATTGATTGCCATATTGAAAAGAATAGCCATACGAGTCTGAAAAAACATCAAACAGTATCTAACCACACCAACTCCCATGTTTATCAGACAAAACCCTCAGATCTTCCAGAAACTCAAAGAGCCCCAGAAACTATGAACAATTAATCTGAAAATTGTTGGTTCTGCCTTTTAGTAGCACCACAGCAGACCTTGATGTTGCACATTCACCAGTATGAATTTCAGAGATACCATTCTTAACTAGTGCAGTTCTTAATTAATTCTTAACTAGAGATTCATGTCATTGTTGAACACTGTTTGTTCTTACAATCTGTAGTTAGTGTATCTTCACCTGGGAATATCTGTGCAGCAATGATACACAGATAAGATTTACAAAGCTACACCAGAACTGGACAGAAGCTACATGGATGCTGCTTTCATACTAAGTGCAATACAATCAATTTTATTTGTAAGGATTCTGAGTCCTTTATGGTCAGGGCTGAAGAGGCACTTTAACTGAAGTCTAGCTGAATTATTTTGGCTCTGTAGAGACTTAATTGAAGAGTGATGATTGTCAGGAGGGCTTCTTGCATATTCTTTCTCCTGAAGAATTTTCCTGGGGTCAGTTTCCATGGAGACAGGCTGCCAATTGAGGCAAATAAAGCACTTCATTTTTTGATGATGTCAACACTTTCTTGCTTTCCGACTGTCATTCCTTAAGTGCAGAGACCACTAACCTACTGGAGGAAGCCCCCAAGTGAAAAGCATCATGGCCACTGGAACTGGAGAGTCCATGTCCCAGTGGTGAGACTGCTGGGACCAAAGGCTGCAACCTCACTCATTCATAGAGGCTTCTCCTCACTACCAGTTTCACGCCTGCTTATTTGAGGACATCCCAGCAGGCCAATGAAGGCATTTCCACATTGATGTGTTCTTGCACCTGCCCAGATGGATTGGACATGTGCCATAAGGGATCACAGAGGCGGACTTCAATATCCATGGAAGCTGAGTACGTGTGGCCAGTGCCCAAAGGCAATGCCCATGATTTTGGTGAAAATGTTTTTCACTTGTGGGGTTGTAAATCTAGGGAGTTGTCCATCTCAGAGAATTGTGGAGGCTCCCTCATTGATTACATTGAAGACTGAGATAGACTGGCAGATATTTGGTTCCGGTGAACAGAAGGGAAAAGGGCGTGAAAGTGATACTGAAGCCAAAAATCAGCCATGCTCCTCTAGAATGGCAGAGCGGGTCATATAGTCCAGCCCTGCTCCTATTTAATGTAATTGTCCCCATTATGGAGGGGGGGGGGGTGTGGTCAGTAAAGTGATTAGAGATAAAAATTACAAAGGGAACTAAAACTTCACTGGTGCACTAATGGTAAGTATTGACAAACTTTAGCCAAGAACTTATTGCTCTATCTAAAACAGGAAGCACAGAGGGCAGAAAGAGAACTAAAGGCAGGAAAACAAAGTTTACATCACCATTTCTCCCTCCTAATATTTTAATTATTTTGAGTCCATATGAAGATAAACCTATCTTCCTAAGAAGATACGCTTCAAAGGATTAGTGATTTACTGGAAAATATGGTGTTAAACGTTTCCACCGTGTTGTATGTTAGAGGCATTTGATGATCGAAGCCAAGAGATCCTTATTACACCAGTGAAGCTTGTTTTTCTCACACTGTAGAGTTATGTCATGCAGACTATTTTGGAACATTTTCTTATTGATTTAAAACTTTCGCTTAAGACAAAGTAACCCTGAAAGAGCGATAGGTCAAATACTTTCAGCCATGAATGGAAACATCTGCTGCTGTCATCTACTCAGTTATATTGTGCATTAACATCTGCATTGGGTGTTCCAATATGTTGAATCCATTTTCCAAAAGGCCCTGTGCTTGACTTTTAGAAACTGGCTCTTCTCCAGTATGCAGTAAAGGATACCAGCCCGCGGGGGAATTAAAAAAAAACAAAGCTTTTTGATGTTTGGCAGTTGTACAAAATGAAGTTGTTATACATGTACACAATCAGTCCAGGCTGGATGTCATCCTTCACAGAACAGAACATAAAGCACAAAATAGGTATCCATGCATGTCCATGAAATTTGCTAGTATAATGGAAAAGGTGTTCATAGAAATTCAAAGGGCAATTTAAAATCCTACCCACCAGTAGCCCTAATAGTGAGCATTTAAAATCACCTACAAGCCTTCAAAGTGGCACTTATGATGTCCCTACTGAGGATGGGTACATACACTGAAGTTACCATCAGCACCTTCACCAATAGTCTGACTAGCTCTCAAGAAATATTGCCTAGATAACTAGTTTAAACTATTTAACCTCACTTCAGTAACATGCAAAGATAAGCAATAGCGTTAATAAAATTGTAATAAAGGTACTGCCATCATTACAGTTATGAGTTACCCAAACACTCTTTTCTTTATTTCTAGACATGACACTCAGAGTTCCTGCAACCAGATTTGAGGGGCACCTCACAACATAAACTTATGTAAAAGCTTTCTCATGCTTCAATGGCCAAAGAAATGCGAAAGATCTGTGAAAGTTTTGGAGTTTGAATGACCGTTACCCACTCAGTGCTTTGCTATCAACACGTAAACATACACAAAGCCACTCCAAAGATGTTGCCTGGTGACAACCTGAACCCAATGATAAATGCACTACCAGGATGGAGCAGATTATGCCATGAGGCTCTTTGGATAAAATAATAAAAGCAAAATGCTATGGAAATCGGAAATCCAAAACAAAAATGTGAAGTGCTGGAGGAACTCAGCAGGTCTGGCAGCATTTGTGGAGAGACTTCAATGCTTCAAATCCAGTATGGCGCTTCTTTAGAACTATGGAGATATAGCCTGAATCTTCCACACTTCAAGTGTTAGGACTATTTCTGAGTCCTAAATCTATCTGCATAAAGAAAAGGACTTTAGGCATGAGCGAACAAATCAGGGATCTGCCTCTTAGAATGCCAACTGATGAGAGGCAGCAGGTGGGGTTGGAGGTGGGAGATTGATACAGTGTAGACTGTGGTTAGGGTAGCCAGCAGGCTTCCCAGGCACATCAGTGCTCAAGCTGGTGAGGAAAAACACAGCAGGTCAGGCAGCATCCGAGGAGCAGGAAAATTGATGTTTCAGGCAAAATCTCTTCATCAGGAATTAATCTCCAGCATTTGCATTATTCACTTTCGTCAAGCTGCTGAGGGTCAAGCAGCAGAAGCAGGAGGAATGCAAAAGATATACCATCATTATTAGTGGAGTGGCTGACATCACTGCCTCAGGCCCAGCATTATTGGGGGCGTCAACCTGTGGGTGATCCTCACATTATGGGGTATATGGTAGGAATGTATCAGCCTTGTGACTTTTGTTGTCTCTGTGTTGCTGGGTAATGATGCAGTTTAAAAAAAAAGCTCAAATGCTCTGGGCCTTTTATCAATAAAAATTACTGAAATTTGATCCCTTAATTGTCTTAATTCACTTATGAATAGGACCACATTGGTCAACTGCATGAAATCTAAGGAAAAAGTGAGGACTGCAGATGCTGGAGATTGATCGAAAAGTGTGGCACTGCTAAAACACGGCAGGTCAGGCAGCATCTGAGGAGCAGGAGAATCGACAAGTCCTTCATCAGGAATGTTGAGGCGTGGGGTGGAATGGGGTGAGAGTAATTAGGAGGGAGGGACGAGGCTGGGGGCAGGTAGCTGGGAAGGCGATAGGTAGATGCAGGTGTGATTGATGGTGATAGGTCAGAGGGGAGGGTGGAGCGGATAGGTGGGAGGAAGATGGATAGGTGGGACAGTTCAACAGGACGGTGCTGAGTTGCAGGATTGGATCTGGGATAAGGTGGGGGAGGGGAGATGAGGAAATTGGTGAAATCCACATTGATGCCATGTAGTTGGAGGGTCCCAAGGAGGAAGATGAGGTGTTCTTCCTCCAGGCATCGGGTGGCTTGGATTTGGCAGTAGAGGAGGCCCTGTAACTCTCTCTCATAAAAGAGTTGAGAACCCTGTTTATTCTTTGAAGTTCTTTGACATCCTCCAAATCTTCAAATGTGCCTTGAAACGCCATGTAAAATCCCTTCGTGCCATGAATGATACTGGTATAAAAATGGTCCAACTTTTAAGAGAGCCCTGCATCTAAATTTACATGTCAAAGGACTTGCTTTCAACAATAAAAGATGACCTAGAGAATACAGCCAAACTCATACCACTAACAGAAGCTGAATCTGTAAGGATGGAAGCCAGCATAAAGTAGGTCCCCATTTTGATTAGCATCTTACCTTCTATTCATGAATGTGGACAGTACCTCTTTTCAAAATAGAACTTCAAAGAATGTGCTAATAAAGGGCATTAACTTGCAAACAAAGCCAACACAAAAGAAAAATAGACTTCTACAATTTGGGAATTAAAGGAGTTAAACCTCCAAATCATGACTACCATCAAAGCATTTATTTGAGTAAATGTTAAGCTTAAGCCAAACTAGCACACAAACACATCACAGAAACAAAACTGTGACAAGCACTACTGGTTGCCTGGCAGTACCAAGTCTATAAACCAAAACACTCAAGAGACTTTGTTACTGATTGCTGAAAGTTTTGTTTTACTGTTTCTGCAATGCATCAAAGTGAAGCTAGAATCTTCAGCAGCAACAACTACTTAAGGAATAGCTGAAAACAGCAATACACACCGAGCTGAGGGATGAGTATCGAATCTGTATGCCTCTCCTGATTTCAAGCCAAGAAGTAGGGTTGCACTATTATGTCACTAATACGTGCACTGCACTGTGAAGATGGAAACTGAAGCACCAACCATAACATTGCCTTACTTTGCGTCTGCCTTGGTTCATCTGTTCATGAAGCCCTCATCCATATCATTGTCACATCTAAGTTAAAAATCACACAACACCAGGTTATAGTCCAACAGGTTTAATTGGAAGCACTAACTTTCGGAATGCCGCTCCTTCAGGTGGTTGTGGAGACCACAATTGTAAGGCACAGAATT
Organism: Hemiscyllium ocellatum; assembly: GCF_020745735.1. NCBI lineage: Eukaryota > Metazoa > Chordata > Chondrichthyes > Orectolobiformes > Hemiscylliidae > Hemiscyllium > Hemiscyllium ocellatum. The sequence continues at coordinate 69,395,157 of NC_083403.1, forward strand.
TATAGCAAAAATTTACAGTGTGATGGAACTGAAATTATACATTGAAAAATACCTTGATTATCTGTTGAGTCTTTCATCTGTTCGAATACCATGACAGTTTCACTTCTTTCATGTATAAATCACAAAATTATTTTTTAAAAGTTGCATTCTCAGGTTAGCTGTAAGAATTGGTGTTAGCTAGACAATACCAACTTTGTCACATCTAGGCTCTGTTAAACCTGATGCTCTATCTACCATCCTCAGATGTTCTACCTCTGTAAAATGCTTTATCCTCCAAAATTCTGCTGGCCACATCCTAACTTATACCAAGTCCTATTCACCTATCCTCTGTTCTTGATGCCTGTTTAAATTACTCCTTGATGATAAAATATCCATCCTTAATTTTAAAATCCTTCTCTGGCATCATTCATCCCTATCAATGAATTGTCTCCAACACTACAAATCTCTGAGATTTCTGTATTCCCTCAATTACTGCCTCTTAGAACATGCACAAATTTTATTGTGCTACCATTTGTTGTGATTGTAGTGAGGTCATAGGTGAAACACATAGCTATGAATCTGGTCCAATCAGGGAGTCCCGGCTGACAGATAAGAACAGAACTGTCAGACATCTTGTTTACTCTCAGAGCTGGCTCTGAGGGAGCCGCACCACTGTCAAGTACTATTCACATGTAAATAAAGGGTGACTTGGTGACATGATACTGGCTTCTGGGAGTTATTTCAATTAATAGTTGTTTGCTTCAGCTGCCAAGGTTCTTTGTTCTGGAACTTGCTCAAAAACATATCTGCATTTTCACTTTTCTTTCCTCCTTCAAGACACTCCTTAAAGCTTTGGCCAGCCGTCTAAAAAATCCCTTATATTACACGTTAAATGTTGTTCAATAAAGCTCCTGTGGAGTCCCTTGGATCATGTTACTATGCTGGCTAAATCAAACATTGTTTTGGTTGTAGTTGACATATAAACTATTCAGTGATGGCCTGAAGACGGTTTGGTTTAGCTATTCACAAATCTTCAAGGGAGGTCTTCTCACTCAGCATCACGTCTTAATGGATTGAAATAGCACAGAGTGAGGTTATTGTTATATTCAGAAAATGATGTCAAGGTCAGTTTGGAACCTTTATCTGAGTGCTGTGTACTGGGACTAATATTCAAGGAAAAACCGTATTCTCCTGATTTCTGCCACCACCACCCCCACCCCCACCCCCACACACCCACACCACCACACTCCCCTAGATGAAAGCTGGATTTCATGTCACAGTTGATTGGAGGTTTTGCTGCAACATTATCACTCTCATTCTCCATCTTGTATGTTCCTCCTGTTGGGAGTGGCAAATCACTTGATTTTGCATTAATATTGCAATTTTTCACCACAACGTAACATTTATTTCTTTACTTTTGGCTCAGGAGAACAGCATTGACAGGAGTTTAGGTCTTGGAAAGCCATATCCCTACACGCCTAAAGACATGATTCCAGTGAAGTAAATTGCATCAAAATTTTCATGTGACATATGAATCGTAAATTGATGATGTGACTCTGACATCAGTAATAGTGATTAAGAGAAGACATTAGAGAAGTAGCACTTAAAGAGAGGGATGTCTTACACTGGAGGGCTGTATTTTAGTTACATCTATACAGGTGACTAAAGAGTGTTACAGTACATCAGAAATGGAAAAGCCTTAATCAAAAATAAAGAGGGAAAAAAGAAGAATGTTTTTTCAGACACTCACAGCCCCGCAATACAAAGAACTATTTAATTATGCTGGTAGCAGTATTAGCCCTAAATATAGAATAAATCTTTGAGTCAGTTAGGGAAACAGAGAAGACAGGAGCAGGAATAGATCATCCTGCCTATTGAGGCTGCTCTACCAGTCAGCAAGTGCCCAGGAAAAAGAGCTGAGTGCTATTGATAGAAAAATACTGAAAGATAGTAGCACTTTAATCATTTAATCACTTTAAGCAGCACAACCACCTGATGAAGGAGCAGTGCTCCAAAAGCTAGTGCTTCCAAATAAACCAATTGGACTGTAATCTGGTGTTGTGTGAGCTTTCACTTTAATCATGACAGATTATAGGTATAGAATAGAAGGATAAGGACTGTGTAGATAAAAGATAAATATAGTCATCATGTATTGGCACAATCTTGGTGGGCCGATGGGCCTGTTCCTGTGCTGTACCGTTCTTTGATCTTAATGGTGTTTATTGTTAGCAACTGTTCCTAAAATAAATGAAGATTATGTCTGAATCTCACTCAGAGAAACAAAAGCTTAGAAGAGAAATCCATCCTATTTTGTCAGTCAATAACATGGAGAATTGGAAAGAAGCAAACTTTCCACAGAATTGGATGAAAACAGTGGGTTCTGGCAGACACCTCCAGACTATAAATCAAGATTGCTAACAACCTTCAGTACACCATTGAGTGGTATTAACTTCAACCATCTACCATTTGAAATCTCTATGCACCAGCCATTTTCCAAAGAGCAATGTTAAGAGGTCTGGAGAAAAACAGTGAGTCATTTGTCACTGGACAACCTTACGTTAAGTGTGGACACTTGAAATAAAATTAGCTTGATTTTTCAATTTCTTGATTAGATATTAGATATTTTGATTGTTCTGCATATATCGCCTCATTCTTGATGAGGGCTCTTGCCCGAAACATCGATTCTCCTGCTCCTTGGATGCTGCCTGACCTGTTGTGCTCTTGACTCTGATCTCCAGCATTTGCAGTCCTCACTTTCTCCCTGTTCTGCAATATACGCTCAGTAAGATCAATGATTCTACTAGATAATTATACAGATTAGTCTCATACTTCACCAGCATAGGTATTTTTCCTTGACATATTTTAATTTTACCTCACAGTCATTATTCCAGACAGAGCTCATAAACTCCAGGAGTCATCATATTAAGTACCATGATATCCTGGATAAAACAAACAACTGGAACAGTGATGAACTGGACTCTCAGTGAGGTAACTGGGTTGACATTTTTGTCAAGTTGTACTTTGATAACAGAAGCATTGTATTATTTTTGAAGGATACAGGAAATATGCAAATTTAGTGAGAAAAATGGAAACCAAGCAGACTAAACACTAGTAAACATATTTATTGATCATTTGGTGAGTTAATATTCATGCCTAGCTATTCGTCTAAGAACTCATGAGGAAGATGTATTGCATTCTTAAGTGGAACCACTATAACTCTTGCCCCTTGTGTTGTTTAATTAGTTAAATTAGCTGAATTCAGACATTTTGTTTTAAATGCAAATTGCATCCTTTTTAAGAAAAAAGGTCAGTATATGGACATAAACATTGTACTCATTACAGTCTTTATACTCACTGGAGCCAAAATAGCATTGAATTCTATATTTTAAAAATTGGCAAACCAATAACATGTGATTCCTCCACAGCAATCAATGTATTTCTGGCTTCAGAGACATGAAGCATGATTTATTTTTAAAAGTTACAGATACGGCCATTGAGAATAATTAGGCAGCGAGTCAGTGGTTCCATTATTCTATCTCCAGTCTGGCCAAATTCCCTAAGCCTCAGATGTAGACAAAAAGCAAGTCATGGAAGCATCAGTTCTAACTATGTCCTGTGGGATACCCCATGTTACTTGGCAGTCCATTTTATTTTTCCATGGAGTCCAGTGGTGAGTGAATAATGGATTCCAGTTGTCCACTGATAACTACTTGTTTGCTTTCTGACAGCAGATTAGGAGATAAGCTTTCTTTGATCCCTGGTGATACACAGAGGATGCATTACTTTCATTTTCAAACTTTAAATTGGTCAATTTTCTATTGTTTTTGAAATGAATTGCACATTTTTCTCAACTGACCTGTGAGAAGAACAAGGTGAAAGTGAGGACTGCAGATGCTGGAGATTAGAGTCGAGAGTTTGGTGCCGGAAAAGCACAGCAAGTCAGGCAGCATCCGGGGGGGAGGACTTTTGATGAACCTGATGAAGGATTTTTGCCTGAAACATAAATCTCCGGCTCCTCAGATGCTGCCTGACCAGCTGTGCATTTCTGACACTACACTCATGACTGTGATAAGAACAAGACAATTCTTAATTCAATGCTTCATTATTAGAGTTCCTTATTTAATAAATTGAAAAATAAGGTAGTTTTTTTAAAACAAGTTCTTCCCTGTCTGTTGTTTTTAACAAGACTACAAAATGAATACATTGACTGCAAAGCAACAGCAGACTCAGGGAGATGTTGTATTTCTAGCATCATACATATGCTCTAAGGAGCCGTGGGATAACACCCACTCGTGTTGTTTCACAACATTCTTCACACAAATCCTGTTCGTGGGCGCAGTGTACTTGAATTGGTAAAAGCAACACAGTGAGCACACACATGTCCATTACAGACCTCCCTCCATTTATATCCAAAGCATTTCTTTACAACTAACAGGGGAAATATGCTGATACAAGAAGAGAGTATCAACGACTTCCTCTTAGAGAGTTTAAAATGAAGACAATTTTTGCTTTGAGGTTATCTGATGTCACACAATATGTTTGCCTCAACTACGTGATGTAGCTACAACATTAATAATGCAGCTATCTGAAAGAGTTTTATAGGGTCAAGGCAGTCTTAAAATATATAAAAAAGGGTGATTTTGATCAACTTGTTTTGTTATATTTGTGGGAGGCAAAGGTGTAGTGGTGACGCCACTGAATTAGTGATCCAGATGTCAAGGTTAATAGTCTGGGGCAGATGGTGGAATTCAAGCTCAATGAAATCTGGAATGTAAAGTTAGTGTCAGTAATGCTGATCAGGATAATTATCATCAATTGTTTTAAAAATCCATGTAATTCAATTTAGGAAAGGAAATCTGCCCCCCTCACACAATCTGGCCACCATGTGACTCCATATCCATAGCAATGTGGGAGACTTCTAAATGCTCTTTGAAATAGCCTAGGAAGCCATTCAGTTTGAGGGCAATTAGGGATGCAAGTGCTGCCCTCTTCCCATGAATAAAAATTACATTAAGGTACTTTAATTATACAGAATAAATTACTGCTGGCTGACCTGTGCATTCTTATTATTATGACTTTGAGTGCAAAACAGATTATTAATTGCATACATCATTTATTGAGTCACACCAGTAATTAATAGGAATTAATATCAATTACTACTACAGACAATATGTGAGCAATATAATCAACTAACTATTAACTGTAAATAGTAAAACAAACTATAATTTACTAACAACTACAATTAGACAATGAAGACCATAACCAGGATAACTAATAATTGCAATTAGTAAAAGAGGATAATTAGGTTTTCTGTGTGAGCAATGATGTCCCAGCTACTATATCAGACATTGCTGAATACTGTTATGTTTACCTGAAGTAAGTGATGTAGATACAACATTACTAAGGATTTCAAATGCAGCTCTAATCTTATCTTCCAACACTGGCCCACAGCCTTGTATGCTTTGGCATCGTAAGTGCATATCTAAATACTTCTTAAATGCTATCAGGATTTCTGCTTCTACCACCCTCACAAACAATGAGTTTTAGATTTCTGTCACTGTCTGGATGAAAAAATGTTTCCTCACATCCCTTCTAAACTATTTTCCCCTGCCCTTAAATCTAGCCCACTGTCACTGATCCCTCCATCCAAGGGGAAAGTTTCTTACTGTTTCCCCTTTAATTTTACATTTCTTCATCATAACCATCTCAGTGTCCTCCACTCCAGGGAAAACAATGTTAGACTATCCAACTTTTCTTCATAACTGAAACTGTCTGGCCCAGGCAACATCCTGGAAAGATTCCTCTGTACCCTCTCCAGTGCAATCACATCCATGTGATAATGTGCATTCCAGAACTGTGCTCTAACTGTGGCTTAACTAATGTTTATACAGTTCTGTTATTACATTCTGCTCTTGAACTCTCTGTCTTAGCTAATAATAGCAAGTATCCCATATGCCTTCATAACCACAATTCACAAATATGCTCACTGGTGAATGCTAACTAGTTGTCATTGATGACTACAGCGGATTCCCAATTCTGTAGAAACAGTTTTGTCCACTTCAACAAAAGCAGTCATTCCAAAACTTGTCCAGCTTTGTTCGGAATCCTTCAGGCAATGGGAAGGGACAATGGAGCCCTGTTCAACAGCATGAGTTGAGTAAATTTGTTAGATACCTAGTTTTTCCATTCATTGAAAAGTCAAACTTGGCTAAGAGCTAACGGAGAAGACAAACAATTTATAGCTACCTTGAGAAAAGTGAATCTTTCAGATGCTGTTGAGGAGATCTTGTGGAAGCAAGAATTGTTTTACTTTCTTCACAATTGCAGAAGTCTCCTCACTTTACTACAGGAAAGCCTTAAGTAAAGTCATCCTATACAAACACATCTTCCTAAGCTCCCTCTCGAAGTCAATGATCAACATGTATGAAAAACAGATCAAAAACCTAAGGATTGAATGAAAGTAAATGCAGAGCAAAACATTAAATTTACAGTTACACTAGCAAAGCCAGAAGGTAACGTCATAGTCATGGTCATAGAGATATGCAGCATGGAAGTAGACCTTTTGGTCCAACTTCTCTATGCCGACCAGATATCCCAACCCTATCTACTCCCACCTGCCAGCACCCAGCCCATATCCCTCCAAACCCTTCCTATTCATATACCCTTCCAAATGCCTCTTAAATGTTGCAATTGTACCAGTGTTTGTGAAACATCATACTCAAGGTAGAAAATAAACAACATCGATGACATCGTAACATTTTCACAACTAACACAAATTGATCAAAGATCAGTGCTAAGTGTGCTTTGTAAATTGTTAAACAAACTCTTTACTCTTTAAAACATTGGATATTCTATTCCTCCTTTCCACTCAAATTCTGTAGTGCTCTGCCAACTCCTGTTTTCTTTATTAAGACACCCACTCCCCTCTCTCCTTGTTTGCCCAGTCCTCATCTCCCATCCAGCTATGGGACCAGCTGCATTTATTTGCTCGTGCAGTTTGAGGCTTTGAATGGGGGCCTGCTTGTAGTCCCAGTCCTGGCCACTCCTGCCCCTGGTTTCAATGGGGCTGCAGATCTGTTGGGCAGCATATAGTTATCTGGTATCCACTGCATTCCCAGTGTCCCAAATGAAGAATGCAAAGTGTGGTGCTGAAGGGTTGTCACTGTCTCCAGAATGCAAGCTTCAAAAAAGTAACAGGCCTCAGCTGAAAAGGGCAAGAGGGATCATTGGTTTGAAGTGCTGAAAAGAATCTGGTTTGGATTACTGACAGAGACAGGATGAGAGAGAACTAAATCAACTTTGCGGTATCACCAGTCTACAAAAGTCTAATCCCGTGACAGAACAAATCAAGATGTACCACATATTAGATGCCTTAGTCAGGGGTAAATGTAGGGGAATGGGTGCTTTACGGAGGGTCAGTGTGGACTTGTTGGGCCGAAGGGCCTGTTTCCACACTGCAGGGAATCTAATCTAAGCATATTGGAAGCAGATTTGCTAAACATCGTTAATCCCAAAACATAGAAGCTGCTCTAATTGCAATTGATAAGAGATGATTCCTGCTGTAATTAAAGAAAAATAAAATAAGCAACTGAGCCTACAGGAAAGATAAAGTTGATGATAATGTGCACACAGTCCTGCAATGGAGTAAAGTATCTCATTTCAAATCTACAGAAAATTGGTGAGAGAATAAGGGAGACAAAGTCAGCATAAGCCACCAATTTCTTTCCAGCATCGCAATGGGTGTAAATTCCCACATGTCCCCCTGGTTTCTGTATTCAAATTGTACAGGACATTCTGATGAAGAGCGTTTGCCCGAAACGTCAATTCTCCTGCTTCCTGGATGCTGCCTGACCTGCTGTGCTTTTCCAGCACCACACTCCCGACTCTTGTAGACTTTGCCTACGAAGAACACTCAGATTGAAGTTCCGAACAGAGAAATAGTTTAAGAGTGACCTCCTTGTAATAATCTTTGACCGTATCTTCCCGTTTTGGCACTAAATTCAAAACAGGGAGAGTCTGGAGCAGGGAAATCCTTTGCCTGACCAGGTGTGAAAGACCATTGAATTAATCAGAGGCCTGTCTGAGGAGGAACCATGGAACAGGTAAGAGTTCTTTCTGGGGGAAGGGGCTTGCTAAGCGGAAGCTGCAGGCAGACATAGACTAGGGGGAACAGAATAAAGGACAGTCACCTCCCCACCTCCTATGTTCAATCTCTCGACCATGCAGATTGAGGGACCTTCCTCAGTTCCTTGACTGGCCATAACGAACTGACCAGGGAAGTCAACATTTTCTTATTCCACCTGGGCTGACAGAATTAAAGCCCAGGTCAAATACAACCCGAAACTGACCACTCACGGGCCTGAATTGGCAGTGGATAGGAAGGTGGAGCTTGGACATTCTTGTTAAGCCCTTCATTAAGGTAGTAGCATCAAGGTGATGGAGTTCTATACCAACATAATCCCTCCTAATTCAGTTCCCTTCTCAACGTTGGGCCCTGAAGATTTCATTGTAACGCATTGTAATATCTGTGTTACATCAGCAACAATATGTGTTACATCAGCAACATTTTGGGCCGCATGGTGGCACAGTGGTTAGCACTGCTGCCTCACAGCGTCAGAGACCCAGGTTCAATTCCTGACTCAGGTGATTGACTGTGTGGAGTTTGCACATTCTCCCCGTGTCTGCATGGGTTTCCTCCGGGTGCTCCGGTTTCCTCCCACAGTCCGAAGATGTGCAGGTTAGGTGAATTGGCCATGCTAAATTGCCCGTAGTGTTAGGTAAAGGGGTAAATGTAGGGGAATGGGTGGGTTGCGCTTCGGCGGGTAGGTGTGGACTTGTTGGGCCAAAGGGCCTGTTTCCACACTATAAGTAAGTAATCTAATCTAATATGTGCAAAATTGGTGGGCAGTTTTGTGCTGCTCTTTGGGTCTTTACCACATCAAAGAATATGGGCTTAGCTCATTGATCTGTGTTAAATTGATTGTTTCATAATAAAAGTGGGACAACTGCACACAAGTTCAGCAACATGTAGCAGTTGGTTTGGAGCAGTTCCCAGTTTTATTAGGAACTGAACCCGAAAACACCTGCTGAGGTGATAATGTAGAAAATTTAGCAATTGACTGTCTTTCAAGCTTATTAAGTGCTGCACATAAAGCAAGGTTGATTCTGTTCATTTTGTAATTAAAGGCAAACACTGCAGCACAAACAGAAGCCATCTTGTCCCAGCCAACATTGCTGGTTCTGCAACTGAACTGCCCACTTCCCAAGAAAATTGGCTATTACACATAAAACAATTCCTAATTTTTTTTTAATATTGCTTCTGAAACAGGCTCAAAAGTATTGTTGCAGTGTGAGTACTGTGTTAGATGGATTGTTTTACTGCCTCCTGATGGTTTGGATTTCAACGGTTTTGCTTTTGGTTTGCATCCACTTGATACAGATTTTTCAGATAAATTAAAATGCGGGCAATAATTAAGGCAAATGGAATTGGGGCACTTATTCACAAAGGGACAGAATATAAAAGTATGGAGTGCTCCTGCAACTGTACAAGGCACTAGTGAGAATGCACCTGGAAAACTGCGTACAACTTTGATCCCCACATTTGAGGAAGGATGTAGTTGGATTGGAGTTGAGAAGATTCACTTGATCGATTCCAGAGATGAGGTTTTGTTTTATAATGAGAGATTAAGCAATTTGGCCTTATACTCTCTGGAGTTTAGAAGAATGAGAGGAGACAGAATTGAGGTATATAAGATGCCAATGGGGACTGACAAAATAGGCATAGAATGTTTTGCCTCCTGGGGCAATCGAGAACGAGAGGCCATGTTTTAGGTTAAAGGTTAGCAGTTTTAAGAGAGATGAGGAGAAATCACTTCTGTCAAAGGATTGTGATAAATAAATTTTTAATTAGTAAGGGGTTGAAGTATTAAGGGAAGCGGGCAGACAAATGGAAGTGAGACTGAGATGAGATCAGCCATGGTCATATCAAATGGCGGTGCAGGCTCAAGGGACTGAGTTTCCTCCTCCAGTTCCAGGTTCTTAAGCTTTCATAAAGAACCAAGATCATGTTACTCCATTTCAGATCACCTCTGAGACTTTATACTCTCACTTATAAACTAAAACATCCCAGAATGTGGAAACAGGAAGATTTACAAATGATTAAGTAACTATGTGCTTTGAATGTATAATGTTTACTAACAGATCTTTGACCAGTGGAGAATTTGCCAGTTTTCTGAAAGCTTTGAATGTATGTTATTCGACGCAGTATAATTATGGAATCAGCTTCTTCTAGTGTGTTCTGTCCAAATAATTCTAACACAGATCCTATTTAGGCGAACAAGAACAAGCTGTCTTAGTAAGCCTTTGATACTAACAGTTTGGTCTTTCTTATTTAATTTCACTTCATTTTACACCATAAACTGATGCTATATTAAATTCTATCTTAGCAGCCAAATGGATTATATCTTTCATAAGTAATTCAACAAGCAGCTTAGATACTTTTGTATGCTTTCCAAATCTAAACACTTAAGTTTTGAGAATGTCATGTCCTAAATTCTCTTATCTCTCCTTCAATTGGCCCTGCCACTCAACTCATCCATTACTCTTTGCATGTCAGACTGCAATGTAATCTCTTTTCCATGAATCTTATCTCTCTAAGGATTTTAAGTCACCTTTATGGTGATCTCAAACTTTCAGCACATCTTTTAGATGTTGAAATTTGGCCTTGTGCAGTAGAACTCGAGAAAGGGTGCTGGGAAAACACTACAAATAACAATAGGGTCACCAAATACACAACAGGAGTATGAACATTCCAAAGTTTAGCACCCAAGCTAAAAGAAAACCAAAAAACTGACACTGTAAATGCAGAATAGTTTCTTAAATATGTAATTAATTAAGAGATTGTTTCATGTGTCTTAAGCAGACGATTCTTTACACATACACAATGTACCTTATCATGCCCTGTTTTAGCAAAGACATCAAAACAATTTACACCATTGAACAGATGTTAAAATTCTTACAATGAGTTGAGTGATGTTGGCATTCTCCATTTCAAAAAGATGATTAAAATAATTTGTGAATCATATTTTAACATTTTTGCACTTTCATTTTTAGAACTTTCTTATTTAAGGAGTGATTGCTGATGTCATCCTCAGCCAATCTAGTTTGAAGGAGGTACTGAACAAATTACAATATTAAAAGGCCACAGTCATTATAAACCAATCAAATTCTATATTTTTGCTTCCCTACAGAAAACGCCCCCTCAGGCAAGCTATGTTAGCACGTAACACTATATCACTTAGCACATGGCATCATTGTAATGGAAATGGTGCACAAACTCTTCTGTCCCTTCCTTGTTCCCACCACAGAAACATCTCTTAGATACTTTACCATGATGACAGATCCCCTTTGATACTAGTACTTGATATACTTGATATCAAAGGAGCAAGCAGCGGCAACTTAGTGTTATGGATCCAAGTATCTTATTGATGGTAATCCTGTTGGGAATGAATTGTTTCTGTGCAATTTAAATACTATGCCTCTGAACGACGGATGAAGTAGAACTCAAAAAGCATAGAAGGTATGAAACTAAACACTATATCATGTTTATTGCAATAGGTCAAACTGCTTATTTTAGATAATGGTCCCATTCCCCCAATAGATTTAAGAGGCATTTTCGAGATCATTTGCATCTGGTCTAATTCGAAAGCACTACTACATTCTTTACAATTTTATTACAATTTCTGATTTTAAATGAATTCAAAATTGTATGGCAGTTTATCAAATATCCTTTTCCCAGAATTTTAAGGACTGACCCAGACATACTGAGCTTTCAAGTTGAATGCAGATCACAAATTTCAAAAATCAGAATGTGGAATTCACGGCACAATTATTACAAGGACTCCACCTTCCCACACGTTATAGTATGAAAGCCAAATCTGGTAAGAGATGATCATTTGCTAGGTTTCATGAGTTTAACTAAAAAATCTGCATTGCGTAAGGTAGAGATATTCAGTTTTTTTGCCAATATTCATGATGGTTCAGTTTTCTGAAACAACAACAACAGAATCCCTTGAGAATTCCTTTCTGGCTGACCTATTACAGCACATAACCTGATTCCTGGTCCTTAATTCTGTTCCCTTTAACAGCACAAATGTTAGTTCTACAAATCAAAAGCATGTCTCCACATTTCTGTTAAATGCTAACATGTTTTCCAATTATTAACTGGTGAGTTGGGTTTACAGGAGGACATTAGGAAAGTTAAAACGAAAGCACAATGGTAGCAACTGTATAACGATAACCAGAGTGGCACAGGAGGCAACTGAGCTTACCAAGATAAGACAGTACCAGTAAATACAGCATTCTGAAATGGCATGCAAGTCATTGAATTCAAGTGAAATTAGGGATGGCCAAAAAATACAGGTCTTAGATCTCATTAATGCATTAAAAAATTAACACAGTTGGAAATTGGAACATGAATGCCATTCGGAACTGTGCTGATTGGAGAAGAGGAGAGGGGTTTTATGAAAGGATCAGTAGTTGAATAGGGAACACTGTGTGGCATGAGGGGGACACTTATATTTGCTCACTGGAATCATATTGATTTGGATGTGCCTGTACTAGTTGTAATTTGCTTTTCATTTGCTATGAATTGTGGAAATACTTAAAGTAATCCAGAATGGACAATTTTTAATAAGGAAATTAATGTATTTCTAACAAGCATGCCTCTGAATATCCTTTGAAATGCCACTTTTATGTCTTTAACATCTAGATTTCCTCTGTACCTTTCCATGTTGTCTCATTTCCAATTGAAATGTCATCAAAAGATATTTACCCCCCACTATAAACTATGAACTAAACAATCTTAACCTATGATATGGAGGTGTCAGTGTTGGACTGGGGTGGATGACATTAAAAAATCACACAACACCAGGTTATAGTCCAACAGGTTTATTTGGAAGTACAAGCTTTTGGAGCTCTGCTCCTTCGTCAGCACTCTGCAAGCTTGTACTACCAAATAAACTTGTTCGACTATACTCATTCCTGATGAAGGGCTTATGCCCGAAACATCGTTTCTCCTGCTCCTCAGGATGCTGCCTGAGCTGCTGTATCTTTCTACTCTAACCTCGACTCTAACCTGGTGTTGTGTGATTTTTAATCTTAACCTAGCCTCTGCATAGAAATTTTGCAATTGGATGGAACATTGATAATATCTATTGATTTAATCTGAAAGTAAAACATGTTAGGTGCAAAAACAGCTTTGGCTTTAGTTAAAATAACACTGTATTCTGAAGTTGGCAGTTCTTTGAGAGCCACTTATGCTATTTTTCACTTGGTGTGCATATATTAAACAAGTATCAACTTTACTTTTGCAAATTGTAGATATTTTTCTCTTTCTAAAAGAGTCTGCTTTTTAATTAATTGTGAATTTAAATTTATGAACATGAGACACTCATATGAAACACCTTCTGTCATATCATAGCAGAAACACTGACCCAGATTTTAGAGTGAGCAGTGAAGCAACAGCATTCATGACTGACCTCAACAGAAACTGACCACAAGAACTTATGATAATACTGTGCATGGATTCCCTGTTTCTTGGTGTCAATATAAAATCAGCATCAAGTCAAGTGAATCTCTAAGCATCCTGCAATTGGGATGTCATCAAGTAATGTAAATGAAATAACTCCACAGATCCTGTTACACTGTCACCGAGTCTCCCTTTATTTACACACGAGCAGTCCTTGACTTTAGTACTGCCTTATTCAGAGTCAGATGCCAGAGTGCCAGTATCTCTGACATTCACCCTTTTTATCTGTCAGCTAGGGCTTCCTGATTGGACCAGATTAACAGACCCAATTAGGGAACACAGAATCGGTGATGCCCAGCTGGCTGACCTCATTACAATCACTACAATAAGCAGCAGGTAATACGGCAGTTTTCTCTCAGACAGCAAGACTGGAAAGTAAGATGTACTGACCCTTGCACTTTGAATAACGCTGCACAGACAGGAAAATAACTAAATGATTGTGGTTAAATAATGAGATGAAGCGGAGGCCAAAATATCACAAACAAACTTTATTTCAAATGAAATGCGTTTTTTTTAGTTTTTAAGAGGTAATGCGGTTGTTCAGTAGGCTGTTAGGCTTTAGTGGACTACTAAAATTCCAGTTGCATCTCATTCTACAAATTGTTCAACAGACTTTAAATTTGATTCAATAGTGTCATAGTATTGTAGCTCAGTGACTTTGAATTGATTACATTGTCAGAGATCTTCAACAATATGAATTATGAGGCAGTGTAGACATGACAGCAAACTCTGATTTCCATGTTTACTGCTCTGTGTGTGGGCTCCAGACATTGCTGTCAGTTTGAGAGGAGTAATGATGCAGGATACTCCAGTTTTGCTGTCCTACTACTTCATAAGTCAGGCCACAATTTTCAGGCCTATCTATTTTTCATGCTAAATAAAGTAAGTGCTTCCTTTTTAAATGATCTGCCATGACATTTATAATGATGTGGAGGTACCGGTGTTGGACTGGGGTGGACAAAGTTAAAAATCACACAAAACCAGGTTATAGTCCAACGACACTATAACCTGATGTTGTTTGATTTTTAGAATGACTTTTTTAGCAGCATCACATTATTACGTCACATTATGATTGCCATAAAATGGACCACATTACAACAGGTCAACTTATTGCAATGGCGGAACTGTGATGCAAAGTTCACTGAATTTAAATATACAGAACTAATATAGGAACTTGGATGAGGAACACTCATGACCAAGAAATGACAGGCTTCAAACTACACAATGCAAGTCAGTATTTCATACTAATCATCTTAAAGTTCATTTCATTCAGCCATTTGAACATCTTCTTAAATTGGAATATCCCTGTTAATTCACAGGCTACCTGCACTGCTCTGATTTTGAAATGGGATACATTTCTAAATTCATGTTTATCTAACTTCTATTCTGCCAAAGTACCAGATGACTCCATTACTTCTGAGTTCTTCTGCAAACTATCAGTGCAATTTTCCCATTTTAGTCAGTTTGGAGGTGAATTAATGTGTTATGTGGCAACTAAAATACCATCCCCACCATTGAGATAACCCAATTAATTGCATGCCAATTAGCTTAGTAACAGCTGACAAGCAGAGCATAAGTAAGTTTCTTGGCCTATCACAGGCCCCAATAATGGTGTCCCAGGTTGCCAGAAGTTGCTGGCCAATCAGAGGCTGGCAAATTCTGGGGCCTAAAAGTCATTAGTTGAGGTCACTATCTCAAAGACATTTGGAGGCAAGGGCAAGGGATGGCTTTCAGAAGGCTATTCCTTTGCTCTGTATCCCTGCTTCCAGCTGTCCCCAAATACTGGGCAAATAGAAGTAACTCCTGACTCTGTATGAAGTCTGCCCAGGAAACCAAGTGCCGTTCCTAATGACTGGGTAGGCCGATAATTGGTGAAGAGGCAAGTTGAGGCTCTTAACTGGCCATTAATTAAGGGCTTTGAGCAGTGATGAATTGAGAAATTCCCAAGAGGATCACCTTGTTCATATAACTGGTGAGATGACATGAAGGGATTGGGGACAGTGCAGGGGGTGATGGGGCAGTAACTCTCCAATTTACCCAGTTATGTTTCCTTCTTGCCATCTCTTTTACTAATCCAGGTAGAAGAAAAATTCTGCTTCATGTGATCGTTATGAAAATGCAAAAGCTGTAATGGATGACACAACATGTCATCATTGCAAAGACTGCCAAATATCTGCAATTCGCTAGCAATTGTTAGCACTGATATTTTTATAGATTATGCTATTATAGCTGACAATTTGACATTTTACTGGCTTTGGTTATAGCTGCTGGTGCTGTAATGTTTATCAATGACAACTTTTCAGTGACATCTAAATGAAATGGTGAATAACATTTATGACACAGTCTGTGCAAATGAAGATGCTTAGAGCTTGTCAAATGACAGTGTCATATATTAAACACCATTACAATATTAAAGCCTCATGTCAAAGGCTTATTTATAAGCAAAGGCAAAAACCATTTAATCTGTCTCTCGAAACCAATTTAATTATTCCCTCATGTTAACTCACACAAAATCTTATTTATATGCATTTTATCAGATATTGAATTGGCTCGGTTTATTAAATCAAATTAATTAGATGCTAATTCTGAAGATTTGACAGTGACCATGAGATTTTGCAGAGTTATTCTAGTCTCGATATTTAAATGTGTGGAATTATTAATCAACTGCTTAGATACAGCCAAATAACTTGTATGCACCTCATTTCTCATTCAAATATATTTGCCTCAATTTGAAGTGAGGCTATATTTGCCATGTTATGCAGAATTAGGGCACTTTTCACATGTTTGGGACATATGGAGTTCATATCAGATGAACTAAGCAAAAGACCAAGTTTAGAATATCATCCCTCAAATGATGCGTTGTAAAAAGACACGTTATATGTGTTAGATTGGAGAATACCCATTGACAATGTAGAGTTGAAGCTGAGATGAGACCAACCACAACAATATTGAATGATGGAGCAGATCCAAGGGCCTGAATTGCCAACTCCTGCTCTTATTTTTATGATCAATACTGCTGGAGAAATAGTTAATGTACAAAATGACTTTCTAACATTATGTTTCAGAGACAGTAATCATCTTACTCTAATTTGTCAATGACATCTTGCTTTCTTTTCCTTATAAACAAGATACTGTGAATATTTTCTTGGTCTTCCTCCAGCCTCCACTGTAAACAAATTTCTTCTCTTCCAGAGATCTTTTCCCTTCTTCTTGTCTGAAGGTAATGATTTTCTTTGGAGCCAGTGAATTACATATCCAGGTTCAAGGAGGATCTTAGGAACTGGAAGTCGGATCATCACTTTCTGCACATTTTAAGTGATTTGTGTACAATAATTATCAACACAAGTCAAAAATAAGGCATCAATGATGCTTGTGGACAAAACTCATACACATGTACTATTGTAGACAGCCAATTGGAGATGATCATGAATATTGAAGCAGAAACAACCACCAGTGTTTTTTGTTTTGTTTGCTGTCTGCAGGCAGATGTGAGTACAAAATTTAATTCTGTGGCATCCTATCATAGCTTCTTCTTTGATCCTTCATATTAATGTGATGGGTATTGAGCACTATTGAAAATTTCCACCAGAGAATAAGCTGCTGAAGTCCAGTAGTTGACACATATTGATTTGTAAGTTTGAAAGCCACACCATTTTCCAGCAATTACTGGCAAATAAAACAAACTGGCATGAGGCAAAATATTGAAAACAATACATCATGTCTCCTCTGACACATTTTGGATTATGACAAACAATGAGGAGGGAAAAAACATAAATAAAACTTGTAAGTAGTAACTAGACTGGCAATCTATTAGTGAACAACATTTAGCAAGCTCTGGGTAGTAACTGAAAATACGATCTCGAGCATATATAATCCAAACTATTGTCAGTGACTAAGTGAGAGGCACCAAAACAGGGGAATTAGTGCAGTAGCTGTCGTGTCACTGTAATCTGAGAACCTTGTCTAATGTTCTGAGGAAATGAGTTCAAACCTCACAACAGCCTGTGGTGAATTTAAATTCAGTGAGTACATACAGAATATAAAGCCTCAGTAAGGTGACTGAAGCTAATGTCAATTGTTGTAAAAGTCTGGTTAAATTATGTCTCAGAAAAGAAAATCTGCCATCCTTATTCTTTACTGGCCTTGTCTAATGTGACTCCAGACCTACATGAACAGGATTGACTCTTAACTGCTCTCTGCAAGGGTACAAAGCAAGCCAATTAGATAATGGGCAATAAGTGCTGATTTTGTCATATCCCTTGAAAAAAAACAAGGCAAATATTTCTGTCAAGTAACCTGTCAAATATAGCTTGCTGCCATCTTTTCAGAAAAACCTAATTTGGGATTAGGGATATTAAATCAAGTGAAATATCAATGTCAACTAGTCAGACACTTCATCTAGTTTTCTCGCACATGATAGTCAGGATGTGCAGTTATTTTTACATATACCTGATACTTTAGTTTCCAATCAGTGGCTTGTCAACCACTTCCATTGCAACTCACTACTATCATTAATTTTATAGTCTGTCATAACAGCCAATTCCATGATCAAATATAAATGATTGAAAGTTCAGGATGTTTAGTTAAACTCATCCCCAAATGTAGAATTTAATGGATTGTAAATAATCTCGTCATTAATTCATGTAAACTTGTGATACAGTTGCTGGGCAACCACTTTGTTAATCAAATTAAACTTGAAGATTTTAAAATTCAGAAGCATACGAGTGCTGTTTTAATTCATTTGTGGGATAATAGCATTGTTGGCAAGGCCAGAATTTATTGCCTGGTCTCAACTACCCCTTCAGAAGATGGCAGTGAGTTGGCACCTAGAATGCTGCAGATCATCTTGTGCAGGTACACCCACAGTGCAGTTCAGATGGGAGTATCAGATTTTGATCCAGTGATAGTGAAGGTATAGTAATGTCAGGATGGTGTTACTCAGAGGAGAACCTGCAGCTAATGGTGTTACCATTTGAAATCTTGTTCTACAAGAAGAGATCACAGATTCGGAGGATGCAGTCAAATAGCCTTGCCAAGTTGCTGCAGCAACCTTGTGTATGTTCTTACATTATATAATGTCGCTATGGAGGGATCAAACTATAATGTGGTGCATAGGCTGCCAAAGAAGCGGTTGTATTGTCCTGAATTATTTTGAGTTTCTTGAGTATCACTGGAACTGAAATCAGCAGGTAGAGAATATTTCTGACTTGTGCCAGTTAGATCCTGGATGGACTTGGAAAATTAGAAGGTGAGTCACCCATAACAGCCTTTCTAGTTTCTGACATGCTTTTGTGGTTACAATTTTTAAATAGCTGGTCCAGTTAAGATTCTAGTCAATGGTGATTTTGGAAGATTCAGCAACACTAAAATGGTTGATAATTAAGGGGAGATACTTAAATTCACTCTTGTTGGAAATGGTCATTGCCTCGCACTTGAGAGGCACAAATGTTATTTGTCACTTATAGGTCTAAGCTTGAACATTATCTTGCTGTTGCTGCACCCAACATAATGTCTAAATTTCAGCATCGATGAAATGTGAATGGTAAAGAACACTGTTCAATTATCAACAATCATCCTCACTTCTAGCCTTACGTAAGAGGGATAGTCATGGATGAAGATGATTATACCTAGGACTAAGGAACTGTGAAAGTTCTTGATACTAGAAGGCTTAGGCTCATGTTCCACCTGCTCCAGAGGCATGTCATAATAAGCCCGAACACAAAAGAAGTCCCCTCAGTGATATTCTGAACCGTAAATAATTGGCTTCCAACAACCTCAGCGATCTCCGTTTGTTAACTATAGGTATAGCTCCATATGGAGGGAAGTTTTCCTCTTGATTCCCATTGACTGGTTTTGCTCGAGCTTCTTTAATACCATACTTGGTGAAAATTCTGCCTTGATATCAAGGGTATTTTCTCTCATCAACCAATGCATAACAACACTGAAAGGATACTGGCAATTTAATGTTTGAGGCAAAGTCAAAATTTACCAATCCTGCACTTCCACTCTAGGACAGGATATGTTGTAGACAGAGTTGCATTATTATAGTGTCAGTTCCTGTCACCCTTTGAGATTGGCCCTCACCAGAGGAATTGGATTTATTTCTAATCAATATTTTATAAATCAAATTCCATGAATTAATCCATTGTTTCAGGGATAATGAGTACCTGCAATCTGAAGGGTTTGAAAGCCAAGAAAAGAAAGAATCCTAAAAAGCCCTGGGGTCCAGTTGAATTGGTAGAGGCAAGATGTCCTTGGATGTGTCTTTACAAGGAAGTACAAGCTAATCTACACTCACATAAAGGGTAGGGGAAGTGTGGATATTGATTGTCCTAAAATGTCAAGATGCCTGGTTTCAATGGGTGAGGAGATAGTCCTGCAGCAGTTAAAAAGAATCAGGCCAAAGACATTTGTTCTGACTCATCCCTTTCATAAAATATTCATTATGCTCTTGATCTTTTCCCAGCTTCAAAGCACATACGCACTCTAGTAGTGTATTTTCTGACTGGATATTGTAGAATTATAGCCTGCATGGCACTGTATTCAATCAAGTAGAGATGCCTTTAATTTTAAGAAAATGAACCTTCCATCAGATTGTTTACACATGCAGCAAAAAACAACTACATTGGACCTTTAACAGCCTTGAACAAAATTTCAGTCCATGGTCCTTAACTAAAGAAAAATCCTGCAAGAACTAAGCAGACGCTTTGGTAACCAGTAAATAACATTTTATAGTCAGTTCTGCGAGAACACAATAGTTCCATTCTTGCGCAATCCCAGTTATAAGAAAATCATGAAATAGCAGCACCATTTAAACTGAACCATATTATAACCAATGCACGCTTTAAAACTCCATGCTTTACAAACCATGTCCCCAATTCGTCAATCGTGTTTTAGCAAATTAGTGTTAATGAAACATGCATTTTTACAGAATGACCTAAACACCTTTATGTCATTATTTTGTGTCTTTGCATTGTTGGCTGAGAAAGATAGAGCCATTAAAAGAAATATTCACTATAATTATTCTCCTGTCTAAGAAATCTGCATGTGAGCAAACCATTACCAAAATAAATCATAAGCTGGATCACATTTAGAGATATTGAGAAGATTTGCATTTCAGCCAAACCGATACAATTGAGAAAGATATTTGTGGATGATTTTTCTATAATTAAATATGATTGGAATATTAAGTCACCAGCGGTAAAACAGCGTGTGATATATTGGCAAACAATCATACGATTTTATTATTACCGATCAATTTCAAAATTGCGAAGTATAAATTAGAAATTGCGCTTTGTAAAAGGAGAGAAGAGACGGGAGTTCTGATCTTCAGAAAGGAAGCAGAAAGCATTTAAGAGTCCTAACTGCAAACAGAGTCATACTGGTCTTCATTAGTTCCTATTTCTCTTCCTTACTGCAGCTGCATCAATATGTCCAATAGTTCCATGTGACATTGCTGTAATAATCGATTCTGAGTTCCAAGCATGAACAAAGTAAAGTGCGAGCATTCTAATCATCTCCTTTCTCCATTATCTTCCTTTTCTTTTACAAAAGCTTCATTTACTGTATTAACTTAATTGATGTTAATCACCATGCATGCCCCTGATCTTCTCAGCATCCCACCAATCCAAGCCCTCGATTAGGCAAACAATCTCTTTGCTAAACAAAATTCTGTCTTCAGGAGTCCAAGCCATTGATGTGGCCTCAATATATTCCTACATTCCCTAACTTCTGCCCAACTGAAGACAAACATCCCATATTGGATTTACAGTCTGAGACTACAATTCTCTATTGGCTTCAAGTTGACATGAAGCATCCCCAAATTCAATGGAAAACCTTGATGCCATTTACCTTGTTAAGGATTGGGTGGAGGCTCTGATTCTAAGGTTGTTTGACACTTTCACTATTAATTCTCTCCTCCTCCCAGACCTGATCTGCCAATCAGCTCAGCTGAAGACACTGTGACTTTCCTACCTCCTGCCAATGTAGCTGCAGCAAGATTCCCTCTTGCTTTCGAAACCTTGCCATTTTGGAAGGCAAACTAAAAACAGCTCAAACCTTCCAACAATAGCAACTAAAGGCAGCAAGGTTGCTCCAGCAATGGCACACCAATTTTTTCCAAAAAAGGGAACCCCGGCTCTAGGTTTACTGGCGGACTTCATGGGCTTCTTGTTTAAAGACATGCTGTTTGTTTGGTACTCAGAATGAGCAAGAGGCGTGCTTGCTGAGAGATAAAAACCCGCTTCGCCCTTGATGTCAACTCCTGTGACCATGTCCAGTGACTCTCACAACCTTTGGCTTGGGGCCACTCATTGAAGAAAGTCTCATCAGCCATCCCTTTTGGAGTCACTGATGGGCGATAGCTGTAGCAGTGGTTGGCAGCTTCAGTGATGGGGAGGGGAGGACAGGATTCCCTCTTCAGGAGCCTTTAATCTTGGCAAACTACAAAGGCAGCCAGTTAGGTGTCTGATGGGCACCCAATACGAGCCAGCTTTCACCATATAAAGTGAGAGAGGATTCACACAAGATTTCCTGCCAGCAGGTGAATCCCACATTACAGATATTAAATTCCACCCATACACATTTTTCTAATTATAGACACATATAGATACATGAAGTTGCACCACTAAATCACAAGTAGCTCAACACCGGTAGTAACACTAATCGTCCAGATTGTTTTGTGTGTCTGCTACCTGACCACTTGATACACTTTCAAAATTCTTTTTGATATACACTGTCCATCTGAACAACTATATATTTTAAATTGTAAAACCTTAAATGCATTCTGATTCTCCAAATAATGATGCCTGGGCTTTACCTTGAAAATATTTTCATTCTCGCCTTAATTTCAAGGTACCATCTCGTGGGATGATAAATGAATCCCATGCATGTTTAATGAGCTAGAATAACTTTATAAATCATAAATGAAGAAATCACAAGTGAATAATAACAGCTCTCAAGTAGGAAAAAAAGGCTACTTGATTATTATTTACCGAGACTTATTTGTTTGATATTATTTTTCTTGTTCATTATGTTGCTTGTGCATTGAACGAATGGCACCCTTACGACAAACAAAGTTAGAAGTCCCACGAGACCAGGTTATAATCCAACAGGTTTATTTGCAATCACAAGCTTTTGGAGTGCTGCACCTTCATCAGTTCAAGCGAAAAGAAGCATGCAGGCGCAGAATTTATAGGCAGAGAGATCAAAAGATCATACAAATCATGTGGATGGACTCTCGATAGACTGAATATTAAGTCTCTGTAGGTGATCAAAAGTGTCAGACAGTGTGAGGTAAGTGTCAACAGCTGAATAGCAAGTGAAATGATGACCTATAATCTGATTAATTGAGGCAGAGAGATAATTACAACAAATTAAAAATAAGGTAGTGCTGGAGACAAACCAAGCAGTTGGAGTAACATGATGGGTAAGAGAGTTGCATGCTGATGGTTTAATCAAAATAACAAGTAATCCAAAACAGTACAAACTAATTAAGTAGAGAGAGATCATGACAAGTTATTAGGGTGATGATGTCAAAACAGGTCAGTAATGCAGATTGTACAAACACAGAACAGTATGGTGAGGTTACATGTAGGACGGCATGAACGCAAGATCACGGTTGACGCCATCTTCATAGGTACGGAACCTGGCTGTCAGTTTCTGCTTGGCTATTCTACATTGCTGTGTATCTCAAAGGTCTTCTTGGAAGATGCTTACCAAAAGATCAGAGGCTGAATGTCCTTGATCGCTGACGTGTTCCCCAACTGGGAGAGGACACCTCTGCCTGGTGATTGTTGCACCATGTCCATTCATCTACTGTCGTAGTGTCTGAAAGGTCTCGCCAATATATCATGCCTCGGAGCATCCTTTACATTTAATAACTTTATTCTATTTTTATAAAAAATGTTTCTTATTCATTTTCTTTCCTCATCTTCATTGGTGTTTCTGTTTCCAATTTGATTGGAACTGCTTCATTCTTTTCTTGATGTACTTTGCGATACCATTATTAATTCAATTTCTAGATATTTATGATGGAAAATAATGCTTTCTGGAATGAGGTAAAAACCTAATCTGCATTATTCACTAGCAGTTGTTCAGTTACTTAATTATTTAGCCTATCATATGAATTCTTACTTGTTACATTAATAGGATTTTAATAATATGTCATTGATTTACTTTACCAATCATATTGCAAACCAAAGTTTCTGGGCTATCCAAATGCTTGTCTTATTAAGGAAATAAAACTATAGCTGCAGCTAACAGTCATTTGTATTGCAAACAATTCATCCTGAAAGCCTGCTGCGGCAATACTTCAAATGAAAATTTAAGGCTACTTTACTTTGAGTTCTGTTGGTTTAATATAACACGTGACTGCCCAGCTGTCCCAC
This sequence comes from Hemiscyllium ocellatum, assembly GCF_020745735.1. Taxonomy (NCBI): domain Eukaryota; kingdom Metazoa; phylum Chordata; class Chondrichthyes; order Orectolobiformes; family Hemiscylliidae; genus Hemiscyllium; species Hemiscyllium ocellatum. Next base: position 69,419,112 of record NC_083403.1, read on the forward strand.
AATAACAGAAGAAGCATTCAGTGAGTGGCCTGACCTCATATCCAACCAGCAAAGAAATTTGAAAAGTTAATTGTGAAGGTCATGGAATTCACCAGATGGATGGAGAGTGGCTATTTTAGAAGGTTCTGTTATGCACTGGCTAACACGTAGGCTTCAAAATGTTATCAGTCAGTTTGTGCAGTTCAAATGCAAGACAAGTTTCTGTGCTTTAGAAACTTCATACAGTGTAATTCTTTTGGCCCTCTATGCCAATTTTCTTTCAGGATTTGATATTTCTGGCAAAATCTGCATTTAATGCCAACCCTTGTTTGACCTGATAACAGGCTTACAAGATCAATAGAGAGGGCAGTTAAAGTCAACTATGTTGGTTTCAGGTTGAACCATGCTGAGGTCAATCCATCCAAGTATGGTATTTCTCCTTCCCTCAATAACTATTGTTTCCTGTTTCTGTATGACAGTTCAACAGCTGCATTCAAATTCTCAAACTGCTCTGGTAAAATCTAAACTTATCTTCTGGATTATTGGTTCAAGCTACTAGTCCAGTAATATAACCTATAAGTATAATGTTCCCTGTGAGACCGATACTACCAGTGTCTGATTAAATAACAATGAGCTTTTATCGAAAGAAATTCCAACAATCAGTGTTTCATCCAGCGTATTTATTTATTTAAGCCATGTTTGAAGCCAACAAATGTAATCGCATTGTGTACTGGTCTAATAATTAAATCAAGCACTGTTTCGGTAGTTTAAGGCAGTGTAGAGGCATTGTAATAGATCTGTATGAGCTAAGTATTCATCTACATAATTCAGTGCTGAAGATCCTAAACTATGAGGTAAACACGAGTAGAATTCATTCCATTCACACAGGTAGCACGATGAAAGATGTACATATTTTTGGATTTGGATATCAAAATAGAGGAAGATGGATGTGGAGCAGTTCTGTGGTTATTTTTATAAAAAGGTCAAAAAGTCATTTTGGAACAGTGACCTAAAGATCAGTTCCAAGAAAACATGTAATTATATTAGACTGTCTGGGAAAACCTCAGTGGTCTTAATAGATAAAATGTTTATACTGTTGTGGTTATGATAGGCAGAATAAACACATGAAGGTAATTAATTTACTTTTGAATTCAGAACAGAAAGTTCAAAACTTTAGTTCAGAACCACCTGGTGAAGGAGCAGCACTCCGAATGTTAGTGCTTCCAAATAAACCAGTTGGTTAATAACCAAATCTGTCAAATCAGTACCTCTGAATGCAGTATATTGCACAAACACCGTCATCAAATTATTTATAAACTTTAACATTCTGAGGAAATGCTCTCTTAAAACAATATTATCTTAGATTCCAGTGTGGAAAAACAATTGAGTGAATGCAGTGTTGCCTGGTGCAGCCTGACCAGCCTTCTGTTAGTTGTACTCTTCTCCTAAAGCCACAACATGAAAGATTTCAGTGGGGGAACTCACACAAGGCATCACAGTATTTCTTTGAAGCATGAAATTCATTATGGAATTTCTCACTTTTATTGGGCCATAAAAGTCCTGAAGAAAAAACATCTGTTTCGTTGCTGTTGGCACAGAATTTCTGAAATACTCTAACAGACCAATAAATACGCGGTAATTACTCAGAAATATTCCTTTGAAGTGATATTTTGAAGTTAAAATTGAAATAGAATTGAAAGGTTCTGTGGATGGGGTCAGATCATTTGGCTCCATTGCTTTAATGGCCAAATAATATTATGCATCTGAGATTTTTGAACTTGCTCCACTATTCAGTGAGAACACGGTTGACCTTTACTTTTAATAGCATTTTCATGCACTATCATCACAGCCCTGAATGTTTTTAATGTGTAGAAAGAAGTCTATTGATCTATGTTTTGAATATACTCAATGACTGCACCAGCACAGCCCTCTTGAATGGAAAATTGCAAAGACTCAACATACTTCGGTGAAGAAATTCCTCTTCATCTTAATCCTAAATGACCTACCCTTATTCCAAAACCTTGCTTTTCATTCCAGGATTTGGTATAAAGCCGACATGACCTTAGGCAAAAAAAAATGCCCGAACTCTCAACTTTCAGCAAGGTGGGTGCCCCAGGAAGACCTGAAGAGGGTGCCAATTCGATATGTGGGGTGGGCAGAAAACTTGTCAGGGATCCAATGCTAGAGTAAAGTTTAAAAATAAAGATGAACACAAATGGCTGTAAATAGTAGAGAGAAGAGCCCACTCCATCAGCAGGGGGGACTGAAGGACAAACAGCATAGGTACCAAGGTCCAAATGACGTATAACGAAATGTGTAAACAAATTACTTCACGAAAGAATACAGGAAACCAGTGAGCGTTGTAAGGGGGCATTTGCAAAACATTATTTAGTCGTTATGACCTCAGGAAAATAAACAATTGCAGCTTCAACAAATAACAAATATCACCCAATTGATATGTTGCAGCTGGCAATTGTCTGGGGAGGGATGAATGGTCAGAAGGGTGGTGGAAGTGCTGAAGTCAATGTTGCATGACATTGTTGTAACGCGGAATGTATAAATGTACTGTACAGAGCAGGACAAGGGGAATGTCTTGGAGTCTACTTTCAGTGACCTCTCCAGGTTGATTTGGTAATGAGCTCCAAATAAAAGTTAATCCTGTGTTTAGCAACACAAATTAAGACTCATCTTTAAATTTCCTCTCCAATACACACTGCCATGCACTCCACATCTAAACTATGCCAACTGTGCAAAATTATGCCATCATATGTACACCCAATACTTAATAGCCCCAATGCCAACACAGTGTCAACTCATGTCGAGCAATGACCTCACCCACCAGTATTTACCTTTTCATGCACTTTGACAAGTAAGTGCAGGCAGACCTCAGGAGCCATTCTCAGACAGGAAGACATGAAGTTCTACTAAATAAAGACTTTCTACTGCAGGCCACTAAACTGAAAAAAAAACACTCATTCACAAAAAAAACATTAGATTTCCTACGTGTAAATTCCTTCACTTCAATAAAGTTTTATAAAGCAAATACTAAGTCAAGTGTAATGAACATTGGAATTCATAGTCCCACATTAAAAAGTTCAAACCACTCGAGGTTGTGAACAAAAATGTGAAATAGAAGGTACCCTTCTGTAATGATAGATCCTTGTGAAATCTGACAAGCAGCACCAAACCAGCTATGGAACTCCTCAAGCTTGTACCAACAGACAGATTGAAATGGAAAGTAATCTTTTATTTAAACCTTCACATCTATTAAGAATTAAAAGGGCTTAAGTTTTAAAAGCCTCGATAGTCCTGACAGATCCCTGTGTCAGCTTTAACAGTCTCAATGATTGGCTACACTTCTTACACATGAACATTTCCACCTTTCACAAATTCTAAAGGGCGTATGACCTCTCCCAAAGAGTAACTTTCCTCCCTCAAAAATTTATGGCACCAGACTTAAATCTGTACCTTACATCTCCAACATGCTATTTAGATCAATCAATAATGTTCAGAACTGTTCTTACCTGGTTTAAGCCGCACATTTCAGGCTTCGGACCCCTACATCACCAAATTCACATGAGAACAGCAGCCAATGATTTAAATAGTCCACAGCTCTGTCAATCACACGTGGGAATAAATAAAAACTCCATTCTTACCCCCATTACAATGAGAAGTACCGTATTCAGGGGTGAGACTTGCGAATTGTGACTTTTTGTCAAATTGGAAACTAAGTAAAAGTTTGGGGCAAAAACAGTGTTACCTGCTTCTCAATCTCTCTCACACCGCCCCCGCCCCCCCCCCCCCCCCCCCCACCCCCACATCATTAATTAAAGTATCCTTTCTGCATCTACCATATGGAGCCCTGTAAGCATTTGATACATTTCAACAAATTGAAATTCACTCCTTTTAACTAACCCTGCTTAGGATGGGATAGAATGTAAACATTAGCTTTCCAAAATTCAGAGTTATTTCCCAACATAGGAAAGACAGGTTAGGCAGCAGATTCCACCTTCAAAGTTAAGATACTCAGTGTCCACCATCTCAAAGACAGTTAGGAGTGGGAAACAAATGCTGGACATGCCAATGACAATCACGTCATGTCAAAAAAAATGTAAAAGCTACATGCGTGTCCACAAAGATTTTATCCAAATATAGAAGGTAAGGAGAGAGAGAGGTGATATTTTCCTTAATAAAGTAATTCTAAATAAAATAAAGTCAAAGCAAATCATTTTCAGCAGCTGCAGTTGCATAAAACAGCACAATTCGTTAAAGCAATGCCAACTGCAAGTCAGAGTCTGGATGTAATGAGTTACAGTCTCCCTTTGCTTGTAACGTAGATTTTACATGCACGCTACTACACTAAATTTGACAAAGTATGGAAGGGGGGAAAGAAGCTGGGGAATGAGGTCATAGAGACCGCTGACTTTGACATGTTTGGTGCCTGAACCACAGCTGGGAGGAGACCTCTGATTTTTATCCAATAAAAACTTTAAACTCAGTCTGTGACAATAATAACCACACCTCTTAAAGTTGGGCTTTTCCACACCCACTTGATTCATACCAATAAACTTTGTGCCAGAGGGAAGCTGTACTGTCCTGCAGTGCTCCTTGATTACAGCCATCCAGCAGCTCATATCCCTAACTCACCGAGGTAAGAATTTGTCAGTCTTTTATTAAACATTTGTGGTTTTAAAATGATGGTATCAAATTTCAAAAGAAGTCTTATTGCTTTTAATGCTTTCTCTGCAAGCTTTCCTTTTTGGAAAGTAGTTGTTTAGCCTTTGTACTTACATTAAAGTGAACAAGGAAGAAGAGAATATATGTGAAAAGAATATTTCATCCTTTCCAATTCCAAATCTCTTACAAAATAGTCATTAACCACTATAAGTCAATAATGAAAAGACACAAATAATCAATAAAACATTAAAAGAGACACTTACTGTCTTTGTTGGCAGGAAGAGAGAAGTTGCAACAGACATATGTCATTGTCACAATGACATCATGAATAAGTGACACAATGACATTTAATAACATCTGTTGACTTAAGATTAAGTTATCCATTCAATTTATATCAAATAATTTTCTTTAAAAATGTTTTTAACAATGGAAAGCTTCTGTATTGCTGGTGTGGGTGTAATATTATTGTGTATGTACACTAAAATACAAAATAGAATTATCCCAATGCCAAACATTCATCAAGAATTTTCTCCTATATAGACAACTAACTTTCTGAAGCAACAATATCTCTGTGCTGTAGAAATGATGAAAAGCAATATACTAATAATGTTTTGAGTCTGAGCACCCAGAGCAGATGGAATTTCAAGTCTCTCACTATTGACTATCACTCAGTTCCACATTATAAAGATGCTTTTCAACTACTAATATTACTTAACAATTATTTCTCAAAAGCTAGCCACCTTGACTTATGAAATCAATATTTCATCACTTTAACAGAAAATGGAAGAAAGGATTTGAATTTTGAAAAATAAATGTTAAACTGTCAATTTCTTTTCTGAGGTACATGACAAAAATATAATTCTTCAACTGATAAATACGCCACTGACATTTTCTATTACATGGTTGTTTCAGACATCCACAGCAGATTCCAATCTATATTTATACTTTTAAACTGATATATTCAAAAGCATGATATGAATGAGATTATACAGAGTACTTCCCAGTACAAAACTGTGATATTTTCATTATACATTTAATGCTTTACTGTCAGAATCAGTTTTCTTTTCTTTGCAAGATATTTGTAGAGTTTGTATAACAAATAGAGATGTACAACATAGTATACACTGGCACATCATTTTCTCTGACTGCAAGACTTGAACTTACAGGGGACGTTAGAATAGTCGCAAATCATAACCCTCACTCTATTAGTCTTTTGCATTGATTTTAATGAACAGAATTTTGGATTGGTGTATAATGTTCCATTGTTGTTCACTTTGCACCATTTTTGAAAGTTAATATTATAGACTTCATGTTCATTCAGTTCCTACAAAACTTCTCTTCTACCATCTGCCTCCTCACACACACCACTACCAAGTTGACAGACTTGCAGGGTGATCTCATGCAACAATGGGTATTAAGAGGAAAGGAAAATACAAAAGAATTACTCCTTACTGTAGCACTGCATCACATAATAGCTAAATCAGATGAATTAGTTGGAAATTATATAACAGAACAATTGCCAGGCACAGCAAAGTTCATACAACAAACTAGTAATTGAATGAAGAGAACCTGCTATTGAAAGGAGGAAAGGAAGGAAGGACAGATGGACAGAGAGATGTGTTCTACTCAGTCTGCTGTGGAAATGGTGATATTTGTGGAATCAAGACTGATCATTTTTACATAAGTGTGCAAAGGTCAAGGTTGAAGCATTTGCAACCTACAACTAAAAATATACAGTGATGTATTTCATCTCAATCTCCTTGTGATGTCCTCAGCATCACAGGGCTATTAGGCTGACAACATTGCACCATTAGTGGCAGCAATGTTTACTGTTTACAAGGCACTCCACGGAACTCATCAAGGATCCTTCAATAGCACCTTTCAAGTCCTAAGCTTGACCAACTGGAAGGATATAGTAGAACACTACTGCCAACTGCAAGTTCCCCTCCAAGCGCCACACTCTCCTGACCTAAATTATAAAACTCTACCTTCATTGTCACTGAATCAAAAAGTAAGAACCACTCTCTGATACGAGATGGTGTACTTCACCAAATGTTTCAGCAGCTGCATAAGGTGGCACAAAACTGCCTTCTCAGGGGCAGTTAGGGTAGGGTGATGAATGCCAGCCTTGCCAGAGATACTCACATCCCAAAAAAGACTTGAGTGGAGAAGACCTTCTGAAGACCAGAGGCACAGTTGGTGAAATTAAAAATTATATGCTCTGAATTTCAACTCAACAAATATGAGACAGGCTTAAACTCAGCAAGATGTTTTTGGCCATCTTAACTCTCACATTTCATTTAGATAGTTCAAATCTGTTTCACTTGCCTGAAACCAGCAGGGGCATGAGCGAATGTGCTGAGTATTGAATCACAGAAGGAGACCATTCAGCCCATCTTGCCTGCATCCACTGTTCAAATGAACAATGCGTTCTAGTGCCAAGCTCCCACTTAGTCCCCACACCTTTGCACAAATTTGTTTATCCAAATAATCATATAATTTCCTTCTTCAATGCCTCACTTGAAATTGTCTCCACCACACTCCCAGGCAGTAAATCTATTATGATAACTACTTGCTGAGTGAAAAGGTTTTTTCTCACCTTAATTTTTTACAAAACACTTTAAATCTCTACTCTCTTGTTCTCTTTCCTTTTACAAGTGTAAACAATATCTCGTTATCGACTTTATTTTGTCCACTCATGATTTTTAAAACCTGTATCAGATCTCCCCTTAGCTTTCTTATCGCCAATCCCAACAGCTTCACTCTATCTTCAGAATTGAACTTTCTCATCCCTGGAGCCATTCCTGCAATTCTCTTCAACCCTCTGTCAACTGTGTTCACTTTCTTCTGATAATCCAAAGCTGTATTCAATATTGCAGCTGAGGTCTGACAATGCCTTGTAGAGGTTCAACATAGCCTCCTTGATCTTCTACTCTCTGTTGAAAATGTGTTGATGGTTAAAGCACAGCAGGTCAGGCAGCATCCAAGGAACAGGAAATTCGACGTTTCGGGCCAGAGCCCTTCATCAGGAGGGCTCTACTCTACTACTACTCATCACTACTTCTACTCTCTGTCCCTATTAATAACATTAAGGATAATACATATGATTCACAAACTGCTCTCTCTACCTGTCCTATCTACTTCAACGATCGACCCTTTGTTTCTGCACCCTTTTAGAACTGAAACCCCAATTTTATGTTGTCTTTCAATGTTCTTCCTACCAAAATGTGTCAGCTCATACTTCTCTGAATTTAACCTCATCTACCAGCCTTCTGCCCACTCCACCAATTTGTCAATGCTCTTCTGGAGTTCCACACTGTCCCTCCTCTTGGTCCACTATTCTTTATATTTTTGTTTATCTCCAAAATATTTCCCTGCAAACCAAGATCTAGATTATTAATATATATCAGGAAAAGCAAGTGTCCCAATACTGACACCGAGGGAACTCCATTACAAACCTTCCTCCAGCTCCCCAAAAAATTAATTTGCCATTTCTTTCTGCTTCCTATCACCTTCCTTTTGTTTCCACATTGCCACTGTGTCTTTTATCCTATAACCCATAACTTTCCTCACAAGTCTGTTATATGGCATGGTGTCAAACATCTCTGGAAATCCATGGATACTACATTCAACAGTATTACCCAATTGAGCCATTCTGCCCAAAGATTGTGGAGAGAGAGAGGGAGAAAAGAATACCCAACATGAGTACTTCATCACAAGAAGTGCTTCAAAAATTAAAAATTCTCACTTAGTTTAGATATTTCTGACCTGATGCTGCTTGCCTTTAAAAATCATGTGGGAAGGAACATTAGTTGCAGTCATTTTAATTCACCAACTACATCATTACTGATGAGTGAATGGAATTAAAATGAGGGCTCTAGGTTTATAAAAGTATATTACTCAAGTAGAATATTTGTACTAAAATATTAGAGAATTTGATTTGAATTAGAACTGGCCATTTATTTTCAAAATGCAATATTTCAAACAAATATACTACTTGAGTTTTTAAAATATACAGATAAAATAATTAGAATTCTCAAAATGATTCTGAGCTTGTTTGTCATCCAGGAGCCAAGAGGCAGGAATTTCCTGGTGGGATGGGAAAAAGTGGCCATCAGGTACTAAGGCATTTCTGTCCTTGGGAAGGTTTCCAGTGAGACCAAATACGGATCAGCTGCCAAAACACAGGTAGTCAGTCAATGTAAATAATTGAAATCCCTATTAAGGGTGATTCCCCCAAACTCATGGCAATTTGTTGACAGGGAAGTCAACCCTTGTAATGCTTGGGGAGGGGAGGGATCGGCTGCCAGATATAAGGTGTTTCCCTGAAAATAAGCATATGGCCATTGGGATGTGAAGATTCCAGCTTCAAAGGGGGGGCTAGAGTAAGGAAGGTTGCTCTTCCAGGCCCAATGGGCCAACCAGGGAGACCTTCATGCTTGACACCTCATACTTTAACATGATACTTTCTTTTCTAAGGGTGCCTCCATATTGATGTGCTGTCTTTAGCCTTGACCTGCCTTAGAGTGTCCACATTCCTCAGTGGGGCTGCAAAGACTCCACTCTCATTGGCTCTCTGATTGGGCAGCAATATCAGAAATCCACCCATGGTTCGTAATTGGTTGGTGAGGAGGCCAGAGGCAGCCATTTAAGAGGCCACATCAGACAAAAACTGCTGAGCCGGTCCTGCGACCAGTAAGAGGAGGCTCAGAATCCCCAGTTTTATCCCGTAACATTGGGGCTCCAAAGCCAGTGTTAAAATTCAGCCCAAAAGGTCATGTTTATTTCTCCTTTAATCACAGCTATTAATAACAACACTGAGTAATAACAGTTACATAAAAAACAAATATAGAGAATCAGGAAGTAAATTGAAAAATGCATAAATTGGAGAAGGAACACACTTCAGACTCATTTCGCTCCTGATTTTCTGGCAATATTTCGAGTTATAGAGACGTACAGCATGGAATCAGATACTTCGGTCCAACTCACCCATGCTGACCAGATATCCTAAATTAATCGAATCCCATTTGCCAGCATTTGGCCCATAGCCTTCTAAACACTTCATTTTCATATACCCATCTAGATGCTTTTTAAATGTTCTTAGTGTACAAGTCTCCACCACTTCCTCTAGTAGCTGATTCCATACATGTACAACCTTGTGTGAATAAGTTGCCCCTTAAGTCTCTTTTAAATCTTACCCCTCTCACCTCATACCTATACCCTCCCTAGTTTTGGACTCCCCTCCCCTGGGGAAAAGGCTATTCACCTGTGCTCCTCGTGATTTTATCAAACTCTATATAAATTTATTTATTCGCAGAAAATTGGAAATGCCATCAATCGAGCAGACAAATTTCTATGTTTGGTTCTCAATTGCACTCTCTTTTTAAGATCCTTCAATAGAAACTAAGTCTGATCAAATTTCCTCTTATATTTTGTACATTGAATATCATTTGCAATGCAAGAGAAAAATTCCTAGAAGTGAATGTTTGAACATAAAACAATCATATGGAAGTTTTGGCTTAAGGTTTGGTTGTTAAAGATAAAATTGCAAACAATAATTTCAGAGGTGACTTTTACGGTTCAGGTTTCCATAACCTGAGTTTGCCTTCCATCTCAAGTTCACAAAATTTCAGATGATCTTGTAGCACTAATGCCTTGTGAACGAAAATACAAATATGCTTCACAGCACAGGCATCTTCACAGAGTCTTGTTAATGCCCTGTCATGCCTTTAACTGACATTAGTCCTTTCGGAAGATGGTGACTACAGAAAATGAAACTTAAGTCAAAGTGTAGAGTAATAAGTGAACGATCTACAACTGTCTCTGTGGATTACTTTTGTGCAATGCATGTTTATCAATCCATACACCGCACATTTCCAAACCAAGGCCAAATAATGCTCCTGTCAGGAAGAGAGTGAGAAATGAAAGCAAACCCTAGCAACTAGTTCAGTCATGACAATACGATGGAAGGATGAGACAAATCATTTTTCTACCATGATTACAGCAGAAAATAGTGTGTCATCCAAGAGAGGAATGGAGAGACAGGGAGGATAATAAATAAACAAAATATTCTAGAAAATCCAGCATGGAGTGTGACAGAAGCCATCATTACTCTGATGTTTCAAACAGTCAACCAGTAGCATTTTATCCAAAGCAATTTCACTATGACAGGAAGTGATGAACAATAGAAATTTATGATCAAGTAGGTCCTTTGTTATCACTTTAAATGAATTAACTTTCTCATATGCATCTTTCACACAAACAGCAGCTACAGTTACTAACTAAGAGATCATTTTACATAAAATTGCAATTTGTACAGGATTAGAAAGAAGTTACAATATAGAAATGAGCTACTTAATTAGATTAGATTAGATTCCCTACAGTGTGGAAATAGGCCCTTCGACCCAACCAATCCATACCGACCCTCCGAAGAGCAACCCACCCAGACCCATTTCCCTCTAAACGATGAGATTAGATTCAATTCATCCTCTATGTGAACAGCAGCCTGAATCCGATCTGCCCATTTAATCCAATATGTCATTATTCTCAATTATTTTCCCTTACTTCTCTATTAGAGATCAAAACTTTAATCCTGTTTTGATAATGATTTTTTTCACTGTGCATATTAATTCAGTGTCGAAAAATATTTCTTAAGTTTTGAGTTCTAAAAGAAACTGAAGTCTTTACTGCCAAGAATTTTCCACTGACCAGCTACAGATTCTTTTCTTCATAAACTTGTAGTTAAACCCTGAAGTCAGATTTATTTGAATATATGCTGTTGCTCATTACTGTCAGCTACAGAAAATATCCATGCATTGCTGTCTGTACTGATCACTGCTACCAGCTACCAGACACTATAACATTAATCAGCACTTTCCAGAAAAAAGGAGAGGAACATTGGAATTTTATTTCTATCATACTAACTTATGGTTTTTCTCCTCCTCTGTCTCTGCGCACATCTCATGCTCCTGTATTGGCCCTTTGGCACCAGGTGCCCTCTGTTACTTAGGAACATAGGAACAAGAGTGGGCCATTCAGCCCATTCAGTCTGCTCCACCATTCAATGAAATGATGTCTGTTTTGTGGCCTAACTCCACATATTGGAGCCATATCCCTTAATACCTTGGCTTAACAAAAAATTATCTCCAATTTAAAATGAACAACTGACCCTGATTTCAGTGCTGTTTGTGGAAGAGATTTCCAAACATCCAACACCCTGTGTGTGTAGAAGTGCTTCCTAACATCTCTTCTAAATGGTCTGGCCCTAATTCCCAGACTATGCCCACTAGTTCCAGAATCCCCAACCAGTGGAAATAGTTTATCTTTAACAACCTTGTATTTGCCTATTAATATCTTAGACCATAAAGCATAGGAGTGGATGTAAGGCTATTCGGCCCATCGAGTCCACTCTGCCATTCAATCATGGCTGATGGGCAATTCAACTCCACTTACCCGCATTCTCCCTGAAGCCCTTAATTCCTCGAGACATCTTGAAGACTTCAATCGGACAACCCCTTAACCATCTAAATTCTAGGCCTGCTGACAGTCATGACAAGCTTTTTGTCTTTATGGCTGCATTTAACAGCAATGTGATACAGTAGCAATATGGAACAAATACAGAAATTCAGCAGGTCTGGCAGCCTCTGTGAAGGGTGAAACAGAGTTAAGGTTTCAAAGCCAAAGTGACAATATGTCTCTTCTTCAGAACTAGAAGCAGTGAGCATGATAGCTCTGGCTAAGGGAGCAAAGTCTACAAGGGTAGGGCAAGGCAATTTAGAGGTATGTTGAGAGCACCCAGGTTGGCTCAGAGTGAGTTCCATCACGGTAAGGAAAGATCCCAGAGACAAAAACAGAAATTGCTGGAGAAACGCAGCAGGTCCGGCAGCATCTGGAGGACTGCAGGAAGTCTGAGACGGAGATGTTGGCCAGGGAACACGGTGGTGTGTTGAAGTGGCAGGCAACAGGAAGCTGAGGATCATTTTCATGGACAGAATGTAGGTGTTCTACAAAATGGTCACCCAGTCTGTGTTCCATCTGCCCAGTGTAGAGGAGACCAGATTGTGAACAACAAATACAGTTAATTAGACTGAGTGAAATGCAGGTAAATCGCAGCTTCACCTGGAAGGTGTGTCTGAGGCTTTGGATAGTGATGAGGGTGGAATCACCTGGGCAGGTGTTACACTTTCTGTGATTGCATGAGAAGGTGCTGTGGGGCCATGTGGAGGCATTGGGAATGGAGGAGGAATGGACTAAGATGCCTAGGAGAGAACTGATAAGGGAGGAAAATGTGTGTCCGGTGGTGGCAGAAATGGTGGCCTATGGTCAATTGGATATGAATACTGGGAGGGTGGTGAGTCAGGCCCAGGGATACCCTATCAGTTTTGTTATGAAGGAAGACAGGAGGTGAGGCTAGAAGTGCGAGAAATGGGTTGAACGTAGCTGAGGGTCTTATCAATCACAGTAACAGGGGATCCTCAGTTGAGGAAGAGGGTGAACTTTTCAGATGCCCCCTTGTGGAAGCTGGCATCACCAGAACAGATATGAGAGAGATGGAGAAATTGGGAGAATGGAATAGAGGCAAGGTGTGAGGATGAATAGTCCAGGTAACTGTGGGAGTCAGTGATTTATAGTGGATATTACTGGCCATCCTAACACCAGAAACAGAAACAGAGATATCGAAGAAGGGGAGGGAGATTCGAGAGTTGCAGCCTGATCCAGTCCGCCAGCTGGCTATATGACCCCTGATTCCACAGAGTCCTTGCAGCAGCATTAGAGCAATAGCTGCCAATACAGCCTGAGGTGCAGTGGATTGGGGAAGAGTTATGAGGGCTCATAGAGGCTGGCATGTTACGTACCAATGTCTGTGGCTGCTGGGCTGTGGAGTGACCAGTGTCCATGCAGCATGTCCTGAGATGCTGGTGCCTGGACCCTTTGGAACACATGAACTAAAGTTGCCAGGTACCTGCCCTACTTCCATGCTGGGAATTCATTATGTTCGGGGATATGGTAAGATGAGAGCTGAATACTAATCAGGCATATTGTGCCATTAACAAAGCATTTAAAAATCTATAATCCATCATGCCCTAGTGAAAAACTCACCTTGTCACAGATTCTGCCCTTTAGGCTACAATAAATAGAATCTATTTGAATCTGTTTCCAAGAAAAAATATATTGCAGTCTTGGACCTATGTTCTAATTTCTCTTGAGAATTTCAAATCTTTTCTTAATGACAATTTTAGTCATGTCCAAGTTAGAAATTTGACTTTAAAAACATTGAGGTCAGGCAAAGCCATGTGTTTCCTATGTCTATATAAATACTCATTACAATAAGATGCCTGGGTGGAACATAGACTGAAGTTCCGAGGAGTTCTAAATGTTGTTATTTGAGATTAAGTGGTAAGAGACAGAGTTAAGAGTTATTCTGGACATAACATATGCCAATATTATGAACTGCCCACAAAACCTTACATGGGACTCCTATTCAAATTCACCAACACAAAATTTGTTCTCCCTATGTCCAGTGTCTATATATTTATCCCTTGCCTATGATTTTTTTTTACAGGTTATGCTGTGATTTTAATGTATGTCTCGGGATTGGGTGTAAAATGCCATAAAACACAAAAGCTTAATGGTGAACTAAGCACTCACAGCTAATAAAATCTTAAACTGGTTTTATTTTCAATGCTTGAACGAGTGAGCCAAATTTCATACAGTGATCCTTTTTCCACAAGCTATGCATTTAACATACCTTGAATATTTTCAATTTTTTTTTGGAACAACTGTAATGTCATGACAAAAAGTTAAGCATATTTTGCATTTCAGAGATAAACATGAAGTCAAACTAAGGCTGTGTTTAGTCAAAAGCACATATAGCTAGATGAATAAATGAAAGGGAAATTGGACGACACAGATCCCTACCTTGAAGCAAAAGGAAAGTAAACAGACGTGAACAAATTGACAACAAACCGCAAAAACCAGAGAGATTACAAGGTATAAAAATGAATATCACTTTACAATTGCTATCACTTATCTAATACAATAAGGTACCTACAATAATGGTGTGTCAGTGCCTATGACTGAAACGATTGTCAAATTCAAAGCATCAAATCAGGAGCAGGAGCTGGCCACTGGGTCTTTTAAGCCTGCTCAATCATTCACTAAAATGATGACTGATCTGATAATGCCTCATTTGACATGCCAAGTAGCCTAATCCTCCTCCTAATTTGCATAATTGTATCTATCCTGTGATTCCTGAACTATCTCTTTACATATCTATAATCGTATTTCTATTGACCTATTCCTTAAGCAAAATTGCCAGTCCATCTTAACTAGCTCTGTTTTCATGCCATCACTGTTGCTCTTTTACAGGACACACTCTCCCTTTCTACAAATTGAATGTACAATACATTCATGTTATGATTACTGCTACCTTGGGGTGCCTGCCCTCTGAGGTCATTAATTAATCTTATCTTGTCTTACCACACCAGGTCTAACATAACCTGCTCTTTGGTTGGATATTGAATGCATATATTAAATGCTGAGAACACAAAATGACATCAGCTAGCCAATGACAGGATCAGAATGCATCCAGACATGCGCTGTTGATGTCACCATGATCCGCACATACATAGTAATGTATGGACAGACTGACCCACTTTTATTTCACATTAATTCATTTTTAAAAGCAACTACTATTTCCATGCTGTTTCACCCATTTCCTCTCACACTCCCTCCCAGCTCCTCATGCGGATTCAGTTTGGGGTGGAAGAGCAGAAAGTAATGCCAGTTGCTATCGCTTGGTGTTTGTTTTTCCTCCTCATAAAATAATTACATTTATAATCTAATTCACTGCAAAATCCTAGTACATACCTACTACTCTGTTGCTTTTCTACATTTTTTTCGAGAATTAATCTCCAGGATACTATTGAAATAACTTGGCAAAACTCTCCTAGGGACAATAAAAAGTGTCAGCTTCCCATTTCATTTGAAAACTTTTCATTTATTACAATCATTGTCAACTTGCTGGTCACTTCCAAATGACATTGGCTTCCTTTTTACATCATCCAGAAGCTGTACTTAAATTATTCACAACCTTCTAAGAAACTACCCTGAAAATGTTCTATGATATCCTCATTCAGATCACCACATGATTTTTCTGAACAATGCTTCGATTAAAATTTCCCATGATTACTCCCTTTCCTTTCTGGCAAAAGTCCACATTTTCTTCCTTTATACTGTATTCCATTCCATGAGGTGGTTACTATTGGAGGAGAATGTACACCACTCCTACAAGGAATTCCTATCTTTATCATGTCTCATCTCTACTCAAACCATGTTTACATCCTGCAGAGATGTTGCTGCGATGATTATTGGATGTACTTAATTATTTCTCTTTGTGATATCAGCTTATCTATTTTATTTCAAATGCCACATGTATTCAGGTACAGAGCCTTTTGTTTTCTCCTTTTATTGTTTTCATAACCTCGAGCCTTATCTGTTAATTTATTGTCGGATTTGTATTCACTACCAATTTCTGCCATGGTCCTTTTATCATACTCCACGAAAATATTTTTCCCATTACTTTGGCTCTATTGCTTGTTTAACCATACCTTCTCAAATTTGACTCCTTGCTCTCACTAATTAGTTTTAAACTCGCTCAGCTTCCCTAGTTTGCAGTTTAATAGAATACTGGACCCAGCATGGTTCAGATGTAGACTATCCCAACAATACAGCCCACTTTCCCCAGTACTGGTACCAGTTTTAGATTAGATTAGATTAGATTCCCTACAGCGAGGAAACAGGCCCTTTGGCCCAACAAGTCCACACCGACCCTCCAAACAGCGACCCACCAAGACCCATTCCCCTACATTTACCCCTGACTAATGCACCTAACACTACGGGCAATTTAGCATGGCCGATTCACCTAACCTGCACATCTTTGGACTGTGGGAGGAAACCCATACAGACCCAGGGAGAATGTGCAAACTCCACACAGACAGTTGACCGAGGTGGGAATTGAACCCAATTGTTTTATAGAAATGCACATTTCACTGCTCATGATGCATATCAAATCAGAGTTATGAAAAACTAATGGTAGAATGTAAATAAAACATGCCATCAATACTTTAGAACTACCGATGGTTGTGGTTTTGTTCTGGGATAATCATGAAAATATTCAGCACAAGGAAGTTACTAGAACTGTTGAAAGGGAAAGCTCAGTTTAATGAATGAAAGTGAACTTTACTTTCTATTATTCTTGTACTGGATGTCAATGCCCGTCCCTTGTTGTGCTTTTACTGGTTGGCTCTTCCAGACCATTTCAGAGGCAGTTAAGAGTCAAACACATTGCAGTTTGCCTGGAGTCACACGTAGGCTGGACGAGCTAAGGAATGTAGATATAGGAGATAATATAAAAGATATATAAAAGCTATGTACAAGTCAGGTGGGGTTTTTTGAATGCCAATTGCCCGGTCACCATTAGACTAGATTTCAATTCCAGATTATATTAAATTTTTATGTGTCACCATCCCCAAATCATTATCCTGTGGTTCTGGATTAGAAGAACCCCACAATGTTTCAACCCCACAATGTTGAAGTGTCATCAACCTGAAAAAGTAACTCAGTTTCTCTCTTCACAGATGCTGTAAGACCTGTTGAATAACTCTAGTATTTTTGTTTTATTTATGGTATTCATCTTTGTTCTCAACTCCTATTCATTAATCAAAAAATGAGAGTGAAGCCAATATTTCCAAAACGATTTAAGTTAGTGATTTATTTAAATATAGTGCTTAAATTGCCTGTTAAAGATCATTATGGACTGTATATCAATTTAATTTTCACTATAATTAGGACTCCTAAAGCAGTTAAAAAGGCTCAACTTCCAAAAATTGTGTGTACCTTTTACTACTAAAATAAACAGTAGCCACTCGGATATCTGATTTAAAATAGTGATCTGCTTTTTTTGTGGCAGAGACTGGTGATTCACTTCAAAATGAAACCACTCTAAGATAATGCTTCAATAAGATTTTTTTGAATCTGATTTATAATAAGGAATGAAAATATTGGTTGGCAGAACGTCCTGAATAATTTCACTGTTAGATCACATTCTGTGCAGTAATGGAACCTTAGGAAGTAAACAGGCTCCATAAAGGGCGTGTGACAGAATTATCAGCAGCATGATATCTGCATTCCAGTCATTGTGTTACTGTGATTTAGGTCATATGGCACTGAATGTAGCCAGCTGTTAAACATTTGTGACTCTGTACAACCACTTCAAATGCTCTTCTCAAGTCCCATGGTGGTGATAACATGCTGTAAAATAAGCAAATGTAAATTCTTTCAATCTGTTCACATCCAGTTCAACCAAGAAAGACATATCTTGCACAAAGTTAAGGAAAAAGGATTGTACTTCACTCTTGGATTTCTTAGAACACCACTGATAAATGAAAATATTACTGCTAAGAAGTCAAAGACAAAGATTAATGCTGGGTCAGGCCGGTGAAATAAAGTAGAAGACATTACAAAGGCAGGAATGATTGTGGGTGTGAAAGAAGAGGAAACTTGAGCAGCTCAATAAAGACATGACAATAAGAACCTTGAATTTGATGTGGTATTGGATATGAGCAGGTGAGTTTGGAAGTTTAAGCACATGCTTTATAGGAATTGAAGAAAGAGAAGAGCTGCCATGTTAACACTGGAGTTGACAAATGAATAGTTGGAAGTTGGAAGCAGACATTATTTGTGTGGGGAAGGACATATGGTCAGAAACTCGGGCTGGACAAAAGTCAGTCACCAGGGTGGAACTGGTTTGGTTTCCTGGCTAAGACAATGGTCAGGAAGCCAGTGGACTGAGCTGTGAGAGTATTGAAGATAATGTCAGGAACCATAGAACACCTAAATGACAAGGGCAGCTGCTGCTTACAGCACCACTCCTTCCAAGGTCTCCTCCAAAACACACACCATCTTGGCTTGGGAGTATAGCATAGTTCCTGGGTCAAGATCCTGGACCTTCCTTCCCACCAGCTCAGTGGATGGCCCCCAGTGAATGCAGCACTTTCAAAAAAATGCAGCTTAAAAAAAATCACCTTCTCCAGGATAATATAGGAGTCAATGACACCCACACCCCCTAAACAAGTTTTTAAAAACTTAGAAAAAATTGTGAGAAATAGTTATCTCCTGAACCAGTTTGTAGGTACCAAGCAAGGCTTCTCCTGCTTTCTTGAAGCTCCATGAAAAAAAATCGCTCCTTTTACTATAAAGATTACTGTTTTATTTGAAATGCTATCTCAAGGAGAAACGGGTGGCTTGTGGCTCTGTAGTTAGTACTGATGCCTCACAGGGCGAGGGACTGGGCTTGATTTCACCCTCAGGTAACCATCTGTGTAGAGTTTGCATGTTCTCTCCATGTCTGCGTGGCTTTCCTTTGGAGTGCTCCAAGTTTTCTGCCACAGTTCAAAGATGTTCAGGTTAGGTGGATTGGCCATGCCAGTCTCTACGTGGACTAGCTATGGGAAATGTAGGGTTACACGGATAGAGTAGAGAAGTGGGTCTGGGTGGGATGCCCTTCGGAAGGTCGATGTGGACTCGATAGGCTAAATGGCCTGCTTCCACACTGTAGGTTTTTCTCATTTGTAAACTTTACCCGTAAGAAGTAATTTTTGTCTGTCAAATGGATGTGTGTTCCGCTACCACAATAACATTAACTTCAAATTATATTTTCAATGAAAAAGCCAACACTTGGATCTCAATGTAAATTTTCTCACCCGTGCTATTGCTTCACTTTAAATTTTCAATAAATAGTCAAGCTGTTAAAGGACAAAACAAATCTCTGCCTTCGACTACGTAAACAGTCATAGAGTCATAGAGATGTACAACATGGAAACAGACCCTTCGGTCCAACCTGTCCATGCCGACCAGATATCCCAACCCCTACCTGCCAGCACCCGGCCCATACTCCTCCAAACCCTTCCTATTCACATACCCATCTAACTGCTTCTTAAATGTTGCAATTGTACCAGCCTCCACCACTTCCTCTGGCAGCTCATTCCATACACGTACCACCTCCTGCGTGAAAACGTTGCCCCGTAGGTCTCTTTTATATCTTTCCCCTCTCACCCTAAACCTATGCCCTCTAGTTCTGGAGTCCCCAACCCCAGGGAAAAGACTTTGCCTATTTATCCTATCCATGCCCCTCATAATTTTGTAAACCTCTATAAGGTCACCCCTCAGCCTTCGATGCTCCAGGGAAAACAGCCCCAGCCTGTTCAGCCTCTCTCAATAGCTCAAATCCTCCAAATCTTTTCTGAACCCTTTCAAGTTTCACAACATCTTTCCATTTGGAAGGAGACCAGAATTGTAGGCAATATTCCAACAGTGGCCTAACCAATGTCCTATACAGCCACAACATGACCTCCCAACTCCTGTACTCAATACACTGACCAATAAAGGAAAGCACACCAAACGCCTTCTTCACTATTCTACGTACCTGCGACTCCACTTTCAAGGAGCTATGAACCTGCACTTCAAGGTCTCTTTGTTCAGCAACACTCCCTAGGACCTTACCATTAAGTGTATAAGTCCTGCTAAGATTTGTTTTCCCAAAATGCAGCATCTCGCATTTATCTGAATTAAACTCCACCTGCCACTTCTCAGCCCATTGGCCCATCTGGTCCAAATCCTGTTGTAATCTGAGGCAACCCTCTTCGCTGTCCACTACACCTCCAATTTTGGTGTCATCTGCAAACTTACTAACTGTACCTCTTATGTTCGCATCCAAATCATTTATGTAAATGACAAAAAGTAGAGGACCCCCTCTTTTGTCATTTAGCCACATTTAAAAAACTTGTAAACACAATATTAATTGAGCATTAGTTTAATTAACTTGGAAAACAGGATATAGATCAGTCATGTAAGTTAAAGTATATTATTAAAATGGTCCATGATTCATCTTAGAAAATGCAAATCTCCTCCCTATTGATATCAAATATAAAGTACACTCAATGAACAAGGTTTCTATAGCTATTTATATTTTTGTGTATGAAGATATGTTGCACTAATCTTTACTGTGCAATTATGTACACATATAAAAAGCTTGCAAGAAGCTGGGTGAGTTTTTGAAGAAGATACTTTATCTGAGGTCTTTAATAGAAGGGCACAAATGAATCCTCTCTATCTGGCATTTCTTTTAAATGATTATCATCACAAAATTAACTTTCAAGAGCCATTTGTCTAGCTTATCCAGCAATGGGTAAAAGGCTGAGATATGAAATGCAGAGAGTGTGACCTTCACAGTGACCTTTCTTCTTAAAGATCCAAATTGCTTTGTACTGAAACTGCTGTTAGGTTCTCCAATTTAAAGAAAGATTGTCTGAATTTTCTTTATGTTATACATATTTACTTTTAATGAGTGCTTGAATGGCAGCAGAAAAGATCACAGTCTATGTAAGTTAATAAAAATGAATTACCTCTCTATGTAAAGTATAACACATAATTCTATTTAAATCAACCACAGCATTCTCACTAGTAGTGTAATGTAGAATGACAATCAAAGGAGAAACTATTCTATCCTTACTTATCAATAGGTAGTCCAACTCAGGACAGCTGGTCATGGCATAAATGGAACACAATAAATTAGACTATATTTGGTGGGTCACCTTGTATTATTCCTAATTTTCATAGAGTGTACTACTATGTCGTGTAAATGCTTACCACTACTTTTATTTGAGGATAGTTGAATTGTATTATTGGAAAGTAGAGTCCAGGCCAAGATCGGATCAACTATGATCATGAGGAAAGCGCTGTGGCACTGTATTCTCAAATTTCAATACATCATGAAGACCATTCAATGCAAATAGATTGAATGTTCTCGAATTCAATGGTCCATTTAAAAAAAATTGATTTAATTTGAGATACATTAAATAATGTCATTTATCCAGGTGAGGACAATTGTCGGCTTATTTTAAAAATAATATCTGACTTGTCCACCCAAATGTCATACCTATTAATAACTTCTTTCACATAACAGGAAAGTGCCAGATAACTTCTGTCTACAGCTAATCAGTTCACATACATATATCTGTCACATAAGACACCACAAAGTGAATCCAATGTCACAGTGATATGTCCTTTAGAACTGGGCTTCTCAACTGCAGCCTGACAATTTAGCTTATTTGGAAAAACACAGGAAATTATTTTCAAGGCCAAATTACATTTTCATTCATATAGATACAAATTCAATTGATATGAATTTGTCTGACTTTGATAACAGAGACATTAAAAATCAATAAATCCAGACAATAATTATAAATAGATCACTGCCAAGAGTTTTCTCCAATGAATAAAGACAAGCCCTTCAACACAAATCAGAAATAATGTGAAGGTGCCAGTGTTGGACTGAGCTAGTCAGCTACCTGATGGAGGAATAGTACTCCAAAAGCTAGTGCTTCCAAATAAACCTTTTGGACTATAATCTGATGTTGTGTGATTTATTAAACAAATTTTATATTTAACCTGCTTAGTGATATGGTCAATTATGGAGTCCCAGTCTGTGTAGGTTAAGTATTAAGAATAAGTCAACCAAGTTTCTTTGGTCAACAATAAATAAGTTGCTTATTAACAAAAACAAACTTACTCAAAGATGCAGGGCTTGTCAGCTGACCAACAGTGCAAATGGACTGAGTTACCTCTCCCTGCTGGTGGGTGGGTTTAGCTCCATTATCATTTTTTAGATTACTAAAGGAAAGACAGTCCATCAAGCGATCAGTGTGTCCATTCAAAAATATTTGAGTTGACTGATTCTGTTATATTACTGAGAAAGTGAATTCAGAATCTAGAGCAAAGAAAGCCAAGTGTACAGTGATCTAGGAAACAATATTAGTTCCCCAACTCTCACCTCCATAATTGATATAAAGTTCTCATTTAATAGCATAATTTACTTCCATTGGAATGGTTTGTTCTTAAATTGTGCAGCCTACTTTGAGACTGTAAATAATCCTATTTTGCAATCTGATCAAATTTCATTTCAGCACATCTTTAGGAGCTCTCATTGACTCATTTGATCTTTAGTGAATCTTGGACAGGGAATGCCATGAACTGATTCAGCTTGACATAGAAATCACACCATTAACTCGCTCATTATAATTGAAAAACCGTTGGCTTCCAAAATTGCAGAATTCTCAAAATGGAGATGGACTGTTGGAACTGTCTTGTACCACATAGCGTTGAAACATGTTGGTTCACCCAAGTAGTGGAAATTTGCAATTTCCTAAATATGCAAGTTCATACGATAATGAGGATTTGAGCTTCTCCAGCTTGAGGAAGAAAGTATAAGGAAACTTTCTTATGGAAAGGTCAGTTAAATGCTGTTTTTATCACCTTCCCATATAGTGAATACTATGTTCATGAAGAAAACAGCATTTGTGAATACATCAATGCTGCCAGAAATGTTGCAACTAATACCACTACTTCCTGAAAAGAATTGTGTTCACAAAATATTTAAATGGTCACTCAAAAATAGTGGACCAAATGTAAGCATCCTTGAATCTGTTTGTCCAAATTAACACAACAAATTCTCCATTTGTGATTTTGTTCAGTTAATGAAAATGTCTGTAATGTTGAGCACTGCACCTTTTTATCTTGATCGCTCACTTTTGCACATTTCCTTTGCCTGCCTTATTAGATCTCCTAGAGAACAAAAGCATCTTCTGCACTTTCTACAATCTTTCACGCTTGTCTTCACACCTCTTATAATCTCTGCTTGCATCAGCATGGATAAGGTTCAGCAGATAACCCGCTCTGCCATGAGAAGAGCCTCTGCAATTGAAGTGAACCCACAAGCCCGGCGAAATCTCCAGGAACTATTTGTCAATTTTACTTTGATTCTCATATGCCTCCTTCTTATGTACATCATAAAACTGCTGATGTGATTTTTCTACCTACTTTCTGTGGGAAAATGGACTCGTGTTTAATGGACTATTATGACTCTCTATGGAACCTTGACATGATTTTGTGAATGTGTTGTTTTCAGAATACTTAGTCCTATGAAAATAAGCAATTGAAAATGAGATTAAACACAGTCTGGTCTTTCTTTAAACAATAAGATTTTGAACATTGAATATTCTGAGAATAGAGAACACATCAGTTTAGAGCATCTAAACTATACAAGGCATAAGTACATGTTACAGTATTGTTTTTTCTTGACCTGTAGCATAAATTAACTTTACAAAGCTATTACTTTGTATTACCTCCCATTTAAAGTGTACTTTCCATTTCTGACTCAATGAAAAAAAAATCATTATCTACTGCAAATGATGTGTAAGTTGTCACCACAATTCTTGTTGGTAGAAGATGTATGGACGGAAATTAAGATCCAATAAAGAAGACATTCTAAATAGGCTGGAACTACTGTATGTAGACAAACACTGGAGATTATACACTTTACATACCATATTAAAATATGGTTGTAAAACAATTATTTCTGTTTTTATCATGATAGCTTCTCATTCACAATAGTGTACATTTTGAGAAAGTTAAAGATCTGAAAATAGAAACATGTTTATTGATAAGGGAAAAGCATAAATAACCTTTATACACATGTCCAAGTGCATCAGCAAATTATTATTTCATATCTTACGATTCAATTTATTTGATATCCTCTATTAACCTACTACAACGTAGTATACACACGTGCATAGTAAACAATTCTTGTTCATGTGAATATATAAAAAAGTTAAAAAATCATCACAAAATGGATCCAAATGAAGAAGTCCCTTTGTCCCATTTAATATCAGCTTTATAGAGTACCAATCCATGGCAACAAGTTGTTTTCCAAAATAAATCTGGTGTCCTAGTCTCAACCACCCTTGCCTCTGACTCTCCTAACTATTGGTACAAAGGAATAGTTTCTGGCATCTGTCTTAAGCTCATAAAAATAACATATATAACTGTAAATATGTAAGTATAAATATCTGAAGTGCAGTATTATTTCTCCTGCATGTTTTTGAAATGCTGTAATGTGAAAATACGCAATAAAATTCCATGCAGTTTCTTTTTTCTCTTGTGCCTTGGTGCTCACAGTAACCCAACAAAACCTGCTAGAGACAAACGTTGGTTAAAAAACATTCACAGCACTCTGTTCACATGGAAGGAGATAGTCAAAGCCATCACTTTGCTAAACTCTTCCATCTATATTCACTACTCAACCTCTCTACTTTCTGAAATTATCCAAATTCCTTTCTGTGTCTGATAGTTTCCAACATTTATTTGGAATATGTAGGAACATCAGACTGAGGAGCATGAGTAGACCATTCATCCCTTTAAGCTCAGTTGGCCATTCAATAACATTGCAGTCGATCTGATTGTGTCTCAACTACACTTTCCTGTTTGTCAACCCAATAACCCTCAACTGCCTATCTATCTAAAGTCTATCCAACTCAGCCTTGAATAAATTCAATGACCCAGCTTTGACTGCTTTCTGGGGAACAGAATTCCACAGAGTAATAAGCTTTATTAATTTCTGCTCATCTCCTTAAAAGTGAGATCTTTTATTCTTAAACTTTGACTTCGAATTACAGTTTCTCCTATAGGGGAAACACCCTCTCAGAGCCTGTCCTGTCAATTCCCCTCAGGATCTTCTGTCTTAATAAGATCAGCTTTCATTCTTCCAAACTCTAACTCTCACACATACCAGATTAGCTTTAGCCCTTTAGCATACTCTCAAAATCCAAACCTTTCTACCAACTATTTGTTAAATTCTTTCACCAGCATTACCCCCACATTTTATACTTATATTTCTGAAACTCTTCCCCTCACTCAATTTCAAACTGTGTTCTGCAATATTCTTATTTTGCATTAAAAGGAAGTCTCTCCTTGTTGTGAATCTGGGAAGAACTGAAACACCCATGAGCGGGATTACACTGAGGTGATGGGGCGTGTCTCCTGCCATCTGAAAAACCCACCAGGAACCCTGGTCACCTTTTTCAGGGAAGGTCGGCACAGCCAAGTAGAAAGGGGATTGTGGGAAGGGAGTCACAATGGGGTGCCGGTACTTAGAGTGCAGCTGTCACCCCCTACTCCATGCCAGTTCCTTTTATCCAGCATCCAGGGATGAATGACGGACCATCACTAGGATCTTGCAAGCGACTCCTCATGAGTTTGCTTGTCATACTAATTAAGAGATTGAATCAGTGGTGGGGCGGGAAGTTGGCCATAAACTGGACTGGAGGACAACAGTGTTGCCCACTTGCAAACCCTCCCTTCCTGGTTGATTAAATTCCATTTTGCCCACCCAATTTTCTGTGACAAAGAAGCAATTGGATTCAAAACTATTCTCATATGGAAGAATGGACAGTTTGGAAGAATGTTACAGGTTGCAGGGCAACTTGGATAAACTGCAGAATTGGGCTGGGAGGTGACAAATGGAGTTCAGTGCAGTTAAATGCGAGGTGATTCACTTTGGGAAAAATGACAGGAAGGCAGAGTACTGGCTCAATGAAAAGATTCTTGGTAGTATGGATTTACAGAGGGATCTTGGAGTCCATGTGCATCGATCTCTGAAAGTTGCCACCCAGGTTGATAGTGCTGTTAAGAAGGCATACGGTGTGTTAAGTTTCATTGGTAGAGGGATTGAGTTCCAGATCCATAATGTTGTGCTGCAACTATATAAAATGCTAATGCGGCCACACTTGGAATATTGTGTACAGTTCTGGTTGCCATATTTTGGGAAGGATTTGGAAGCATTGGAAAAGGTGCAGAGGAGATTTACCAGGATGTTGCCTGGTTTGGAGGGAAGGTCTTATGAGGAAAGGCTGAGAGACTTGGGTCTGTTCTCATTGGAAAGAAGAAGGCTAAGAGGGGATTTGATAAAGACATACAAGATGATCAGAGGATTAGATAGGGTAGACAGTGAACGCTTTTTTCCTCAGATGATGATGTCAGGGCTTGTACGAGAGGGCTTAACTACAAATTGAGGGGTGATAGATTTAAGACATATGTCAGAGCCAGGTTCCTTACTCAGAGAGTGGTATGGGCATGGAATGCCCTACCTACCAACATTAGGGAGATTTAAACAATCCTTGGATAAGCACATGGATGGTGATGGAATAGTGTAGGGGAACGAGCTGAGAATATTTTACAGGTCGGCGCAACATCGAGGGCCGAAGGGCCTGTTCTGCGCTGTATTGTTCTATGTTCTATGTTCTATTCTCAAAAATCTTAATATTGATTGCATGCGCGTTAACCTAGCACTGCTTTAAGTTGAATTGCCACTTCACTAAATCTTGTGCTTCCCTTCCCCACCCACATTCTGTGGTGAGTTTGGTGGAGGTAAGCATTTAGTCATAGAGGAGGGGGGTGCCATCCTGTTACTTTCCCACCCACCCCACCCCGATTAGGTCTGGGGTAGGAAAGACCATGGACAGATTTCAATTGGATTAGATTAGATTCCCTAAAGTATAGAAAGAGGTCCTTCAGCCCTACAAGTCCACACCAACCCTCCACAGAGTAACCCACCCAGACCCATCCCCTTACCCTATATTTACCCCTGACACTATGAGCAATTTAACATGGTCAATTCACCTAACCTGCACATCTTTGGACTGTGGGAGGAAACCAGAGCACACGGGGGAAACCCACGCAGACACAGGGAGAATGTGCAAACTCTACACAGACAGTCGTCCAAGATGGTACTTGAATTCGGGCCCCTAACACTGTGAGGCAGCAGTGCTGACCACTGAGCCACCATGCTGATTTCCTGCCCCGGTGCCAATGGAGAGCTAGAAGTGGCAAATTAATAAAATTTTCAGCCTATCACTGATATTAACTGAGCAGCAAGAAGGGGTTTGCTAAATGGGGAGTACAACCAACAAATCCTGGCAAATTGCTGGCAGGATAGCGCAGGGCTCCTTGTTCAAAGCACTTTGTGATTGATCTGGCCACGCATATGGATTTAGGAAGCAAGGGGGGCATTGTTTCAAGCTGACAGCTTTTTTCTACCCTTACCTTCCCCCTCATGCCCATCATGACTTCCATGTGGTCATGCCCATTACCCACTTATGTGTTGTATGGAAAAGTGCAAGAAAGCACTGTAGATGCTTGGTACACAGACATAAATATGCACTCTTTTCAATTAAAAACGTGATGCCCTGAACCTTTACTACAGTACCGTGTGCAGTTTTGCCTCCCTTAAATTTGTGAGGATATAATTGTCATACCAGAAGTGCAATGAACATTCAATATACTCATTCCTGGGGTGGCTGGAGTGTCCTATGGAGAGAGATTGGGAAACTAGACCAATATTCTCTGGAACTGTCACAAATGAGAGATGATCTCATTGAAATTATTAGAAGGATAGACTGGGTAAATGCAGGTATGATGCTTTCCCTGTTTCATGAGTCTGGAACCAAGTGAAATAATCTCAAAATGACAGGGAAGCTACCTCTGACCAAGACAAGGAGATTTTTGTTTCTACTCAGAGGGTTTGGAATTCTCTATTATTGAGAGATGTGGAAGCTCAGTCATGAAGTATTCTTAAAGTACAGATTGGTAAATTTGTAAATGCCGAAGGTATAAAGGGCTATGGGGATAATATGGGTAAAGGGCTTTGACCTGGATGATCAGACATAATCCGATTGATTGGCTAAGCAGATTCAATGGGCTGAATGGCCTACTCCAGCTCTTGTGTTCCCACCTAAAAAGCATTTACTTGCCAGAAAAAAAAACTGTCTTGGATCCTGAAATTGCACCAGGTATGTTTAAAGTGTATTTCATTTGGCCTCCATACATACTTGAACAATATCATTAATTATTTTCTACAGTGTAACCCAGAGGCTGAAAGTGTGCTAATCAAAATAACTTCCCAAAATTTGCTCATATTAAAGTTGAGAGGTCCTGGTGCATTTGTTAGCACTTTGGTAAATAGATACTTCGTTGGCCACTATACCATCCTATTCCTCTGGCATAAAAGTGTATTTTAGAACTTTAAAATTTCACAAATTCTTTAATAAGTAGAATGAAGACTGAACCTTGAAATAGAATTGTTAACATCCCACCATTTGGTTAAAAATAAATCACTTTGTCCCCACCAGTTTCAGGAACATAGATTTATTTCTTGGGGCTCATTGACATTGAAATTTTACTTTACCTAGCAGCAGTTCTATTAAAGGCATTGTAAAATTTATGCTTTGGATTGATCCACTAATGTTCAGATTATGGAATTCCAGAACACGTGTTTGGTATTAGCTCCATCCTTAGGCAGGGATTTTGGAAAATGAGCTAACTTAAGTCACCAAAACAGACCTTCTATTGCATGAGTCCAGCCTATCCTGAGCAGAGATTTTCAGATCGCACCACATCACTCTCATTTTTATTAGGTGGCATGGAGGGAATTTCTTTAAAAAGCTTCTCCTATTGTCGAAAACATATAGTGACAATAGTCTAAGTTTTAACATCTCAGGGTAAGCTTTAACCTCAAGATAAGGCAGATTTAGGTTGGTTGGATAGGCTAGAATCTCAAAAACCTGATTCCCGGCACAAACTCCAATCCATTTGTCATTTCACTTGATGTTGAAAAGTGAATGAGAGATCAACTACTCGAAGGAACACGCGGTGTCGTTAAGTGAGCCTTATTGACAGACAGCTTTTCCAATATAACAACTGCTGGCTTGGTTTTCTGAACATTAGTAAAACTGGCATCTCCTCCAGGCAATACTTGAAAGGAATCAGGAACTAAGTGCTTTGCTTATGATGTCTGGACACACTGTGGTGACCACCTACTAAACCCTACCCCACTATAGGGCTTCCCATCTCTCCTTCCCTTGTACCAGGTCTGATCCACTCGCCTCAACTTGAGGCCTCTCCACCTCCGAACCCTCACCCCCAGCTTGTGCGACCTTCCTCCACAAGGTTTATTAACTATTCCTGTTGTCCCATAATTTTCCCCTGAAGTCAGAAGTCCACTGACTTGAACCACAGCTGAACAATTCCCATCTCCCACACCCTCTCAACCGAATCCCTGGGAGTCTGTTCAGTAAAAATTCTGACCCTTCTCCCAGCACAACAAATAACATTTTACAGGATCTCCATGTAAATATGTCTGGGAAAGGTCATTTGGCTCAGCTGCCCTGATTAAAATTCCTGTTTATACAAAAGGATGAAACTTGCCCCGTGTTGAGCAATGATTATTGAATTAGTATCTGTCATAACTACAGAACTGGTAAAAAAAAACAACGCCATTCAAAATTGGAGCAGGTTGATAGAATGGGAGGGGAAGGCTTGTTGTGTTCATGATTTCTTACATTAAAATGGAAGAACTGGGAAAGAAAATAATGATGCTGTCATATCTTTCTGCTCAACGGATATATTTCAGTCAGCTTTTATAGATAAAACTGCAAAATAATGTATTTACTTATTTATTAGTGGGACATAGGTGTTTATTGCCCTTCCCTAGTTGCCCTTGAGAAGGTGGTAGTGAGCTGCCTTCTTGAACTACTGCAGTCCATGTACTGTGGGTTGGCTTACAATGCCATTAAGGAGGGAATTCCAGGATTTTGACCAAGTGACAGTGAAAGAATGGCAATACATTGTCAAGTAAAAAATGAGGTCTGCAGATGCTGGAGATCACAGCTGCAAATGTGTTGCTGGTCAAAGCACAGCAGGCCAGGCAGCATCTCAGGAATAGAGAATTCGACGTTTCGAGCATAAGCCCTTCAGTGAGTGGCTTTTGAATGTTGTTGAAGCTTCATCTATGCAGGCGAGCAGCGAGAATTCTATCACACTCCTAACTTGTGCCTTGTAGATGATCGACAGGGTTTGCGGAGTTAGGAGAGGAGTTACTCATGACTATATCCTAGCCACTGTATTTAAGTGGTGAGCTCAGTCGAGTTTCTGGTTGATGGTAACCCTGAGGATATCAATAGTGAGGGATTCAGTGATGGTAACACTGTTGAATGTTAAGGGGCGGTGGTTAGATTTCGCTCTTATTGGAATGGCCATTGCCTGGCATTTGTGTGGCACTAATGTTACTTGCCACTTGTCAGCCCAAGATATTGTCCAGATCTTGTTGCATCAGTATCTGAGGAGTTGCAAATGGTGCTAAACATTGTGCAATCTTCAGTGCATGTCCCCACTTCTGACCTTATGATGAAAGGAATGTCACTGATGGAACAGTTGGGCCTAAGACACTAACCTGAGGAACTCCTGCAGAAATATGCCGGAGCTGAGATGACTGAAGTCCAACAACAACTGCAACCATCTTCCTATGTGCCAGGTATGACTCCAACCAGCAGAGAGTTTGTGCCTTGACACCCACTGATTCCAGTATAAAACCAAAATAACTCTTCACCACTTCACATCCCCGAAGCCCGATAGACTCCCCTGACCCATCAATGCCAACTCACACTATCCCATTTTCCTTATTCATCACCATGGCTCCTCATGCTCTCCATTCCAATATATGCCCCTTAGCAATCCCTATTGACTCTAATGTCCTCCATGCAAAGCTATGCTCCTCCGCCAATCCACATGGTCTCTATGCTAACTTCATTCCATCCCATGTCTTCCATTCACACTGTAACTTTTATAAATCTTACACCAACATAATGACAACATATGACGACCCATGAACCCTACTCACCATCCATTTCCCTCAGGACCAATGATGAGATGAAATAAAATTCTTCAGTATATATTAATGAATTTGCTTTTTAAGAAAAAAACTAATTAATAAAATCCTTGCATTTTATTTAGCTTTCTTTAATTCTTTATATTTAAAAAAGCATTAGAATTTATATTCCCCTGTATAATCACTTGAGATTGTCAATCAAACTATGAAGTAATTAGCATTCCACTACAATAATGAAAGGCTGTGAAATCAGTCATATGACACTCATTCTGCAAACATAGCCATCAGGCTTTATGTCAGCAGATGGAGACAGGTATCAGCACTGATCTTTTGATACTGCGAGCAATATCTTTCAACTGCCTCTCATAACAATTCTGATGAGCTTGACAATTCCAAAGAGTTTTTGCATTTTTTAAGCATACATTCCTGGCTGCATTGAATACTCCCAAAGAACATCTCACCACTTCAAAACAGCAGCTGATCTGTCCCAAAGGTATCCCAGACCCATATGCAAAAGCATCTCTTAACTCTCCTAACCCTCTCAGGAGACCCAGAATCTTCAGACCTTCTCTTACACGATCTAAAGTCTATAAGTTGTGTTTTGGTCATTCAACTGGAGAAATTAGATCTGTCTTAGGCAGTTTCACTGGAACATGTGCAACTGCATCCATAAATCACAGATTTGCAATTTAAAAGTCGCATTAAGAAAATTGTTGGGAACTAGGTCCAGGGATGGAACTTTTGGCTTCAGGCTTCTGTTGCCATTTTCACTGAGACAATTTCCTTTCCATCGGAGCAAAAATTCGGATCTAGATGTTCCCACAGTTGGACTGTTATGTAATGAGACATCAAAAAAAAATCAAAGCTACATTTATTTTAAGATCTCAGTTAATCTGTATCTAATGTGGTCTATGAAATGACCAGGGAAAGTCTGTGTGCCTATTAATCCATGATATTGCAGGAAATAACTGAATGTTATTAAGAGTGTGCCATTTATCCTCATACAGTGAATAAAATCCTGTGTGCGATTTTAAAGAATTCAAAATTACAAGAAAAACATATTCATTTATTACCTTGAGAGAACAGAAACAGTCGTTTACAACACTATATTTGCATATAAACTCTAAGTAATTTTATGGTATATTATTATTGGAAAGTTGACATACAATGGATGTTTTACATTTTATGGCATGTTTCCTATTTATCCAGCTACAAGAAGACTTTACACTTACCCTAAATGGTCAACATCTTGATCCATCTACACTTAAAAATAAAGCATTGAATTGTTTTTTGGATGGCTCCCTATGTACAGCGAAAATTACCTCCACTTCAAACATGAGCCCTTCCAAATGTCTTTATATGGTAGCAAATGAAAGTGCGTCTGGAAAGCATTAACCTTTCAGCCTCAGTAAGCTTCTTCCACCAAAATAAAAGTATTTGAGTGAAGGCTTAGCCTACGTAAGGTTAAATTTATATCAACTAATTATGTTGGTTGGCTAGTTATGATGGGGATGGAGCATGAGACAGACAGACAGACAAACAGAGAGAGAGAGAGAGAGAAAGCAAGGAAAACAATTTCATGTAAAAGATTCATTGGTAGAGTTGAACCAGAATTTAAATAGGGTTCTGAATTCTCAACTAGATACAATGCAGATAAAAAAATTGCCATTAATAAATGTTTAACAAAACATAACACAAATAAACAATGGCATAACTTGTTTTTATTAGCAGCTTCAAGCTAAAACAATCTCCTAAGGCATCAACAAGAGTGATATAAAATACTTACACATTATCAGAAGTTTAAAAACAGAATCAATGCACATTACATACTGAAATGTAATTTTATTTGTAAATATGTCTAATGCCCTTCTTTGGTACCTGTCAATTGTCAGTTGAATTTTAGGAGAATGTCCTTTGCATTAATCTAGAGAGTCTGACAACTATTTATTTATTCAACAGGGAAATGGAAAAGTACAAGATGATGGAAATGACAACGTAGGTGCTTCAGACAATGAAATAATGAAGCATCCGTAATTCCTAATGAGGGATACAACTTAATTCACAGCACATCATCAAGGTTGTGGGTGAACTAGTGCAAGGCAACAGACAGAATGGATTCTCTGGCAAACAACCGAGGTTTCAGTCTGATCCTGAATTTCCTTCTAATTATCGTTATGTTGTTATTGATGTTTATTATTGTTAAACTCATGTGATTTTCTCATCCGCTGAATTCTACCTACCAAAGACCGTGTGTAATTACTATTGCTTTTGGATCTGGAAAGAAAAATCCAAACAAAATGGAGCCAAGAACCCAGAGATCTACTGGCCTCTCCAATTTCCCCTAAGACCTTTGCAATAGCTATTTCTTTTAAAATGCTCCAACTGCTGCCTGGACAAACATTTAAGCCATATATTCAAATAGGCTTTGTATGATTATTTTCAATGAACATCCTCAATAAGCACATTATTTGCTATTGCTATGCTGTTGAAAATATATGGAATTAGAATTGATTGATATTAGCTAATAATATGCAGGTTTTCATTTGTAGATCTTAAGTGTATCATTCTTAGACTTAGGAAATAGGAGCAGGAGTAGGCCATTCAACCCTTCAAGTCTGCACTGCCATTTAATATAATCATGACTTATCATCCAACTCAGTACCCTATTCTTGTTTTCTCTTCTTTTGTTCCCTGTAGCCCCATAAACTATATCTAATTCCTTCATGAAAACATTCAACATTTGGGGCTCAACAGTTTTCTGTGGTACAGAATTCCATAGGCTCACCACTCTCATCATTCAAATGTGTACGCTTGCTCCAACCTATCAGGAAAATGGTTAAAAACTGAAACTGGTGAAAAATGCCGCCATTATAGATCTAACGTTGTTCACACTGTTCAATATCAGAATTAAGTGAAATTTCTAAGCCAAATATTCAGAAATATAACATCAATACAGTTAAGGTGGAAGAAAATTTCTGTGCACTGTTAATTACTGCACTGAACTAATCTGATGGTCACCCGTTTTAATTTCCCCCCACACAGACTGACACCGTTCCCATATCATGACTTCCTCATTTATGAAATAGCTTGAGACAGAGGAGGTGTTTGACTGTGACAGGTAGATTTATTCCAGTGTAGATTTCGAACTAGTCTTAATTCTGAAAAATGTTTATAATGTGCACAGTGCCTAACATTCTGGATTCAGTTTGGAGTAAATAGCAACCAGAAGGTAAACTCTGAACAGATTTACTCATATCCTTGTTTCCACATATTAAGCTGAATGTAAAGTTATGTCATTCCTTTGACATTCAAGCTGTGACTTTCACTTGGAGTAAATAGCAACCAGAAGGCAAATTCCAATTGCATATAACAACACGCTGTGGTTCTACATTTTAAGCCGAATGAAGAATGATGTCATTTCTTTGGACTTCATACTGTGATTTTAATCGTCCCGACATTCTGAAGCCAAAGCTCCCCCAACTGTAACTAAGACAATTTAGATGAAAACTAATTGTAAGTTGGAGTCTATACCGATTGCCTCAATTAAACAAGCTGAAAGGGCATAAGAATATCACACTCAAGAAGACTCAAGTTTTGTGCCTGTTTCACTAAGTTTAATGCATTTCAAGTTAACACATCCTGAACAAATCCTCTTCATCTGCAATGCAAATTACAGTCTTAACGAGGAAACGGTTTGAGCGATATGATGCGTTCAAAAATAGACTTAAGAATTTAACCCATGATCACCTCATGGAAACCTAACTGTCAGTGTAATGCTGCTTAGTTTTTTTCGTGTATCTGTATGTTGCCTCCTGAGATCATCCAACAAAAATGAAGATTTATTTTACTTTAAGTGATCTTTGTTGTAACATTACTACGCAAGGAAAATACTGAGAGTATTCTGGTACTGTGAAATCTTCACTTTCTGAGGTAAATTCCTGTGATCGAGCATCAGAGATACAAATCAGTAATATTTGCACAATTAATCTTATAAATTTGCAATCTGCATTTTGTAATTGAATTTCTGACTTTTAAAGCTTCTGACGTTTGGAAAAGCACATCAGCTAGTGATGGGAAGGGAACAACCATGGCAGGGAGCATTTACATTTGACATTGTGGCCTTTTGTGTGTAGAGGAGATAGCCTTTCGACATTGCCTCATTTAATTTTGATACTTCACTTAATTTGCAGCATTACAGCTCAAGTCAAAGCATCTGTAAATGGCTGCACTAAAAATAGGCCACTAGAATGTCTTGGTGTCAGCACTGTAAGGTGCCTGCCTAACTTTTAAGACTAAGATTATATGTTAAGAGTTAACTAGAGTAAATTGTTGGTTCCTCACCCTGGCATGAAAGGATTCTAAATGCAAGGGCACATACATGTTGTGATGTAGAAATAATGTACACCTGCAGTATCCAAATTGTTTCTCCAAATGTGAGGTTTTGAATGAATTTTGCAATATCTTTGTGTTTTTCTTAGAAGTGGACCAGTGTCTGAACAATACTTTCCAAGGTCTGTCAAACTGGTCACCTGTGTCACAATGACATTATCACATCATCTAAGATAATGGAAGAAATTAACATTTTCAAAACTATACTCAGTAAGTTCAAGCTACAATAGATGGAGCATTTGTCACCACGGGTAACCTGACTGATCAACTAGTGGCTGCAAACAACCAATGTTCGAATGTTTATTCTTTCAGGTCATGCTTCTCTGTTCAATAAATTATTTCACCTTTGGCAACTCATGCTGTGGGTCAACTAATATTTATAAAATTTATCAAGGTATTTAAGGAGGTAAACATTCCTTGTCGTGTGGAGATGGAATTCGGAAACCGGACCGGGAACAAAGTTACAAAACAGCACACCTGATCAGCTGTCTGGCATGTTATCATCTCTGAGGAAAAGTGGTGGAGGCTAGATTAATGCAGCAGGGACTATAGGCCCAGCAGCAGAGGGTAACCACACATTTCCATCTATGGACCAACTGGGGGCACTTTGATTGAGCTGTTGGTATTTTCCAAGCTGTTGATATTACTCAAGCCACCGCCGCACAGTATTGCCATGTGATAGTCACAGCCAAATCCCTGTGGAGGGCTCCCCCTCCATGGAGGTGGCCTGTTAGCTGTTATCATGCATTTTTCTCAATGCTTAAGAAGGAACTTCTATTTTGTGGCACCCTTGCAATCAGCAATCAGCCTCAGCAGCTTCTTACATTTTCCAGTGGATCGACCAGTTGGACATTGTTGTGGATCCTGCTAATGGGGCTTCCAATTACCTAGTCTGCCTGCCATTCCTAAATATCCTGGGGTCACTGAGGATCATTCATAAGCAGTCACCTCCAAGAACATTGAAACTGACACTAGTCCAGGTCTACTTCTGGTTCCTTGACCTGGAATTAAGACCAACATTGGGAGGGCGAACCAATCCAAGGAATTCAATCCACGTTAAATGAACCAGTCCCCCATGTGACTATATTTAAGCTGATGCAAAAATGTCCTGCTCAAAATGTGATGGCAGAGCTTTATTATTCTTGAAATTATTCCAAATACAGAAAGAGGTTGTACTTTTACATTAATATAGAATAAACTCATAGACACATGTTATCCATGTATTTTTATCTATCATATTTCCACAATGATAAATCAAAGGGGATGCATTGAGAAAGGAAGGTAGTGGAGTCTATTAGCTTGTCACTGTGCACTCAGAAATCAGGAATAAACTCATTAACATGTTTTCTGCCCAGAAATTTAACAAACATATCAACCTTTTAACATTTCAATTAAATACTGAGAGTATTTCATGCATGCTTTAACACACATATTGCTAACACTCACAATATTCCAAAATAACTTTAACATTTTGATTTTTAATGGAGCCAGAAGTAGTAAGAGCCAGACTTGTGGCATCCCCTCTCACTCCCCTTCAACATATACCCCAGCCATAGCAGCCAGCACCACGTGGGAGATTTCCAGCCATACCACAGCCAAATGCTGCAGCAACATGCCTATTTGGCAGCTCCAGGCTGTCGCACAGTTCAGCTTCTGAATGCAGCATGTTGGCAGTGCCACAAGCTGCTGATTTCGGGTGGTAGCCTAAAACTGCTCCAGTTGAAGAGTTAGTACTAGCATGGGCACATCCTTCTGCCCTTCAGTGATTCACTTCAATTCCCTTTGGCCATTTTGTTTATCTCTGTGAATATTTTAATAAAATCTGTAAATGCTAATGAGATCATTGAAAACACAAAATTTGAGCATCAAATGAGACCACAGTGTTCTTCCAATAAAACATTTAAGTGGATCTCACTGTGCATTCATTATGACAGCTAGTTAATATGCAAGTATTGGTTAAATATTGAGCTTCTGAATGGGAGAAATCTCACTGCCCACCACCATGAACAACATGTCCTTTTAGCTTTTAAGTAATTTCTGTGGTTTCTATGACAATGTTATTTATATCACAACATCTCCACAGCATTTTTCACATTTCACAGAAATAATGTCACAATTAAGCACAGATGGCAATGTGGAAAGAAAAGATTTCACATGGATGTCACCTGATTCACTCCAGAATTATTGTGGCAATCTCATTCCTGCTCAATATTAAAATTTACATCATTCATCATTCTAATATTAGTAACTTATCTAAATGTTGTTCATCTGTGTGATATAAACAAGAAAGATAAAGGCTTGATCTATCCTGCACTCATGATGCTGACAATAATTCACTCTGTTGCCTGTGGAAGTCACATTTTTTTTTCCTTTTATTCCTTCCTTTCTGCTGAAATTTTAATAAATTATTTTGTTCAACTTCAGCACCTCAGAACCCTTGAGTAGGTTATATCTCTAAAGATTGCCTTTTCCATCATTTGCAACAAGTCCAGGAATCAAAGACCACTGACTGAATTGACCAGCTTACCTGCCTTCACAGATATGTCCTCAATCTCAGAATACTGCAAAAAAAACTTGTGACACTTGACCTACAAACTGTCAAATTAACGTACTAATCAGTTCATGGATAAATGTACAAAAGCAGTGAATCCATGTTGTTTTAACATGGCCACACCACCATTTTCTGTCCTTGGAAGTCAAAGAGTCATAGAGATGTACAGCATGGAAACAGACTCTTCTGTCCATGCCGACCAGATATCCCAACCCAATCTTGTCCCACCTGCCAGCACCCGGGCCATATCCCTCCAAACCTTTCCAATTCATATACCCATCCAAATGCCTCTTAAATGTTGCAGTTGTACCAGCCTCCACCACTTCCTCTGGCAGCTCATTCCATACACGTACCACCCTCTGCCCCTTAGGTCTCTTTTATATCTTTTCCCCTCTCACCCTAAACCTATACCCTCTAGTTCTGGACTCCCTGACCCCAGGGAAAAGACTTTGGCTATTAACACTATCCATGCCCCTCATAATTTTGCAAACCTCTATGTGATCACCCCTCAGCTTCCGACGCTCTAGGAAAAACAGCCTCAGCCTGTTCAGCCTCTCCCTATAGCTCAAATCTTCCAACCCTGGCAACATCCTTGTAAATTTTTTCTGAACCCTTTCAAGTTTCATAACATCTTTCTGATAGGAAGAAGACCAGACCTGCACGTAATATTCCAACAGTGGCCTAACCAATGTCCTGTACAGTCGCAACATGACCTCCCAACTCCTGTACTCAATACTCTGACCAATAAAGGAAAGCATACCAAACGCCTTCTTCACTATCCTATCTACCTGCGACTCCACATTCAAGGAGCTATGAACCTACACTCCAAGGTCTCTTTGTTCAGCAACACTCCCTAGGACTTAACCATTAAGTGTATAAATCCTACTAAGATTTTCTTTGCCAAAATGCAGCACCTCGCATTTATCTGAATTAAACTCTATCTGCCACTTCTCAGCCCATTGGCCCAAGTGGTTCAGATCCTGTTGTAATTGGAGGTAACCCTCCGTTGTCCACTACACTTCCAATTTTGGTGTCATCTGCAAACTTACTAACTGTACCTCTTATGCTCGCATCCAAATCATTTATGTAAATGACAAAGAGTAGAGGACCCAGCACCGATCCTTGTGGCACTCCACTTGTCACAGGCCTCCAGTCTGAAAAACAACCCTCCACCACCACCCTCTGTCTTCTATCTTTGAGCCAGTTCTATATTCAAATGGCTAGTTCTCCCTGTATTCCATGAGATCTAACCTTGCTAATCATTCTCCCATGCGGTACCTTGTTGAATGCCTTACTGAAGTCCATATAGATCACATCTACTGCTCTGCCCTCATCAATTTTCTTTGTTACTTCTTCAAAAAACTCAATCAAGTTTGTGAAACATGATTTCCCACACACAAAGTCATGTTGACTATCCCTAATCAGTCCTTGCCTTTCCAAATACACGTACATCCTATCCCTCAGGATTCCCTCCAACAACTTGCCCACCACTGAGGTCAGGCTCACCGGTCTATAGTTCCCTGGTTTGTCTTTACTGCCCTTCTTAAACAGTGGCACCACGTTTGCCAACCTCCAGTCGTCCGGCACCTCACCTGTGACTATCGATGATACAAATATCTCAGCAAGAGACCCAGCAATCACTTCTCTAGCTCCCACAGAGTTTCATGGTACACCTGATCAGGTCCTGGGGATTTATCCGCCTTTAACCATTTCAAGACATCCAGCACTTCCTCCTCTGTAATCTGGACATTTTGCAAGATGTCACCACCTATTTCCCTACAGTCTATCTCTTCCATATACACTGATAATTACTGATTCCATAAGTAAACACTGATGCAAAATACTCATTTTGCAAATCCCCCATTTTATACAGCTCTACACAAAGGCCGCCTTGCTGATCTTTGAGGGGCCCTATTCTCTTCCTAGTTACCTTTTTGTCCTTAATATAAAAGTAAAACCCTTTGAAGACAAATAATAGAAAATAGGAGAAGGCCATTCAGTGTTTGAACCTGCTCCACCTTTCTACAGGATTATGCTCCAGCTTTCTCCCCAAACCTTTTTATTCCTTTAGTTCTAAGAACTATATCTAACTCATTCTTGAAAACATTCAACGTTTTGGCCTCAAACACTTTCTGTGGCAGAGAATTCCACAGGCTCAACATGCTGGGTGAAGAAATTTCTCCTCATCTCGGTTTGAAATGGACGACAATGTCCTTAAATGGTGACTGTAATATTGGTTAAACTGTCGTGCAACCTGACTCTACATTAGGGATCAGATATTCATGGAAACAGAATGTCTTGAGTGTGATTCTGGGATTACTGAACCCATTATTAATACCGCAGGGATGGGATTATGCTGAGGCTAGCAAACTTGCACTCTGCACACCACCTAACCAGCTCCTGGCACTCCCACAGATTTTGAAGGAATTCTCAGAGGAATCACAAATCACAATCTGAAATAGGGAACCTAATAAGGGCAGGTAAACTCAAAAAGTCTAACCCATGTTCCCTAGTCATTTCTCATGGCCACTCTATACCAACATAATATTAATTCATGCCCCTCCAATCAGCCCCCCATTTGCTCTACACCCTCCATTCCAATTCAGTGCCATCTAATGCCCCCCAACACCATCCCTGGCCTCAATGTCAGCACACTGTCAGCTCATGCTGGCACTCCCATGGCCTTTCACACTGTTAATGCAAACGCAATGTTAACCCATGTTCCTTTCATTAACCATTCACCCAAATGTACACTATATGCAGACGCAATGAAACGTACTATTGATGACAGCTGTGGAAATACTGAGATAAACAAAGACTCATTCAAAAAGATTCTTTGGGAAATAAGCTGGTGTTCCTACAATCCTATAAAAATCTTGATTAGAGAGACCATTATGAAGAATCAATAAACAAACATTTCATATTACTTAACCCCGTCTGTGTAAGCACTGAGACAATGACAAAAGAGATCACAGAAAGAACAACTTATTACAAGTATTCAGAGGCGTCAATCAGGCAAAGTCAGCAAGTCAACCTACATGTCAAAACTGAATCCTGCTGAGATCATGTTTTTATTCGTCTGGACATTTGGCCAAGCATTCACAATGAGGACTGATGTAAACCCGAAGGGCTCATTATGGCCCACTGGCATGGTGTGCCTGAGGTGTCACGAGAGGTGGCTGAAGGGAGTGAGAGGATGTGATAGATGTGGGCTGAAGGGCCTAAGCCACAGGATCAGAAGACCTAAGGCACAGAAGGGAACTGTTTAGTCCATTGTCTGTAGTAGCTCTTCAAGTGAGTATTTCCCTCCCCATTCCTATCAGCATTCTGCAGAGACCATTTCGTCTGCGACTCTCTCATTAGGTCCACGCCCCCCCAACCAATGTCTCCCCCCCCCCACTACCGGCACCTTCTCTTGCCACCGTAAGAGGTGTAAAACTTGCGCCTACATTTCCCTCCTCACCTCCATCCAAGACCCCAAAGGATTCTTCCACATCCGGCAGAGATTTTCCTGCACATCCAAACACCTCATCTACGTGTCCATTGTTCTCGATGTGGTCCCCTCCACGTTGAAGAGACAGGATGCCAACTTGCAGAACATTGCAAAGAACATCTCTGGGATACAAGCACCAAACAGCCTCCCCCACAACTCCATAAAGGACATGCAAGTTCTGGACCTCCTCCACCATGAAATCCTAGCCACCCGATGCCTGAAGGAAGAATGCCTCATCTTCTGCTTTAGGACCCTCCAACCAGATGGGATTAATGTCAATTCCACCAATTTCCTTATCTCCTCTCCCTCCACCTTAGTCCAGATTATACTCTACAACTCGGCACAGCCCTCTTGGACTTCTCCTACCTGTCCATCTTCCTTCCCACCTATCCGCCCCACCCTCCGGTCCGAGCTATCACCAACACGCCACCACCTACTTTCCTAGCTACCTTCCCCCCACAGTCCCACACCCCACCTCATTTATCTCTCAGATAATTACGGTGCGTCTCCCCCCTATCCCCCACCACATTCCTGATGAAGGGCTTATGCCCAAAATATCGATTCTCCTGCTCCTCAAATGCTGCCTGACCAGCTGCGCTTTTCCAGTACCACACTTTTTGACTCTGATCTCCAGCATCTGTAATCCTCAATTTCTCCAAATGGGAATCATTACCCTACTGCCGATTTCCTGGTTTTCTTCCCCCATACCCTTGCATATTATTTCGATCCAAATAAGCATCCAATGCCCTCTTGGAAGCCGTAATTGTAATTTAGATGCACTTATTACAAGTGGGACAAGGTCACAGAGAATTGAGGCAAGATTTCTAAGCAGCCTGCCTTGACACTCACCTGTTCCCCCAGCCCGGTTGACTCTGATTTATTTCCTGAGTTCCTGGATCTGTGTGTGTGTCACCCACATCCCCAGAATGAAAATGACACTATTTAACTAATTTAATCTGAAGTGAGGCCTACAGAATCCACTCAAGCTACTTATCTGATTACAAATCTGGCCTAAGTTCTTGAAGTATTATTTTTGTGCTGTCAATCATTGTTGACTAGCCACAGACTCTTTCCTGCCTGTCTATATAGAGTCATAGAGATGTACAACATGGAAACAAACCTTTCAGTCCAACCCGTCCATGCCAACCAGATATCCCAACCCAATCTAATCCCACCTGCCAGCATCTGACCCATGTGCCTCCAAACCCTTCCTATTCATATACCCATCCAAATGCCTTTTAAACGTTGTAATTGTATCAGCCTCCACCATTCCTCTGGCAGTTCATTTCATACACATACTACCCTCTGCATGAAAGAGGTGCCCCTTAGGTCTCTTTTATATCTTTCCCCTCTCACCTTTTCATTCTGGACTCCCCCAACCCAGGAAAAACACTTTGTCTATTTATCCTATCCATGCCCCTCATAATTTTATAAACCTCTATAAGGTCACCCCTCACTCCAGGGAAAACAGCCCCAGCCTGTTCAGCCACTCCCTATAGCTCAAATCCTCCAACCATGGCAAAATTCTTCTAAATCTTTTCTCAACCCTTTCAAGTTCAATTTGAACAAAACATTCAGTTGCATTTTCTTTACTTCTGGCTCAATCAAGCAGGTTACATGTTTTCATTGCTATATGTATCATACGGGGAATTGGCCTAAATTATTTAAAGTCTTAATGAAGGATATGGATGAAGGTTTAAGGTGGCTGGTGGAATATTGTTTATGATCATCAAGTTGTTTTTAGGAGGCTCATATGATGGAACGATGACTCATCTGCTGTTCTGAAAACTAAACCATTTATCCAAACTGTAATAAAGCACTGGTCAGAAATGTGTAGTTGTCCGATGTGTCTGCACATAAATGTATCACGTGTGTGTGGCTACGCAACAATGCAGATTCTTCAACATACCTGAATGGACACTTAGCTTTAGCTCACTTAGCGGAACCTGATTAGAAGCAGTTATAAGGACAATATGATTGACTTCAGGGCCCTTGCATTGTGAAAGGAAATTAGTCATGACCCACAATCCTGCCTGAACTCTGTTCAAAGCTACACTCAAGTGAGGACAGGAACAAGTAATCCTGAGATATTGTTCACAGATATGAAGGTGTGAACACTTACTGGATGGTCTCAAAAAAATCATTAAAGACATATGGACATAGCACAAGAGAGCTGGATTTAAACCCGGAGAACTGCATGCTAATATATATTAACCTTTAGGAAAGAGTGAAGATGGCTGAAAATATTTTTGGCACCAGTGATGTGATGAAATTATTGCTTCACACACGGTCAGTTCCGAACAAGCTCTGCATT
The DNA here is from genome assembly GCF_020745735.1 of Hemiscyllium ocellatum. NCBI lineage: Eukaryota > Metazoa > Chordata > Chondrichthyes > Orectolobiformes > Hemiscylliidae > Hemiscyllium > Hemiscyllium ocellatum. The sequence continues at coordinate 69,463,129 of NC_083403.1, forward strand.
TTAAAAAAAGAAGTCAGAGAGTATTTTCCTTGGTTGCATTTTTCCTTCTGTATTTGCCAAACACAACACAACTGAAATCAACATTTTCCCTCCCCACAAAGCTGTTGTCTATAATAAGACAAGACAGTGATTATTAACCATCTGGACAAAGGCTAACAAGATGGCTTTGGTTTGTTTTAAGTGTGCAATTAGTGAGAGGAGGCAAAGATATTCCCTCACTGAGTCTGGTCCACAAATGAGCTGTGTTACAGTAAAGGTGTCAAAGGGAGTTTTGATGGGCTCATTTTACTTGCTGACACCTTCACAAATACTGGATGAGGGTCTCTGTGAACAAAAAGACCACTGAACACTAATTGAATGGTTGTTTTGAGCATTAAAAAAAAACTTCTCATACATTAATTCCTGACGATGACTGCGCAATCATTACTATGATTCCAATGTAGCCCAGCTGGGACAAAACAACATGGAAGCAATACTTTCTTTTTTAATGCTTACCTGGACTGAATCAGATTCTCGTTTCAACTGTTCGGGTTGCTGTTTATGTTGACAAACAGGAAAACCACACGATCCTTCAGCAGGTCTGAGGTCAAGAGAATTGGTTTGCATCTGGTCACTAAGCCACAACTGAGTCCTCAAGGATGATGGGGCTGGTGTCCCACAGACTGGTTGGCTTTCCAATGACTTAAAACTGTGTCTTTTTCCAGAAGCATCACAGTCAGCTGAGGTCATCCTGTCAGCATGTAAGGCACTGAACTTGAAATCTAAGTAGTTTTTGTTGGGTGTTGCAGCTGGAAAAGAAGAGTCCCCAGCACCTCGACAAAAGTTCTCATATTTGTATCCCCCATGAGAAACTGAAGAGTGGTTCTGGATGGGTTCTTTGGAACATGTGCTCCAACTCTGTGTGTCCTCGCTCCTCAAATGTTCCAACTTCTGATATGTAAAATTGGCTGGCACATTTACTCCATATGCATTTGGCTCCACATTATAGTTTGATAGATCTTCCATACTGGTTAACGAATCCACATTCCCAGCAGCCCCACACTCAGGGTTACAATTCTCTGCACTACAGAGTTTGGACAGTGATGACCATTTCCTGATAGGTCTGGGATCCTTCATATCTAATATCGTTTTTGGTGTAGAAAGGTTTTTTGGCTTGCCAGACTGTGACAAGGTTATGTTATATTTAGTGCAGCCAGTTCCGTCCTGATGCCCAGGTCTCGTTGAAGAGGAGTTGGAGGTGGAAGGCATGACATGGGCTGTGGGGATGGTAATGTGAGATCGGTTTGGTTTGAAGGATGAGATGCCACTTGAGCTGGAGTGGTCTATGAAGGAAAAGAGAAAAATACTCAATTCATTGGAACAGCAGAGAAAACTTTACTATAATTGAAAACAGGAAGGTTTGAAGCATCTCAATTTTGAAGGAGACCTCCATTGGAACAAAGTGTAATAACCATAACCTATCCAAAGCTTAATTGCTTAGTTGATTCTAAATTGGTAGTAAACATTGACAAAGCAGAGGGGTTTGAAATTGTGCTTAAAAAGCAGAGAAGTCTGGCACTAATATTGCAAAAAAACATAATTTCAATACATCCCAATGCACATCACAACCAACAAAGCATTTTAAAGTGTTTTCACTCACTATAAAGTAAGAAACATATAAAAGTGCATTCAGAAATGTCCACAAACAGCAACCTGAAAATAGCTAGATAGGCTGCTTTAATTACGCTGGGTGAAGGATGAACATTGGCCAGATACAGGGAAAATTCTCCTGCCTCCTTCAATCATGTCCACCCGAGAAGGACTTGAGGTTAATGTCGCATCCGATGGGTGGCAAATTTGACTGTGAGACACTCTTTCTGCCCTGCAGTAGAATACCAGCCAAGATTTTATGCCCAGATCTCTGAAGCCGAGTCTGCAACTTTCTTTGTGACTCAGTGGCTGTCGCCAACATGTAACATGGCTCAGCTCTACTTTTTATGTAAAATCACAACTTTGGTCAAGTCATTGGTCTGGATTTTTATGGTAGCCAGGCAATGAAACTGGCACTGTTCATTGTCTTTATTCCTCTGAAACTTACAACAACTTGTGGATCCCGCACTTCCAAAGCTGACAGAACCATGGAAGCTGCTCCCCGTGTGTTCCTAAGCTTCTCCACAGGGGGGTGCTGTCACTCATATCCAGAATATTCTGTCCATTCTGGGCATTACACTCCAGGAAGGAGATTTTAACATTTGAGGGAGTGCAAAGAAGACTTGCCGAAATTATATAGAATTACTCAAATGAGTTAAATTGCAAGGAGAATAAAAAAGTTATAAAAGTGGTTGCAAATCCTAGAATTCAGAAAGTTTAGGGCTGATTTGGACAAAGCTTTCTAGATAATTAAGGCGATTCTTTAGGGAATTCTGCTGGTTGAAGAATCTGGGATGAGGAGATACAGCCTGAAAATTAGAGCCAGGTCTTTCAGGAGTGAAGATAGAAAACATATCTCTAGCATAACAGTAGGACACGTCGGGAACCCACCCCCAAACGATAGATGATACACAGATGTTGTTAACTCTGAGATTGATGGATTTCGGATTGATAAACTAACAGGAAATAGTTAATAGAAGGTTAGAGGGCTGGTGGGAGTGTAGCACAGGAGCCGATGTATGAAGTTCTGTCACAGATCAACCATGGCTTTGCATCCTACATGCCCCCACTGGACACATTTGCGACAGCAAGGGCATGTATATATGTTGGCTGGCCTTCCCTCACACCCTTCTGCTGACCCCCACCTCATTTCACTGCCCATCAACCCGCCGTGTTTGCATGAATAATTAAAGGTGGGTTAGGCTTAGCCTATAGTCTATCCACTAGGAGAGTGGGAAATCCATTAATTTATGGCCGAGCAGACAAGAAGATGGAAATTGGGTTTGCACAACTGACCAGGACAAGCCCCCCCACCCCCCCACACACTTAAGATTTCACCAGCACTTCTTTCCATACTGCCAGATCTCCAAAACCAACTGCCCCTCCCCCCGCACCAAGCTCTCTCTCCTTGGATTCTCACATTTCTGCCCCACTCTCAAACCCTGAGACTTTCCTTTCTGAATGTGCCTGACCATTCTCATGCTTCTTCCTACAGTACCAGCAATGTGCAGTACTGGTATCCTCAGGACGGCTGAAGCTGGCAGAGATGAACAGTCTGCACACCTCTGAAATGCAGCCCATGATTTCTCTGAATGCAGGAACAAGTGCCTAAACAGCTTCCGGGCAGTCTTGGTTCCCCCATGCAACTGGCTACGATTACTAGGGGCGGAACAGAACTAATGACTGATCTGTTCCTGTTTATATATTCCACACAGTAAGTTCCTGCTCTGTTGGTGAAGATCTGAAGAGATGGGCTCAGATTAGCCTAATGACTCTGTGAGCCTCCTCAGCAAAATCACAGTTTATCTTTTACCTCTCCTCCAGTTCCCACATATCCCCCTGAACTTTAATTCCCATTGTACTCAAAAACCTCGGCAAGAACAGGGACGCTTGACAAAAGAAGGAATTAAACCATGGCACCTATCAAGTGTAAAAAGCAGAAGGGAAATCCAATTAACAAACACTGACCTCCAAACAAGGAACTGTATAGAATGTGAGGAAGAAGTGAGAGCTTTAAAGATTAAAATGCTGGACAGGAAGGAAATATTTAACAATATACTTACAGCTATTACAATGCAATGATTTTTTGAGATAAATTGGTATTTTGATAGACATTTCAGTCCCACAATATTTAGAAATTGCAGTAATAGACTCCATTACTTCTGCAGCATTACTGGCGAAATATGCCCTCTGGTGTTGAACCTGGGAACTGCAGCTTTATTCTGCCAACAAAACCATCATCAGTACAGAGCTGGCTGCAGTTCCAATTTGTTTCCTCGACTCTTCAGAATTTCAGAGCACTGTGAATTTTTCATATTTTCGCATACATAAATTAAAATGTTTCAGCATGATCAATGTTTGCTCAGTTGCATAAATATATAAGAACACAGGAACAGGAGTAGGCCATTCAGCCCTTTAGGCGAACATGAGGACTGCAGATGCTAGAGATTAGAAGCAAGAGTGTGGCACTGGAAAAACACAGCAGGGCAGGCAGCATCCGAGGAACAGGAGAGTCAACATTTCAGGCAAAAGCCCTTCATTCAGCCCCTCGAGCCTGTTCTGCCATTCAATGAGATCATGGGTGGTCTGTCGCCTCACTCACATGGCCTTTGGCCCATATCTGTTAATATCTTTGCTGAACAAAAAAATCTGTGACAGATTTAAAACTAACAACTATGAGTAAAACCTTGGCAAATGTGGGGTTACAGATGGCTGCTGTTCTGTGGGTCAGTGCAGATATGATGGGCCGAATGGCACTGTGGGGAGGCTCTAACTCTGTGAACTGATCGAGCACCAGCTGCCATTTGCAGAAGAGAATTCCCAACATCTACCACCCTTTGTGTCTAGAGGTGCTTCCTAACATCTCTCCTGGGCTGGCTGGCTGGTCTCTCAGTGGCTCAAGGTGGTGTCTCGACTCGGTATGTGAGTGGGTCCTGCCTGGGTAAGCTCCCGAGGCACCTGGAGGGATCAGATGAGGGCAGTTTCAGCAAAAACGATGGTATCTGCTGAGGTGACAGCAAGAGCAGACAGCGGAACGAGATAAGCAGAGGACTCATCAATGACTGTTGAACTTTGAACTTATTCCTTTATTTTCCTAGTTTAAACTACAAAAGACTTTAATGTTAACTATTACCAATTTCCTTATTTTTCTGCTATTCTATGAAGTAATGCTTAACGTTTTAACTATTTCTCTTACTACCGTAACCTAAGCTTTTTTTTAATACTGGGTAATTTGGTACCTAAGGTAGCACCATGGACGGTAACATTATACAATCTTCACTGTACTCCTGTACTTGAGTTCACGTAACAATAAAATCTAAAATCCGAATCCAAACAGTCCAGCCCTAATTCTCAGACTATGCCCGTAGTTCTAGAATCTCTAATCAATGGAAACAGTTTATCTTTATCGAACATGTGTTTTCCTATTTATAGCTTGAAGACTTTGATAAGATGTCCTTTAACCTTTTAAACAACAGTGAAAACTGACCTAATCTGTAAAATCACACCATATAACTTGGCCCCTTGTTGTCCAGGTATTATTCTTATAAACCTTTGATTTACTCCCTCCAACGTTAATATACCCTTCCCGAGTTGTGGTGCTCAGACCTACTCCAGGTGGGGCCAAACCAGAGTTTTGTATAACATAATTCTGCATCCTTGAACTCCAGTCCTTTCAATATAGAAACAACAACTTCTGGTATACAAATTAATTCTAAAGGTACAAAAATGCATCTATTCCATATAATAAAATTACATGTCACAACTTAAGGTATAGCTTTTGACTGTTTAGTCCTATTGTTTTGTGGACATGATATTTAATTTGTGAGGTGCATCTTTTATTTCTGTTGACAAGAGAAGAAATGTAAAACAGGCCATCAACTTAATGGGTGAGCCCTTCCAGGCCTTGAATAACATAGGCTATGGTTGAAGAATAGGTAAAAACAATGACTGCAGATGATGGAAACCAGATTCTGGATTAGAGTGATGTTGGAAAAGCACAGCAGTTCAGGCAGCATCTGAGGAGCAGGAAAATCGACGTTTCAGGCAAAGGCCCTTCATCAGGAATAAAGCTATAGTTGAAGAATGTCTAGCAAGGCCTTTCACCAAATCATGAGCAATAAGTCACATTTTCCAACTGAATTCTGAACAAATTCGTGATGATGAGCGATGGGAGATCTATGAACAGGGGTTATCACTCAATGTTAACATTACCTAATCTTGCCTCATTTACAGGAGAATGTGAGGACTGCAGATGCTGGAGATCAGAGCTGAAAATGTGTTGCTGGAAAAGCGCAGCAGGTCGGGCATCATCCAAGGAGCAGGAGAATCGATGCTTCCTGAAGAAGGGCTTATGCCCGAAACGTCGATTCTCCTGCTCCTTGGATGCTGCCTGACCTGTTGCGCTTTTCCAGCAACACATTTTCAGCTCTTGCCTCATTTATAGCCAGTTTCCCATTCCACGCCAGATAGAGACTAGATGCCAAGAATTCCTTACATGAAAAGGCAAAGCAGATATCGGAGGATTCTTGCTCACTGTTTTCTCCTCCGGATCTCTATCTTGGACACCTGGCGCTAACATCTCAGGGCACACTCCACAGACAGCATTGGCATTCATCTCCCATTACACATATTGGCATCTGACAGAAAACAGCTTCTCCACATCCCGATGGCACACCTGCGATTCACTTACAGTAAGTGTCTGCACTCTGCGTGGTCTTCGAGCAGGCCCAGTGTAGAGGTGGATGGGTCTAGCACAGATCTCGAGTGGGCCATTACCTATGTTTTGGAAGCGAGCACAGGACCTGGCGTCAGAATCAGTGGCTGGAGGCGACATTGGTGAAAGATGGCACCTGAGGATTGGTGACTTCAACATTGGTTAGATCTAGTGAAGACGGCAGCAAAGTAATGGCAGCGGGATGGTGATGCAGGTATCGTTGATGCTGACTCAGGACTAATGGATTCTTTTGAAGCGATATTTGTTTTTCTTCCATATTCTTAAGTTATTCAAAATGGCACCAAATCGCAGCGACAAATAAGGGCTTTTCACTGTATTTTACTGTTAAATACTTGTGACAATGAAATCATTTGACACTTTACAGGTGGGGACGGACATCCAACTCATGGACTGGACAAGGTTGCAGCTTAGGGCGGTTCACTTACTGTATTAACACTCACTCACCTTAACCCACCTCAAGTCTCACAGCATCCAGGCCTTGCCTTGCTTTTTTGTGCATTGCCCCCTCAGCCAGAGCTCAAAGTCTCACAGTATTGCCTTACAAATTAGCACTGATAGAAAGCCAGGCAGCTTGCCATGCTGGACAACAATGATTAGTCAAGGGGCTGGACATGTTGTTGTACAGCACCATGCTGTGTGAGTGAATTGACAGCACAGAGGTCATGCAGGGGGGCACAGGGGTGGATGACTGTGAGCGATGCTAGCCATAGCTGAGAAGAGTAAAGCATGAGTCTTAGTTGAAGATGGGTGCAATAGCAGAGATTGAATGATTTGTTGACGTAGCAGAGAGAAAATGGTGCCACTGACAGTGGCAGAGTAGGTGAGGTCATTGACCTTCCACCTAATTGTGCTGGGCATTCCTCCAGTTGGCTGAAACCACACCAACCCGGGTGGCAACATTGGACCAGGCTGGCAGGACCTGGTGTCATGGTCTCTATTGCCAGACCTGAGGGAAGGGGATGGCAAACCGTAAGAGCAGTCCTAGGCTGACTGCGCTTGTCAGCTGCATGAGACTTTTAAAGATGGTGCCAGTGCTAGGAATGCTGGGATACCCCAGCAGAGCAAACTAATTGGATTATGCCAAGTGGGAGAATCAGGTTAGCAATGGATGAGAGAAGCTCCATTGGGACATGCTTGGTATTTAATGAGACAGGTTTAGAATGATAGCACAAGAAAACTCACTATGATTTGTGAAGTGAAGCTTTCCAGGTAATAAGTTAAAAATGACTCTTTTCCAAAATATGACAAACTCCTAGCCCGAGTGTCCCATTTCAATCCAGCTCGATAATATAAAGTGGTTGCCAGGCCTTTTAATTTCTGTTCAACACTTCCACAGAAAGTGGGCTTTGTTCATTTTTCAGATATTAGTTAATCTGTTTAAAAGAAATAAGCTATCAACTCAAGGAAAATGAGACACAAGGTAAGTTAATGTGAATGCATTGTACAATGCTCTATCATGGGGAATTAGGCTCCAAAATCTAATTTCTCTGAATTTTCTTTCATTTTTGTGTCACATGGCATTCATCATTCTGGTTACTAAGAGCTTCTGTGAGTTTTTGTGAGCAGCAAAATAAAATCCAGAGCTCTGGTAATGGTCCTACCTCCCATTCTATCCTTCATATTGCAGTCATCAAACGATTTGAAAATTGTAAATGATTAAAAGGAAGAACTTGCATTTATGTGGATGCTTCACTTCCTCAGGATATCCCAAAGCTTTTTACAGCCAATTAACTGCCTTTGAAGCACAATTAATGCTACAATGCAGGAAAATACAGCAACCAATTTGCCATTATGACATTAGTCAATTGGGTAAATGTCATAATGGCTCCCAAATGATGAAATTAAAACACACACAGAAACGGGCAGACTTAATGAACAGTCTCAATTCCACTGAAGTGTTGCTTGTTCATTTGTGATTTATTGCTACAGTGTAAAACTATGCCTCACTGGTTTCAGACGAGATACAGTGTATCAGTACAAAGGCACATTATGCATTTTAGTGGGTGGGGCAAAATATCTCGGAGAGATGTACAGTACTGGCCTCAACACTTGGCACATTTTTCATAGGGTCAGAAGTACACCACACAGTGCACTTTATTATTTCATGTCACTTTGTATCTAATACAATCAATTTCAATATTAGTTCTCAGAGAAAAAAAAATTGCAATCTGTGTCCTGAAATATAAGTGCACCAGTAAAAAAAATACCAACACCCTCTGTTCATCACGCATTATCACTTTAGGTTTGCTATATGGCAACTGTGAAAGCCAGTGACAATAAGGCAAGGTCACTCAAATCAGGAATAGCAGTGATTCTTCCTTCTTATTTCTTATTATGATGTCAGTGACACCAGCCAGGATATAATTCCTACCCTTGTTAAAATACTTAGACCCAAAATGGATGGCCTTCTCTTTCAAACACTACAGTCCTGTGGTGTTCCCATCGCGGGATATTGAATTATGTTAATGAAGGAATGGCAATATCGGTCCATACAATGGTGTATGAATTGGAAGTGATGTGGTTTCTGTGATACAGCTGCTTTTGTTTTTTTTTGAGGTACCGTCAACTCTGTACAGAGGAACCACAATTACCCAGCATTCGATTATCCAAATTTTGGATTATCCAGCAAGATCACAATTCCTGATGCTTGGCTAAACTATATCATCCAGCACTCGATTATCCAGCACTCGATTAACCGAACAAAATACTCCCCGCCGTGTCCCTCAGATGATCATACCACAACCACATTGCACACGGCAGTGATGGTAAAGCTTAACACTGAGACCAATGCTATAGGAACAGATTCAGCAAGATACTTTATTCTGGATGATATACACTTTCCTGAGAACGGGTCACAGCGGTATATTTCCAAAGAAGTATTCTTCCATGTTTAGTCGATGGACCTTGCAGCAAGAGGAAAAGCTTGAACAGGATCGGGAAGTGAGTTGGTATGACTGGTCTCGTTTGGCTTCTTCTGGTCAATAATACACCCATGATGTTGATGACGTGAGATTCAGTGATGATGGTAACGGGGGATGTCTGGTGTTTCCCCCTGGTTGAGATTTCGAAGTCAATTCTCAAGATGTCTGTATAATTGGCAACTTGCATTTATTTTCAATCTCCAGCTTTTTAGCCACTGATATGTTAAGCTGCTTTATGTGGAATGTTTAAGCTACTTCAGAGGGCAGTTAGAAGTCACTCATGTGCCTGATTATGAAAGACCACCTCCCCACTGCAACAGTTCCCTGTGAAGTTGTTGCAAAGCCCCACAGGATTAGGTGGGCAGTCTTCAGGAGGGGAGGGAAAACCCTGAGCTATGACTGAGTTGCAGTGGGCTCAGCAGTAACGTCATTAGGGCTTCTTAACATCGATTCTCCTGCTCCTGACCTGCTGTGGTTTTGGAACATCACACTCTCGACTTTAATCTTCAGCATCTGCAGTCCTCACTTTCACCTAATAACCTTAATTATCAACCCTCAGCAACAACCAGGAATACCATGTCTCCCTTTCCCTTTCTGCCCTCCTCTGAACCGAGGAAGGCTTTCCCACCGCCAGAAGACAGATGTGGACACTCTCCTACGATGAAGTGAATCCAGCTGCCATTTTTCTGTCTGAGAACAGCCATGTTTCTGGTATTCAGACAGGCTCTAATGCAATGAGGGGTGCATCAGGTTCCAAGAGATCGATTGTGTTAGGGGACTCTCTAGTCCGAGGTACAGACAGACATTTCTGTTGCCAGCAGTGAATAATCAGAATGGTGTGTTGCTTCCCTGGTGCCAGGATCAAGGATGTCTCAGAGAGAGTGCAAAATGTTCTCAAGGGGGAAGAGGGCATTGTCCACATTGGAACCAACGATATAGGAAGGAAGAAGGTTGAGATTCTGACAGGAAATTACAGAGAGTTAGGCAGGAATTTAAAAAAAAGGAGGTCCTCGAGAGTAGTAATATCTGGGTTTTTCCTGGTGCTACGAGTTAGTGAGAATAGGAATAGGAGGATAGAGTAGACAAATGCATGGCTGAGCAGCTGGTGTATGGGAGAAGGATTCACATTTTTGGATCATCGGAGTCTCTTCTACGGTAGAAGTGACTTGTACAAGAAGGATGGATTGCACCTAAATTGGAAGGGGACTAATATACTGGTAGGGAGATTTGCTTGACCTGTTCGGGATGATTTAAACGATTAAAGGTGAGGGGAGTGGGACCCAGGGAGATAGTGGGGAAAGAGATCAATCTGAGATTGATACAGTTGAGAACAGAAGCGAGCCAAACAGCCAGGGCAGGCAGGGAGAAGGCAGAGAACAAGGTAGGACTGATAAATTAAACTGCATTTATTTCAATGCAAGAGACCTAACAGGGAAGGCAGATGAACTCAGGGCATGTTTAGGAACATGAGACTGGGATATCATAGCAATTACAGAAAAATGGCTCGGGGTGGATAGGACTGGCAGCTTAATATTCCAGGATACACATGCTACAGGAAGGGAGGCAAGAGAGGAGGGGGAGTAGCATTTATGATACAGCATCACAGCTGGACTGAGGGAGAATATTCCCATAAATACATCCAGGAAAGATATTTGGGTGGAACTGAGAAATAAGAAAGGGATGATCATCTTATTAGGATTGTATTATAGACCTCCTAAAGTACCTATTAGAGAAGGTGCAAAACTTGACTTACTCTTGGGAAATAAGGCAGGGCAAGTGACTGAGGTGTCAGTGGGGGAGCAACAATAATTCTATTAGTTTTAATATAGTGATGGAAAAAAATAGAACAGATCTATAAGTTGAAGTTCTAAAATGTTGCAAAGGCCAATTTTGACAGTATTAGGCAAGAACTTTCGAAAGCTGATTGGGGGCAGATGTTCGCAGGTAAAGGGACAGCTGGAAAATGGAAAGCTTTCAGAAATGAGAAAACGAGAATCCAGACAAAGTATATTCCTGTTAAGGTGAAAGGGAAGGCTGGTAGGTACAGGGAATGCTGGATGACTAAAAAAATTGAGGGTTTGGTTAAGAAAAAGAAGGAAGCATATGTCAGATATACATAGGTTAGATCGAGTGAATCCTTAGAAGAGTATAAAGGCAGTAGGAGTATACTTAAGGGGAAAATCAGGAGGGCCAAAAGGGGACAAGAGATAGCTTTGGAAAACAGAGTTAAGCAGAATCCAAAGGGTTTTTTACAAATACATTAAGGACAAAAGGGTAATTTGGGAGCGAATAGGGCCCCTCAAAGATCAGCAAGGCGGCCTTTGTGTGGAGCTGCAGGAGATGGGGAGATACCAAACAAATATTTTGCATCAGTATTTACTGTGGAAAAGGACATGGAAGATATAGACTGTAGGGAAATACATGGTGATGTCTTGCAAAATGTCCATATCACAGAGGAGAAAGTTGTATGTCTTGAAACACATAAGTGGATAAATCCCCAGGACCTGATCAGGTGTACCCGAGAACTCTGTAGGAAGCTAGGGAAGTGATTACTGGACCTTGTGCTGAGATATTTGTATCATTGATAGTCACAGGTGAGATGCCGGAAGATTGGAGGTTGGCTCATGTGGTGCTACTGTTTAAGAAGGGCGGTAAGGACAAGCCAGGGAACTATAGACGGGTGAGCCTGACGTCGGTGGTGGGCAAGTTGTTGGAGGGAATTCTGAGGGACAGGATGTACATGTATTTGGAAAGGCAAGGATTGAATTGGGATAATCAACATGGCTTTGTGGGTGGGAAATCATGTCTCACAAATTTGATTGAGTTTTGTGAAGAAGTAACAAAGAGGATTGATGAGGCAGAGCAGGAGATGTGATCTATCTGGACTTCAGTAAGGCGTTCGACAAGGTTCCCATAGGAGACTGATTAGCAAGGTTAGATCTCATGGAATACAGGAAGAACTAGCCAGTTGAATCCAGAACTGGCTCAAAGGTAGAAGACAGAGGATGGTTTTGGAGGGTTGTTTTTCAGACTGGAGGCCAGTGACCAGTGGAGTGCCACAAGGATCAGTGCTGGGTCCACTACTTTTCATCATTTATATAAAATGATTTGGATGTGAGCATAAGAGGTACAGTTAGTAAGTTTGCAGATGACAGCAAAATTGGAGGTGTAGTGGACAGCAAAGAATGTTACTTCAGATTACAATGGGCTCTTGATCAGATGGGTAAGGGGCTGAGAAGTGATGGAGCTTAATTTAGATAAATGTGAGGTGCTGCATTTTGGGAAAGCAAATTTTAGCAGGACTTATACACTTAATGTTAAAGTCCTAGGGAGTGTTGCTGAACAAAGAGACCTAGGAGTGCAGGTTCGTAGCTCCTTGAAAGTGGAGTCGCAGGTAGATTAGTGAAGAAGGTGTTTGGTATGCTTTCCTTCATTGGTCAGAGTATTGAGTACAGGAGTTGGGAGGTCATGTTGCGACTGTACAGGACATTGGTTAAGTCACTGTTGGAATATTACGTGCAATTCTGGTCTCCTTCCTATCGGAAAGATGTTGTCAAACTTGAAAGGGTTCAAAAACAATTTACAAGGATGTTGCCAGGGTTGGAGGATTTGAGCTATAGGGAGAGGCTGAACAGGCTGGGACTGTTTACCCTGGAGCATCAAAGGCTGAGGGGTGACCTTATAGAGGTTTATAAAGTCATGAGGGGCATGGATAGGATAAATAGACAAAGTCTTTTCCCGGAGGTTGGGGAGTCCAGAACTAGAGGACATAGGTTCAGGGTGAGAGGGGAAAGATATTAAAAAAAGAGACCTAAAGAGCAACTTTTTCATGCAGAGGATGGAATGAGCTGCTAAAGGAAGTGGTGGAGGCTGGTACAATTGCAACATTTAAAAGGCAGCTGGATGGGTATATAAATAGAAAGAGTTTGAAGGGATATGGGCCAGGTGCTGGCAGGTAGGACTAGATTGGGTTGGGATATCTGGTCGGCATGGACGAGTTGGACCGAAAAGTCTATTTCTGTGCTGTACATCTCTATGACTCAATGACCCCTCACATTAAATCTGGTCTTTTGGATCTGTAACGATTCCAGACACTGCAGAGTTTTCCTTTGGACACTGGCCTCCGTTTTGGTCAGGTTCGTTGATGATATCCAGAATTGAACACTGCCTTGCTATGAGGGGAACTATTTTCACCTCTTCTTTGGCATTCATCTGTTGTGTTTACAACTTGACTACAGCAGTGAGAGGATCTGGAGTAATACTTCTATCACAATCCAAATGTAGCTGTAGCTTAATAATGCTATTTATAATGACTTTATCTTGTGTCTTGTGCACCAGATATAACTCAACAATTATTTGCAAGGTCAGGTTGATGCCAAAGACATAACACCGTTTTAAATTACTAGTAGACCAGCTACTACTGGTCTGTGAATCTGTAGCACTTCAGCCAGCTATGTCATTGTCAATAGTATTCTTTGTGTCCTGTGGGCACTGTCACTTCTCACTGTCCTGTGGAGTGAATGGAGTTGGCTGAGCATGGGAAGCTGTAATATTTGAGGTGAAGTCAATTTGAATAATCAACATAGAATCTCTGGGTGATGATGCAAACTGGACTGCAAAAAAATATAAGCTTATAATCATGGCCTCTGACAGCAGAGGAGTTTCAATGTGTGAACACTGGCTCGTGGCACAGATTGAGCACAATCATTTTTAAGAAAACATTTCACTGGCCCATTGTTAGCATTCCAGTTATTCATTGATATAGATTGAATGTTTCAGTCCTCCTCTTTGCATCAATTTTGGCTTTTCATTTATAGTCTAGAAATCTTATGCCCCAGAAATTGCTGAAGGCTTCATGTGCTCTGTTTTGCAGATGATGAATTTTAATATTTGGGTAATTATCCTCGGATAACATTGAGTGTGTAGTACACAGTCTCAGCCATGTTATTCAGACATTTCTTTGTAAATTTCTGTTGTGCTTGGCTACTTTCAGGTCAGGTAACTTTGGTAGCCATTTTAAAATACATCAGCTCACCTTTGCTGTTCTCTCTCTCAAACCAAAGTCCCTAGCTTTTAGTGCAATTTAAAAATTAATAGTCTATATTTTGTTATCATTTCAGAACAACGATGTGTCAACAATGGACTGAAGGTTTTATAAAATGCCCAATATGCAATATGTAATGATTATTTAAATCCAGTTGATTGATGCTCTCCTCAACAGAAATCAACTCCTAAATCAAAGGTTGTTTAATTTTTGTGAATTTTTTTTTACATTTTGAAATAAACACAATGCAAATGCAACATTGATAAAATACCTACTCCAGCATATGGCTGGGCTTGTATTGTACATGTCCTATCAATGTCATTTGTGTCACAAACATCAAAAGAACAATATTAGTAGGCAACTAAATTAGCCTTAAGATTCTTTCTAATAAAATTACAAGATAAATTCTGATGAGGAAGGCCATTCGTGGAAGTTTAGGTCATTGAGCTAGGAAAAGCTATAGTCTAGGGATTGCTGCAAGTAACCAGGTCCTAAATTCAAGATTGTAAGACAAATGAGGATGTGTAAAGACATATCACATATCTTAACTTATCCATCTAAAAACAAATTAATCCTCAAAGCCTCTGAGCAATCATTTTTAAAGCTATTCCATGAAGTCAACAGAATAATTTTAACCACTTCCATTTTGTTTATTCAGCAATGACAGTGTCACAGACTAAGCCTCGTATTTATTGCTCTTGGGCAATTAAGAACGAGTCTGGAGTAACATATATGTCAGACCACATGAGGATGGCAGATTTCCTTGCCAAAAGGACATAGTGAACCAAATCGATTTTTACTAGAATTGACAGCACTTTCATCGTTAATATTAGGCTAGCTTTATATTCCCCATTTCTTTTATTCAAGTCACATTTCATATTTAGCCTGGTGGGATTCAAATCCATATGTCCAGGCCATTGGTTTAGGATTCTGGATTATTAATCCAGTGACATTACCGCTATTCCAGCAGTTCCCCAGGCAATGGCTAAATAGGTTAAGTCAACTGGGAGATTTAACATTTGCCCATTTTGCACCAAAACTGAAGATAATCTGCTCTTCTCAGCAAACAGCCTAGTAGCAAGTGAGGTCCTTCATTAAACAAGCAGATTTGAATCTGATAATGTCATCAAGCCCCTGACCAGAATTTGAACTCTAGTCTAAGAAGGGAAGTTTCTCCAGTCTTCGCTAACAACTCCTCCCTTCCATTTAACCTCTTGTTTAGACATCATTCTTTTAATGGCCCAGAACTAATCTCCCACCTACTGGCCCGCTGCTCTCTTCCTCCGTTTTATTTGGGAAGATATCTGATGGCACAGAGGTGATGTCATGTCACTAACACTTCCAAGGGCTCACACTGCCAACACAAGTTAAATTTTCTTCTTTTGTTTCAGAATAAAGAACAGATTACAGCAGCCAAGTCATGAACGATAAGAATCATTATGTAGTGAAAGGCAAACTGTAAAAGTATTGTTAGCAGCTCTGAATTTATACAGCATCAAGAATAACTAATAACTGGTAGTATTCACTAGTGTGTCATAATGATAACAGATAAGGCATAGTCTTAGCAATTAATCAATTCTAATACTTCATGAATATTAAATGT
Organism: Hemiscyllium ocellatum; assembly: GCF_020745735.1. Taxonomy (NCBI): domain Eukaryota; kingdom Metazoa; phylum Chordata; class Chondrichthyes; order Orectolobiformes; family Hemiscylliidae; genus Hemiscyllium; species Hemiscyllium ocellatum. The sequence continues at coordinate 69,479,061 of NC_083403.1, forward strand.
TGCTTATGAAAGTAGCTCGAAGGGAAAAGCTAGCAAAATTCAAATGTTGCTTCAAAGCTTAAAATCCATTCAAAGTATTTCAAGACAAAGACCCTGATAAACTCAACTTTGGATGATATTAGAAATAATGATAACAAACGACAATCATTTGGTTATATTTCTTTCCATTTATTATAAGGTGCAGACAACACTACCAAGACCACATTCCTAGTTATCAAATAATGACAGATATTCTACCACTGCATTCCTTTTACTAATGGATTCCTGTGATGGTTACTAATCATTGTTAATATGAAAATTAAATACAACACATATGAAGGGATAGAAATTAGGATCAAATAGAAAATGTGTGACCTTTTCAAATGGCACTCTTAGCAGAACTGAAAATATAGTCTGGGATTGAGTTATGCCATTTCTCAGCTTTTTTTTCATCAATTTATGGGATGTGGTGTTGTTAGCTGAGCCAGCATTTATTGTCCATCCTTAGCTGCCCATGAGAACGTGGTGGTGAGCTGCCTTCTTGAACCGCTGCAGTCCAGGTGCTGTAGATAGATCCAGAATGCCCATAGGGAGAGAATTTGTCTAGACTTATCTAGAAACTCCCTACAAACTCTGTAATTGGCAGAACCTCTGCATATGCTTCAAAAGGTCATGTACTTAAGAGTGAACAATATTGGGGTTGCTTAATGGAAGGAGTTGCCTGTCCTCAGCCTGGACACAGATTGGAGGCAGTAGATAAATCTGGCAGAAAGAGGCAACATCAATCTGCTGAAGGGCATCTATGAAACTCTCATGAGAATGCACAGGATGATTTAGACTTTTAATAAAAGTGAAATAAAACTCTGGTAGTGTTGGCCCTGCTTTAAAAGTGATACAGTGGGGGCGCTGGTTTGTTGTATATCATTCCAGAAGACACAACTGCAGCTGCCAAATTATTCCTTATGCTGGGACTGCTGAGGACCATGTGACACAGGTTCCCTTGGAAATAAACGCCTCTACTTTGCAAACTCCACTTGAATCAGTGTTTAAAATCTGACTCTGACACTTGTGCCAGGATGCGCCATTCCACTGGGATCTACGATCCACATATTCTGGGAGTTTCTAAAATGATTTACAATTTCACTGGTTTGTAATATTATATTGATGCACGAAAACAAATTAAATGTCCATAAGAACTGAAGAATAAAGCATTCATTTGAGGCCAGCATGACAACATCCATACTCTGTTGGACTTGCTAATTCCGAACTGAAAGAATCCCTTGAATTAGCATCTGCTCAAACCCCGTGACTTTGTGAGCAAAAAAATGTCAAATAGAATAAGCCCAAACAGTACTAGATTTTAAAAAGAAGGAGGAGGCTTTCTCTGTTGAATGCTCTATTGTACAGTAAACAAAAGGCCCAGTTTCTACGTTTCTCTTTACAACTTCTGACATTTATCTTGCGCTTGTTAAGACAAGGGAAGTCTATGCATGGGAATAGAACACCTTTCTACTTTTGCCATCCAATGTCACCAAAGAAGCTGGGCCAATGGTAGTGCAGGCAAATGCCAAGAAAAGCTGCCCTCAACAATACCATTTAGCCTTAGACTCCGATTGTAAATGTGGAATCTCAGATATCTTCATGTCTCATTCTGATTCAAAAGCTCTGAGCGATAATATGAGCAATGCTGTACCTTTTTCTATTATTAACAGGAAGCTAGGTTGAGACTTCTTGAACCTACATCCATAAACACCACGTGGCATATTCCCTTCCAATGAGCTGACCATTTGTTTAAATTTAGATTTCAAAAATGAAAAAATGCATTCTAACCATTTTAGCATCCAATAATGGATTACCTTTCAATAATGTTGTGAGCACATGTTACAGGGTAAATATTTGTCTGGGTACATACTTGGTCTGCGTTTAAGCACCGCACAAGGAGTGCTTGACCTAACAGAGATGCCTATGTTCTGACACAAAGTGGTCATGGGGCTTGTTCAGAGTGAGCTCCATTCACAGGTAATACTTTAAGGCAACTTGCTTCAGGCAAGACATCAATATAACACTGTCTAACTCACAGGTTGTAGCCCTCTGGTAAGTTCAAGGAGGGAGAGCTGATGCAGGCTAATTGGAGACTTGAGAGATTGGGGTGTGGCTAGAAGTAGAGGCAGAGGCTGATGGACAAGGGTGGTGTCAGAAGAAGAAAATGATAATAACATCCTTGTAGTCCGATCAGCACACATGTGTTGTAGAATGGCGTTACAATCTGGAAGTGTTAAGAATAATGCCTTGCTACACCCAGTGTGATGATATCATACAGACCTGATGTCAGGACATCTTAGGGAGATATTCAAGAGAATATGATGTAGCATCTTGATCCTCCTCATGGTCTTCTGTACAATATCTATCATAGCACTGTAATTTATTATTAGTTATTGACATCCGATAAATGACGGTCTATACAGGACTAGAGCCTTTTCATTATAGACTACTAACTGGCTTTCCTTCACCACACCAGACAAATTGCCCTTGCAGATTCCCACCTTAATAGAGGATGGTGACAGCAAAGCTACTGCATAGTGAGCGATAGTGCAGATAGTCTCCTACAACATACTGGTCATGGTGACAATTGCGCATATAACAACCTGCCTCTCCAAGATTCACAAGGAGGTGATTTTTTAAAAATAATAATTTGGAAGCATACATTTTGTTATGCACTGAGGAATCCTGACCAGATGATTGCTGTACTTATCACTAATTCATTTCAATGAGTGTTAGACCCCAGTAGCAAATTCTTGGGTGTAAGACCAGATACTGACAAAGGAGACACCTAAACCTTTCAGTGGAACCAGCACTGGTACAGATTACACACAGGCCAACCCACTGCTCAAAGCTTTACACAGTGTTTATGCCAGGTAGGCAGCCTCAATTTAAACCAACTTTTTATCCTATTATGTATCTAAAAACAAAACAAGGCTTGAATTTATAAAGAAACTTATCCCAACTCACAAAAATAATCACCAAGTACTTCATACACAGCAAATAACTTTAACTTCAGTGGTTGTAGTTCTGCAACAATAAGTTACTAAAATTAATCTGCTTTCACTGGTGTTGGTTCAAGGATTGGCGTCAGGCAAAATTCTAATAATAGGTTACAACTACATTTGTAATTAACCATCATTCTTTTTCTCTGCTCTGCTTAGTTGGATGCATTATCCAACGAAACCTTAAGCACTTACATATTTCTCAAAGGTCAACTTTAAATACTGAAGCCTAAGTGTCAGAAATCAAAATGTTCTTGGGTGGTGATTAGAGGCAGAGTCTGAAGGGATCAGTGGTCCCACAAACCCAGATCAAGAAAGAAGCATAAAATAACTGATATTCTTCCAAAGCCAACCGCCTCCATTTTGTCCTGCCCCAATGCAAAAAACTAAAAAGTGAATATAAATTATCCAAAGATTATTAGACTGTATGCTATTTAAAAGTTGCAAGTCCTGAATGGCCCAAATGCAAAAACTTTGCTCTGAATCCTTGCAACTCCACTTCTTCAAAACATTTGACATGTTTTTTTGACACCCCTCAAGGCAAGGAAAAAAAATCATTTCTCAGATAAAAAGTTAAACTATTTTCAGATAGGCCCAAATTTAGAGCTTCCCAAAATAATTCCAAATGGGATCAGAAGCCAACATTTTGGGATGACAAAATCTGAGGCAGTAAATAGCTGTCATATGGAGCTCTGACTGAGTGAACAGCTGTGAGACAGATTTGAATTCACACATTTTTTTTGAAACTATGGACTAAATGGAAATTTAAGGCCCAGCTCCTGTAAAAGTATAAAAATGTGGTAGGCCTCACGTGCTTATAGGAAATAATGAAATCTCCATGTCATTCTTTCCAAACGTATCCTCCCATAACACAGCCTCTCCAAGCCACATCTACAGCGCACTTGAGGGGGTCACAAAAATATTCAGTGCTAAAATAGAGTTCTGATCGGAAAGAATTGGGAATTCTGCCCTAATTCTTAAACTCTAGCTGTTTAATACAATTACAATTGATGCTTATGACCACAACATGCCACATCCATCACCTATGTAGCTCATATTTGAAAGACTGCATTGGCATGACTTGGTTTATTTGTTCATGGTGTGAACATGGTTGGCAACATTTGTTCTCTGTTGTATAAGTGATAGTTCTGAAAGAGTTAAAGTTGAAGTTGCACTGAACTCCACCGAGTCTGATGACGTTACACAGTCTTGCCTGGGGAATCAGTCCACCTTGAATAAGATCTCAATGTGACAAAAGTATCATCGATAGCCCCTGCTAGTCTAATTATGCCTAACTAATCAATGTAACTTGTACCAATCACTATCATGTAATAAGCTCCATATTGTTATCTAAGACACATGCATTTTTTTTTGTTTAGACTCACCAGTGATCTTTTGACTACCACTGATTTTAAGGCAGGCTCTTAGGTTCAGCACAGAAAGGAAGATTGATGGCATGCAATCAACTTGGTGTCCAACATGATATCCCCCATCCCCAACTGTTCTTAAGAAGCTTGTGGTGAGCCATTTTCTTGAACTGCTGCAGTCCATGTGGTGTATTTACACCCAGAATGCTGTTAGCATGGAGGTTCCAGGACTTTGACTCAACAACGGTGAAGGAATGATGAGATAGTTCCAAATCTATTTGGTAAATAATTAGAACATGATGCACAGTTCATGCAGGTGAGGTGTGCCTCAGCCTGTCTCAAATAGTCAGTCAATCACAGACAGTACAGTACAGGAGGCTATTTGGCCCATTGTTCAGTGCTAGATTGAAGTCACCGTCTTTCATTTCATTGTCATGCTCTTTCTCAGTATCTTTTTACATTGCTCATTTGCAAAAACTTGTTTAATTTCTTTTAAAAATGGTGTTATCGTTCCTGCCTCCAATGACACTTCTCGTAAAACATTCTATGCTCTAAGGTAAAAACAATGACTGCAGATGCTGGAAACCAGAGTCTAGATTAGTGTGGTGCTGGAAAAGCACAGCAGTTCCAGCAGCACCTGAGGATCAGTAAAATCAACGTTTCGGGCAAAAGCCCTTCATCAGGAATGCAAGGGCTTTTGCCCGAAACATCGATTCCATGCTCTACATATACCCTGTGACACCTCGTTTCATTCTCCTCACAACAACCAAACCAGTGGAAATTTATTGACACATGAACACCATCTATAATTTTACAGACTTATTTTATGCACCTCAACAGTCTGGAAAAGAACTTCGGTAGTGTCTCCAACCCATCCTCCTCCTCCTCCTCTAACCAAAAAAGGTTCTGTATGCAGATTCAGTAAGGTTACTCATTTTTTCAATAGTCTCTTTGGGAATTATTCAAAATAGTGGGAGTGGATGTTAGGGCAGTTGCATGCTCTGTAGGATGTGGGAGGTAAAGGTCGCCACTAGCGTCCCCAATGATTTCATCTGCAGGAAGTGCACCCAACTCCAGCTCCTTGGAAACCACATTAGGGAACGGGAGCTGGAGCTGGAGCTGAATAAATTTTGGATCATTCGGGAGGCAGCGGGAGTTAATTGAGAAGGGTTACAGGGAGGTCGTCTCACCTCAGGTACAGGAAAAAGGTAGATGGGTTACGGTCAGCAGATGGAAAGGTAACAGGCAGACAGCACAGGGATTCCCTATGGCCGTTCCCCTCAATAATAAGTATACCGTTTTGGATAGAGTTCAGCGGGATGACCCACCAGGGAAAGCCATAGTGGCCAGGTTTCTGCCATTGAGCCTGGCTCTGTGGCTCAGAAGGGAAGCGGGAAGAATAGAAAAGCATTAGTTGTAAGAGACCCAGTAGTTAGGGGAACGACAGGAGATTGTGAGATAACAAACGGGATTCCTGGAATTTATGTTGCCTTCCAGGTGCCAGGGTCTGGGATGTCTCTGACTGAGCCTACAAGATTCTGAAGGGGGAGGGGGAGCAGCCAGAAGTCATGGTGCACATTGGCTGGAAAAGGGATGAGGATCTAAAAAGTGATTTCAGGGAGTTAGTTTGGAAGCTAAAACGCAGGACGGGCAGAATAGTAATCTCAGGATTGCTGAGCAAGGAACAGGGAGCGAGCATAGCTGAACACATGGCTACAGGGCTAGTGCAGAAGGGAGGGCTTCATATCTGTAGATCATTGGGGTACCTTCTGGGGAAGCTGGGACCTGTACATGAAGGGTAGGTTGCACTTAAGCTGGAGAGGCACAATGTCCTGGGCAAGAGATTTGCTAGAGCACTTTGGGAGGGTTTAAAACTAGTTTGGCAGGGGAGGGGGTGGGAACCAGAGCTACAGATCAGAAGAGAGGGTACTTGTTGAACGGGCAGAAATAGAATGCAGAGAGTCTGTCAGGAAGGATACACAGTTGATAGGGCAAAGGGATAGGTTAAAGTGTGGCTGGTTCAATGCAAGGAGTTTAAGGAATAAGAGTGATGAACTTACAGCATGGATCAGTACTAGGAACTACGGTGCTGTGGCCATAACGGAGACATGGATTTCACAGGGGCAAGAATGGTTACTGGATGTTCCAGGGTTTTGGTCTTTTAAAAAGGGGTAGGGGGAGGGGTAAAAGAGGAGCGGGAGTAGCTTTGTTAATTAGAGAGTGCACCACAGGCTGCAGGAAAGGTGATTGTTGAGGAGGCTTTGTCTACTGAGTCAGTAGGGGTGGAAGTCTGTAACAGGAAAGGAGCAATCACTTTCTATAGATCCCCCAGAAGCAGCAGAGAGATGGAAGAACAGATTGGACAGCAGATCTTGAAAAGGTGCAGATGGAGCAGAGCTGTTGTTATGGATGACTTCAACTTCCCCAATATTGATTGGAACCTCCTTAGTGTAAATGGTCTGGATGGAACTTATTTTGTCAGATGTGTCCAGAAAAGATTTCTGACTCAATATGTAGATAGGTCGACTAGGAGGGAGGCTATATTGGATGTAGTGCGAGGCAACAAGACAGGTGTCAGATGTCTCGGTGGGAGAGCATTGCGGTGACAGTGACCACAACTGGCTCACCTTTACCACAGCCATGGTATAAATTGGGACAATTGTTCTGTGGGAAAGGCACAACAGAAATAGGGAGGCTGTTAAAGGAGCACTTGTTGGGAGTGTTGGATAACTTTGTCCCAGTGAGACAGGCAAAGAATGGGAAGGTAAAGGGGCCTTGGTTGAAAAGAGAAGAAGAACTTCTCATCAAGAGGAAGAAGGAAGCTTCCTTAAGGTTGAGGAAGCAAGGATCGGGCACAGTTTTAGAGGATTACAGGCTAGCTCGGAAAGAACTCAAAAATAGACTGAGGAGAACCAAAAGCGTGCATAAAAAAGCTTTGGTGGGAAAGATTAGGGAAAACCCAAAGGTGTTCTACACACGAGGAATAAGATAATGATCAGAGAGAGGGTAGGGACGATCAGGGATAGTGAAGGGAACTTGTGCCTAGAGTCTGCAGAGGTAGGGGAGGCTCCACATGAGTTTTATTTTGAGTACTCACAAGATAGAAGGACCTTGCTGATAGTGAGAACACCTGATGGACCAGGTTAATAGACTTGAACAGATTGATATTAAGAAAGTGGATGTGCTGGAAATTCTGAGAAGCATCAAGATTGATAAGTCCCCTGACCCGGATCAGATATATCCAAGGTTACTATGGGAAGCGAGGAATGAGACTGCTGCACCTCTGACAATGATCTTTGCACCCTCACTCTCCCCGGGGATAGTACTGGATGATTGAAGGCGAATGTTGTTCCTCTGTTCAAGAAAGGGAATCAAGAAATCCTTGGGAATTACAGACTGTCTGTGGTAAGCAAGGTGCTGTAAAGGATTCAGAGACATAGGATTTATGACTATTTGGAAAAACATAGTTTGATTAAAAATAATCAACATGACTTTGTGAGGGGCAGGTCATGCCTCACAAGCCTTATTGGGTTCTTTGAGGATGTGATAAGAGAAGTTGATGAAAGTCGAGCAGTGGATGTGGTGAATATGGCTTTCAGTAAGGCATTTGATAAGGTTCCCTTTAGTTGGCTCATTCAGAAGTTAGGAGGTACGCGATACAGGGAAATTTGGGTCTGGATACATAATTGGCTGGCTGAAAGAAGACAGTGAGTGGTAGTAGATGGAAACTATTCCATCTGGAGGGCGGTGACCATGATGTCCTACAGGGATCTGTTCTTTGGCCTCTGCTCTTCATAATTTTTATAAATGACATGGAAGAAGAAGTGGAAGGGTGGGTTAGTAAGTTTGGTGATGACACAAAGGTCGATGGTGTTGTAGATAGTGTCAAGAGCGGTTGCAGGTGACAAACAGACATTGACAGGATGCAGAGCAGGGCTGAGAAGTGGCAGATGGAGTTCAACCTGGATAGATGTGAAATGATGCATTTTGGAAGGTCAAATTTGAATCTGAATACAAAATTAAAGACAGGATTCTTGGCAGTGTGGAGAAACAGCAGAATTTTGGGGTCCACATACACAGATTCTTCAAAGTTGCCGCCCAAGTTGATAGGGTTGCTATGAAGGCATATGGTGTTTTGGCTTTCATTAACAGGAGGATTGAGTTTAAGAGCCATGAGGTTTGGCTACAGCTCTATAAAACCCTGGTTAGACCACACTTGGATTATTGTGTCCAGTTCTGGTCACTTCATTACAGGAAGGATGTAGATGCTTTAGAGAGCATGCAGAGATTTACCCAGATGCTGCCTGGATTGGAGGGCATGTCTTTATGAAGAGAGGTTGAGTGAGCTAGGGTGCTTCGCACTGGAGAGAAGAAGGAAGAGAGGTGGCTTTGATAGAGGTGTACAAGATAATGCGAGGCATAGATAGGGTAGATAGTGAGAGACTTTTCCGCAGGGCAGAAATGGCTGTCAGAAGGGGTCATAATTGTAAGAGCAAAGTATAGGGGTGATATCAGAAGTAGGTTCTTTACAAAGAGAATGGTGGGTGCATAGAATGCACTGCCAGTGGTGGTAGTAGAGTCAGGGACATGAGGGACATTTAAGCGACTGCTGGACAAGCACATGATTGGCAGTAAATTGAGGGGTGTGTAGGTTAGGTTGATCTTAGATTAAGATAAATGCTCTGCACAACATAGTGGACCAGAGGGCCTGTACTGTGCTGTACTGTTCTATGTTCTAAGTTCTAACACCTAATTTGTAGGGTTTTCTTTGTAAACTCAAAAGCCACTTTCCTGGTATCATTTTAGTAAACATACACTCTGCTTCCCTTTGGTGAAAGTTGTCTTTTGTAGCTAAGTGGTAATCACACTCACAAAACAGAGTTAACACTTCGAATCCAGTGATCCTTTGTCAAAATGTAAGGTCACTGTACTCAAAACATTAACTCTGTTTTACTCTCTACAGAAGCTGTCAGGTCTGCCAAATTTCTCCAACACTTCCTGTTTTTGTTTCAGGTTTTTCAATATCCACAGTTGTTTTAGTATTAACTACGTATTTCTTTACAGGCTCTAAAGATCAAGTAGAGATAATATCAATTTGACACCTGATCGTGCAACAAATTTATTGCTGCACATGTCAGTCAATAGGTTGGTTCTTCAAATAATCCTTTCACATAATAGATAATAAACCTTTCACTTTAACCTTTCAGGAAAAAATATTCCCTTCTACTTCACAGATTATAATTGATGATTTAATTTTGGTCTGTGATGATGGAACTTCCAGTCACCCATCAGAAATTTCACTGTATGTCATAGATAGATCCATTTTCTTTACTAGGTTTAACAAAATGGAATGGTTTGACAGCTCCACTGATTTACATTCCATTAACATCACTGGCCGGAGAAGCAGCATCTAATAAATAAGCCCCTGCTGAGTTCAGCTGAAACATGGTTGCTAAGGAAGGAGACAAACAAAAATTACTGCATTGAAAAGGGCTTGTTCAAATGGCATTAGTTTAGTGTCTGAATGTAGGTCATCATTTCTACTTTACTATTAACAATTATGCAGTTACTATTATATAGCATTCACCAAACCTTACTTTGTCCACCATAGTTGGGAAGGTATGCCATTTTACAAAAGATGTCAATATTTTTTTCCCCAAAGTTCCTTCCCTTATTAGAAAGCAAATATTATCTCTCTCATGCTGATAGTTAGAAAGCTGTTTGAGATAAATGGTGCAAACGGGAGTAAGTGAGAGAATGCTGAACAGTTTAATGTCTGGTTCTGATGTCCAGTAAAAGAGGATTTAGAGGGGCAGAGATACTTTGCCCTTTCACTTTTCAGTTAAGAAAACATAAGTCGAGAGTGTGGTGCTGGAAAAGCACAGCAGGTCAGGCAGCATCAGAGTAGCAGGAGAATCAACATTTTGGGCATAAGCCCTTCATCAGGGATGAGACTTATGGGCCGGGGAGCATTTAAAGAAACATGCTTGACCTTTCATTCCAATCATGGCTGAAACTGCTGCCAGTACCTTTCCCTCAGAGCAGGCCTCCTTCATTACAGGCTAACCATATGGTGTCACAAGCTCTGAGGGAGCAATACAACAGCTTTCCACTGAGCTAACTGGTTGTTCTTTCAGTGTACTAAATGGCCATTTAGCACCACCCTTTCATTGGCTAAAAGAAGATTTATTCAGATGTGGAGATAATTGTTGGTGCATTTGGAATGTGTGCTGTGTCAAATAGTAAGGTAGTTCTGGGATTGATGTTGAGGCATTGTCTACATTACAAGTTCATGCATGGCTCTGAGGGCCCATCAGAATCCTCTAATCTACTGTGCACCCCTCCAGCCAGCTCAGCAACCCAATCGCCTCCAATTAACAACTGCCTAACCTGCTAAACAACTTTTCCCTCCGCTCATCAACTCTTTCTCCTCCCCTCCTGCACCCCACTCTCCCACTGGGGCTGTACAAATTTTCAAGCATTAAAATGGGGTCATGGTGCGAAGAGATTTGGGAAGCACCTCAGGATTTCTCCCAGTTGTAACTGCTGCAAGGTCAATGTGAACATTGCTTTTGTAACTCTGGAGCATACGAGTGGGAAGGCCCCCGAGGAAATTGCCAGCATCTGGATTCACTCCCTGTTCACTGACAGCTTCATTGCGATATATGAACATGTTACCCTAAGTACAGCAAGCTGGTGATTATGATAATACCACTAGGTTGTAAATTCTTAGTCATCCATAATTTATGAAATTGAGTTCAATAAATCAATACCTAGCTGTAGGCTCACGCCAAAGAAATGAACCTTCTTGCTCCTTCAAAAACAGACTAATTAATGTCCTTCAAGGATGGAAGGTTAGCACCACGAATAGCTGACTGTATATGTCATGCTAGTCCTAAACTAGACAATTGACAATATTAATGTACTCTAGGCCTGAAAGAAAATTTCAAAGTTTGCAGATGATAAACCTGGAAAAATTGTAAACTGTGAGGAGAACATGCAGAACTCCGGATATACAAGTTGGTAGACTGGAAGATAGGTGGCCAATGAGGTTTTATGCAGCAAAGTGTGAGGTGCTGCATTTTGATAGAAAGAACATTGAAAGACAATTTAAAACATGGGGTATAATTCTAAGGGAGTGTAGGAGCAGAGGGGCTGGGTGGTAAAATGCACAGATCATTCAAGGTGGCAGGAGAGGTAGAGAGAACAGTCAGTAATACACAGTATGCACAGTTTTATTAATAGAGGCACAGAGTACAAGAGCAAGGAGATGATTTTGAATTTGCATAAGCCACTTGTTAGATCTCAGATTGAATATTATGTACGGTTCTGCATGTGACTGCACTGGGAAGAGTGCGTGAGTGACTTACAAGAATGGTTCCAGGAATGAGAAACCTCTCTATGTGGATAAATTGAAGTAGTTAGGACTGTTGTGCTTGGAGAGAAGGCGGTTAAGAGATTTGATGAAAGTTTTCAAAATCATGAGAGGGATGGGGAAAGTACATGGGGGTAGAAGCTGATCCCAATTACAGAGGACACATGAATAAGAAGGGAAAGATTCATGTGACCTACAAAAAAAGCAAGGGTGAAGTGAGGAAGAACATTTTTACTCAGCAAGTAATTAGTATTTGGAATGCATTGACTGGAATTGAGGTGGAGGCAGGTTCAGTTGAGGCAATCAAAAGGGCATTGGGTGACTATGTGGATAAAAATAACATACAAAGGTGTGGAGAAAAAAAGACAGGCAATTTGCGGTGGTAATGATGCTAATTTAACCAGCTGGAGTAGATACAATGTGCCAAATGGCCTCCTTCTATACCCTAGCACTTTGTAATTCTATGGAATTCCAGCTATGTCAATGGAAACAAAAGCTATACCACAAGTTAATTAATACCGATTGGCTGTTAAATGGTTGTTATGTGAGCTGGCCACTTAGAGTCATAGAGATGTACAGCATGGAAACAGACCCTTTCAGTCCAACCCGTCCATGCCGACCAGATATCCCAACCCAATCTAGTCCCACCTGCCAGCACCCAGCCCATATTCCTCCAAACCCTTCCTATTCATATACCCATCCAAGTGCCTCTTAAATGTTGCAATTGTACCAGCACCACTCCCTCTGGCAGCTCATTCCATACACGTACCACTCTCTGCGTGAAAAAGTTGTGCCTTAGGTTCCTTTTATATCTTTCCCCTCTCACCTTAAACCTATGCCCGCTAGTTCTGGATTCCCTGACCCCAGCGAAAAGACTTTGTCTATTTATCCTATCCACGGCCCTCATAATTTTGTAAACATCTATAAGGTCACCCCTCACCCCTCAAGCTCCAGGGAAAACAGCCCCAGCCTGTTCAGCCTCTCCCAATATCTCAAATCCTCCAACCTTGGCAACATCCTTGTAAATTTTTTCAAGTTTCACAACATCTTTCCAATAGGAAGGAGACCAGAAATGCACATAATATTCCAACAGTGGCCTAACCGATGTCCTGTGCAGCCGCAACATGACCTCCCAACTCCTATACTAAGTACTCTGACCAATTAAAAAAAGCATACCAAACGCATTCTCCACTATCCTATGTAACTGCAACTCCACTTTCCAGGAGCTATGAACCTGCTCTCCAAGGTCTCTTTGTTCAGCAACACTCCCTAGGACCTTACCATTAAGTAAGTGTATAAGTCCTGCTAAGATTTGCTTTCTCAAAATGCAGCACCTCGCATTTATCCGAATTAAACTCCATCTGCCACATCTCAGCCCATTGGCCCATCTGGTCAAGATCCTGTTGTAACCTGAGGTAACCGTCTTCGCTGTCCACTACACCTCCAATTTTGGTGTCATCTGCAAACTTACCAACTGTACCTCTTATACTTGCATCCAAATCTTTTATGTAAATGCCAGGAAGTAGAGGACCCAACACCGATCCTTGTGGCACTCCACTTGTCACAGGCTTCCAGTCTGAAAGGGGAGACGGGGGAACAAGAACCCTGCCCCTATTGTAAAATTTAGCCCCTCTGTGCTTTCTTTGAAAAATAATGCCCATAACAAATTTCTATATGTAAGTTGTCTTTAACTCATTTATGATGATCACAATAAAGGATTACTTAAGAGCCTATTATTTTTCAGTTCTAAAATAAAACATATTAAATCTTATTTAGTTTGATGATTTTAGTGATATAAATATCTAAGACCAATATCTATCATATTAAAAATGCCGAATAAGTTGCAACATCTTTCAAAATTCACCATTGTTTATTACACAACATTGTGGAACTATATCTGCAGTATGAGTTATGCCAGCAGGCAGCACTATTAATGGCTGATTTCCACGTTAAATCTCTCTTGGTAACTTTAAGCATGCAAGTTGTTATTGAAGTTTAATTCTTTTTTGCAAGCCATCATGTATTTCCACATATTGACCACCTAGTGGCTCTAAACACTGAGCAACAACACAGGAAACAAACATCAGGTCATGGAAGCTGGGAACAGCTGCAGTACAGCTTACAGGAAAATCCATCATCAGTCTTCACAACACAGAACTGGTCAGGAACTGCAGTCACCCTAGCACAACACCGTCCACAGAGAGACCAAAATTTGTACATTAGCCTCAACATGGCAAGAGAGAAGCTGGTTTAAGTCAAAGAGATGGTTGCATTAATGTGAGGAAATGAGTAATTCAAAAGCCCAGGTTAATGCCCTGTAGTTGTGGACTTAAATCCCACTATGGCATGTTGTAGAATTTAAATCCAGTTCATAATATCTAGAATAGCTAACAAGCGGCTTATACAAATTCCACATCACCTCCTTGCTCTTGTAATCCATGCCCCTATTAACAAAGCCAGTGATACTGTATTTTACTGACTGCTTTCTCTATTATAAAGCTTGGTAGTTGCACAAACAAATTATGAATTTTATATGTATCTTTTCCTCACTAAAAAAAGGAAGGAAATCTACCACCCTTTCCTAACTTCATGTCGACAGCATTGTGGTTGACCTTTATCTACTCTCTGAAATAATAATGACAGAGCAAGAACTCTAAATAAACATGTTGGACTATAACCTGGTGTTGTATGATTTTTAACTTTCTACACCCCAGTCCAACACCGGCACGTCCAAATCATGACTACCTGTAATTAGTTCACGGTAATTAGGGACGTGTACCAAATACTGACCTTGCCAATGATACCACATCCTATCGAAGAATGAGGAAATAACAATCATTTCAAATCACAGCAATACAGAAACAGACTCAGGGTACCACAACTAACAGCTGTGCTGCGACTTTAAATAAACAGCAAACTTTGTTTGAACTGGCACCGTGTCAACCGGCACTCTCGATAAACCAACAAAATGTATACACTTCAAATACTGCAATCTATTAAGGCGCCTGAGTATTTAAACACTAAATAAAGTATAACAGCAATGTGTATACACCCTGCATTACATTTCTATTACTTACTGTGTTTTTACATTTATTTCAGAAGCTCTGTTGAGATTTTTAAATGGATTTTTTTGAGTGATGTTGACATCTTGAAGCTTCACTTGGTCAGGGTTCACTGTAGTAACACGTACCTCATGATTATCCAGAATATTGGATCAACTGGCACATAGCTGGTCCCATAAATGCCAATTAAATTTTTAAAATTGCTGTATTAGTAAATTTGAAGAGTGTGACTATTAAGGTGCATGTAAAACACCACGAAGCAATGTGTTTCAACTTTGTGCATCTTGCCAAAATCAAGACAAATTATTGTTCTTGTGAGAGTGCAGCTTAGCCCAGTAAACACCAGTAACTGTTGCAATGGTGGTCCCATGGGCCAGCAATCTGGTCAGAAGACGACAATTGCCACTCTGTAGGCTGGGTGTTCTGCTGCAGGGAGGCAAGCTCACCATCAACAAAATCATCTCCTCAAAAGGAGATGTAGTGTACTAAACACTTCTCTGTAATTCAGGTGTACACATTATGCTCCTCATTAACAAGGAGAAAGCGGCAAGGGCAGAATTCAGAAAGTGGCAGTCCATTTTACTGCTTTACACAGACTTCAAAACTTTGTCTTAGCCAATGACAATTGGACCAAGTCTGCTGTGGAATTGGTAATGCAACCAAATCAGTCCTACCCAAATTTGTTAGAAAGATTTGAGGTAGCTAACCACAACTCAGGATAACAGCATCTCACATGTATATCACATCTTTAAGGTGATAAAGTATACCAAAGTGGTATCATGAAACAAAATATAATGTTGAACCACATGAGGAAATATTTTGGGGAGATGACCAAAAGCTTGAACAAAGTGATGCATTTCAAAGAGGGGCCTAAAGAAAGAAAGTGAACCACTGAGAAAAAGGGAGTGAATCCTAGAGTTAAATGTCAAAATAGGTGAAAGCACATACACCTGCCTCATCACCGTGAACTAGGAAAAGTTCTTTGATAGAATATCACTCCCATACAAAATAGACATGCTCTCCAAAATAGTGTAGCGGTAGATTCCTAAGTTTGGATCTAAGTCTTCCTATTGACATAAAGAGTATACTATGATCAATGGATTCCATAACACTTTCTCCTTTTTGCCTGCGTGACGAGGACTTTTGCTGCTTTCATCAGGAAGGACTAGTCAATCAGGCAATGGTTCCCATGCAACGCCTGTTCAATTATTCAATATTTGATGGTGTGTGTCTGTTGACTGATCTCCAGGCTTCATGTTTTTAGGCAAATTTCTCCATGTGGTTGCAGAGAAAGAGAAACTGAAAGTAAGTTGATAACTGCAGGCATCTATAAAAAAGCCTGTGAGATAAAACCCTGTGCACATCTAATGTCTGGTCATTTCTCTGCATATCTCCAAGCAATAAAACATGATAACTAGCTACAAGGATAAAGAATGGCATACATTTATGGGGTCCAGCATCTTTCCTTTTTTTAACTGAGAGATCTATTCTTACAATGTGATCAATGGATTTTAGAGTTCAAGACACACTTGCATATGACAGATATGGATGATCCATAGAAAGCAACAATCCACAGAGATGATTTTCATCTATTGCCTCAGTACTGCAGGTCACTAAGTATTTAAGCAGGTCTTAAAAGAGATGCTTAAGTATGAAATAGCAGTAAATGATCTCAAATATATATTGGACAAATGAAAACTGCGACGATCAAATAATATGCATTGCACCAGAATAAAGCAAAATGGTGAGCCTGTTAAATAGTCGAAACAAATCTTTCATGTTTGATTTGAAGAGGTTAGACAGTAATGCATCTTCTGTTTCAGGGTCACTGACACAGTTAGCCCAACCAGTACATATGCAAGAGTTATGGACAAAGAGACATCAGCAGACACATCAATATTCACCAGTCTGATATTCTCAGAAATATGCACAAGTTATGGAATGTGTTCGATACTGTTTTCAATGATAAAGAGATCAAAGGGTATGGGGACAACGTGGGAATAAAATATTGAGTTGGCTGATTGGCCATGATCATACTGAAGAGTCGAGCTGACTTAAAGGGCTGAGTGACCTACTCCTGCTCCTATTTTTGATAATCTCTACCTCAAGCCCAGCTCAAGGGTAGATGTGTGACACATAGTTATAACTGAGGCACTTCGCAAAAGTGTGCGGGTTGTTGAAGATGAGGAATTGAGCAGTTCGACGTGGGAAGCAAACTTCCCAGCAAGTGAAATGCAACATGCGTATAGTAACACGGATGGTAAAACACCAGGTCACATTAAAGGCATGATCAGTCAAAACTACTTGCTCTCACTCCGCATCAATGTTGGCACAAATAATATCTACACTGAGCAACAAATTCTACCAAAGCATTTTTGCACCTTCTCCTCACTCTTGCAACAGACACTTGTCAAGCTTATAATGATGTGATTATTCCAGTTTGTGGAACAATCTTAGTTAAAGTGCTAGAAAATGTTCAGCAGACAAGTTCAAACTCTACATAGCCAAAGGTAGAAGCTTGGCTTCAAGCATGAAGACCCCACCACAGCACACGTGAGTGTTTTGGTTTGCAGTAACTATTCCAAACAATTTTCTTCCTTATTTATTTGTGGAGTTTAAGCCAGTACTGCAATATCCCTTGAATTGACATGTCAGTTCCACCACCTCCACAAAAATGAGTCAGTTGACATTTGAAGTCCATGCCAATGTATCACATGAGCTGAAATGACTTAAAGTGAACAGTATTATTGAGTGATTTAAGTCATCCATAAAAATACAAAACCTAGTCACTGCACTGCTCAAAAATGATCAATCATATACTGTGTGTTAACCTGAAGGCAGTCAACAAAGCAATCATTCCTGGGCACATATCTATTTCCTATGATCCAAGAATAATCAGCATCATTTCATAATTGCACAGTCTACATGATGCTTAAAGTTTAATGGAGCTATCTTCAGGGATCACTCGTGGAGCAAAGCCAATGTCTTACAGCTTTCTAATTCACAAGCATGTGCTTCAGTAGCACATGCCTAAGGATTAAATTTAGCACCACACGCATTCCAGAAAATTACTTCTTCAGTCTTTTCAGAGGTTGTGGGGAAGAAATCACTGTCCAACTCCTCTGGGACTATGCATTTGCAAAGATCATTTGAGAAAAGATGCAATGGTTTTCAGGGAGTTCATCCTCAGCTACCTTGTAACAGAAGCTCTATGGACTCTGAAACACACATTAACTGTTGCTAAAGGTTATTAATTTGGTGGAAAATGTTCTTTGATCTGACCAAACCTCATTGTTCTTTCAGTGGTCTTTCCCTAGACATACTGAAGTTTCCAAACTGGAAAGAAAGTCTCAGTAACTTCCATGATGAGAAGAAATTTGAGCATTTGATGACGGGAAAGTTGAGATCATTCACCTTACTGAAGCGTTAGCCTGAAAAGAAGATTTTGGAATGAGAGAAAGGGTAATTTCAGTTACCTAATCACAGCTCCAGCAGGAAACGTGGAAATGAATGTTCAGTTCACCAAAAAGAAGGCTCTTGTACAGTGAAGAACTTTATGGTTTCAGGCCAGGTTTCATCCCTCACACTGGCAAGAGAATGATCGGAAGCCCTGAGGGGAATGAAGGAGCTCAGTAATCTTCTGCTGCTCCTCTCTCGAGAGAATAAAATAGGAGGACCATCATGACTTGACACCCCACAGAATGTAGATAAAAACAATGGCTGCAGATGCTGGAAACCAGATTCTGGATCAGTGGTGATGGAAGAGCACAGCAGTTCAGGCAGCATCCAAGGAGCAGTAAAATCGACGTTTCGGGTATAAAGGCAGAGATCCTGAAGCGTGGAGACATAAGCTAGAGGAGGGTGGGGGTGGGGAGAAAGTAGCATAGAGTACAATAGGTGAGTGGGGGGGGGTGAAGGTGATAGGTCAGGGAGGAGGGTGGAGTAGATAGGTGGAAAAGAAGATAGGCAGGTAGGACAAGTCATGGGGACAGTGCTGAGCTGGAAGTTTGGAACTAGCGTGAGGTGGGGGGGGGGGGGGAGGGGAAATCTGGAATTTGGAACCCCACAGAAAGTGAAATTCAGAGGGATTGAATAGGATAAAGATATCAGCACAATAAAGAAATACTCCCTGGGGCCAAAAGCTAACTCTCCAAGCTTGTTTCAGATTCTCCACAAAGGAATAACCTCCCAGACCTAACTGCAAATAATCCAGGGAAAAAAAAATCATAGGAACATGAAGACATAGTGATTTTGCTTTCAATTCTCTTTGAACATTTTCATTAGAGTACATCACAAAAAAAAACTGGGGATTAAAAAAAAAGCAATGTTTGGCTTTGTGTTGATAAAAGATGAAAGGTCACGTGAAACCTCCAAACATATGGACAGCCAATGTTGGAAGAAACAATCATTATGGGCACAAAGAAAGGCAAAGTTAGGAAGGTACATAGAGAAACAGGATGATATTGTCTAAAGTAATGGTTTTGAAAAGTTAATGTTGGAAACTGCATTAAACTCAACCCAATTTGATAATGTTATACAGACTCTACGTGGACAATTAGCAGTGTAACATGAGTCCCTATGGAGACAAATGTGTCATCCTTTTATCCTATTCGGTTTTGTCACTAGCTAATGTAACGTCAACCCATTCTAATCATGCAATAATGTAAACCTTATTGTTGAAGACAAGTCCCCTTCTCACGAAGATTCACTAGTGCTTTGTGCCCTATCATTACGAATCAGTTAGGTCCTTAGGTTTAGCATAGAAAGGGACAGCTCTGTACCTCAAACATTAGCTGACATTAGTTGGTTCTGCAAACATATGACATGGTGGCACTAATAGCACTGTTACTCAAATACTATAAAGATAACATCCTCTTATTTTTATTTATTTTAGATTGTGGACTAGAATGAGAAAAGGACTGCTTTAAACTAAAGGCTATCGAGGGAGTTGTTGCATTTTTAAAAATTGGAACTCATTATGAGTTATATTTATACCTTTACCATTGTCAAGCAGTAGAGAAAGAGATCTAAGATGGCAGAGAGGTATGGAGTCATGGATACAGAGTGAGGTACAGATTCAAGATGAAGCCAAATCCATAAGACCAAATGCCTGGTCAACACATCTAGAATACTGCAAAAAAAAATCTGTTTCAATCAAAACATAACTGCCTGCCCAGAAATCCAGAATATGGTATTTTGTAAAATCTAGCTGCTGTCTTATCATACCCACACTCAACAAACTTCATTGCAATACCTGCTCAGTGCCCATAGCTTGGAGTGTTTAAATGAGAACCAAACCACAGCATGGCTCTGACTTAACATCAGCAATGTTGGAACATCTTACCATCCCACTACCCATCTCAGATGCAAGTCTTCTCCCCAAGATATGGAGCTTACAGTGAGACATCTAAAAAGCACTAGCATTAGGTGAGCAATGTCAGAGGAGATCTAAACTATTCATGGGGGAGAATTATTCATGGGGGAAACTGCACTCGACAATATCAGTTTGCCAATAGTTACTGCATTTTATGATCATTTCAGGATTTTAACAAAGGCTAATGGGTTAATAGTATCAAAATGGAATACAAGGGAATTTCATCGGGGTGTGTTTCATCTGAATTTTCTAATATCGAGAATTGTGATTTTGTAAGACAAATATCATAGAGTCATACAGCTGCATGGAAACAGACACCAGTCCAAACAAGTTCCACTTGCCTGTGTTTGATCCATATCCCTTTCTTATGCCTTTTGAATGTCTTTTAAATGTTGTAACTGTACCTGCATCTACTACTTCCTCTGGCAGTTCAGTTCATATACAAACCGCCCTGTGTGGAAAAGTTGTCTCTCAGTGTCCCTTTTAAATCTTTCTCCTCTCACCTCAAAAATATAGCCCCCTAGTTCAGTTTTCAGTTTATTTTCCAAGTTTCTGAAAGTTTTATCATTGGATATAGTTTGCCAAGAATTTGTCCTCCCCACTGTTCAATATCCTCTTCCCACAATGATGTCATTGTAATATATACACTTGGCAAGTTTGGCTGCTGGAGACATTAATCAGCTGAGAGTGAAACTGGGATAAGGAAGAGAGGGTTATACTTACTGCTGCCATTTTCAAACAATTTCAATGTTTTGATATGATGTAACAAGTGGGAAATGCAATCAGGAGAGAATATGTTTCTAATCTCTGGAAAACAGGCAGGACCCTGACTGCAAACACAATATGAAGTGGGGGAGGGGGTACTTAAGAGAGCTCAAAACAATCCGTCTCATTAGGTTATGTGAACGAGCTGAAAACTTTAGTTCACCCCTCAGGGCAGAAACTGGGAAAGTGTTTAAGGAAAAACACATGCCTCAGATGTCTCAATTACCATTTAACTGATAGAGAAATTTCCAGCAATTAGCTTTGGTCTGCTAACCATTCTCGATTTGCAAAAGTATTCACTGAAAAAAAGAGTATTTTCAGCAGCACCAATTATTGCCATATGAACTTTAGACAGGTCACGATAAGGCCACGTTGATTATTTTTCCAACCGTAAGAAGGCTTGAAGGAGTAAAATTAAAAGAATGACATGGGACAATGGCGGCATTTGTAGTAGAATCATGCAATAAGTGTGGCGACGCAGCTACCTGATGAAGGAGCAGTGCTCTGAAAGCTTGTGCTTCCAAATAAACCTATTGGACTATAATCTGGTATTGTGAGAGTTTTAACTTTGTCCACCCCAGTTTAACACTGGCACCTCCACATCGAAGCCTATCTCAACATTGTGAGCAACTCATTCTAACGTTAGTGCAATTGCCAAGCAACAAGGTGAGTTTCTTACTAGGCAGCAGTGAGGAGCCAATTAAGGAGGATTCTTTATTGTGAAATGCCTTATTAGGGACAAAACCATCTCATTAATAATCTGCTTCCTATCTTACAGGCTAAATAAAGTAGTCATGATTTGGAGATGCCGGTGTTGGACTGGGGTGTACAAAGTTAAAAATCACACAATACCAGGTTATAGTCCAACAGGTTTAATTGGAAGCACACTAGCTTTTGGAGCGACGCTCCAAAAGCTAGTGTTCTTCCAATTAAACCTGTTGGACTATAACCTGGTGTTGTGTGATTTTTAACTAAATAAAGTAGGGGTTGATTATTTTCAACATGGAAGTCAGGGGCAGTAGCTGGTGGACATCAGCATCCATTCTGGACCGCCATTCAGACATCATACATCACATCTCAGGGCACGTTATGTGTACACTGGCCACAACCGCAGACATTGGCTTTCACCATCTCCAGCCTGCTTGCTCATTGTGATTCACTCAAGAGTCTATCTGGCTACTTACAGCATCCCCACCTTGCCTTTTTGTCCTTTCCCACTTCAGCCAGAGCTACCAGGCTTATATTGCATCGACACAGTCGTACCATTACATTGTGGCCAGGAAGCTTTGCATGGTCGACCAGCTATCCTTAGTAGCCACACACTCAGATGACAAGCAACATGAGTTCGACTGGGACAACACTACTATTATAGGACAAGCCAAACAGAGAACAGCTAGGGAATTCCTAGAGGCATGGCACTCATCCACAGATTCAATCAATAAGCACATCGACCTGGACCCAATATACCGACCACTGCAACGGACAGCTGGAACTGACAACCGGAAGAGGCAGATTCAAACCACTACAATTGCCGGAGGAAAGATCACAGAAGCGCTTCACAGGAGGCTCCCAAGCACTGAGGATGTCACCTAGACAGGGGATGAAAATTCTGCAACACAAATTCCCAGCAATTCACAGAACCACAACAATAATTGAAGTTTCTTGGATGCAGTCTTTTTAGATTACAACTAACATAATGCGGCCTTGCAACATGAAAAGGTTCCCCACCTCTGGCATTCCTGCTAAGCCTCCCAGGCATGGCCAGTCAAAATAGTCATCTGAAACTCAGTCGCACATCTCTTAAAGCGTATCAAGTCAAATTCTCCCTCCCCAGGCCTCCCTCCCACGACCCCCACCAACCCTCCCACCCCCTCGCCCCCCCACACCAGCCCTCCCTCCCCCTCGCCCCCCCCCACACCAGCCCTCCCTCCCCCTCGCCCCCCCCACACCAGCCCTCCTTCCCCCTTGCCCCCCCCACACCAGCCCTCCCTCCCCCTTGCCCCCCCCATACCAGCCCTCCCTCCCCCTTGCGCCCCCCACACCAACCCTCCCTCCCCCTCGGCCCCCCACACCAACCCTCCCTCCCCCTTGCCCCCCCACACCAACCCTCCCTCGCCTTGCCCCACCCCAACCCTCCCTTACCCCCTCCGCCAACCCTCTCCCCTCACCCTACTGCTAACCCTCCCTCCCCTCACTCCCCACATCAACCCTCTCTCCCCTCGCCGCTCCACCAACCCTCCCTTCCCATGCCCCCCACAAACCCTACCTCACATTGCACCTTCACCAACTCTCCCTCACCTTGCACCCTCACCAACCCTCCCTCTCCTCGCCCCCACCAACCCTCCCTCTCCTCGCCCCCACCAACCCTCCCTCTCCTCGCCCCCACCAACCCTCCTTTCCCCATAATCCCCAACCAACCCTGCTTTCCATGCCCCCACCAACCCTCCTTCCCCACACCCCCCACCAACCCTCACTCCCCATGTGCTCCAACCAGCACCCCCTCCCCACGCCCCCAATCAACCCTCCCTCCCCACGCTTCCAACCAACCCTCCCTCCCAACCCTCCCTCTCTTCCCGGCACCTTCACCTGCCACTGCAGGAATTGCAAAATAAGCTTTCTCCTCAGTTGGAAAACCTCTACAGTGAATGAGTTGAAGTAGGCCCAATGAAGTCCATGGGGATCTGTAACTTAGGTAAATGATGAGTATCATAAAGAAGTACAGCATAGAAAGACACCCTTTGGCCCATCAGATCTGTACCAGTAGCTGGCAAGGGGAGTGAAAAAATTATCTTGGGGTAACTAGCACAACATGCAAACCATCATGGCTAATCAGTCAGTTTATCAAGGTGACTCTGAAACAAAAGATTGATATTGAATTTGGAGAGGCCAGGAATAGTTAGGGAAAGTCATCAGCATATTTTTGTGCGATGGAAATCATGTCTCACAAACTTGATTGAGTTTCTTGAGGAAGTAACTAAGAAGATTGATGACAGCAGAGCAGTAGACATTGTTTACTTGGACTTTAGCAAGACCTTTGGTAAGGTTCTGCATGGTAGACTAATTAAAATTGGATCACATGGGATTCAGGTTGAGCTCACCAATTAGATACAAAATTGGTTTAATGGCAGGAGACAGACAGTGATGGTGGTGGGTTTTATTTTGGACTGGAGGCCTGTCCACCAGCAGTGTTCCACAGGGATCCATGCTGGGTCCACTTTTCTTTGTCATTTATATAAGTGATTTGGATGAGAATATAGAAAGCACGGTTAATATATTTGTGAAAGACACCTAAATTGGTAGTCTCATGTCTAGTGCAGAAGGTTACCTAAGATTACAAACAGAATTGGGTCAATGGGCGAAGGAGTGGCAAATGGAGTTTAAATTGGATAAAATGCATGGTCTTGTATTTGGTAGAACAAAAAAGGGTAGGACATACACTTAAAAGTAGTGCCTTGGGTAGTGTTGTAGAACAGAGGTCTAAGGGTTCAGGTACATAATTCTTTGAAATTTGCATCACAAATAGACAGGGTGGTTAAGAAGGCATCTAGCACGCTTGTCTTCATTGCTCAGACCTTTGAGTATAGGAATTGGAATGTCATATTGAGGTTGTATAGGATATTGGTCAGGCCTCTTCTGGAGTACTGAGTCCAGTTCTGGTCGCACTGTTACAGGAAAGATATTATTAAGCTGGAGAGGGTTCAGAAAAGATTCATCAGAATGTTGCTGGGAGTCAAGGGTTTGAGTTATAAGGAGAGGCTGGTTAGGCTGGGACTTGTTCACTCAAGTGTAGGAAGTGGAGGGGTGACCTTGTAGAGGTTTATAAAATCATGAGGGATACAGATAAGGTGAATAACAGGTGTCTTTTCCCGAGGGTGGGGGATTTCTAGGTAGGGGGCACATGTTTAAAGTGAGAGGAGAAAGATTAAAAAAAAGACTTGAGGGTCTTTGTTTTACGCAGAGAATAGTTTGTGCGAGAAATGCCCTTCCAGATGAAGTGGTGGATGCAGGTACAGTATAAAAGGTATTTGGTTGATGAATAGGAAAGTTTTGGATAAATATGGGTCAAGCACAGGCGGGTGGGACTAATTTAGTTTCAGATTATGGTCAGTATAGAATGAGTAGACTGAAGGGTCTGTTCTGTGCTATAAGACTCTACGACTCTATAACATTGAGCTGTAGAAATTATCCATCAACTTGTGACAATTCACAACTTCCAGCCTATCTCTTTCTTGTCACGAATTGCTTTGCTGTTCAAACAGCAATAAGAATCTGCACTTTGAACTATGCATTCTTTCTCCAACAAATTCTGACTTACTATTTTTCTTGTGTATCTTGAACAATACATAAAGTATCCTCAATATGTAACTTTATTTAAACCTGGAGATCATCTTTATGTAAGTATGCAGTCTGGTCAGATTTGTGCTATGATTATTAAATCTTTCCACAAATAGCTAGTTCCTGTCATTTGGGTTCTGTAGCCCTGCCCACCGACCTAGGAAAGTAGATAGGGACTATTTACAAATTAGAACACTGAAGGAAGGAGGAGCTTGGTAATCTATCATTACTTCCTAAATAGCCAGTGAAGGTACATAAATAAGGTTGTGAGGAAGGGCTCATACCCGAAACGTCAATTCTCCTTCTCTTTGGCTGCTGCCTGACCTGCTGCGCTTTTCCAGCAACACATTTTCAGCTCTGATCTCCAGCATCTGCAGTCCTCACTTTCTCATCAATAAGATTGTGCCAATTTTATCAATTGACATTAAAATCATGGAATGTGGGAGAATTGTTTCCTTCAATAAACTGCAAGCTCACTTTGAACTTTTATATCATAAAATGCATCATAACTATGTTTAGTTTATTATTCTATTGCAATTGAAAAGAAATTGGCCAATCTTTGTGCATTTTTTTGGGGAGATGAATCAGACGGGTCATGTGTTATTTTGGTCACATTAACATTTGCAGCATGACAATGCCTTTTCATGTGATACAAGACATTACATTATGTCCTGTGCAGTCTTTCTGAGCAGTTTCATAAAGCAATGGCCTTGAAAAAAAACCTAATTGTCCATAACTATATTACACTGTTCTGGCTTAAAGGCATTACATATCTGTCTTGTGTAAAATAAATGTAACATTATAAAATTGGATTGTCAGCACGGGTGTGAGCTGTCACCATTTTGAAATGTAATCAACATTTGACGCAAGGAAACAATATGTATTAAACTCCAGTACATCTGCCTAACTAGCCCAAATCATCTGTTTGATATTTAACATCCAGTAAGGTACCATTAAGACAGCAGTATCTGGATTCATGGGGAAAAATTGAGGATGATGACAAATGCAAGTAAATTATGTCAGTCCTAGAAAGATTTGGGGGAGGCAGGTATGACAATGCCATAGCTTTAACAGGTTACTTTGTCCTGTTTTTTTTTTACAAGAGATTGTAAGGCAGAAGTACCAAAAGGTTGGAACAATAGAAGCAGCCTGGATGGGTGTGGCTAGCTCTCACGAACAAGGAATGCTAGAGTTTTTTTTAGTTTTTAAGCAGTTGCTGTTGTGGGCTTGAAAAAGTAGA
Organism: Hemiscyllium ocellatum; assembly: GCF_020745735.1. Classification (NCBI taxonomy): domain Eukaryota; kingdom Metazoa; phylum Chordata; class Chondrichthyes; order Orectolobiformes; family Hemiscylliidae; genus Hemiscyllium; species Hemiscyllium ocellatum. Next base: position 69,505,602 of record NC_083403.1, read on the forward strand.
AGCTATTTTTCCCTCTCATGATTATAGCCAAAACGCTAGAGGGTTCTCTTCCTAGGCTGCTGGATTTCATGTGAGACAAAATCTGAATTTCCTTTTATACCAAAGGGTATATTTACAGAATATAACTATACTGGAACAATTAATTAGTAATAGTTACTTTATCAATTGTCCTGTCAGGTTTTCCAATAGAGTTAAGATCCTCTTCCTTTGGCTGTATTTTAAAGACAGTGTTTAAGTTAAATATGTTTTGCTTAATGTCAAGCACTTTGACCAGTCACATTGCTTCAGGAACTACAGCACTTTATGTCTGCCTATAAAAAAAGAAAAAAAGTTAACATCCAGGCTGCCTTAAAATATTTTGTTAAGCCTGATCTGGTCCATAACAAGGGGTAATGTGAATGGTAAAGATATGAAAAAAAAATTGATTTTTGGGGGTAATAAATTGCATTGTCTTAAATGCAGGGCTAACTTATACGCTATATTTTATGGTAAACACAAAAAGATGGTTAAAACTTCCTTTTCTCTCCCTAACTGCAGGCAATAGGGAATAGATTGGAAGAAAAGAGTTGAGAGTGCTGGAGGTCTGAAACTAAAAACAGAGAGTACTGGAGACATTCAGCAAATTCAGCAGTATCTCTGGAAAGAGAAACAGAATGAGAGAGACAGAGTTAACATTCTTAATACAATAGGACTCTCCTTCAGAAGTTGAAACATCAATTCTGTCTTTCTTCTCCACAGATATTGCCAAACTTACTGAATTCCTCCAACATTTTCTGCATTTACAGTAGGCATCTAGTTGCTTGCCTTCTATTAAAAATGCTGGCTATAAAGGCCTACCAAGCGGATCCCTCATATTACTGTAAAGTACTTTATTGTTGAGTTCAGGGTGAAATGCATTTTTTTTTCCCCTGGAAAGTGCTCAGAGAAAACAGTGCACAATTAGTGATGACCTTATGTCAAAACATCAAAGCAACAGACTTTGGAACATCTCCTTTATCCTTCAAGAATAACCCACTGACCTTGGTGTTTTCTTTTACAAAAAGACAATCTTTGTAAAACAAATCCAATTGTTTTCCTGAACAGTGAATGTGCAATTGTGTGTGCACTTTGAAGTTACTTTAAGGATAAGCATTTATACATCCATATTACCAATGCTACACAATTATGCATCTTTATAGAATAGTTTTCTTTTGATAACAGATGAACAATTGTGTTTATTAAGACACCTGGTTGATCGATCTTTCCATTTAAATAAAAACAAAACCAGAAATTGCTGGAAAGACTCAGTATCTGTGGAAATAAATGAGTATTAAAGTTTTGGGTCCAGTGACCCTTCTTCAGAACTGTTCTGCCACAGATGCTGCCAGACCTGAGCTTTTCCTGCAATTTCTGATTTTGTTTCTGTTTCTGATTTCCAACATTTTCAGTTCTTTCAGTTTTTATTCTTTCCATTTAAAACCTGATCCATAAATAAGATATTCAATTGACCGTCTCAGTGACTGGAAAAAAAATTTTGATTTTATGTTAGGACCCACGGAAGAGTGGAGTTACAGCAACAGTGCAAGCCTCCAGCCTGGAAATATTTGGAAATCGACAAACAATTCAACCATTGTTTAAAAGATATTTTACTATGTAAAAGGCTCTATATAAATACAAACTGCTGCCGCTGAGACTCTTTGATTCAGGACGATGGTAGAGGGAATCTGTTATAAGCCCTTCCCTCAGTTTGTAAACAGAGATGCAGAAAGGCAGTCTAAATTTAAACAGAAACTGCAACTATATGGATTGGTGAGGATCAGAAATTGAGTGCAGAAAAGGTGATAAGTTATTTCATTTTATTCAAGTACAGAATGAGATTGCAGTATTTATTTATCAGTACATAAACACAGTTTACACTGATTGAATTAAGTTAGTCTAATCATAACTACTGTTCTGTACATTCATTTACTGTGAAATTAAGTAGCTTTGTGACTGATACCTGGACTCACCCAACTGAGGGTTTTATTTTAATCTAGACAGCACCAGGATGAGTAGCTTATTTATTGTGGAATCTGCTGGATCTACATGCCATTGAGTTCAATGAATTGAAAATCATGTGAGCTCTACCACCTTTACCAGATCACTGCTCAGGAAAGGAAGAAACTTAACCTCAAAACTTTTCTTTTTCAGATCACTTTTGAGCATATTGGAAAGACATTCACAGAAAGACAGAAATATCTAGTTCAGATCATAAGGTGAACTTAATAGTCCATCCCCGGGTTAGACAATGGTCTAAGTCATTAATATGCAATGTGAGTCTAATCCAGCAATGTAAAGTGTGTCAGATTTATTTATAGCAAACGCTGATGACTGTGAATCTAAGAAGATACTCACAACTGGTAGGATCTGAAGCCCTTTGGGATAAAGAGAAATTGCAATTCCTGAAAAATTTCCATAAGGAAATGGCTGTCATTAATTTTTATGCAAATTAACCCAGCTGGAATTGGTTACCTTTGCTGAACAACTTCCTTGGGGCCTTGCAAAGGCTAAACACAGTAAATAACTTAGTTCCTAGCTGATTAAGTCCAACTAAATCTAATGATGGCCAACTATAATTTTTAGGACAGCCTGGGAGCACTCTTTCCATGTTCCTGAAGCTTTTTTGTAATTTAATGAAGTGCGCATAAGACTTGCCTGTGTGTGTCAAGCACATCCAACTACATGCCCCACCCTTAGTGACCCAAAGGCAGGATTAGAGTGAGCAGTACTTTCACTTGAAGCCAGTGAATTCAGGCTTCAACTAACCTCACTCCTCCAACCCCTGTCTAATTCAGCCCCACAAATGACATTCTTACAATTTTTAAAAATGTCATTCAGGCTTTAAGGACTTAATAGTTACACTGCTCTCTGACAAAAGCAATTGTGATGGGAGGAGAAAGCAAATGGAAATAATGGAAGTGTTAACAGACCCATGTCAGCTGTAAGCAGGGATTGTTAAATCAAGATAAGAGCTTTCACATATGTAGTCTATATTATGTAGTTTGTAAAATTACATTTCTAGAAAACCCTTGTAAAACACTCAACAAGATTCAAGTCAAAACACTATTTTTATTAATGCTAAAAATAAACATTGTAAAATCCAAAGAATAAATCATCAATATGCATAAATCACTTTTACAGTGACTTGACTTAGTAAACTCATTCTCTGTACATACACTGCATCATGTATGCACTACAGAGCAATATACATAATGTTACTGTAATGTTTACCTCCTGTAAGTCGAATGGCCTCTGGATTCGGAAGGGACTGAAAACTGCTCTTTGACATTGGAAAGTAAAGAGGTTTAAGATTGTAACAAATATAAACTGATGTCTATCATGAAACGGATAATAATTTGGGAACAATGAAGTATTGTGCATAATGATAGGCTGCTAAGTGATTTGGCAATGCATTTTTGTAATCCCTGGATTACACGTGTTTCATTATAAAACAATGACACTTTATTCCCTTCATATAGATGTAGAAAGGAGAACACAAAGCATTATTCAATTGTTAAAAATATGATATAAAGGCATATTCTGAGTAAATTTAGAATGAAATTAGTTCTATAATAATTTAATTTTACATTCTGCATTCTTCATCTCGTATGAAGCATTAAAAATTAACTCAAAACTTAAATTTTAACATTTTCAATAACCTGAAAACAACACAGCCAGGGGAACAACATCTTTGTTTCTTTTCTACAGACAATTTATAATGACTTTAATCAGTGATTGGTTACATGATACATCCACAATACCTGTGTCTTTCAGATAAACACCCACAATCTTCAAACTAAACATTGCCATTCAACTTTGGACTGAATCTTTAGTTTGCTCTAAAAGCCCCAATTGTGCAACACCATTAGACAGACCACAGAGAACTGGAAGACTGTTCCACATCCCTCAATTGGTTCACTGGTTGGACTGGGACAAAATGCGGACTGCAGATGCTGGAGATCAGAGTCAAAAAGTGTGGTACTGAAAAAGCACATTGGAGGTCAGGCAGCATCCGAGGAGCAGGGGAATTGACATTTAGGGCAATCCTGATAAAGGGTTTATGCATGAAACGTCAACTCTCCTGCTCCTCAGGTGCTGCCTGACCTGCTGTGCTTTTCAGTTGTATGTCAGTTGTAGCAGTGAGTGACCCAAAGGCAGGATTAGAGTGAGCAGGACTTCCACTTGAAGGTGGGATAACTAGCCACGTGCACATGTTGGACATACAATTAGATATGGTCGATGGGCTCAGCCAACTGTGCAGAGGGTGCACAGGAAGACACTGACCCTGCTGTTGCATCATGGGATCAAAAGTCCACGCACCTTATTTAAATAGCATCCACTCCCTGCAGTACCATCACTCTGCCTGTCCAAGAGGAGGATTTTGAACTGGTGCTCTCACCTCCTGCCAACTTGAGAATCCTAATCACCTACTAACACCCACTCAAAAGTGAACAACGTGGTTCAGTGCAGAGAAAAGAGCGACCTCACATCTTAGTGATGCCACCCGTCAACTTCTCTAGTTAATCAGGGAATGGCAGAAGATCTTGTTCCCCAGCAATGGCAGCAGGAGAACCTCCTTCTTGACAAAGGTAACCTTGATAGAGATTGCAGTGAAAACTAACAGCCATGGGGTCCAAAAAGAAAGTTAGCCAAAGTTAAAAAGCTCAACAACTTTGTGTGCTCGGCAGCAGTAAGTAACACTGTAGTCACTGCAAAGTGCCACTCATAATGGCACTGAGCAATGTAAATGTGAATAGTGTGTTGTGCCAGGCAGGAGTTTGGGTGCTACACTTTGGCAACTGAGCGAACTTGTGCACTGATTGTACAGGAGCTGAGAAAGTTGCAACAGTCGCAGGAGGCTGTGTAGGACACTTTAATAGGGAAGTGAGAAACATGGAGTTGTGGATATTTCATGCAACTATCGAGAGCATTCACATGTTAAGTAGTTTTGCACACTCCCGCCCTGCCTATAATTTTCATGGCCTTGAAGAGTCTGTGAGTCATCTTTATGTCAACTATTTTAGGTTTTGGCCTCACTTGATTATATTGGTTCCCAGGTTCCCTCGGAAAGGGAGGGGACAGTGTCCACTGCTTCAAGTCTTGCTTGAGCACCCCCCCCAAAAAAAGACATTTTGATTTAAATTTGTAACTTCTGTTTATGATCCAGACTTTTCTTACAATGCCCTTCATGAGCTGTTACTTAATTTTTGTTTTTGCTTAATTTGGTCAATTGGTTCTTATTTTAAAATTCCATTCTCTTGAATGGATTTGCTGTCCTTTGAGATGATACTCAATTCCTCATCTACCTGCAGGATAAAGATTTTGTAACATGAAGCATCACCTGAAGACAAGTGGCAATATCCCTGATCCTGGAGAGGAAGGTGCAATGGAACTGGTTGGGGAGCAGAGTGGATACTTAGTTGAAAACAATAAGACAACAATGTCAACGCACGAGAGTGAGAGCTCTCCAATCTGATGTCATGCCATCCTGAAGAGCAACGTAGCAGTATGCTGGGAAATGGGAATGTGATTAGCCTCTAGCTAATTCTTTGCATACCCCACTACAGGTCCAGACAGTCAGCAGACATGTCACCCAGCAGTCTTGCAACAAGACTGAACCCTAAATCTGAAGCTGATGACATGTACCTCTCAGAGATCATCACTGCATCATTCCCCCATAGATTCTAGTTACTCAAGTAGGATACCTTTGTGATTAGACTTGGGGGTCACCCACCACCAAACATTCCATCCAATGTGAAACTGAGGTCCCTCACAGTCAGAGGACTGTTTCAGACCTGGCACATTTGCGTCTGGATGTGGATGTACAAAATCTGCTAGAGATTTGCAAAGACAGACAAGCGATTATCTGGCAGATATTCTAAAGGATGTGAGCACCTTGAGCATACAGTGAAGGAGATGGTCCAAGTCAGGAGTTCTATCTTGACTGCAAAAATGTAAGCACATTATTTCCTCTATGGGAAATGTGGGATCGCAGTGGAGATCCAGGTCTGGTATGCGCTCAGATCTGTATTCTGTGACTCTGGCAATGGGCTCTAAACATCACTGGCTATATGTGAGGGGGGAGGGGTACATGATACTTCCAGATACCCCTTCACATCCTAGTGTCAAAGAATTGGTATTGTGCACCAGCAAGGAGGAGGTCTGCTGACTGAGAATCTACTAATCCCTGGGAAGGGAATACACTTCAGCAGGATTCATTTTCAGATGTCATGAACCAGATGGCACATCGATGGATCAAAACATCTTTCAATTTATATCTGCTGCTGTCTCTCTGCTGGGAGCTCTTAGTACCACCTCGGTGCAATCAATTGCCCCTGTATGTGTGGAAATCCAGCAATGGAGCAGAAGTCAACAGCACTGGCTGCCTGATTCTCTGAGTCTGTAGTGAACCCATAGGATCATCAGCTTTTTTGAGCTCTCTTATGCATCTGTGGATGGCCAGCTCAGAGATTCCACACAATCCCCCCAAGTAGCCCTGGAACAGTCCGGTGACATCGCAAATCAAGGTCATGATGAATTCAAAGGCTACTGACCTCGAAGAACCTCTCAATTCCATGGTGTTAGGTTGTCCTGCAGGAGGTGATACCAGTCAATAAGTGGCAACTGTGATATCCTCAGCCATCCTTAATAGTGAAAGTATTTACTCTATCTGCAGCATATTCAGATATGTCCCAAACGTGCAAGCCCCGGTTGCCAACATCCTGAGTTTCCTGACCCTCTTGCTGTTACCCCTTTTGGCCATTACTGTGCCTGCCCCTGGCTCCTCCATGGCTGCTGCACTACTCCAGCTCCATAGTATCAAAAAGCTCTGGATGCAGGAGCACCTCCCCCCGCCTCCGCTGTCTGCCTGAAGTGAATTGCAGGTAGAAGACTGGCAAAGGGCTGGTCAGAATGGTCTAGTCAGAACAGTCTATTTCACCCTTCTTCCTGAGTAATGTGAACTAATGGGGAGCCCACTGCCATGCATCAAATGCACCCCAATCTCCAGCTAGACCCACATGAATGTCTCATGATGGCCTTGAACCGATCTCCAGCTGCCACTTCCTGTGTCACTGTTTTATGTTACTGGACACTTCCAACCTGACAGTGGAGCTGCAAGCCATCACTCTTTACTGTCCCTCAATCACCCTCTATCGCCATAGCCCTTTGGTTTTCGATCTTCGAGCAGTACACCATTGCTACTACATCACTGTCTGCCATCTTGGATCTGCCAACCCCAATCGCCAAGATTAGACTGGTGCTGGAAAACCACAGGGCAGGCAGCATCCGAGGTGCAGAAAAAGCCCTTCATCAGGAATGAGGCTGGGAGCCTCTGGGGTGGAGAGATAAATGAGAGGTGGGGTGGGGTTGGGGAGAAGATAGCTAAGAGTGCAATAGGTGGGGATGAAGGTGATAGGTCAGAGAGGAGGGTGAAGCAGACAGCTGGAAAGGAAGATTGGCAGGAAGGACAGGTCATGAGGATGATGCTGAGCTGGCAGGTTGGAACTGGGGTAAGGTGGAGGGAGGGGAAATGAGGAAACTGGTGAAGTCCACAGTGATGCCCTGGGGTTGAAGTGTTCCGAGGCAGAAGATGAGGCGTTCTTCCTCCAGGCATTGGGCAGTGAGGGAGTTGTGGTGGAGGAGGCCCAGGACCTGCATGTCCTTGGCAGAGTGGGAGGGGGAGTTGAAATGTTTGGCCATGGGGCGGTGGATATGATTGGTGCGGGTGTCCTAGAGATGTTCCCTAAAGCATTCTGTGAGAGGGCGTCCAGTCTCCCCAAATGGGGACCGCATCAGGAGCAATGGATGCAATAAATGACATTCGTGGAAGTGCAGGTGAAACTTTGATGGATGTGGAAGGCTCCTTTGTGCCTTGGATGGAGGTGAAGAGGGGGGTGTGGGCGCAGGTTTTGCAATTCCTGTGGTGGCAGGGCAAGGTGCCAGGAGGGGAGGGTGGGTTGTTGGAGGGCGTGGACCTGACCAAGTAGTCACGGCGGAAAGTGGATAGGGATGGGGAGGGAAATATATCCCTGGTCATGGGGTCTGTTTGTAAGTGGCAGAAATGTTGGCAGATGTGGTTTATGTGGAGGTTGGTGAGGTGGAAGGTGCAGACAGGGGAGTTCTGTCCTTGTTGCGGTTGGAGGGATGGTGTTTGAGGGCGGAAGTGTGGGATATGGGTGAGATACGTTGGAGGGAATCTTCAACCATGTGGGAGGGGATGCTGCCTGACCTACTGTACTTTTCCAGCACCACTCTAATCTGGACTCTGATCTTCAACATCTGCAGTGCTCACTTTCGCCAAGCCCAATTGCCATCATGCAACCCTCCTGGCCTCTGATCCTATGCCCTTGCACCCTTGACCCGCCAACCATCATCTTCAATACTCCCCTCTTGACTAGCCCTCAGTTATCCTCAATACTCCCCAAATTCACATTGCCCTCCCCTCAATCATAGTTGATCTTTTCTGAAGCATTCTTGATCTGCCTTCAATGGAGACTTATCTTCCTTCCAGCTCCCTCCTTCTGTTCTCACAATGGTTTCCATTCCACAGAAAGCCAAGTTCCTGCCTGCCCAGATAGCCGTTATCCTGAACTCAGTGCAACTCTTTAATTTTCTTCACACGACCATAAAACTCTAAATACAAGAGAAGCAACTCCTACTCATCCAAATCTATCAGGAAAACTACCTCAGCTAAAGCATACCACCTTGAAACACTCAAATCTGAAAACAAGTGTTACTCGTTTGCTGTTGACCTAACTGCAAATGTACAATGTAAATGGTGCCCATGCATTTTAAGAGAATGCATTACATATTTATGCAACAAAAATAGATTCCTACCGAGTGTCATCATGAACCAGGGAAGGTGACGGTCTAATGATATTATCACTGGACTGTTAATTCAGGAAACATTCGGAAGACAAGAGTTTGAAACCTGCCGTGACAGATGGTGGAATTTGAACTCAATAACAATCTGTAAGTAAGAGTCTAATGAGCCGATTGTTGGGGAGAAACCATCTGGTTCACCAATGTTCTTTGGGGAAGGACTACCTACATCTAACTTCACAGCAACTGATCGATTCTTAACTGTCCTCTAGGCGATTAGGGATGGACAATAAATGCTGACCTAGCCAACAATACCCTCATCCTGTGAATGAATTAAAAAAAAAGCAAGGTCCACTTTTAGTCATTCATCTACTTAATTCATAAATTTCATCCCGCAGTCTGGAAGCCGATATTTCAGCTTGCATATCGTTAAGTGTGTCCTGCCGGTTTCATTTCTTGCTTCTGCGAGTTCCACAAAATGTCACCCACTATCATCCACTTGATCTATTGTACAGTCAAAACGAGGCCCTAAATTTTTCGAGAGTAAACTGATCCAAGCGATGTTGTGTTGCAAACATTCGCGTCGAGTTTTGATACTGTTCAAAATAAAATTCTTCGAGCTTGGCCTGCTTTGTGACCAGAATAATTCGGTTACCAAAGCACCATTGCCAAGGAGAAACAGCATTTCATTCTATTAGAGATCTGCTGTGTCTGCACAATCACAACAATGCAAACTATTCAGTTCTCCTTCTGCTCAAAACTTGTGAAATGCATAAGTTGTGCAGTAATCACAAACCATACAATCAACTGAGTGCTTATTCCATCATTCCATTTTGAAGCATCAGTTTCACATGACACGTGAGTCTACCGACAACAATATTTAAAGTGATGGATTATTTCCATTGTAAAGCAATTGCTCCTTCAAGGACAAAGCACCCAGCTTGTAGAGTATTCAATGTTTAGAAAACGAGGGAAAAAAAATTAACATTTCATAAATGGTTCAATTTAATCAGAATGGGCATTTAATAGATAATGAGTTAATTCAGAAAACAGTTCCAACAATGAATTAAATAAAAGAATTGTGGATGCTGGAAATCTAAAAAGAAACACAAACTGCCAAGAACCTCAGCAGGTCTGGCAGAACTGTAGGCCTTTTTCAGACTTGCAGCTTTGAAAATGGATGATTGAATTCAAAACATTAAAGTTTGTTTTCTTTAAACAACGGCTGTCAGACTTGCTGAGTTTCTCCAGCAATTTCTGTTTCTTGTTCCAACAATTAAATGTTGCTTTCGCTACAACATTTGAGGGTAGTTAAAAAGAGATATTGGGTTAGGAATTCAGGAGCACGTGGTTTTTGAGTAGGGTGACCGAAGCACCAGTTGTCTAATTAAACCTCAAAAGCAAACTGAGATGTTGGTTTAACAGGTATAAAACTCTTAAAAGATTGTAACTTTGGTTTCCAAGAAGTAGCAAACAAACATCAGCTCTACAGAAAAAAGTTATTGAACTTGAAAATTAATTCTCTTTTTCTCTCCACAAATGCTGCCAGACCTGCAAAATTTCTTCAGCATTGTGTTTGTATTTCAAAATTTCCAGCATCTGCAACACTGCTTTTGTAAGACTAAAAGTCTGCTATGAATGTGAAATATTGTATCAATTGCAACAAGAACTAAACTGTTAAACTAATTGTATACTACCCATTTTTTTTGTATATGAAAATGTACAAGTTAGAAAATAACAACATTTAAAGTTCTTGTACCAAGTGAACCTAATAGAAAGCTGCCTTTGCAGCTTTTAAAGCAGGGTTGAAGGTCATCATGAACAGGTTGAGCTTGAGGCCATGAGTCTGACTGGGATAATTAGATTACTTACAGTGTGGAAACAGGCCCTTCAGCCCAACAAGTCCACACCGACCCTCCAAACAGCAACCCACCCAGACCCATTCCCCTACATTTACCCCTTTACCTAACACTATGGGCAATTTAGCATGGCCACTTTACCTAACCTGCACATTTTTGGAGTGTGGGAGGAAACCAGTGCACCTGGAGGAAATCCACACAAACAGGGGGAGAATGTGCAAACTCCACACAGTTGCCTGAGGCAGGAATTGAACCCAGGTCTCTAGTGCTGTGAGGTAGCAGTGCTAACCACTGAGCCACAGTGCCGCCCAGCTAAATGCTCCTTAGTCCATTTACTCCTTTCAGAATGCTAACTTTCCTTTTACAACATTTTCCATGAAGAACTAAATGCAATTCATTCAGTTAGCCTTCCTGACAATCTGCTGCAGCTTTTGATCATCCTCTTTGTGAAGAAATATCTCCTGACATCTTTCCTAAACCGTCATTCAAAAGCCTGTCCTCACGCCCTGTTAGCTTTGTTGAGCCACCAGCACAGCATGTGGTATAAGTCCAAAAATAATCATTAATACTAATTAATAAAATGGAAATTCCACTTGGAAAAATGTTATGTCGTCGCCCTGCCTTGCCCTGGGAGCTAATATGACAGTGGTGTCATAGATTTGGAGACAGAAACTTTGACAATGAACTTCTCCATGGAAATGATGTGTTGTTTTATCTGCAATTACTCACTGGCAGCATGAAATCACTCTATATTTCAAAGAGTAACTACTAATTTCACGTGCATTGAACGTCCTATGCAATTTTATATATTGTGTACAGTAGCTTCAAAGCAGACTGATAAAATAGATAAATATTGTATTTATTTTACTAATTTTTAAAAGTTTAATTTAATTTAAACAAAATGAAGGAGGATAAATGAGTAAAATGTATACTGTTCTAATCACAGGTCTCTTGATTTCCTATGACTATCTGTTGCACATCAATCATCTAAATACGCCTAAATAAAGCAGCCCTTTTATTCTTTAGAGTATGCAAAATCCACCAAGCTTGAAAACAATGAGAATATGGCCCAGGTGAACACCAAACATAGCTTGGCCACATCTTACAATGCAAATAATTCAGAATAATTTCATCTTCTCTGGGGAATTGGTGAGATTTTGCTAAGACTGCAGAAAACAAACTGCCAAAGATAGCGTTCTGTAACTATGAAATATAGAAGCAACACACTGTTTTTTCAGAGGTCAAAACTGCACACAATTTGCTCTAAAATGATTGCTTGTGTAACTCAATACTTCTGTGAATCCCAAGAGCTGACTTGTGGTTCAGACAGCATGCACTTATCCATCAAATGGGGCTGAAATGGAAGCCTCACACAGGATATAGATTTTCTAAGTACATTGAGATTTTTATTATCATCATCACATTCAGGATGTAAATCGATGCACATGGAGGCTATGGTCGACTTCAGCATGTCAAAAACAGCATTAATGAGCATGACTACCACGAACATTATTATGGTCTATTTTAGAGGAAAAGACAATGATTGAAATATTGTTATAGTGTTGTTCAAGTCAAAAAATAGCATTTGTTCTGCAGAATTCTATATAAGAGTACCAATAATGCCTTGGTGAATCTGCATTGGTTTAATAAATAAACGTCCATACCATGTCCTATCTTTCAAAACAAAATTGAAATTAATGGGTAGAAACTTGGATGGTAGCACAAAATGGATCTTACTTGATTGGTCAACTATTATATACATTGCCTGATATGCACACTGACAGACCACAACAGAAATGAATAATAATAATAATAATTAACAATAATGATATAAAGGCAATTGCTCAATACCATTAGTTTGCACCACAATGAGATGATCTTCCATTCACTTAGCCATTAGCAATGAAGATATGAAATTAATATCCAAAATGCTGGAGAGCTCCAACCTTCCTCTGGAGGTTCTACACACACTGATTGGCGTGCCAACACATTGACTACCACTTTCAGAAGTCGATGCTATGCACAGACAAAGGTCGATAAAACAAAGAAAAGTAGCGTGTTGTAGGAGAGTTTTATTTGGCAGAAAAGCTAACTTTTCATCCTTTGCAAGTTAATTCTAGCAGCTGTGTAAATTGAGGAAGTCAACATGGTCAACTTGAGATACAATGGAGTTGGATTGCGATAGTAATACAAAGAAAATAAGTAATCAGATTTCCTGGCATCATTATGCATAATCAATAAAATAAAAATAAAATCTCAAACGATTGCATAATTGTAAATACTTCAGCATATAAAAAGCTACAACACATTCCAAAAGGCACATCTCCTAAATGGACTGAATAAAAATGAAAAGGTCTATTGGCACTCTGTATTTCGCATTAATATCCATAGATCATATATTGTCAAGTTGGGCTCATTCAAATCTCCAGCATTTACATACCATTTCTGAGCTTTGTACAGTAAGGGTTTGGGCTGCTTTAGTCAATATGTTCTGAAGCCTGTGGAACTGTGTCTTTTCTTCTTAATTTTATCCCACAATTACTTTCTCTTGCCAGCTTTTTAGCAAACTGCTCTTCACTGTTCCAAGAACTGAAGCCAAATAAAAAATCCATCCTGCAATTATAATACTCTGAGATTTCTTCATATCTCAGGTATGCTGCATAAAAAAAACTCAATAGTTTTGAATGAGGATTGGCCAAAAGTCTACACAAGCAATATCCCAGAATGATTAGTGGAAATCCATCGAATACCAAAGTTCCTAGTCACTCTGGCAATGGTGGAAGACCATACCGTACACGTTAACACAGACTCTCTGATCCAGAGAGATTCCCCCCCCCCGCCCCCAACAAGGGTTATGCATCCTTTCCTACCCCTTACAAAATGGGCATAAAATCGCTCAATTTTGGAGGGCTGGTTTGCATTGTAAACCACAGTACCACTAATCGATGGGCATCTGTTTTTGGCTCTTGAATTAACCCCAAGTCTTTCCTGCACTTGCCAACCAGCTCTAACAGTACCATGTCAAAAAGGCCATCAACAACACTTAGCCTGCATATATTTAGTTGGTTGCTATCAACATTAAGAGAATTAAGTTAGATATTCGATACTTAAAAATATACAATTCTGGGATAGGAAGGATTGATACTTAAGCACAACCACTAAATCACAAAATAAGAGCATTTTCAAAGCAGGAACAGTTGTGTCCACATACAGGCAAGGGCGTATTCTGAAAATATGTACAACCCAAAACTATTAAATAATACCTTGATGCTTTCTCTTTTTCTGAATAACAGAAACAAAGAATGCATTTCAGAGAATGCTGTCATTACATCCATTCATTCAGGTAAGCACGCCAATTGCTGTTGAAGTTAAATACATCATCTCATTTAGTGTGTTTAAGACAAATGTTGAGGTTCTATTGTTGCTGTTGGTGATCCTAGATTGTTCTATAGAATACTCACATTTAATACAAACTAAAAGTTTAATCATGATAAATGCAGTATCAGCTATCATACAAACATTTCCTCATGAGCAAATTGTTTCAGTTAAGACAAAAGGAAAAATGCCATGCACTCTCAAAATCTGAAAGGAGAATGGAAAATTCTTGTAATATTTATGAGCTCTGACAGAGTCTGTGGAAGGATGCATCTTCACAGACACTACCAAATCAGATTAATCTTATTCGCTTCCCTTTAAGCCAAGATTTGGAAAATTGTTGTTAATGGCTTTTCCACAAATGGAAATCCTGTTAATCCAACAATGTTCCTTTAAAATAACGTGAACATGCATGTAGGAATCCAGAATTAAAATGTAATCAGTGCAACCATCTGTCCCTTCAGAGAATTAAATTATACAAGATCAGGGGAGAGTTATCTGTTTTCTCTGCTAAACACTGCTGTTTATTTTAGATCAAGGGGAGTTTCTTTTTATGAAAAACTACAATGGGGTGTATTCAGTTTATTGAATTTGCATAAGGTTTGCTTAGATTCCTGACGAGTGTTTCTAAACTTGAAAGTAAAATTCAATGATTAACACTGAGATACACAATGGGATACAACAATGCTCAGGAAGCAACCAAACAGATGCCATCAACCTCACTTCACCTCACCATCCCTCCTTAAGATCCTGTAAGAACTGCATTGGGATGATATAGGACTAGGTTGCCTCAGGTAGTGATGGGAATCAATGGGTGGGAGGTTTGCTAGGGTTGTATTAAATTAGTACTGGCATAAAACGAGGCAGTCTTTAACAAAGTATTCTTTAAGCATGTGTAAAGTTCTTGGTTCAAGAGTTAATAGCATCTGTTCAGTGTGAGCTATGCCTGGGGCCCAGCATGCCTGCAGTGGAATTTTTAGATCAGTTTTGTTCCAGGAATTGACCTGGCTGAAAATATCCCACTAAATTGACAACACTCCTTGAACAAGAATTTGTACTTATGCTGAGAGGCATCTATTTTCTTTGGAGTTTGCATTTCAGTGCTGAATAATAAATTATTTTCCTTTCCAGTCAAGCTTCCTGTGTTATTATATTGGCAACAAGGGTAAGAAAAGGTTTTGGATAGCTTTGCCTTTCATTGGACTGTGATGAGGAAATATCGAAAATACCATTGTTGTTGGGAAATCGAAACCGTATGGTGCAGATGTGGAGGAATGGCCCCAGTACATCGAAAGAATAGTGAAGGCCATCACCACAAAAAGTCATCTTCCTGGATGGAAAAAAAACACAGACTCAAGGGGATGTCTTGTGGTGCAATGGTAGTGTCCCTACCCCTGGACCTGAAGGCCCAGCTTCAAGTCTCACCTTCTCCAGAGGGGTGAAGTAACATCTTTGAGCAGGTTGATTTGAAACAATTGGGTTAAATTAATTAAAAAGCAGATGTAATGGGGTCTTGTTTTGTACAGCGGTAAAGTCCCTACCCCTGGACCAAGGGGTCTGGATTCAAGACTCAACTGCTCCAGAGAAGTGCAATAACATCTTTGATCAGGTTGATTTGAAAAATAGGTTTGTAAAAAAAAATCCATTTCCAACTCCATTTTGATTTAGTTTCTTTCCAAACTCCCTACCCATCCCTCACTTTGATGGCTTGCATTACCCAAGAGGAGCTGCTGGCCAATTGGAGCCTGGAATCTTGGTCACTCCACCACCCCATGGAGGAGGTCATGGTTGTTGGAAGAGCATTACTGGAATTTCAGGATTAAGGGGCACTCTGAGTAAGGTTGTTGCAGGGGACAGAGTGATAGGGTGAGAGTGAGGGGTGCTGGGGATTCGTGAGGCAATGAATTGAGTATTGGAGGAAAGGACAGTGACACCCAGCGGACCCTGGATATCCACTCCCTTGATCAGGTTCTGATTGCTTTTGCGTTGTTTTGTAGAATATAGATTTATAAACACTTTGGATTTGTCTGCTTCATTAACTAAGTAAGTTGAGAACAGAGAAAAAAAAATTCCCAGTTTGTACAATGCACTTCCAGTAAGAACATCACCACGTTGGAGGACAGATCAGATATTTGGAGCTGCACCATTCTAATTATTTAAAATTAACAGTCAGGAAACTGTGAGCAAGTGCCAAAATTTTCACTGTGACTCCAGGAGGTGATGAAAAGCAGGCAATTACCTTCTTAGTGTCAATGTCACAAGATGTAAAATATTCTACTCCAATGATAAGCCTCAGGCAAAATTTTAGGATAATTCCTTAATACATCAGCATGACACTTACTATTTTCCACAGCAGGTCATCCTTGTGGTGAGTGAGTTTGCAAACTTAGCAAATCAGCTACAATTTCTTTTTGTCGGTTTTAGATCCATAGCCATTGGTAATTGGGTAGGAATTCACCAACTCACCGTGAATAATACAAGTCTGGTTACAATTCAAAAATAAGAATGTCTACATTTTAAAATTCTTTTGAGCTGTGGCTGGGTGCTTTAATTTTCACTGTTAGCAGTCTGCTTCCCCCAGACTGCAGACAATACTGTAAAGATCACCTCAAATGAATCATTTCAAGTACAAAGTGGATCAGAAGTATATTTTTGATAGTGTACACGTAGATCATCTCATACTGTACTAAACATGTGAGTAGCTTGTTGAATCTTTCCTGACTTCCAGACTCTTGAATCTGAGCTGTCTACATTTCTCCTTTAGTGCACCAAGCTATTTTTGATGTGTTGTAGTCTTTTTTAAGTTGTGTTATCATCTCTTCCTCCAATCAGGTTTTCGCCCATTCCACAGCACCAAATAGCCCATGCAAAGACAAACAACGTTTTCTGCTACTATGGTATATTATTCCATTTCATCTTCTTTAACTGTTCCATAGCCTTCTTGTGTGAATTACAAGTTCTTTTTTCCATTGCCCCTTACTATGTTCTAACTGCAAGAAACCGCCTGTGCTTGGATCCACTTATATCTACCTAATCAGAGCGTCAAAATCTCCAGCAGTGGCATATCTTTTCAACTTGGAAGCATTCCTTCTGGATTTCCTCAGGGTTCCTCTCTTAACTATTTTGTTTGTGATTCATGTGCTGTTCTTTGGTCCCATCATTAAACAATGTCACATGCAAACCTGTGACACCCAGCTCCAGCTTCTTTTTCCTCTATTGCTCTATATTGTCCAAAATTGAGATCATGCTTAACCAGTCTATGCTTGCAATCTTCAGACAAGTATATCCATCATTAAATGTGATTCTACTTTTGTAAATTATTTAGTAAATAATCTGATCTATGCTAAAAGTCACACTAGAAACCAATCATAAACTGGACTTGCAGGGTGATGCTTTTATGCTGGTTAGAAGCTGCTTACAACTGTACTCAGGACCCTGTTTTACATAGCTGAAAGGAATTTGAGTATATGTGGCATCTTTCTCATGAGTGAAAGGGGTCACAGACACTACCGATCACTGCTGCATCCCCAAGGCAATACCCTGACCAATCAGAATCTACATGTCTGGTCTGAGAATTAAGATTGACAGTTAACGGTTTGTGCTTATCTCCATTGTAAAGACGACCCAACCGAACAGCACCATCTTCTCATGTTATATAAAATGGTGTCCCTTTGTTCAAGTCGGTTTCTTGCATGAGTTCTGGTGAGTGCAAGATAAAGTGATTCAACTTCTTCCGCTATTAGCATTAATTAAATTCTGTACTACCAAACAATGATTTAAATATTAACTTACATTTTATAATATTGTCCTCATTGGGCCTTCACTTCTGATCCAGCTAATTTACTTCTGAAGTTCTCAGTCATTCCTTTGTCACCTCCAGATTCCATCATCACAATGCTTTCCTGGATGGTGTCCAATTTTATTAACTGTTACAAATTTCAGATCATTCAAAATGTTGCTGCCTGCATCTTATCCCTCTCCAAGGTACACATGGTGGTCCTAATCATCTTTCCTGATCTAATTTGTCTCCTGATGCCTCAATTCTCAAATTTATAATGATAATTGTCTTTGAAATCCTCCATGTCTCTCCCATAACCTCCTCTAACCATATTGTTTCTCTAGTTTCTCTGTTACTCTGACTCCATTTTCTCATGCAAACCACCCCCCTCCACCCCCCCTTTATAATCAATCGCCATCCATGTATTCCGCCACCAGATGCCTGGTCTTAGGAGTTCCTCCCAGACTTTTCTGCGTTTAACAACTTTCATAAAGCTCAGCAGGATTTCAGGTCAATGCCATAAATGTTCTTTCTTTAGCTCATTGCGCAAGTTCCTAAGGATATTTCCTCAAGCATTGACTGACATTCCTTCTATAAAGTGCCTTGGACAATTTTTGATGTTAAAGGTACCAAATAAAATTGAGTTAATATTTTTAGAAAGTTACCACATAAATTACTGGTTTCATGGGAATTAATCCACTTGTAGCTTTTAACATAAACTATAGCATAATTGTTCTGTTTCAAAGACTGGGACATCATGAGAGGCTTTGTATTTAGCATACTATTATTTGCCACAAGTACATCTCTGTTTGTCTCCAGGGATTGCTACATTACCAGACATCTGGCATGTTGCATTTAATCCCAATTTGTAAGAAGCACGTACTCTCTTCTGGGAGTGGGTTATAGTGCTAAGTCAGGGAAAATTGCCTGAATGAAACCTGAAATTTAACACTCATTTCACCTACAAATCTAACAGCTTGCAAACAAGATTTCAACTCATCAGTTGGAGGTGAACTTCTCGCCCTTTATTCATTGCTCTGAAGATATTTTATTGCATCAATTGTTCTCGACTTCAGCTTCATTTATCACAAGGTGAGGTATAGAAATATTCAAACAAGCAATCACCTCAAATCACAGGCTAACTTATATTCCATGAATCATTTTGAAGTACAGCTTCTATTGTTGTGCTTAGCAATGTTCATTTCATAGCATTGATGAAAAGTGACATGAGGTAAGTGTGTCTCTGGTGATAAACAGTCAACAGAAAGACTGCCATGTTCCACCATTGAATTGACTCACAGCATATTCAGTAAATCTAATTGAATGGAAGATTGGGACGTCATGTTGCGGCTGTACAGGAGATTGGTTAGGCCACTGTTGGAATATTGCGTGCAATTCTGGTCTCCTTCCTATCGGAAAGATGTTGCGAAACTTGAAAGGGTTCAGAAAAGATTTACAAGGTTGTTGCCAGGTTTGGAGGATTTGAGCTATAGGGAAACATTGATTAGGCTAGGGCTGTCTTCTTTGGAGCATCGGAGACTGAGGGGTGACCTTATAAAAGTTTATAAAACCATGAGGGGCATGGATAGCGTAAATAGGCAAAGTCTATTCCCTGGGGTGGGGGAGATCAGAACTAGAGGGCATAGGTTTAGGGTGGAGGGGAAAGATATAAAAGAGACCTAAAGGGCAACCTTTTCAAACAGAGGATGGTACATGTATGGAATGAGCTGCCAGTGGAAGTGGTGGAGGCTGGTACAATTGTAATATTTAAAAAGGCATCTGGACAGGTATATGAATAGGAAGGATTTGGAGGAATATGGGCCAGGTGCTGGCTGGTGGGACTAGATTGGGTTGAGATATCTGGTCGGCATAGAGAAGTTGGACCAAAAAGTTTATTTCCATGCTGCACATTTCTAAGACTCTATATATAACTGTATATAACTAATTTTAACTGAATAAGTAAATATAACTGAACAAGGTTAATGAGCTTATGAGACATTGGAGCCATCAGGGAGGGGAAACATTTCCTGGATCCTGAGATTTGGTCAGTATTTGGTTCTGGGACTGGACAGTGTGATTACAAATGAAGCAGGTCAGAGTACCCAAAAGACAGTAATTCAAGAAACTCAGCCTTTGCAATCTGCAACAAGGGTTTGAAGTTCTTTCAAATAAAATCAGAAACTCAATGGGTGTGGCAGCATTTTCTGAAGAAGAGTCATATCAGACCCAATGTTAATTCTGTTTCTCTCTCCATGTGTGACTGCCCGACCAACTGAGTTTCTCCAGTATTTTCCATGTTTGTTTCAGATTTCCAAGATCAGCAGCATTTTACTTTCATTTGAAGTTCTTTCAGCTTGTTTGGATGAGATTGGGATCTGCAGGGAGTGATGAGCTAACTGGCCACGGCATGATGGGCAGGAAGCCTTTCAAATGAGGAAAATAAAATGGAACATAGTGGTATCGGGGTACTGACACCAATCTTTGCAGCAAAGAGCAGGAGTCCACACAACTGTGTTGCCCACTTGGTGCTATGGTTCAGTACTCAGAACTGGAAAGAGACTTGCAGTAGGAGGCGGATCCAACTACCATTGTCCATTTGGCTGGACACAGGAGGTGGTTCTGCATGAGCAGCTGGGCTTCAAATTATGATGCAGAACTTCAAAGTTCAAAGTCTTTGAATTATTACCTGAGCCACGTGCGAACTATCATAGGGTAAATCAGATTAGAGTGTTGAATGTGTTGTACAAACACTTGATTGGGAGAACTGGCTTCTGGTTCATGGGACACTGGCATCAGTACTGGAGAAATTAGGACTTTACCATTTCGATAGTTACCACCTGAACTGTGTGGACTCCAGTGTTCTTGTGGGCTGCATAATGAGGGAGGTAGAGCAAGTTGATCTAAAACCATAGAATCCCTACAGTGTGGAAACAGACCATTCAACCCAACAAGTCCACAGCAACCCTCCAAAAAGTAACCCACACAGTCCCTCTACATTTATCCCTGACTAATGCACCTAACCTACACAGCCCTGAACACTACAGGCAATTTAACAATTCATCTAACCCGCACATCTTTGGATTGTGGGAAGAAACCAGAGCACCTGGAGGAAATCCATGCAGACACAGGGAGAATGTGCAAACTCCACACAGATAGTCACCCAAGGCTGGAATCGAACCAGAGTCCCTGGTGCTGTGAGGCAGCAGTGCTACCCACTAAGTTGCCAATAGTGGAGCCAACGGATGAAATTTGGGAAGATGTGGTCAATTAGTGGAGATATGCCAAGAGAGAAATGTATTAATATGGGAAATGATAAACATATCATGACAGGAAGGAATAGAGAATACAAATCTAAGAATATATTAACAGATAACACAAGAAGATATGAAAAAGATAAAACGAAATACTTTGTATCTTGAAGCAGATGACATGCAAAACAAGCTGGAAGAATGGAAAGTGCAAATAAATAAATATGATCAGGTAGATACTAGAGTAACATAGCTGCTAGCTGACATTGATTAGGTCCTGAATACTGAATTAGACGAGACACTAAGAAAAGACAAGAAGCTAGGAAGTGTGGAGGTGCATCTATGTTAATTAATACTGATACTAACACATAGAGAAGGATAACTAAGTTTCAGAAACCAGGATATGGAAATAGTTTTACTAGAGTTGAAAAATGGTAAATACAAGAAATCCCATCAAAGTGCTGTAGAGGCCCCCTGAACAGTAACTACATGGTGGAGTGGAGCATATAGGAAGAAATAATGAAAACTTGCTAGAAAGGCACAGCACTAACTAAGATAGATTTCAATGTACATACAGACAGAAGGGCAAAGGAAGCAAAGAAAAGAAGTTTGTGGAATGTTTTTAGGATACTTTCTTAGACCACCATGTTCTGGAGGTAACCAGACTGCAGTCTATATTAGATAAAAAAAATCGAAAGAACCGTGAATGCTGGAAATCAGAAACAAAATCAGAAATTGCTGAAAAAGCTCAGCAGGTCTTGCAGCATCTGTGGAGAGAAATCAGAGTTAACGTTTTGGGTCGAATGACCCTTCCTCAGAACCCAACATGGAAACAGACCCTTCAGCCTGATTCGTCCACACTGACCGACTTTCCCAAATTAAACTAGTCCTGCTTGCCTGCATTTGGCCCATATCCCCCTAAAACTTTCCTATTCATGTGTCTTAAATGCTATAACTGTACCTGCCTCTACCATTTCCTCTGGAAATTCATTCTACATACAAACAACTCTGTGTGAAAAGGTTGCCCCCAGGTCCTTTTAAATCTTTCTCCCCTCACCTTAAAAATATGCCATCTTGTTTTGAACTCCCCCATCCTATGGAAAAGACTTTGCTATTCAGCTAATGTATGCACGTCATGATTTAATAAACTTCTATGAGGTCACCCCTCAACCTCCTATGCTCCAGTGAAGAAAGTCCCAGCTTATCCAGCCTCTCCCTAAAATTCTAACTCTCCAGTCCCAGCAACATCCTGGTGAATCCTTTCTGAACTATCTCCAATTTAATAATACCCATCCTATAGCAGAATGACCACAACTGTATACAGTATTCCAAACTCCTTTCCCCATAATCCTTGATTCCCTCATTGATTTAAAACCTGTTTAGCTCAGCCTTGAATATACTTAATGACCCAATCTCTGTGGCAAAGAATTCCACAGACTCACTACCCTTAAAGAAGAAATTCCTCTTCATCTCTAGCTTAAATGTGCGACCCCTTATTCTGAGATTATGCCTTCTAGTCCTAGAGTCTCAACAAGGGGAGCAGGAGAATCGAAGGGCTTTTGCCCGAAACGTCAATTCTCCTGCTCCTTGGATGCTGCCTGACCTGCTGTGCTTTTCCAGCACCACACTCTTAACTCTGATCTCCAGCATCTGCAGTCCTCACTTTCTCCACAAGGGGAAACAACCTGGTTGGTTTTTTTAACCGCTCACTGTACAATTAGCAATGGGCAATAAATGCTGGAACTTGCCTGCTACTTCCACATTGCATGAACAAATAAACTGACAAAGTAAAAGCCAGGTTGAACATTGAAGTAAAAGACAGTAATTTCCCATTGCACTGATTATAATACAACAATAAGCCTAGCCCTGCCCCCTCTCTCATTGTAACAAGACAGAATTAATTAACAATCTCATCTTGAAGATGTCCCTACTTTGCAGCACCTGTAATGTAATTAAACTTTATATTCGGTTTGAGGGAGAGAGGTTAAATGAGGCCAATTTTGAGGGAATGAAATCAGAGCTGACTGAAGTGAATTAGCAAATTATGTTAAAGCTTAGGCCTATAGAGAGGTAGTGGGAGAGGTTTATTTCAAGGTATATGTGAAAATGTGCAGGATAGAGAAATTCCATTTTGGTGACAAAAGTTCCAAGGGATCCACCACCATGATTAACTGGAAGATTAAAATTTGTATCAAATATAAAGAACAAGTATAATTACACAAAAACAGGCAGTGGGTGAAAAGATTGGACATATATAAAAAAACAGCAAAGTGCAATCAAAATATTAATGAAGAGGGCAAAATGAGAACAACACTGAAAGTTTGCCAGAAGTATAAACAAAGTAATAGATTCATGAATACTATTGAAGAAAAAAGTTAACAAAGTAAGCCTTTGGTCCTCTAACAGTGGGTCTGGAAAAATTAATTTATTAAGGTATTTTACATCATGTTTCACTGCAGACAATGCAATTATCTTTCCCAGAAGCAGTGATAAATCAGTAAATATAAGGAAGGGAAGAACTCAGAAAAATAATGAGGAGTGATGCTGAGTAAATAACTGGAACTGCAGGCTGACAAGTACTTGGGTCCTGGCAGACTATGCATTAGTATTAAGTTTTCAAAACTTCCTTTATATGGCGAAGTTCCCATTAGATTAGAAGAAGCTGTTATGAAAAATGTTAATAGTGGGACACTTAGAAAAGTTCAAAATAATCAGGCAGCATCAACATGGCTTTGGGAAGGGGGAAATTATGTTCAACTAATTTATTGGAGCTCTTCCAGGAAGTAATATATGCCACAGATAAAGCAGAACCAATGGATATACTGCATTTTGATTTCTTAAAGGAATTTGATAAAGTGCCACATCAAAGGTTATTGTGGAACATAAAACTCATACTATTGAGGTTAGCACACCAGTATGGATGGACGTTTGGATTGCTATAAGAAACAGAGAATCCTACAGTGTGGAAAGAGGCTATTCGGTCTATCAGGTCTGCACCAACTCTCCAAAGAACATCCCACCCAGACTCCTACCCTATTCCTGTAATGCAGCATTTACCATGGCTAATCCGCATTACCTGCACATCTTTGGACTACAGGAGGAAACCAGAGCATGTGGTGGAAGCCCATGCAGACACAGGAAGCAGACTGTAGGTATAAATTGATCCTTTTCATATTGGCAAGATGAAATGAATGGGATCTCTGCAGGACATTAATGTTTCCAATTAATATAAATGACGGATGAAAGGACCAAAGATTTGGTTGTCTAATTTTCTGATAGATAGGAAAGTAAACTTTAAAGTCGGTGTACGGAGGTTACAAAAAGATAGGCAGATTATGAGAGTAGGCAAAGTTCTAACAAATAGAATATTATATTGTGGCAATATGTGTAACTGTCCAAGTTGGCAGGACAGATTTTTAAAAATCTAAGTGGTGAGAGATTGCAGACTCTGAAATGTAGAGAGACTCAGGTGAGTTGCAAAAGACCAGAATGCGTCAAGCAATTAGAAAACCAACAGAATGTTATTATGTGTGGTTGGGGGAATTGAATGCTAAAGTAGAGACCTAATACTTTAGCTATAGGGGGAACAGTAATAGTCAACAAATTTAAGGATGGATGTAAGTGTATTGGAAGCAGTTCAGAGAAGGTTTACCAGACTAATATCTGAAACGTGTGGATTGGCTTAAAAAGAAGGTTTGGTAGGTTAGGCATGTTGCAGCTTAAAAGAATAAGAGGTGAATTGATGAGAAACATATCAGATCAGAGGGGTTTTGATTGTGTAGATATTGAGAGGATGCTTGCTCTTAATGGGAGAATCTAGAACTTAGGGTGTGGGTGCAGGAAGTCCCTATTTAAAAATGAGAGGTTGCCAATTTCAAATAAAGATGAGGCAAATTTTTTCCCTCAGAGGGTCATGAATCTTTGGAATGGTCTTCATGCCAATGTCATAGAAGTAGAGTCAGGCAGATATGGGTAGATTCTTGGCAAGCAAGGGAGTGCAAGATTATTGAGAGAAGACAGAAATGTAAAATTGAGATTACAATCAGATCAGCCATGACTTCATTGAATGACAGTGCAGACTCAAAAGCCGAATGGCCTACTCCTGCTCCATTGTTCACAGAATATATTGTTTTAAAAACTCACTTTATTGTGCCATCATAATTTACCATATAAATCTATAGTGGCAACCATCAAGCATCAATAAGATGGTTGTGATTTCCTTCAATAACACAAAAGGACATCACATAATATCAGCACATTCCCACCAAAATGACGTCCATTACCAAAAGCAATACCTTCTGTTGGCTTCCAGTTTGCCATCTCATTGGACTTACCATTGGTTTCATAACCTATACCGAAATAACCTTGCCATTTTTCACTCAGCTCCTGACAACCTTTTAAGCTTGGCATTTGGCTGCCATTGACTGCCTTCCAAAGCTATGCATCTGCTCATTTCCAACTTCATGATCTTGAGGCCAACAGCAAAATCACAGGCGATCACAACAAAATAGTCAGAATGAAACAGAAATATAATTGTAGCTTATGAATAGCATTAAATTGCTGAACTAATATAAATTTCTATTTGAGGATGAATGTATTCTTTTAGAGCTCTTCAAGTCAGATTTATAATTTAGCACACCAACACTAATATTGAACTGACTGGAATGACTTGTTTCAAAAAGTGGAATTAATTCTGCAACAGTTTACACAGCAGTCCTCTGCAATATCAGATAAGACCATAAGACCATAAGACATAGGAGTGGAAGTAAGACCAGTCGGCCCATCGAGTCCACTCCGCCATTCAATCATGGCTGATGGGCATTTCAACTCCACTTACCCACATTATCCCCGTAGCCCTTAATTCCTCGTGACATCATTAATATGTGACATCCTCGTGATGTTCATTAAAATATGTTTATAAGCAAGTAAATACAAAAATGCTTCTGGAAACACAAAGAAACTTTGTAACTCAGGTTGAGGTTTTGAATGTAGGTTTGCTCACTGAGCTGAAAGGTTCATTTCCAGACATTTTGTTACCCTACTGGTAACATCTTCAGTGGACCTCAGGCGAAGCAATGCTGAAAATTCCTGCTTTCTATTTCTTTATCTGGATTTCTTTGGGTTGGTGAAGTTATTTCTCAGGGGTGGTAGATTGAGTCTAACTTGATGTGTTTTGTTGATAGAGTTCTGGTTGGAAAGCCATGCTTCTAGGAATTCTCATGTGTGTCTCTGTTTGGCTTGTCCTAGGATAGATGTATTGTCCCAGTCGAAGTAGTGTCCTAGTAAGGTAATGAAATGTCTGGTAATGAAACCTTTCAGCTCTCCGAGCAAACCTACATACAAAAAAGAAACATCAGCGAGCTAAAGCTACAAACTTCAGACATTCAAGGCAAATTTTAAGTTTTGGGAGACCCTACATTGGGAGAATTTCCAGAAACAAATACCCATAGTCGGGCTCAGATACTTAGTGCAATCCTTGTATTGATGACGAATCAATGGCCAGTAAGCATGCTCACCATTCAATTAAGCATGGTGTCAATAAGCCAATAGGAGCACAAGTAGACCACTCAGCCCATCAAGTTTGGTCCAACAACTCGACTTTCCTGTCTTTTCCCCAAAACCCTTGATTCCCTTTAGGTTTTCAAAAATGACACATTGGCAGCCTTTTACATGAGAAAGGAAGGAGAGAGTCTCACCACAGAGGACCGTGGCCAAGTGGCTATAGCAGAAACAGGTGTGATGCCCAGTAGGATGGAGGTCTTGATCCTTCTACCACTGTCCCCCTCCATCATCATCTCTCACTACCCCCAAGTCTGCAATCTCAATCCCTTGGCTATGTTTCAGCCACCATGAAAACTGATTGCTTGGTATCTCTCCAGTATGGTACCTGACAGTCTTGAACTGGCCGCCCACCACTGTCAGACAGCGTATATTGTACACATCCCAAGCCAATCCTTTTTAAAAATGGTCCGGAGGGCTGGAACATGCCAGCAAACCAGGACATTGCTCTCCAATGCCAATTTTCCAGCATACATCCTCCTCTATTGTTCAAAAATCTTGTCCTCTGTGACTTTGTGATGCTGTATCACGTTATCTCCAAAGTAATAATATCAGTAGAAATACTGAAACTAATCCCCTATCTGACTTTAGCAGCACCAGTGCCTTCATGTTAACTTCGCTCATCAAATTACCTTGTAACCTTTTCGTGAAATGTCATCTTCTTTTTGCACTCTGTGAATAGCCTTGGCTCTGCAACCCTACAGCTAAGCTTCCTGCTATGATCCCCCAGCATATTCTGGGCAGGCATTAAATCAATGTGAAAGATTCGATCCTGTCTTCTCTCGAGCTTTTTGTTTAGTTTCTAGAAATTCAATCACATATTGGTCTTTCAAGAAGAAAAAAACAAATTATATATGTATATATAATACTATTAAGAAGAAAGGTGGTAAAATAAATTACAATCTGGCACATTTTACTAAATTGAAAAATCAAATTTGCAAAACAGGCAATGACTTTTTCTTATTTCTATCTCAACAGTAGAATATGAATGAATGCAGCAAAAGTGAATATGAAATCTTATTGTTAAAGAAGTAAGCAATTTTCTTAGGCTTCAACGACACTGCAACATTTAGGAGCATAGTTCCCTGGGCATTGCTGAGCACTCATAGCTTTTCCCCTTCTGCTTATTATTTGGGATTGCATCTGAATGGAGAGGTATAGCAGACACTATGGGTAGGGCTTATGCCACTGAGGCAGGTAGTTCAAGTTGGGAAACTTCCTGATTTGGAAATGCCTGCTCGTTTAAAAGGGTCCCATTCAATTTAATTGTCATTCAAATGAAGCAGCAGCAGTATAGTCAGGAGTACTGACACCAGAAGCAAGTCCTAAGCAAATGTCAAGGTGACTGGTTAGACAGCCCACATGTCAATCAAAGGAGTATAGTGATGGTGTTCTTTTACCTCTCAGTGACAAGTTTTCTTTTCAGTTTTAAAGAACAAAGAATTTAAAATAATTTTGATCATGACAGTTAAACAGGCCTCATCCTCCTTTCAAGAGTATTTACTTTTACTGTATTGATTTATCCTTCTCACTCTGCAGTTTAAGGTTGCTGAATTAGCCAAAATAGCATCTGTTTGAACTCAATCCTAATTTCAAGAGAGTCCTTTAGATTAGATTAGATTACTTACGGTGTAGAAACAGGCCCTTCGGCCCAACAAGTCCACACCGACCCGCTGAAGCGCAACCCACTCATACCCCTACATTTACCCCTTACCTAACACTACGGACAATTTAGCATGGCCAATTCACCTGACCCAATTCACCTGAGTCGGGAACTGAACCCGGGTCTCAGGCGCTGTGAGGCAGCAGTGCTAACCACTGTGCCACCGTGCCACCCACGGTGAGTCCTGCTGAGTTTCAGTTTCCCATCTATGTGATTCAACACCTATGCCCTTTCTGCAGCTGACAACAATGGAATCTGTCAGAAATGGTTATGTGAACGATTGTATCCAAGTCCTGCTCTTCATTATTAAAGCTCTGCACTCTCTGCAGAGTCTTCCTAACTGAAAATCCAGCCCATTATTTGTCCAATGAATAAGGGATACCCTGGATATTTAAATCCCCTGATCCTTAAATTGAAATCTCACCAGGCCTAAGGCAGTGAGAGTTAAAATAACACCATTTGCTGAATTTCTTTGGCTAACAGACAAGCTTTCTCCCAGCCCCCTTCAGCTTTTGGCTCGGAGCTGTTTCTGTGGTCAGCAGTCCTGTGGGCCTTTTAGCTAGTGGATGGGGCCCAGATTCAGAACATCTGTCCCCCCTTC
Source organism: Hemiscyllium ocellatum (assembly GCF_020745735.1). NCBI lineage: Eukaryota > Metazoa > Chordata > Chondrichthyes > Orectolobiformes > Hemiscylliidae > Hemiscyllium > Hemiscyllium ocellatum. The sequence goes on from NC_083403.1 coordinate 69,534,526, forward strand.
TAGAAGGTCAAACTTTTACCAGCCATAGAAATGCTACATCAATAGCTTATTCTTTAGTAACCTATTTAAACTATCAAACTATTAACTGGGAATCCACTACTGGGATTAGGTTGTGGAAAGCAGGAAAGCATGACAAAATTATATAATTATGGCTATTGGGGTAATGTTATCCAACAAATATTGTACCTGCTAGAACACATACTTTTTTCAAATCCCATTGACATGGACAGACTATTTGGCAACAATAAGGGGCTGGGGATTTATGTACCTTCACCAGCTGAGTTTTTCTTTTACTTACCTCATACTGATACAGGGAGGCTGTTCTTTTCACTTTTTTTAAAAAAGGGTTGGAGATTAAACAAAAACTTTGCAGATTAACAGTCCACAGAATTAATTTGCCCTTCGTGTACATTTATGACCACTTCAGAAACTAGTAACTCCCACCTCCAAATGACCCCACTGAGTTCAGGTTCCTCATGTGAGAATCACACATGTACAGCAGTTAGAACCAATTAATAGAGTTACTTTTAGATTTAGATAAAAGTATCAAAATATTTGAAGAAATTCAGACTAAGGACAACAATTGTAGGTATTGAGTTCAGCAGCTATCAGATCAGCCCAAAGACCAAGATAGAAAATAAACATGAAAGAGCAACATACTTTTTAATTATTTAAGAGCTAGAGGACCACTAAGTATTGCATATGGCCAGTGAATGATTCCTCAAATCATACTTAAACATAGGCAGCCAGGATGGCAAGGGTTTTACAAGGGTTTTTAAAATCTGTAACACTCATATTTGAACAAAAAATCTCCAGAGCTCCTAGGTCACAACAGAAAGCATTCTTTCTGTCCAAACACTAGTTATAGGTGACAGGCTGACTGACCTTCTTTTGAACAGTCTGCGTAAAGATCCCTCCTGCACTTGAAGTGGACGAAAGACTCCATCAGTAAATCACATAATATTATGAATCAGCTCATAAATACAGGTATACGATCTTGCTACCACACCCGATAAGTAAAAACATACAATTGCATTAACCAGAAATGCCATCAGGATATTGATATAATTTGCAGGTAGTTCAAGATATACTAGACATAAAAATAAGGCACTTGTTAGTACTCAGCTTGAGTACTGTGTACAGTTTTGGGCCCCACATTATTAGAAAGGATATGAACACATTGGAGAGAGCAAACATTAAATACAAGAATGGTTCCAGGAATCAGAAGCTTCATTGCTGTGGTTAGATTGATGATATTTTGACTGTTCTCCCTGGTGAGAAGACAGTTGAGAGGAAATCTGAAAGAATTTACAAAATCAGGAGAGGGCTAGATAGAGTCAATAGGGAGAAATTGTTCACACTCGTAAAAGTAACGGGAGCCAGAGGGCAAACTTTTAATGCTTGTCTTGCCGGCAGATTCAACTGAGGTATTCAAAAGGACATCAGGTGATATTATTTGGATAAAAATGATGAGCAAAGGTTTGGGGAACAAAACATGGAGGTGGGAAATGATGCTCATGTAATGAGCCAGTGCATGCATAACAGACTTTTTCTGCGTCTTATGATTTCGTGTGTCTGTGACAACCTGGAGTATTATCAGGTCTTCCATAAAAACAGGAAGCACTGGAAGAACTCAGCAGGTCTGGCAGCATATGCTGAGAGAGCAAAAAAGAGCCAATGTTTCAAATCGAATACTGTATACCTCTTCTTTGGAACAGTCACAAGATCAGATTGCACTTGAAACATTGGTTTTATTTCTCCCTCCACAGATACTGCCAGACTGACTGAGTTTCTCGTGTACTTTCACTTTTTCCTCAACATTTCTAACAGTTTGCTCTTATACTGGATCTACACACATTGATCGATTGAGGTTTCACTCCTGAGGCAGCTGCACAAAGTGAGAAAATTTCTTGACTCCTAAAACCTACTTGGTGAGAAAAAGCTTCAAATGGCCACATATTATCTAAAAGACTACATAGATACCGGGGTATTATTTTATTGAATAAAGCGGGGACTAGAGTGCTAGTCACTTAGAGTCAGAGATATACGGCACGGAAACAGACCCTTTGGTCCAAACCCGCTGAACAATTCAGAGGCTACCGCAGCATTGAGACAGACTGGTCAAGTGTTATCTTGGTATCTCAAACATCTTCCAGGTACAATAAAAGCAGTTGGCCCTATAGGCCTTAATCCCTTCCCATCCTTTGCATACACACATTCTTCACAGCACATCTTGCTTCATGCACCCTCTCTTATACTCACCCTATGGCCTTAATATTGCCCTTGCCATCAATGCTCCTGTACCCATCTCAAGGCCATTCACACCATCTTTGCTAACCTATGCCAGCCATCTACCCACCACCTCAGCCCTACACCAACACATGGCAGCCCCTGGCAAACCCATTTTTCATAACTCCTTTTAGCTAATATACAGAGACTCTCTGAAAATCTAGGTCAAAGTTCTCAGAATTTATTTCCAAATAATGTATAACTTATGCAAAGCTTTGAGGCATTCTGGCATATTAAAGTCAAGAAATGCACATTGGGAAAGGTTAATTGATCTGCAGCACAGGCATTGAACTATTTTATCAGCTATGGTTTCAAATTTCTAAACTCCACAAGTTTTACTTGCAAATCTGTGTTAGAACAATTATGTGCAAAACATTTGGCAAAATTCTTAAATACTTCATTTATGAAAGATATGACAGGCAAAAATTATAAAATTATATGACAGGCATGAAATTTCCAAATCTAAAATGTTAAAAACTACAAAATCTTGTTTCATTATGGTTATACTTTGTAATAGTTTCACAATCAAATAATGGGATTCTGTCTTTTGCTTCTTAAAATTTGGATGACAGACCAAATGTTCAATCAAGAATTTCAATGTTCAATCTTCATATTTGTGAATCAATGTAATGATGCAAAAATACGACAGATATTCCAGGCGGCAAATCAGAATTCCAGGACACAAAATTATTGGTTTATTTCTTTTCCAACTGTTGCTTATTTAACCTGGAATCAATAAAGGTAATATCAAGAAATGTGATGTCAGTGTTTCAGATAAAAAGTATTCTTACATTGCTTATATTTCCAAAGGGAGATCGCACTCCAATATTTATCAAGCCATTGCCACAAAATCAATACGCCTGACATGGCAATCCCATTTAAATCTAGGGAACCCATTAACACACTGAACAGACTGATGAGCACATTATTTCAAGAACATTAAGTTAGTGTCTAGAATGAAAAAGTGTGTTGAGAAAAGGTACACAAAAAATAACCATTACACACATCAGAGAAAGATGTTTGGTGATTCCCTTTGCCTTGCTCTGACACATTCAGGAATTCATCATATTACTGAATAAAGCGGGGACTAGAGTGCTATTCGCTTAGAGTCATAGAGATGTACAGCATGGAAACAGACCCTTTGGTCCAACCCATCCATGCCAACCAGATATTCCAACACAATCTAGTCCCACTTGCCAACACCCAGCCCATATCCCTCCAAACCCTTCCTATTCATATACCCATCCAAATGCCTTTTAAATGTTGCAATTGTACCAGCCTCCACTATTTCTCCTGGCAGCTCATTCCATACACGTACTACCCTCTGTGTAAAAAAAGTTGCCCCGTAGGTCTCTTTTATATCTTTCCTTGCTCACCCTAAACCTATGCCCTCTAGTTCTGGACTCCCCCCACCCCAGGGAAAAGACTTTGTCTATTTATTCTATCCATTCCCCTCATGACTTTATAAACCTCTATGAGGTCATCCCTCAGCCTCCGACACCCCACAGAAAACAACCCCAGCCAATTCAGCCTCTTCCTATAGCTCAAATCCTCCAATCCTGGCAACATCCTTGTACATCTTTTCTGAACCCTTTCAAATTTCACAACCTCCTTCTGATAGGAAGGAGACCAGAATTGCACACAATATTCCAAAAGTTGCCTAAGCAATGTCTTGTACAGTCACAACATGATCTCGCAACAAAATCTGTTTCACAGTACCAACAGGATGTTGAAAGACAAAGATGTAGTTAGACCTGCAATACCGTACCCTTCAGTCTGTTGGTCAACAGGATGCCTCTGCACAAACAAGCCTCTGCCTCTTTTGCAAAGACACACAGTCAAGTCTGTCTTAAAGCATTGACAGAGTTTGATAACGTAAAACCTGGAGAGAGTTAACAATCCCTCAAATGCCCATGTGTCCACAGTAAGATAATCAGTTCAGGAAGCCGAGCAGCAAAAGTAATGACTCTGAAAATAAAGCAATAATAAGCTATTGAAGTAATATTGAAATAATTTAAATAAAATCCAAATAAGTGCTGGAACTAATTAAAAACATTTTGACAGACCTCTAGAAAGGTGCAAATGCAGATCCCTGACTGAGAATCTCTGACATTGAAGGGGTCAATTATGTTTTGTTAACAACAAGTTTACGTCTCGAATGGGCATGAAGGAGATAGTGCTAATCATCCACATGTTTGATAAGAGTAAATTGTATCACCCATCCATAAGTAGATGCCAGCCAAATAAACTGACAGTACAGATGGACTCTGTGGATGGACTGAGGGAGACAGTGTACATGGGATCAGAGAACCTGATCTCATGTCTAGGCAATGGCAGGAGAGGAAAAGGACGTTTTTCAGACTCGCAAAATGTGATGAATGGGGGCAGTTCAGCAGTTAGCACTGATGCCTAACAGCACCAGGGACCTGGGTTCAATTCTACCCTCACCACTGTCTGTGTGGAGTTTGCACATCCTCCACTGTCTGTGTGGAGTTTCCACATTGTGTTCCGGTTTCCTCCCACAGTCCCAAGATGTGCAGGCTAGGTGGATTGGCCATGCTAAATTGCTGCACAGTATCGAGGGATGTGCAGGCTAGATGGATTAGCCAATGGGAAGTACAGAGATAAGGTGGGGGAGGTGGTCTGGGTGGGATGCTCTTTGGAGGGTTGGTATGGCCTCCATGGGCCATATGACCTGCTTCTACACTGTAGGGATTCTTTTAAAAAATGGTGCGCTGTGTTTATAATTTAAAAAGTCATTATCATGGAATTGAGGCAGCTGTTTCAAAAATTGATGATGATATTGGATTGAAAATGAACATTTGTATGAAAGGTATCAGAACCACCAAGATATTTCTGCAGAATAGGTTAATATAAGAAGAACAAAAATGTAAATTCATTATGGACCCAAGACCAGAGAAAAAAAACAACTTAAAAGATATGAGAGTTTACAATGAATAAGGAAGCAAGAAGGATTCTTGGTTCACAATTATTAAGGTAACTTGAAGCAACAGCTAAAACAGGCAAGGCCATAACAATGTCACCCGTTAACACCCGTTCTAATTTAAACTCCAGCAAACTTTTAAATTCACCTGAAAGGACAGGTGGTGCCTTAATTCAACATTTTATTCTAACAGTATCTAGCACTAAAGCCTTCCTGACCTCTATCCAGCCCATAGATGGGCTCCCCAGTGACTACTGCAGTTGCAGCTCCAATGCCACTTGTGACAGGTTAACCTCACTCCTTGGAGAAAGTGAGGACTGCACATGGCAGAGATCAGAGTTGAGAGTGTGATGCTGAAAATGCACAGCAGGTCAGGCAGCATCCGAGGAGCAGGAGAATCGACTTTTCGGGCAATGCCTTTTATTTCTCGATGAAGGGCTCATGCCCGAAACATCGATTCTCCTGTTCCCCGGATGCTGCCAGACCTGCTGTGCTTTTCCAGCAAAACACTCTCGACATAAAAGGATATTGCTTGAAAAATAGTATTATTAAAAGGCATAGATAGTCTACAAATAATATAATCCAATTAGCTGCCTTTTATGGAAGATCTGGACAGTAGGTAAGGAAAAAATGGTGAAACGTTTGTGATTGAGTGTACACAAATTTTAAGTAATTAGCAAAAGAAATAGTGGAAACATTAGGAGAAACTTCATATTGTTGAAAAGAGAGACAGGATGCCAAAGTTTCCCATCATGCACTCAGCAAACACAGGAATGCCAATCTTCAAACAAACAATCAAGTCAATTTGCACGAAGGAGAAAAATGTGCTGATTGGTTGGCAAGGCAACTCAACTCTCTTTGGCCAAAGCATTGCAACGAAGAAAGCAAAAAGGGTATTATAATCTTTCCAAACTCAGGGTAATAAAAGTTACAACACTTACATCACTTCTAACTATCATAAATAAATCGTGTTAAATTGGTTTATCATCCTAAATTGGTAACTACTAGCATATTCACAATTGTCCAGTGACAATTGCCCAATCATGAAATCACATCAAACAGTAGCTATTTTGTTCTGGGCTTTGCAAGAGCAGGATGATTAAGTACAGACTGTAATTCCGCTGATCACAATCAACTGATGTTAAATGGAACTGCCATTTCTGATAGCATCAGTTTCATAACCATTGACCAGAAACTAAACGGGACTAGCTATTTAAATTCTGCAGCTGTAAGTGTAGTTTGGTTTAGTTAACTCACCTCCACCTTCTCAAAGCCTGTCCACCAATTAGAAGGCATGAGTTAGATGTGATGGAATACTCTCCATTAGTCTGCATAAGTACAGTTCCCGCAACAACACTCAAAACCTTGATACCATCCAAGTCAGTTCAGCTCACTTGATTGGCACCTTATATTTTGCCTTCAACATTCACTTCCTTCACCGCTAATGTACAGTGGCAGCTGTGTGTGCAATCTACAAGATGCAATGCAGCAGCTCACCAGGGATCCTTCAACTGCACCATCCAAACCCATGACCTCCACCACCTAGAAGGACAAGTGCAGCAGATGCGAGGCGATATCACTACCACAGGTTCCCCTCCAAGCCACACACCATCCTGACTCGTAAATATATTGCCAATTCTTCACTGTTGCTGAGTCAACATGCTGAGATTCCCTTCCAAACAGCACTGTCCCTTCATCTAAAAGGTTGAAGCATTTCAGGAAGGCAGCTCATCACCATCTCCAGGTCAATTAGGAATTAAATATAAATGCTGGTCTAGCTAATGACGTATACAACCAAAAACTAATAAACAAAGCAAAAAAATGATGTTTGATTTGATCAGCTAATTATTGTGACAAATGACTAACATGCCTAGTATTACACCAGCAGTGAAATTTATGTGTGATATTGCTCAATTCTGTCAGAGGTAGATCATCTTTTTGGACAACATCCTTTTAAAGGAATACTACTTGCAAAGTCACTGCAGAGAAGGTGCATTGTAGTTTGCCTTTCCAGTGTAATTTTAGGTAGATCAGACACTTTTCGGGTCTTGCCTTTATCAAGCAGCGAGTGGTTAAGATCTGGAACACGCTATATCGGGATGTTGTGGAAGGAGCTTCAAATTGTGGCAGTCAAGAGGGATTTAGATTATTATCACTTAAGAAGAAATGTGCAGAGTTACCAGAAGATAAGGGAATGGTACTACATTAATTGCTTATTCAGAAAGATACAGAACAGTCTGTACTGGAACAGATTCTGAACTTGTGAGATATGTGGTCCTTATAATTCTGGTTTGTGAATTTCAAATTGTAACTACCCCACTGTTGACAATTCTGCCTCCAACCTAGGCTACAAGCTCTGGAATATCCTTGTTACACCTCTCCACCTCAATTTCCTCCATTAACAAACTCCCTAAAACATATATCTCCGACAAAACTTACGCCTGAAGAAATAATGTCCCCTTATGTGACTCGGGATCAACCTTTGCTTTATTGCACTCCTATGGAGTGTCTTGGGATATTTCAGTACATTAAAAGACACAATGTCAACATCCATAATATTAAAAAAAAACACAAATAAACTGCATATGTTAGAAATCTGAAACAAAAACAGAAAATGCTGGAGAAACTCAATAGGCCCTGGCAGGATATGCAGAGAGAAACAGAGTCTAGTGAACTTTCATAAGAACTGTCGCTGCAATCTAAACATCCATTTGTACTTTGCTGTTGCACGACAGGAGTTGTTTTCTTTCAATGGAGAGATTAAAACATCTCTTTTGCCTATTTATTAAGATGGAAAAGATCTCATGACATTCTTATCCGAGTTGGCTGTGACCAAAGCAGATTAATTGGTCAGTTATTTTTGAGAAAAGCATTTGTACATTATAAACTCAGACTTGCCATAATCACGTAATCGCTGATGTATTTACTTTCAGCTTAAGTAGTAGCCATTAAACCTAATCACATGAACTGTGTTGTCAGAAGGGTGCAGCTGAAATTGTGAGGATTTTCAGAGCTGCAAGAGAATCAGGTACTCACAATAGCAAGAAATAAAATCAATACTGCATTGGACAATGTTAAATCACTGAGTGAGTTAGAATGGATGTGAAATTTTCTATTCCTGGCCCTTTGAAATTTAAAGGCAATATAAGCCAAAATTCAGACTACTGCTGGTTTCATTGCCAAAATTACAAAGAAGTTTCAGAATTAATTTCCAAAATTTAGCAAGAGCCCTGAGCAATGCCGTTACCAGTGCTGGGAAAAGAAGCTACAAGTTGTATCACAATTCAGACCTCACTGAGCAATAATGTGTCACTCAGACACCACTACATTTTTTACCACAGAAAAAAAAAATCTGACCCAATGGCTTAAAGTGGGTTGGTGTTACCTAAGAATGTGAAAATTACTAGATAAAAGCAGTTATTTTCTTCCAGTTAAGTAATGGGTAGTTGGTTCATGGTTGAACTTTAAAAAAAACACTAATTTTATTTGCAATGTAAATGAAATCACTCCACTGAATCTAGGATTTTGACACCAGTGCGAAGAGGAGAAAATATACCAAGGTTATTTAGTTACAAAGGAAATTTAATTCTGAAAAGAAATATGCTTGGATGCACTATGTTATTTTTAGCAATATGTTACTGCAGTCTGATTGGAGTCAAAGAAACAGCTAAAATAGCTCACTAGCGATGTACGACAGCATAGTAAGCTCTGGCACTGTGCGTATATGTCATAGAGCATCCAATTAATCAGCACTATGTTAGCAGATAAACCACGTTCACATGTGTGCCCTGTTTGTCTTGTTAATCAAGAACATCGGAAGACACAAATATATTTGATCATGTACTCCAAATATAGTTAAAAGTAAATGTATCCACAATTGTATCAACGTGTACTTAAAAACATATTTAATCTTTCTCCCCCATAAGAAAATTTAATGACGGTAGTCTGTATGCATAATGCTATGCTTTTAGTTCCACACTGAACTTTGTATATTTACAATTTTCCCACATTTAAAACGTACTCATCAGTTTTCCTGAAGAACACAAATTATACAAAGCATGGCAACTGATTGTTACCTCAACTGTTTGAAAATAACGGTACAATGAATCACAACTGTTATAATCAAGTTTGTTAGCAATGGCCTGTTGTCGCAAGCAAGTTACGTTTATCAACAACCAAAGAACTGCAGATATTGGAAATCTGAAACAAAAGCAGAAATAGCTAAAGAAACTCAACAGGCCCGGCAGCATCTATGGAGACAAAGCAGAGTCAATGTTTCAGGCCCAGGGACCCTTCTTCAGAACTCTGAAAGGGACTGGATCTGAAATGTTGACTCTGCTTTGTCTCCATAGATGCTGACAGACCTGCTGAGTTTCTTCAGTTATTTCTGTTTTTGATTAAGTTATGTTGATGATGTCCAGATCTGTTGTGTTTGGTGTTTAATGCACTAAAGCACTAAAACAGTGTTCAACATACTATCATTCAATAGATTACACTATGTTTAATACATTGCTTCCCGCTTGGTCAATGATGAATCTTTGAATGAATTTGAGAATGAAAATAATTATGCATACAAATGACAAACACAACCATATCATATTAGACCTTGATGATGTGGGGTCCTTATTTATTCTAGAATGAACCATGTCTTTCTTGAGTATCAAATTAACACAACATAGATGTGGATTATGTCCATTTGGGATTATATCTTGAGCACAGTGGGGAAAAGTCCAATGTTATTTCCTAACTTGGAAAATGACTGGACAAATGATAGAGCAGCAATGCATGAAGATCAAGCCTGACACTTTATTCAGCTTTGACAGTCCAGGATAAAATGTCTTAAAATGTAAATAATTTTGTAAATCCACTTGTTATATTCGAGAATCAATGCCATTGAATACCTATGTAGCTTAAAACATTTAAATCTCCATATTGTAGGTATTCTTAAATGGTTATTAAAAATCAGAGATGTCTGTATGAAATGCTTTCTTTTTTGGTCATTCAAAACATTAGTTTTACCTTTAATTTCATTACTATTTAGCTACAGTACACATTGGGTAACAACTCACTTTTCTGGATTTGCTTACATAAGAGCAGTTAATAGAGTAGATTCCCTTCAGTATGGGAACAGGCCTTCAGCCCAACAAGTCCACACTGACCCTCCAAAGAGTAACCTACTCAGACCATTTGCCTACCATATACTTATTCCTGAGTAATAAAACCATGGGCAATTTAGCATGGCTAATTCACCTAACCTACACACCTTTGGATTGTGGGAGGAAACCCATGCAGACACAGGGTGAACTTGCAAAGTCCACACAGACAGTTGTCCAACAGAGGATTCAAACCCGGGTTTCTGGTGCTGTAAGGCAGCAGTGCTAACTACTGAGCCACCGTACCACCCTATACTTCAATATACTCCTAAATATTATGCTCCTTTGTGTAATATTGAGACACACATAATATGTAACAGCATTTTGTAAAGGCTATTATGAGGAATTAATTAGCTTCTTTATATTGCCTGCTGGAAACAGAATGCTTATAGTGGTACAGAAACTGATATTGAAGGGAAGCATAATCATGTGTGTATGTTGTATGTTGGAGAGGATTGCAAGTGGGGTACATGTGAAGTGCATAGTGTGTTTGTTATGTGTGGGGTATGTTGGTTGTGTGTGCAGGGTGTGTGTATGGTGTGTTTGTTATGTGTGCACAAGTATGGTGTGTGAGAGAGCAAGTGTTTGCGCATGTGTGTGTATGTATGGTGTGTGTGAGCATGAGTGCATACACATGTATGAGTATTGCGTGTGTGCATATATGGTATGTGTGTGAGCATGTATGTGTGTGTCATGTGGGTTTGTTATGTGTGCACGTGTTCAATGGTACCATCGCCTTCTGAGCAAGAAAGCATGTCAGATCGCAAGTCAACCAGCTTAAGATCTGTCCAATGAACTTTCAGACCGTTTGGCATTGCTTGTGGAATTCCAAACAACAACAGAAATTGCTGGGAAAACTCAGCAGGTCTGGCAGCATCTGTGCAGAGAAAGCAGAGTTAACATTTCAGCTCCAGTGACATTTTTTCAGAACGTTCTGCTTTCTCTCCACAGATGCTGCCAGATCTGCTGAGTCTTCCTAGCAATTTCTGTTGTTATTTCTGATTTCCTGCATATGCAGTTCTTTGGGGTTTTTTTTATTGCCAGTGCAATCCCACCTCCCTAGAAGCTGTTGATCATTCTGAGGTCAGCACCTTTTGGGTCCGAAAGACCATCAGCTGAGGCCTGGTATTAAATAGATTCAATGGTGAAAAAGTAACTGGTTCTCTTTTATTTCTCACAGGATGGAAGTAATAGAGAGAAAGCATTCAAGAGAGTGCGTGGCTTTCAGAAGCAACCCTCTTGCCCCCCCACCCCCACATTCTGTGACTCTAATTGCTCCTAGATTAGGGAAAATTGAGATGATTTCGCCACCCACTATCTCCATACAACCTGGTAGGCAGATTAGTTCCCTGTAGGAAACCAGTCGCATTTCTTGTCTGTCAGAAAGGCAACAATTAAGAGCCTTGACGGGTTCAGGCCCTTAAGCAGACATTAAGTGACTACATAAGGGCCTTAATTATTGGTGAATTGAGAAAGTCTCCAAGGAACCTTCATTGTCAGCACTTAATTACTGAGGTGGCAAGAAGGGGGCTAGTATCTCTCCAGGGCCAACTCACTGAATTGTTTTGACTTTTTACCAACCCCAGGAAAGGTAAATTCCACCCTAACAAGCTATACATAGTGTTGGATTATCCATCCTGTCATATCCGTTGCAAAGAAATTGACCTATACCTCCTGAGCAAACAGTGTACTGTTCCCAAGTGACACCTGTGTTATGAACAGAATTATTTATGTACAAAAACATGATCATGAGTAGATGGACAGAGCACATAACATACCACTCCACCATAGGGAGGACAACAAATCCATACCAACATAGCCAGAAGTGAAAACCAATGTTAATTTATGAGTGGCAAAAGAAATCCAACCCCTCCAGTGTTTGTTGTGAATGGACAACATGGACATTTCATTCTGTGTAAATGGCTATATAACACCATTCTGCCAAAGTGGCTATTTATAAATGTTACTCAAGCAAAATATATTAGTGTATTTTTAGCACTGTGGTTCCTTTACTGTAACATACCAAAGCAAGAGTTACAGGGGCTCAAATTAAACAAAGTTAAATTAACTTATACTGTAATCAAAACCACTTAAATTAGTGCCCACAACTGCATTTTTCAAATCAGTAATATTTTCAAATTAACATGTTGCTTTTCATTTGCTGGCTGGAAAAAGCGAGGGTAATTTGTCAAGATATTCCATCATCATCTGAATATCATCTATTTTCCTCAGAACCATCAATACACATTAAAGCAAACAATTTACGCTCAGCTAGTTCAGAATTTAACCCCACCTTCTATGCTGTCTGAACTTGAAGTGCCTATTCCAGTGTCTCCACTATCGGAGGTAGCGCTGAATCTTCTGTTGGCGTTATTTCGGACACTAGTCAGGAGTGTAGGGGCCCTCCATACTGCTTCACAACCTGGAACCCATCCTGTAGGTGGGACATCAGGGCCTGCACAGTGACAAATCCAACCATATGTTAAAATGCTAAAAGACCTTATCTTGTAAATAGTTAACATGAAGAAATATATCATTAAAACAAATTGTCCTCAAATACTTCTCCTGCACATCATTTGGTATTTTTAAAAATTCATATCCAATTCTTCCCAAAATTTCCCCATCATATCACTTTAGTTTCTAGTTAACATAAAAAGCCTGAGCCAGGACATTACATTTAAAGATCAGGACGGCTGCATTCTTGCATGTGTGTAATGATGCCCGTTCCCATACTAGAGTAGGTAGGCCAGCATCAAAATTAACAGCCTACCTCCCAGTTTTGAAAAGATTCATTAACAAGTACGGAGGCTTTGTCACAAGCCAAGTGACCCAAATACTACACTGCCCGGGCTGGAATAGATATTTTGAGTCAATATGATAGACATGTTACTATGTACAGGAGTAGGTCAGACCTGAATCCAGGTCTCCTGTCTGAAAGGTAGCGATACTAGCACAGCCCAATGGAAGAATACAGTTGCTAGAAGGAAGGCTACAAGGATGTGATTTACCTCATTTGGGGTATGCTATGTACATATAAAGCTTAAGTACGTATGAATGCTATGTACTAATGTGGCAGGGAGATGGGAACCAGAGCAGTAGGTCAGCAAGTAAAATGACAAGGAGGAATCCGAGACTAAGGTCAGTAAAACTAAGAGGAAGAACAGATAGGGGAAGAAAACAGAACATAGTGGTCTGGCAGTCAGAGAAATATTTGTTTTAATGTGAGGAGTATGCTTGGTAGGGCAGATGAACTTGGAGCTTGGATTCGTACAAGAAAACTATGAGGTTATAACTATTACAGAGACTTGGTTGAGGGAGAGACAAGACTGGCAGCTTAATGTTCTGGGATTTATATGTTTCAGATGAGGTAGAGAATGTTGTAAAAGAGGTGGGAAAGTTGTGTTATTGATTAGAGAGAATATCACAACTGCACTGAGGAAGGTCACCTTGGAGAGCTCATTCAGCAAGGCCATGTGTGTAGAGTTCAGGAACAGGAAGGATGCAACCACTTTAATGGAATTGTTCCACAGGCCTCTCTTCAGCCAGTGGTTGGTAGAGGCACACATATGTGGACAGATTATGAAAAAATGCGAAAATAATGGAATCATTGTGGTGGATGATTTTAACTTCCCCAATATTGACTTAGTCTTCCTTAGTGTCAGGGGCTTAGATGGGGAAGAATGTGTTAGGTGTATCCAGAATGGTTTTCTTAAACAGTCTGTAAATAGTGCAATGAGGGAAGGGGCCATTGTAGACCTGGTATTGAGAATTGCGAGGTGATCGCAATTTCAGTGGGGCAGCATTTTGGAAACAGTGACAATAATTCTGTAAGTTTTAAATTACTTAAGAATAAAATTGGTCCTCAGATGAAAGTACTAAATTGGGGGAAGGCTAACTACCATAACATACAGTCAGGAACTAGATAATGTAGACTACAGGCAGCTGTTGACAGTAAACCATGTCTGTTATGTGGGAATCTTTTAGCAACAAGATGGTTAGCGTTCAAGAGCAGCATGTTCCTATGAAAATGAAGGATAAGAATGGCAAGATTCAGGAACCCTGGATAATAAGGGAAATTGAGAGCCTAATCAAAAAGAAAGAAGAGAGGCACATGCACGGTTTAGGAAAGTGAAGGCAGATAGAATCCTCGAAGAATACAAAGTAAGCAGAAAACAACTCAAACAAGGAATTAGGAAGGCTAAAAGGGGCAATGAAATGTCATTGGCAAACAGGATTAAGGAACGTTCCAAGGCGTTTTATACATATATAAAGGAGAAAGAAGTCGTGAAGTAATGGATAAGTTCACTCAAGGGCAAAGGAGGGAATTTATATATGGAGCCAAAGGAAGAGAGTGAGGTCTTTAATGAATACTTTGCATCAGTATTCACAAAGAGGGACATGGTGGATGGGGAGTCTTGGGAGGGGAATGTTAATGTATAGAGGAGACGTTGGGTGGGCTTTAAAAAGCATTTAGTTCGACAAGTCTCCAGGATCTGATAAGATATATCCCAGAATGCAGAGAGAGACAGGTGAGGAAATTGCTGCGGCCTTATACAAAATCTTTGTATCCCCTTAGTCACAGAAGATGTCCCATAGGACTGGAGAACAGCCAACTTTATTCCTTTGTTTAAGGGCAACAGAGATGATCCAGGAAATTACAGGCCAGTGAGCTGTATGTCCATGGTAGGGAAATTATTGAAGAAGATCCTAAGATATGTGATTTACTCACATTTGGAAAAATATGAACTGACTGACAATAAGCAGCATGGCTTTGTTGGGAGGGGGGGGGGGAGGGAGGTCATGTCTCACAAATTTGATTAAGTTTTTCGATGACGGCAGGGTGGTAGATATTGTCTATAAGGAATTTAGCAAGGCCTTTCACAAGTTCCCTCATGGCAGGTTAATACAAAAGGTGAAGTCACATGGATGGCATGGTGGCACAGTGGTTAGCACTGCTGCCTCACAGCGCCAGAGACCCGGGTTCAATTCCTGACTCAGGTGACTGTGTAGAGTTTGCACATTCTCCTTGTGTCTGCGTGGGTTTCCTCCAGTGCTCTGGTTTCCTCCCACAGTCCAAACATGTGCAGGTTAGGTGAATTGGCCATGCTAAATTGCCCCTAGTGTTAGGTGAAGGGGGTAAATGTAGGGGAATGGGTCTGGGTGGGTTGCGCTTCAGCGGGTCGGTGAGGACTTGTTGGGCCTGTTTCCACACTAAGTAATCTAATGATGGAATTGATGGTGAGCTGGGAAAATAGATACAGAACTGGCTTAGTCACAGAAAGTTGCAGTGGAGGGTGCTTTTCTGATTGGAGAACTATGACCTATGGTTTTCAGCAGTGATCAGTTCTGTGATCCCTGTTGTTTATTTGGGAAAAATGTAGGTGGCCTGATAAATAAGTTTACAGAGTACACAAAAATTGGAGAAGCTGAAGATAGTGAGGAAGATTGCCAGAGGATATAGAAGGATATAGATAGGCTGGAGACCAAGGCAGAGAAAATGCAGATGAAGATTACTCTGGTTAAATGTGACATGATGGATTTTGGAAGATCTAATGCAAAAGGAAAGTATCCAGTAAATAGTAGAACGCTTAGTAACATCAACATACAGAAGGATCTAGATGTACAAGTCCACAGTTCCATGAAAATGGCAACACAAGTTGATAAGGTGGTCAAGAGGGCATATTCTTTCATCGATTGGGGCATTGAATATAAAAATTTGTAAGTCACGTTGTAGCTGTATAGAACTTTAGTTGGGTCACATTCAGAATATTGTGTACAGTTCTGGTCGCCACACCACAAGAAGAATGCGGAGACTTTGGGAGAAGGTACAGAAACACTTTGCCATGTTTGGAGAGTATTAGCTATGAGGAAAAATTAAACAAATCTTGTTTGTTTTCACATGAATGTCAAAGGATGAGAGGCGATCTGGTAAAAGTTTAGAAAATTGATAGGCATGGATAGAGTGGGTATCAGAGTCTTTTTCCCAGGGTAGAAATATCAGTTACTAAGGAACATAGGTTTAAGGGAGGAGGGGGTAAGTTTAAAGAGGATATGAAGGCAAGTTTGTTACACAGAAGATGAAAAATGCCTAGAATGCACTGCCAGAGGAAATGGTGGAGGAGGAAACAATAGCAATGTTTAAGAGGCATCTTGACAGACATAGGAATATACAGGAAATAGTAGGATATGAACCCATGTAGAGGCAAAAGCTTTTCAATTTAGAAATGCATCATGTATTGACACAGTCTTGGTGGGCTAAAGGCCTTGTTCCTGTGCTGTACTGTTCTTTATATCAGAGGAACCTTTCGTCAACCTAAATAATGACATCCTGCCTTTGTGCCTCTCTCCACGGTCACTGACACCCATCCAGCCTATGACACCTAGAATCACGGGGACTGCAGAACCCTTCAACTGTAACTCCTCCCCACACATGCCCCACCGCCCCCATCTCACTATATTTATTGCTTTGATCTTTTTCATTACAGCAAGTGGAAAAATCACTCCATGAGCAAATCCTATGTATGTCTTTGACCTGCCTTTTTGTAGCATGATGACTGATACTCAGCATAGCATATCTCGATCTTTTTTTGCACAGAATAAAGAACATTACTGCGTAGTACAAGCCTCTGGCCCTCAATGTTGCTTCGACTAGTGGAACCAATCTGAAGCCAATCTATCCTACATTATTCCATTTCCATCCAAATGTTAATCCAATGACCATTTAAACGCCCTTAATATTGGTGAGTCTACCACTGTTGCAGGCAGAGCATTCCATGCCCTTACTACTCTCTGAGTAAAGAAATTACCTCTGACATCTGTCATATATCTATCAGCCCTCAATTTAAAGCTATGTCCCATTGTGCTAGTCAGCACCAACTGAAGAAAAAGGGTCTCACTGTCCACCTTATCTAACCCTCTGGTTATCTTATATGTCTCAATTAAGTCACCTCTCAACCTTCTTCTCTCTAAAGAAAATCACCTCAAGTCCCTCAGCTTTTCTTCTTAAGACTTTCCCTCCATTCCAGGCAACATCTTAGTAAATCTCCTCTAAACCCTTTCCAAAGCTTCCACATCCTTCCTATAATGCAGTGAACAGAACTATACGCAGCTGCACCAGAGTTTTGTACAGTTGCAACATGACATCATGGCTCCGGAACTCAATCCCTCTACCAATAAAAGCTAACACAATGTATGCCTTCCTAATAACCCTATCAATTTGATGGCAACTTTCAGGTAGCTACGCAGATGGACACAGAGATCTTTCTGCTCATCTACTCTGTGTAAAAAGTGAGGTCTGCAGATGCTGGAGATCAGAGCTGAAAATGTGTTGCTGGTTAAAGCACAGCAGGTCAGGCAGCATCCAAGGAAGGGCTCTGGCCCGAAACGTCGAATTTCCTGTTCCTTGGATGCTGCCTGACCTGCTGTGCTTTAACCAGCAACACATTTTCAGCTGCTCATCTACTCTACCAAGAATCTTACCATTAGCTCAGTACTCTTCATTCTTGTTGCTCCTCCCAAAGTGAATCACCTCACATTTTTCCACATTAACCTCCATTTGCCACCTCTCAGCCCAGCTCCGCAATCTATGTCCCTCTGTAACCTGCAACATCCTCTGGCACTATCCACAATTCCACCAATCTTAGTGTCATCCATAAATTTACTAACCCATCCTTCTACGCACTCATCCAGGTCATTTATAAAAATAACAAACAGCAGTGTCCCCAAACATATCCTTGCTGTACACCACTAGTAACTGAACTTCAGGATGAACATTTCCCATCAACCCACCACTTCTGTCTTCTTTCAACCAGCCAATTTTGGATCCAAACCGCTAAATCACCCTCAATCCCATGCCTCTGAATTTTGTGCAATAGCCTACTGTGGGGAACCTTATCAAACCCCTTATTGAAATCCATATACACCACATTAACAGTTTTACCCTCATCCACCTGTTTGGTCACCTTCTCAAAGAACTCATTAAGGTTTGTGAGGAATGATCTACTCTTCACAAAATCGTGTTGACTATCCCATGTCAACTTATTCCTTTCTAGATGATTATAAATCCCATCTCTTATAAGTTTTTCAAACACATTACCCACAACCGAAGTAAGGCTCTCTGGTTTATAATTACCAGAGTTGTCTATAATCCCCTTCTTTTAACAAGAGGATAACATTTGCAATCCTCCACTCTTCTGGCACTACTCCTGTGGACAATGATGACATAAAGATCAAAGCCAAAGGCTCTGCAATCTCTTTGCTGGCTTCCCAGAGAATCTGAGGATAAATCCCATCCGGCCCTGGGGATTTATTGATTTTCACACTTTCCAGAATTGCTAACACCTCCTCCTTGTTAACCTCAATCCCGTCTATCTAGTTGCCGATATCTTAATATTCTCCTTGACAATATTGTCTTTTTCCTGTGTGAATACGGATGAAAAATATTCATTTAGCGCTTCTCCTATCTCCTCAGATTCCATACACAACTTCCCACTACTGTCCTTGATTGGCCCTAATCTTACTCAAGTCATTCTTTTATGCCTTTTACACCTATACAAAGCTTTAGGGTTTTCCTTGATCCTATCCACCAACAACTTTTCATGTCCCCTCCTGGCTCTTCTTAGCTCTCGCTTTAGATCTTCCTTGGCTAACTTGTGACACTCAAGCAGCCTAACTCAGCCTTCACGTCGCATCCTAACATACGCGTTCTTCTTCCTCTTGACCAGAGATTCAACTTCTTTAGTAAACCACGGCTCCCTCACTCAACCACTTTCTCCCTGTCTGACAGATACATATGTATTAAGGACATATAATAACTGTTCCTTGAATAAGCTCCGCATTTCAGTTGTGCCCATCCCCTGCAATTTCCTTCCCCATCAAATGCATCCTAAATCTTGCCTAATCACATCAATAATGAGCTTATTAGTGGGTGAACATTTTGGTGATGGTGACCACAATTCTGTGACTTTCACCTTGGTTATGGAGAGAGATAGGTGCGCACAACAGGGTAGATTTTACAATTGGGGGAAGGGAAATTACGATGCTGCAAGACAGGATTTGAGGAGCATAAATTGGGAGCATAGGCTGTCAGGGAAGGATGTGGTGGAAATGTGGAACTTTTTCAAGGAGCAGATACGACGTGTCCTTGATATGTATGTACCTATCAGGCAGGAAAGAAATGGTCGTGTGAGGGAGCCTTGGTTGACGAGGGAGTTTGAATGTCTAGTAAAGAGGAAGAAGGAGGCTTACATAAGGTTGAGGAAACAGGGTTCAGACAGAGCAGTGGAGGGATACAGGATAGCCAGAAGGGACCTGAAGAAAGGGATTAGGAGAGCTAAGAGAGGGCATGAAAAATCCTTGGCGGATAGGATCAAGGATAACCCCAAGGCATTTTATGCGTATGTGAGAAACATGAGAATGACGAGAACGAGGGTAGGTCCGATCAAGGACAATAGTGGGAGATTGTGTATTGAGTCAGAAGAGATAGGAGAGGTCTTGAATGAGTACTTTTCTTCAGTATTTACGAACGAGAGGGACCATATTGTTGAAGAGTAGAGTATGAAACGGACTGGTAAGCTAGAAGAGATACTTGTTAGGAAGGAAGATGTGTTGGACATTTTGAACAACTTGAGGATAGACAAGTCCCCCGGGCCTGACGGGATATATCCTAGGATTATGTGGGAAGCAAGAGAGGAAATTGCAGTACCGTTGGCAATGATCTTTTCGTCTTCACTGTCAACGGGGGTGGTACCAGGGGACTGGAGAGTAGCGAATGTTGTGCCCCTGTTCAAAAAAGGGAATAGGGATAACCCCGGGAATTACAGGCCAGTTAGTCTTACTTCTGTGGTAGGCAAAGTAATGGAAAGGGTACTGAGGGATAGGATTTATGAGTATCTGGAAAGACACTGCTTGATTAGAGACAGCCAGCACGGATTTGTGAAGGGTAGGTCTTGCCTTACAAGTCTTATTGAATTCTTTGAGGAGGTGACCAAGCATGTGGATGAGGGTAGAGCAGTGGATGTAGTGTACATGGATTTTAGTAAGGCATTTGATAAGGTTCCCCATGGTAGGCTTATGTGGAAAGTCAGGAGGCATGGGATAGAGGGAAATTTGGCCAATTGGATAGAAAACTGGCTAACCGGTCGAAGTCAGAGAGTGGTGGTAGATGGTAAATATTCAGCCTGGAGCCCAGTTACAAGTGGAGTTCCGCAGGGATCAGTTCTGGGTCCTCGGCTGTTTGTAATTTTTATTAATGACTTGGATGAGGGAGTCGAAGGGTGGGTCAGTAAATTTGCAGATGATACAAAGATTGGTGGAGTTGTGGACAGTGAGGAGGGCTGTTGTCGGCTGCAAAGGGAGTTAGATATGATGCAGAGCTGGGCTGAGGAGTGGCAGATGGAGTTCAACCCTGCCAAGTGTGAGGTTGTCCATTTTGGAAGAACAAATAAGAATGCGGAATACAGGGTTAACGGTAGGGTTCTTAGTCAGGTGGAGGAACAGAGGGATGTTGGGGTCTATGTACATAGATCTTTGAAAGTTGCCACTCAGGTGGATAGAGCTTGTAAGAAGGCCTATGGCGTATTAGCGTTCATTAGCAGAGGGATTGAATTCAAGAGTCGTGAAGTGATGTTGCAGCTGTACAGGACTTTGGTTAGGCCACATTTGGAGTACTGTGTGCAGTTCTGGTCGCCTCACTTTAGGAAAGATGTGGAAGCTTTGGAGAGGGTGCAGAGAAGATTTACCAGGATGTTGCCTGGAATGGAGAATAGGTCGTACGAGGATAGGTTGAGAGTTCTCGGCCTTTTCTCGTTGGAACGGCGAAGGATGAGGGGTGACTTGATAGAGGTTTATAAGATGATCAGAGGAATAGATAAAGTAGACGGTCAGAAACTTTTTCCCCAGGTACAACAGAGTGTTACAAGGGGACATAAATTTAAGGTGAAGGGTGGAAGTATAGGGGAGATGTCAGGGGTGGGTTCTTTACCCAGAGAGTGGTGGGGGCATGGAATGCGCTGCCCGTGGGAGTGGTAGAGTAAGAATCATTGGCGACCTTTAAGCGGCAATTGGATAGGTACATGGATGGGTGCTTAATCTAGGATAGATGTTCGGCACAACATCGTGGGCCGAAGGGCCTCTTCTGTGCTGTATTGTTCTATGTTCTATGTTCTATATAATTATCTTTCCCCAACTATAATTCCTGCCCTGCAGTATTTAACTATCCCTTTTCATCGCTAACGTAAACATAACTGAATTATGGTCACTATCACCAAAGTGCTTACCTACCTCCAAATCTAATACCTGGGCCGGTTCATTACCCAGTGCTTATAACAATGTGGCCTTGCCCCTTGTTGGCCTGTTTACATACTGTGTCAGGAAACCATCCTGCACACATTGGACAAAAACTGACCCATCGAAAAGTACTCAAACTATAATATTTCCAGTCAATACATAGAAAGTTAAAGTCCCCATAACAACCATCTTGTCACTCTTACTCCTATCAAGGATCATCTTTGCTATCCTTTCCTCTACATCTCTGGAACTATTCAGAAGCCTATTCGGAGAACTCTCCTCTCCTGTTTCTAACCTCAGCCCATACTATATCAGTAGATGAGTCCTCAAATATCCTTTCAGCTACCGTAATACTAACAATGCCACACCTCCCCTCTTTTATCATCTCCTCTGTCCTTACTGAAACATCTAAATCCCAGAACCTGCATGAACTATTCCTGTTCTACCCATGTCTTCGAAATGGCTACAACATCGAAGTCCCAGGTACCAACCCATGCTGCAAGTTCACCCACCCTATTCCAGATCCTCCTGGCATTGAAGTAGACACTCCTTCCTGCTTGCGAGTGCACTCTTGCAACCTTGAAACCTTATTTCTGACCTCACTACTCTCATTGTCCTGTTCAGGTTCCCATCCTCCTGCTGAATTAGTTCAAACCCTTCCATATAGCATTCACAAATATCCCCCCCAGGATATTGGTACTCTTCTGGTTCAGGTATAGATCATCTTGTTTATAGAGGTCCCAACTACCCCAGAATGAGACCCAATTATCCAGATGTCCAGAATCCTCCCTCCTGCACCGTCCCTGTAGCCACGTGTTCAACTACTCTCTCTCCCTATTCCTTAACTCACTCGCACATGACATAGGTAACAAGCCAGAGATAACAACTCGGTTTGTTCTAGCTTGAAGCTTCCACCCTAGTTCCCTGAATTTTTGCCTTAAATCCCCATCCCTTTTCCTACTTATATCATTAGTGCCTATGTGGACCATGACTTGGGGCTGTTCCTCCTCCCCCTCAAGGATCCCAAAAGCATAATCCAAGACATCATGAACCCTGGCACCTGGGAGGCAACACACCAACCGTGAGTCTCTCTCGTTCCCACAGAATCTCCTCTCTGCCCCCCTAACTATGGAATCTCTAATGACTAATGCTCTGCTCATCTCCCCTCTTCTCTTCTGAGTAACAGGGACAGACTCTGTGCCAGAGACCCTGTACCTATGGCTTACCCCTGCTAAGTTATCCCCCCAAAACAGTATCCAAAAGGTATACTTGTTATTGAGAGGAACAGCCACAGGGATCCCTGCACTGTCTGCCTGTTCGTTTTCCATCTCCTGACCATAACCCATCTGTCTATTTCTTGTATCTGAGGTGTGACTATCTCCCTGTAACTCCTCTCAATAACCCCTTAGTATCGTTTTGATTTCACTGAACTACATGTGGATACAAATGACTTGGAGAATTTTCTGAGCTGAATTAATAACAATGGATATATTCATCGTCTTTGGCCTATCCTACCAATTGTGTTATTTCAACAATCCATGTTGATTTAACACGTACATGGTTGTATGCACTGTAACCTATGTGGCTGGTTTCTCAAATATTTTAGTTCCGTTAACAAGTTAAAAGAAATAGTTTGTGTACACAGGATCCTAGGATTGAGAGAAAGACCCATAGGGCTGGAATTTTCCATTTCAATACAGGGCCAATCCACATTAGCCAGGTTTTTAAAATGATGGGCGGAGCCTGATTCTTGGATCTCATCAATAAAATGTCTGAGCAGCTCTGAATCAGAAAGGAGATCATGAATTTCTGTCCAACCACCAAACATTGCTGGCCCCATTACAAACTGTTCAGCCTCAAAAGAAGAAATGTATCCAGTTGTGGGCACCACATCTTTGGAGGGATAGGAAGGAGTACAGAGATTGGAGAAAATACGAATGATTCTAAGGATGAGGAACGTAAGTGAAAGATAGATTTGAAAAGCTGCAGTACTAGAGAAGAGAAGGTTGAGAAGGAATTTGTTCAAGGTGTGCAAATGAGGAAGGGTTGGGATGAAATAACTTGGGGAGAAATTGTCCATTGGCAAAAGGTTGAAAACTAGCAGGCACAGATATGAGCTGAATAATAACATAATCAAAGATGACATGAGGGAAAACATACGTTTTATGCCGCAACATTTAGACGCTGGAATATCCTGACAAAAATTGACAAAGGTCGAATCAATCAATTTAAACATGACATTAGATAAATTATCTAATGAGAAAAAAAATTACAGGGTTATGGGAAGAAGTCTGGGGACTGTGATAAGCTAAGTCACTCTCCCAGATAGCCAACACAAGCCAAAAGGTCTCCCTGTGTATTGTAAGAATGACACAATTCCATTATTTTGTGCGAGCAGTTGCATTGAAATGGCTTCCACAGTCTTTTTCCACTGATGAAAACATTAGGAATGGTAATCTATGTACTTTAGTAAACAGGATACAGGGTTAGGTGTGTTTTTAGTAGTGAGGTGAAGTAGACTACTTGTCATTTGTAAAACCTCCCCAATGTTCCTACCATATTAGATTCTTGCCCAGGCAGTGAAGGTGACCATTTCCCCATTTGTCAGATGGGAATACATTTCCACTTTAAGAGATGAGCAAACAAATCACATGACTAAGAATAAACCGATTCCTGTTTACTAAAGCAACTGTTTTCAGCCTTTGTAACTATTTCTGTGAAAGGACATCAAATGCTGATACTCTTTTGTAAATAAATTTGTTTAAAAATACTGTTTCACAAACAATATGCATTTGCACATTGTACTGTGACTTAAGGTATGGGATATAAAGTAGTAGTATACTTTTATAAAGCTTTCACAATTGAGTTAGCGGATATGAAAACAATTACAGTGATACAAAATATATAATGAAGATGTAAGGGAATGTGCTGCTCTTCCACCAGCAAAAGTCAAAACTAGAACCACTTCCCTTTCAATTGTTGAACTTATGATTTTATTGGAAACAAAACTGGCTAAATTTGGCAAAGGTTTACAATCTACATACTGGCAAAATAACAATGTGTAAGTAAAATCCGGAGACTGTTTTTCGAGTGCCATTGCATTCAGATCTTGAAATGTCATGTTACAGGTAAAGAGAGCAATCTCAAGAGGTGAGACTGGTTTCATAGAAACCAGTACTCAGTGGTGAAAATAAAAATAAATAACAAAGGGAGACTCGATATTGATAAAGGCTGTACAGTTCATGAAGGACAGGAGTGAGGGGTTACTGTTTAACATGATCACACAGCATGCTGTTTGGTATTTGTTACTATGCCCAGGACAGAAAGCAATTCTAGGGATTCAATATCAGATTCCAGGAACAATGGCCACATATTTTGAAGTGACAACTCAATTTAAGGACTTTGGAGAGGAATGGTTGATGGGGTTGGGGGTTTTTCATACTGAGAGAGAGCATAGGAGATTTTTTGAATCACTTGTAGATCATGGGCATCACTGGCTGGGCCCAGTAATTATTGCCCGTCCCAAATTGTCCTTGAGAAGATGGTGATGAGCTGCCTTCTTGAACCACTGCTGTCCACCTGCTGTGGGTTGATCCATGGAGGGAATTCCAGGATTTTAACCCAACGATAGTGAAGGAATAGCAATTTATTTCCAAGTCAGTATGGTGAGTGGCTCGGAAAGGAACGTGCAGGTGATGATGTTCCCGTGTACCTGTTGCCTTTATCCTTCTGGATGGAAGTGGTCGTAGGCTTGGAGGATTCTGTCTAAGGACTTTTGGTGAATTTCTGCAGTTTATCTTGAAGGTAGCACACACTGCTGTTACTGAGTGTTGGCTGTTCAGGGATGTTTGTGGATGTGATGCCAACCAAGTGGGCTGCTTTGTTCGGGAAGGTGTCAGCTTCTTAAGTGTTATTGGAGCTGCACCCATCCAGGTAATTGGAGAGTATTCTATCACACTCTTGACTTGCACCTTCTAGATAACAGACAGGCTTTGGGGAGTCAGGAGTTGAGTTATTCATCACAATATTCATAACTTTTGACCTGTTCTTTTGACCTGCTTTTGTAACCATTGTGTTTATGTGGCAAGTTCAGTTCAGACTCTGGTCAATGGTAGCTCCCAGGATATTGATAGTTCGGTATTTAGTGATGGTAACACCATTCAACATCAAGGGGTGATGGTTAGATTTGTCTCTTATTGGAGATGGTCATTGCGTGGTAATTAAGTGGTACAGATGTTACTCGCCACTTGTCAGCCCAAACCTGGATATTGTCTAAATTTGATCGATTGGTTGTGAGATTTCTCAACTCTGTTTATCACTTGCTGCTTCTTGTGTTGTTTGGCATGCAAGGAAACCTGTTTGGTATCTTCAGCAGATTGACACCTCGTTTTTAGGTATGCCTGGTGCAGCTGCTGGCATGCTATCCTACATTTTGATAAACTCACGTATTGGAGAAAGTTCCAAGTTTAATTTGTATTCTGACGTGATTAGTGGATTTTTTTTAAACAATAGAATTATTCCAAATTAGTCCCACTGTACTCTACTCAATTTACTTCAAATGCTTGTCCACCATACTCTTCAAATTAGTAATTAAAAACTATGGCAATTAACTTTCATGCCACTTGGCTAAGAAACAGAGAAGTAGTTGGACAAACATAAACATTGAACCAAGTAGAAAAGACTAAAATATATTGCACAATTAATGTAAGGAGGGAAGCTGTAAGTGATATCAAAATACCTTGACATCGATATGTGAGTTCAGTCTCTACAGCACATCTTAAGCTTTGCCAGAAGTCTGTCACTAGAACCAAAGTAGTTTGGGAAGATGCATAAGGGAGTAAATCATCACATGATGCAAAGCTTCCACACTTAGCTTTTGTATCTACTAGGGAACTTGTTGCATTCAGACTAGACCACTTAAAAATATTTTGCAACCAGTATGAAGTAACAAGAGGATTTTTGAATAAAGACTGTTTTTGGAGGCATTGGTAAATGACTGTTAAGATGGTATAATGTTACCTCTGCTCAGTACAAAATAGTGTCCAGTCATGATTGTGTTAGGCTCTTATAGCTGTGTTTTCCCTCCACCCTCTTATAAGTGAAAATAAAATAACTGCATAAAGACTCAGCAGCTTATGGGACAGGGGGAATTTGTTTTTCAGATGAAGCAATGTGTTTTATTTAGAGAAGGCTAGCATGGTTTTGTGTAAGAACAAATCACGTTTAACTAACATGTTTGAATTTTCGCTGAAATGTTAAAGAGGATTATAAGGATGATGTTCTGTGCATAGACTACTAAAATGCTTAACAGCAAATTCAAAGCCCACACAATAAAACAAACAGTTGCAGCAAGGTTACAAAGTGGCAGGAAACCAGCAATGGTGAAAACTGCAGGAAGGCTTGGCATTAGGGCAATTTATTTTCTTGATTTGCATTCATTACCTCGTCTTTGGTCAGTGGAACAAACAAAAAAGGAAGTGCTGGAGAAACTCAGCCAGGCTGACAACATCTGTGAAGAGAAAACCGAGTTACCTTTTCAAGTCCAGTGACCTTTCTTCAAATCCCCGGAATCCACAGCTCTTTGTTTTACTTTGGTGAGTGGGCATCGTTTTGAAATATGTCGAAGATGCAAATTTGAAAGCAATGTGAACTGTGATGGGGATACTGATAGATTTTAAGAGGTCATCGAGAGGCTGATGAAATCAGCAGAGAAGTGAAAAATGAAATTTAATCCAGAGAAGTGTGAAGTGATTCACATTGGTAGGAAGAATGAGGAAAGGCAATATAAAAGAAAGAAGTTCAATTCTTAAGGGAATGCAGGAACAGAGAGACCGGAGTATATGCACGTAAACTGAAAATGGCAAGGCAGATTGAGAAAGCATATAGTAAACTGAATCAGACTCAGGACATATAAATTAGGCAGAAGTAGGAAAAAAAAGTTGACCACTTAGAGGAAGCAATGAGAATGGCAAGTGTTCAGAATGTACTCAGGGTGGGTGGCTTCAATATCCATTATTCTTGACCTCTTTCTCATAACCTGCCTGCTGCATTCAGTATCAGTAAGAGTGATTACTGAATAATCCTTGTGGGGACAAAGACCCATCTTCATATTCCATTTACTCTCTATTGTGTTGTGTGGCATTATCATGAAGCTGAATTACTATGATCAGATCCAGCAGCTCAGGACAGAGCATCCATCTGGCACCATGGTCCAGCAGCAGTGGAATTGTACTCCAGTATAATGTGAACCTCATGGCCTTTCATATACCCCTCACCCATTACTATCAAGCCAGATGTTCAGCCCTGGTACAATGAGGAATGCAGGAGGGGATGCCAGGAGCAGAACCAGGCATAACTGAGGATGAGCTGACAACCCGGTAAGACTACAAAATTGGACTATTTGAGTGCCAACCAGTCCACGCATCAAGTGATAGACAGGGTTAAGCAACCCCACAACCAACATATCCAAACTAAGCACAAATGGTGCAGGAGGAGGCTCCACAATATCCCCACCCTTGTGTCAGTGCAAAAGATAAGGCTAAAGCATTTGCAGCAATCGTCAGGCCGGAAGTGCCAAGTTGTTGATCCATCTCGGCCTCCTTCTCTGTTTTCCCAGTATTACAGTATTTTGTCAATTCGATTCAGTCCATGTGATATCAAGAACCAGCTGGAGGCACTGGATACTGCAGAAGCTGTGGGTCTTGATAACATTCCGGCAATAGTACTGAAGACTTGTGCTCCAGAATTTGACGCTCCCCTAGCCAAGCTCTTCTAATACAGTTTTAATACCGGCATCTACCTGAAAATGTGGAAAATTGCTTAGGAATGCCCTGCACACGAAAAGCAGGACAAGTCTAACCCAATTACTGCACTCTCACCCCCCACCGCCCCACCGCGCCCACCCCCCCCCAACCCATTAGCCTATTCTTGATCAGTAAAGTGTCATCAACAATGCTATCAAGCAGCACCTGCTCAGTGATGCCCAGTTTGGGTTCTGATAAACTCATTCATCTTCATTACAGCCTTAGTTCAAACATGGACAAAACAGCTGAATACCAAAGGGGAGGTAAGAGCGACAGCCTTCGACACTCATTGTAATGTGGCCCCTAGAAGTCTGAGCAAAACTGGAATCAATGGGAATCAGGATGGGGGTTGGGCTTAAGAAGACCCCTCAATGGTTGCAGTCATACATAGCAGAATGGAAGATGGCTGTGTGGTCAGAGGTCAGATATCTCAGCAGCAGTTATCAGAGTCGGTGTCCTGGGTCCAACTACCTTCAGCTGCTTCATCAATGACATTTCCTTCAATATAAGGGCGGAAGGGGGAATGTTTGCTTTTGATTTCACAATGTTCAGCACCAAATAGTGAGTCCACCGATACTGGAGCAGCCAGTTCATATCCAGCTAGACGTGTTCAACTTTGAGTCAAACAGTATGGCACTGGAAAAGCACAGCTGGTCAGGCAGCATCCAGAGAACAGGAGAGTTGACATTTCGAGCATGAGCTCTTCATCAGGAATGTGGGGAGACTCGCTGGTTTTGCAAGTCCTGGGCCTCCTCCACTATCAGATTCTAGCCACCCGACGCCTGGAGGAAGAACGTCTCATCTTCCGCCTTGGGACCATCCAACCACATGGGATCAATGTGGATTTCACCAGTTTCCTCATCTCCCCATCCCCCCCTTATCCCAGATCCAACCCTCCAACTCAGCACCGCCCTCTTAAACTGTCCTATCTATCCATCATTCCTACCTGTCTGCTCCACCATCCAGTCCGACCTATCATCATCACCCCCCACCTTCACCTACCTATTACATTCCCAGCTACCTTCCCCCATCCCCACAGCCCTCACATTTGTCTCTCAGCCCCCTTGGGCATCCGCTACATTCCTGAAGGGCTTATGCTCGAAACATCAACTCTTTTGCTCCTCAGACGCTCACTGAGCAGCTGTGCCTTTCCAGCACCACACTTTTTGACTCTGATCTCCAGCATCTGCAGTGCACACTTTCTCCTAGGTGATTATGTCCAGCTTTGTGCTGATAGGTGGCAACTAACATTTGCATCACACAAGGGCCAGACAATGACCATCTCTAACAAGAAAGAATCTAACCCTCAACCTTTGACACTCAACTGGATTACTATCGCTGAATGGTATCAATAGTATCATTTCTGAGGGCCACCACTGACCCAAACTGAACTGCACTCACCATATAAACACTGTAATTCAGGGTTTCGGGATCCTGCAGTGAGTAACTCACTTTCTGACTCCCAAAACCTGTCTACCATTTATAAGGCATAAGTTAGGAGTGTGATGGATGGAATACTCCCCAATTACTTAGGTAAATGCACCTTCAACAATATCCATTAAGCTTAGCACCATGAATGAACAACACAAAAAACGTTCAGCCTTACTCGAGTACTGAATCCAATTCCCAGCACCACACTTTTGGAAGGCATTGAAGAGGATGCAAAAAATACTCACAAGAGTGGTTAGAGTGATAAAGAACTTCAGCTACATAGATCAATGAATTGGAGAAGTTGGGACTGTTCTTGGGGAAGTAAAGATTTAGAAAAGACTTCATAGAGATGTTCAATAATGTGAAAATTCCAGACAGAATGGTTGAGAAACTGTTTCTGTTGGTGGTTGCGTTGAGAAGCAGAGGTCACAGATGTAAAATAATTCACAAAAGAAACAATACAAAGAACAAAGAAAATTTACAGCCCAGAACAGTCCCTTCAGCCCTCCAAGCCTGAGCTAATGCAAATCTACTGTCTAAACCTGTCACCCAATTCCTAAGCCTCTGTATCCCTCTGCTCCACACTTACTCATGCATCTGTCCAGACGCATCTTAAATGAATCTACCGTGCCTGCCTCTATTACCTCTGCTGGCAATATGTTCCAGACAGCCACTACCCTTTTATGGTATTATGAGGAAAACCTTTTTTTTAAATGCATGTGTGCTTAGGATCTGGAATGTTCTACCAGAGTGTGTGGTGGAGAGGCATTCAAAAGTGAACTGAGTGATTATCTGAGGAGAAATCATTCACAGGGCTAAAGGGAAATGGTGGGAATGGGCACTCAGTGAGTTGCTTTTACAGAGGACTGGCAGAGACACAGTGGGCTGAATGGCTTCCTCCTATACTGTAATTATTTTATGGATATACCAAAGGCAAGATGCCAATATTTTAATTTTACTTGATGTTGCAAAAATTGGAATATAAAACAAGATACAAACTTTTCTTCCTGTATTAATTAATTCCTTCCTGCCACCAATCTTTTACTATACTATTGCTATTACAGTAGGATGAAGCCTGTCTTTGACAATTTTAAAGAATGATAATTTTAATCTTCACAACCACATCAACACCCATTCCAGTGACCACCTGTTCCTCATGTATAAAATGGGGCATGATCTAAATCAGCATCCTCCACCAGATTGGTCCAGGCAAAGATAAACTCTAATATAAAATTCGGTTTATCTTTATAATTGCGACTTGCAAGTTAAATTGAGTCGAAAAAAGTTCAAGATTTAAAACTGTCTAGTCTGTAAGTTTACATTAATTATAGAAAATATCATGGCCCTGAATGTTTGCAAATGGTGGAAATTGTTTATCAGTCTCACATCATAACAGCATTGTGGAAAATATTGTAGAATTTTGGAGCCTATCATTCTCCCATCTTTCACTGAAAAAGATTTTTCCTGTCAAGTACAAGAACAAATGTTGTGTGAATTACCAACAAGTTTAGAAATCCATAAGGGGTGCAATTGCAGCATTTGCACCTATGGCATTGTCATGTTAATTGGGCTTTCAAGAGGGGGAAGGGCAGAAGCCTGAAGGAATAGGCCTTATGGCATCTACTAAAAATGTAAGTGAATAGTTTTTGTGCTTTAATTCTTGGACATGTTGCAGAGTTTGTTATTCTCTTCATTTGGTTGACAAGATAAGTGATGAAGGTGGTAAAAACAATGGGGTAAAAACAATGACTGCAGATGCTGGAAACCAGATTCTGGATTAGTGGTGCTGGAAGAGCACAGCAGTTCAGGCAGCATCCAAGGAGCAGCGATTTCGCTGCTCTTTGGATGCTACCTGAACTACTGTGCTCTTTCAGCACTACTAATCCAAGATAAGTGATATTGACAATCTCACCAAATGAAAGGCAGATTTGCATTTCTGTAACGTCTTTCAAGGCCTTTAAGTACTTTTGAAATGTGGTCACTGTTGTGATGTAGGAATTGCTCAGCTAATTTGCACAGATCTCACAAAATGCAATGCGATTCTGACCAAATCATCTGTTTTGATAATATTTACTGGAGGTTAATTATTGGACAGGCCCTAAAGACAACTTCTTTACTCATCTTATAAAAGGTGCCACGAGATATTTTACATTGCATGCAAGCTCGGTCACGGCCTCAGGTTAACGTCTTGGGTGGAATTGGAGGATCAAGAAACAAATTGCAGATTGAGATCCCATAATGGTTTGGATCAGTTCAGAAAACATTTTGCTGCCACAAAGCTGGACATCTCTCCAGAGTGAATGGATCACCATGATAAGATTCAATTAATTTGCCTGTTTGCCAACTTCAAGGAGGATCTTGAAATTATGCCCTTTAACGTGCAAAGATGCTTTTGGTACATTTGACAAGTTTGTAATATATTTTATCCATTAAAGAACTGATTACCAAACACCACAGAACTAGTGGTTTTGTGTGGTTGTAAACTCATTCTCAGGTATTTACAGTTGAGCTCAGAGGTTGTGACACTGATCAAAAATGCTTATTTTTGTGGTAAAACCAATTTAAGCTATACTAAAAAAACTACACTATGTTGTCAACCTTAAACATAGCAATTAATTATTTTAATGCATTTTGTAAAATATCCTATATAAAACTGCCCAATTGTGTAAGGCTTAAAGCAGATTTAACATTCAACAACACATAATCAAATCTGAGTGAAAATTTGTGGGGAAAAAAAACAATCAGTCTGGTGCAATTTGCACCCAGATCATCAATTCCAATCAAAGCAGAAACCCCTGACCATGATATCTAATTGAAGCTGGGATTTTAAGTAAATTTATGGAGGAGATAGATTTTTAATTAGCAGTGGATTGAAGGATTACGGAGAGTGATCAGAAAAGTGGAATTCAGGCTGAGATGAGGTCAGCCATGATCATATTAAATGGCTGGGCAGTCTAGAGGGCTGAATTGCCTCCTTCTACCTGTCGTTCTCATCATCTAATTGGTACTACAATAATTAAAACTATAATACTTAAAGTAGAATTGAAGCATGTAGTTTATTTTTGCATATCTAGGATCTGCAATCGTAAAATATTAGTAGTACAGACATATTCCAAATATAGTCAAATTGTACTGATGCACCTGAAAGATTATCTCAGGGAAACATTAAAATTTGGATATTCCATCTCAAAGGAAATATTTAACAAGACAAACCAGTTGCACTGCAAACTAACCTCACACTAACTTCAGTCCCTGAAGGCAATGTACAAAGCAACACTATAGTCATTTGCCTCTATAATGATCTTCTCCTATGCCTTGGAAGAAGAAAGATATGACTGTGAAATCTTAAAGCAATATTACAAGTATTTGAGTTACCAAAGTGAGGATCATGAATTTTCAGAGTAGAAATGTTGATGTCTATTGTCTTCATCATCACCTCCAATCAAATACAGAGCAGCCAGAAGTCATTTAATGTCAGTCTACAATGCTCCAACCATTAACTCATGTTGCTACACAACTTTTCTCCCTGCTGGGAATGGTCATTCATTTTGGGGTGTTGTTCATTGGCAATGACAACACTCTGGTGCACCACCCAAGTTGTCATTGTACTTCTCTGAACCTGGGACATCAGTGAGCATCAAAAACCTCTGGAGGCAATCACAGTTCAAATCACACCTATCCTTTCCTGTAATAAATAAGATTGGAAATTTATGGAATTTCTTCTTCTTAGTCAAGAACCACAGAAGTTGGAGTGCACCTTCTGATATTAACTAACTCAGCATACAAAGGATTGAGTGGGATACCTGGCTATTCAGCTTTAGTTCAATAACATACCGTTCAGGTGCTGCATTTACCTGTGGAAACACTGACACCAGTATTGTGGGCTTTCCTCTCTTCAGAAGAGAATGCTCTATTGATATTGTACAAATGTGAACATTTCCCATCCTCGCACACCAACCAACATAATGCCTTGTCTGATCACTAATTTGGGATGAATTATGAATGATTTACACTTGGACATACCTGAAGTAGTTTGAAACTATCTAATCTTGTTTCACCTCAGAGCATTATGACTTCAATGCATCATGGAGGTCATGAAGGACTCTGGCCCAAACTGTCAATTCTCCTGCTCCTTGGATGCCGCCTGGCCTGCTGTGCTTTTCCAGCACCACACTCTCGACTTCAATACACCATGGTAAACTTTAAGTTACTGCTCTATTTCATTCTTAAGGGTGTAACTTGCTGAATTTATTAATTTAACTCAAGGTGGTGATCATTCATCATTGCAATTGGTTTCAGTGCCTCCTTGTGCTGGGGAGAAATACAGCCAGGTTTCCTGATTCTCAATCATCATTCAGTGAGCATCTACTGGAATATGTGGACAGCAGATGAGGACAGGATCAGGGTCAGTTGTATATAGCTTCTTGATGCCCACCATCTCAGTACCTAAAGAATAACCATTTCTGTTTTGTACTGGTGTCATACCGTGGGCTAAATTAACTTCTTTAGGAAAGAAATGGAAAAATTTGAGGACAAAAAAAGTGAAAGGTAAGTGTTGAATCGAACTTTCCATGTTGTTATGTATTGCCACATAATAGGTGGGTTATCTCAGAATGATTTGCTGACAATAGCCTATTTATTGCTTTGGTTAATTTACTAAAGGAACGATTGCACTACTTAAGTCTCTTCTATTTAGCTAGCAGTGGATACATCACAACATAGACTATTAATCTGTTTTAGGGCTGTTCAGAGCAAAGAGGAGGTCCTAATTTAAAACTAATCAAACCTTGAACACATTTCTGCCATCAATATTAAACCTAGAATTTCAAATACATTAAGATCTTGCTTTTAGCAAACTTTAGACCTGGGCTGACATATGGTTATCAATTAGCCTTGGCTCCAAATAAAGAAACCAGCAGACATTTAAATAAAAAGCAATATTTTAGGCAAAATAAATAACTTGCTAATGAAAACTCAACTTAAATTCTACTGTTAGTACATGGAATTGTAATCCTATTCCTTTTCACACATTGCAACGTTGCCATAAATTACTAAATAGCAGAAATATTATTCCAGCATTTCTAATTATAGTGTTTATCAAAGTCATCGTAATTTAAATGTGTGAGGAAATTCTATTAACTCATTTTAGATGAACACTATTTCTGTAAGGGCATAAAGTTCGAGGCCTGTCATGCAAGATTGACATTTAACCTGAAAAACCAACACATAATAATCTCTATTATTATTAAAATGAAGAGTGGTAAAGCATCGTTCTAGGCTTCATTAGACCAAGCTTTGTTTCCATTTAAATGAGACACCTCTACACTTTCTGGAAGAGAACCACTGTTTACTAATTAACCTCAATACAGTTGAGTGTCTTCACAAGCACTGAATTTGACTGCGGCTTTAATGTTCTTATCCTTGTCATTCAGGCGCTCTGAAAGCCTGAACGGTGACTCGCTTCTCTGGAGATAATCTTGAACCGTTCACACCGAGTAGCCAGGCTGCTGGGAGGAACATTCCTTTCCAGCTGGGGCGTTCTTATTCAGCAAAAACAAAAATCTGCTTACTGAATCAGGATTTGTTTCAACTTGCTTTTTACCTGTTTGTCTGCTGCAGTTTATAAATCCACTCTTGTAGTCCGAAATTACTCTGCCCCACATCGCGAAGGGTTAAATAATGACACCAAAAGTAATCTCGAATTGACCATAAAAGTACTGCAATCAGTTGCTCAAAATTTCTTTGAAACAGTGTCCGACTTGAGGTCCATTTTGTGGGATTCTCTACGGATGTGATTCCCGAGGGTGAAGTAAACAGATTCTTGTAGTTTCCTGCAGCTGTAATCCTGAGGATATCATACAGCCCCCCACCCCTGAGCTGCTCCGATACACTGATACAGACAGCCTGGCGGGTTTACTAGGATGTGATCTCACTGAGCTGCACTGTGTTCACAGGCAAATTCAATAGAGCTCAGTCTCCTCCCACAAACCTCTGGGCTGTCACTTATTAGCTTAGTCTGTAAACCCTCACTGGCTGCTAAAGAGCAGAGAGAAAGAAATTAACCAGTCCTAAAAGATTTGGATTTTTTTCACTTGGTTTCCAGTTTTACAGAATGGGCATCGTTACGGTGCTAACACTTATCTGTAGCCAGTTAAATGTAGCACAGCTGGGCTTTCTATGGGGATATTGTTTCTTTGCTTGTCTGTGCCCTAAGGTCCATCTCTAAGCAGTCCCTCATGTTGTCATACATCTGCTGCATAATACATCATGTTAATTTCTCTTCAGACTGTGGATAGCACTCTGAGCTTTGGTGGAAAGTGCACACATGATGGAGACTCCCTGTGAACTATTATGATTTGTCATATGGTTCCAGTTTACGAGAATTACTCAGATGAATTCCCCTGTTCTCTTTGCTACAGAGCTGACCAGCTCAGGAAGTGATATAACATGACATGTGTTACTTACATGAGCAGTGGCTTTGTATGATACAATATGTGGTTCACTTTCTAACTGACACACAAGAATTTAATTTACACATACAAAATAAACGGAAGGGTCACTCAATCCACAATGTTAACTCTGATTTCTCTCTACTAATGTTGGCAGACCTGCTGATCTTTTCCAGCAATTTCTGTTTTTGTTTCTATGTACAGCATCTGCAGTTTTCCCAGTTATTTGAAATCATTTTGAATCTCTTTAATGGTGTAATGTAGCAGGACAACACATGAAAATGTTCTCCACCAATTTCATCACACCTACTGCAATTACCCTTTTGTCAACAATCCATACAAAATGATGTTTATTATGTAACATTGCTTTTTAAAAAAACATTTTTTGATGTACTTACTCAGAATTTGCCCTGAAATTAACCACAGGGCTCTTTCTCCTTTGCGAGATATCAGAACTGAAGTTAACTGGATAGATAAGACCAGCAGGAAACAAATTGGAACGGAAGACACCAAACTTTACAGAAATGAAAAAGGATCAATGCCAGATTTCAACGACTACGGTTTGCATTTACGAAGCACCAGAAGGGTAGTAGAAACATCCCAAGGCACCTACCAGAAGAACTTCAGAAGCAGTATTCCTGTTGAGTCTGAAAGTGTTCACAGTATCATAGAATAGTTACAACTTAGGAGACCATTCAGCCCATGCCAGTCCTCTGCTAGACTGGGTCCACTGCTCCTTCGTTGAAGCCCTGGAAATGTATCCTCTTCAGAAAATTACCAACTCCCCCTTTGAAAGCCATGCTGCTACCAAACTAACTGGCAGTGCACTTCAGATCCTAACCATTCCCTGTACAAAAAGATTCTCCCACGTGCCATCTTTGGTTCTTTTTCTTTTACCATTCACTTTACATCCAAGTCCTTTGGTTCTCAATCCTCCCATCAATAGAAACAATGTCTCCTTATCTATCCAGACTCACCATGACTTTGAAAACAATCAAATCTCCTTTTGTCCGAGAAGAACAGACTCAACTTCTGCAACTAATGCGTTTAACTGAAATCCCTCACCACTGGAACCATTTTTTGTAAATCTTTACTGCATCCTTTCCAATATCTTCACGTCTTTCTTAATTGGGATGTCCAGAGTACTCCTGTTGAAACCAAACCAACTGTCTTATAAAGATTCAGCATAACTTGCAGAAACCAAAAAGCTGATAACCACTTCCTCAACCTGCCTTGCCATCTTCAAAGATCTGTGCTCAAAAATGTTGAGTCGCTCAGCTCATGTTCCCCCTTTTAAGTAATACACTGCATCTTATATTACCTTTCATTATTACTAATTCACATTTCTCTACTCCAAATTCAATCTGCTGCATGCTTGCCGATTCCTATCTATGCTTCTTGAAATTTTTTGTTTTATCTTGTATTTGCATTACTTCCAAGTTTTTCCATAAGCCACAAATTTTGAAACTGTGCTCTGTACACCAAAGTTTAAGTAATGAAATCAAGAAAAGCTATGGTCTTTGCATTAACACCACTGT
Source organism: Hemiscyllium ocellatum (assembly GCF_020745735.1). Taxonomy (NCBI): domain Eukaryota; kingdom Metazoa; phylum Chordata; class Chondrichthyes; order Orectolobiformes; family Hemiscylliidae; genus Hemiscyllium; species Hemiscyllium ocellatum. The sequence continues at coordinate 69,572,419 of NC_083403.1, forward strand.
TTATCTTCTTCCAGTCCAAAAATAACAAATCACCACTAATTTCTGTTCCCTTTCGCCTCAGTCTGCTTCACACCCAGTCCACTTTTTGTTCCATGAGTTTTGACTTTGTTAACAAGTATTACATGGTATATTATTAAATGCCTTCTGGAAGTCCATGTACATCAATCACATCAATGTTAACAACCCTTTTGGTTAACTGATCAAAAAATCTCAATCATGTTTGTTAAACATGACTTGTGTTTATTAAATCCATGCTTATTTTGCTTAATTAATATACACTTGTCCAAATGACTACTAATATTCCCTGTTTGTGTTTCAAAAATCTTTCTTACTTTTGTTCTCACACCATTTGTTTTATGGTGTGATATTTGCATTTCTCCAGTCCTCTAGGTATATTATAAATTATCATCCTTACCTCTCTCAGCATCCTTGCATTCAATCCACCTGGCCTTGGAGACTCATTATGTATAAGTACAGCTATTCTTTCTAGTACCTCCTCTAACAATGGTTGGTCTATCCATCAACTAGCATATTTTTCCATGGCAAGGACAGATGTATTCATTTAGTACTATATCCTCTATCTCCATGCATAAATCCCCTCTTTCAGACTAAGCACGTGAGATATTTATCAACCAGAAAAAAGAATGATATTCAATCTCCCTCCAGGATTGGAGAAATTACAGGCAGCCTGGAACACAGTCTTGGAGAGTCACTCACTATAGACTGGTGATCCACAATAGCAACTCTTCGACTGACCATGAAGGCTATATATCAACTGTTCTGACAACTAGCAAATAGGATTGTGCCCGTTCCAGGCTTAACTAGACAAGTTGCTTCATCCTTCTGACCCACATTGTTTTAAGGCAAGAAACCTGGAGATATCAAGATGTTCGTCACACCAGCACCTCAGAACTTTTTAAAAATAAAACTGCCTCATAAGATATGTGCAAATTGCTAATTTGGGGAACTTTAAAAGAAAAGGCAAAAATAAATTGAGATACACGTCACAGTTGAAAAAGATTCTTACTAAAATTTAAAATGTTGGATCAAAGACTGCAGCTGTATGGATGGATAAAAATGTTAGACCGACTACAATGTCTTTGAAGAAGGCATCTGATGTGGAAGAATCACTAAATGAAGCTATGTTAAAAGTAGAAAAATAGCTTAAGTGGATAAGTCACCAGGTCTCGTCAGCATTGAAAATTCTGAAGTCGCAAAAGTAATTACCATAATTGTCCAATATTTTTCGAGAAAAGGACTTATAGCAAAGAACTAAAAAGGCGGTGAATCTGTTTCAAATTGGGAATTGGGTAAGTCATGCATTTATGGTTTAAGCAGCATTGAGATGATGAATTAAAAAGAAACATGTTAGGACCAAGGGATATGAATAATAAAGAAAGATAAAGACTAATCAGGGATATCAATTTAAATGGATAGGTCATGACAATTAACTTATTTTATTTAAGGAAATTTGCTGACCATGTGAAAAAAGTAAGTGCACTTTTGGATGTTTTAAACATGTTTGATAAAGTGTCACACAAGAAACTTGTGCAGACAAAGGCACAAGGGCAATAAATTGGCCTCAGCAGTGGCTGTTTTCTGAGAGTTTACAAGAGCCTTTAGGAACTTGCAGCACACATACAAACGTTTGATGTGCAGCATGCTGAATATCTCCTTGCTGAAGCCATTCACAACTCCACAATTACCATCTGCCAGACCAATGCAGAGCAGGCAGATTGAGGCAGTGAAAAGTAAGAAGTGAGAAATGGCAATTGAACAGTGCCCAAGCTTCTAGATGAGGGATGATGGGAGTGAGAAGTGGTCTCAGTGGGAGGCCATATCCATCAAGCATTCAGGGATCAATCTTATGCCCTTAATCTCAGAGAGGAACAGTATGTGAGACACCAGCACTTTGAGAGTGCCTCATAAAAATCTGTCATGACTGAAACCCGAGAGTACAAAAAGGATTATCGTTGTCCTTAACTGTGAAAGTGACTGTGCTGATTAATCTTCATTTGCCTGCCTCCTTTCAGCTGGATGCCGAAGACATTAGCAACATTTTTCAGTCTGCTGTGCACTGTTGTATAATACAGGTTACTGAGGATCTTGGTTCAAAGAGAGAGAATTCATCTCATTCTCTCTTGCAGGCAAGACAAGCAGATAAAATGAGCATAAAGGTTTTAATGGGTTTAAGGACTTCTTCATGATGGGATGTTTAGGACTGCCACACACTGCTTTGTTTGTATTGCATGACAACTCTGCTGTGCGTCAGAACAGAAAGTGATTCCACTCCTTCAAATGTCTTGCTGGTGTGTGGCCACTGACAGCACTTCATAAAGCCAATACTTGCCATAGCCAGTATTCAGAAAGGACCATGATACTTTCCTTCTGTGGCACTTCTGAAGTTCAGCACTTTTAAAAATCAGTCACTATTAACAGCAAGGGCTATCCCACCGACAAGATCTAGAACACAACCCATGCACACATTAACGTCATGTGTATATTGAAAGCCATGCTGCCACATGAAATGTGATAGTGTAGTCTGCAGCATGCTGAAGCAATGGTTCGGCTGCTTGGGTCATTCTGCACTATTGTGCTGAGTGTATCTCCGTACACTTGGTAATGTGCTGTATGATGCACAACCTAATCATCGTGAAGGGACTGCACTTGTCAGCAGCTGTCAAATGAGAAGCTGCATAGCAGAAGCATTAGAAAGAACAGAAGAAAGAGCAAACTAGACAGTTCTTTGATTACCAGGCTGTAAGCAAAAAGCTTATTCAAGTGCAACTTATTCAGAAGACTGCAAACAATATTTCCCAATTGCAAAAATACTCCTTCCCTGTGTCTTAGACCATTCACAGTGAGAACACAGTCAGTCATAATATTAAGTGAAACGCCATCACAAAAGAAATTTCAAAATTAATTTTGATAGAATTCTATACTGTATATGACTGTACATTATCCAAATCAATGAATGATTTTATTCTCACGTATTTTACAGTGAGAGAAAAAATAAAATACAGTGAAAAGCTTTTCCACTGCCATCACGATGCAGTGCCATTTCGAATATTTTAAGACTAAGAAATAGAAAGATATAGGTTAAACAGAGTCCATCAGTCTTGAATCAGCTCATCACTGATGCCTGCACTGCTATCCCTCTTCCATCACTTCACCACCGTCTATACCAGACTCAACCAACGTTGAAGTCATAGAGTCATAGTGATGTACAGCATGGAATCAGACCCTTCAGTCCACCTCATTCATGCCGACCGGATATCCTAACTTAATCGAGCCCCGTTTGCCGGCACCATATCTCGTTAAACCCTTCCTATTCATATACTCATCCAAATACCTTTTAAATGCTGCATTTGTACAAGCCTCCACTAATTCCTGTGGCAGTTCATTGCATACACGCACCACCCTCTGTGTGAAAACGTTGCTCTTTAGGCCCCTTTTATATCTTTCCCCTCTCACCCTAAACCTATGCCCTCCAGTTCTGGACTCACCCACCCCTGAAAAGACCTTGTTTATTTATCCTATCTATGCACCTTATGATTGTATAAACCTCTATAAGGTTATCCCTCAGCCTCCAACACACCAGAGAAAACAGACCCAGCATATTCTGCCTCTCCCTCTACCTCAAATCCTCCAACCCTAGCAACATCCTTGTAAATCTTTTCTGAACCCTTTCACGTTTCACAACGTCCTCCTGATAGGAAGGAGACCAGAGTTGCACGCAATATTCCAAGAGTGACCTAACTAATGTCCTGTGCAGATGCAACATGACCTCCCAAGTCCTATACTCTGACCAATAAAGGAAAACATACCAAATGCCATCTTCACTGATCTAACTACCTCCGACATTACTTTCAAGGAACTATGAACCTACACTCCAAGGTCTCTTTATTCAGCAAAACTCCCTAGCACTTACCATTAAGTGTATAAGTCCTGCTAAGATTTGCTTGTGCAAAATGCAGCACCTCACATTTATCTAAATTAAACACCGTCTGCCACTCCTCAGCCCATTGGCCCATTTGTTCAAGATCCTGTTGTACTCTGAGGTAACCTTCTTCGTTGTCCATTATGCCTCCAATTTTGGTGTCATCTCTCTTCAGGCCTCGACTTTCACCACTCAGCAGGTTCTCCGCTGCAAACACCTCACGGCTGCCTGTGCTGAATCAAACCAACACTAGAGTCTCATCTTTCGCTGCTGCTCTGGTATTGCAAGTCACCACAAACATGGCCACCACTTGCTCCTCCTCTTCCTGATGCTGAGTTCCCAGACCCGCAGCTGCCTCACTCTCTAACCCTAGTCTCCAGCTATTGGCAGTTCCATGCAGTGAGGCCGCTGATCTAGCTCCGTTCCCAGGAGCTGGGCAGGAGACATCCCAAGGAGGGAATGTGATGGCAGGATCTTCCTCATACTTGAGTAGCAGGGTGAGGAATGCCATCCCAAAAGCAGGGCTCAGGGCACTACTCACTCTCACTTTGAGGTTTCGACTCACCGCAAGCTCCAGCGAAACTGGAAACTACACAATTCATACTTTTCTAGTTTCTTGATGCCTTTCTTTGCTGCCTTTCCCAGTCCTAGCACTCCTGTGCAATACTGGCCCTGATAACTATAATATGGTTGGTGGAAAGCTGTTGACTTTCAGCGAAGAAGACTGCAGATGGCCTTGGAGGTTGGACTCAAACAGTTCTTGCCTAGTAGGCCAGGCTTTGGATTACATTATTCCAGCATTGGCAGCATGCAATCTGGATTGAGTGTTTTGCAGGTGACAGCAGGTTTATGGGCAGAGTGACAGGGCTGGGAGGAAATGCTACTTTCTTCAGGGCAAGCACAGCCGTTTACTGCACAAGGGAGGCAATGTCACTATCCCTGAGCAATGTCTTCACAATCCTAACAATCAGTGATAGACCAATTGCTGGGCTATCATGTAAACCAGCAAGTTCCTTTATCTGTAGCCATGATACTACAGTCAGTCTTCATGACAAGAGTTTGAACATGGCAACTAATAAATCTGAATGTCTTTGGACTGAGAAGGTGTGGGAGCAGTTAGAATCTGCGTGGCCTCAGTTTGAGTTTCTATTCTCACACTTATACTCCTGGTGGACATGGCCTAAGCTATAAGGGAAGGGTCAACATTGGCCAGCAGATACTGCAACATATTCAGATCTATAATTGTGCCAATTCAGCTGACCACCATTTCCACACAGAAAAATATAAGCACTAAATTTTCCACCAATAACTCCTTCATGCTCCTTGACAGTTAAGACAGAATTTCTGATCAGATGCTGAGTGCACTGAGCATATTGTTGTTTATACCCATCAGCACAGCCCTGCAGTTAAAAACAGAAACCAAAGAAACTCAGCTGGTCTGGTAGCATCTATGGAGAGAGAAACAAGAGTTAAAGTCCAGTATGAATCTTCTTCAGAACTTCAAGTGTTGCCAGACTTGCTAAGTTTCTCCAGCACTTTCTGCATTTATTTCTGATTTCCAACATCTGCATTATTTTGTTTTTGTTTTAGCCTTTCGCTGTCACCTAATTCAGCAGCATCTTCATCCAAGTCCTCTGCAGCAGGATTCATGTGTGAATTCAGTCTCCACCAAGGAACCACTTTGCTTTGTCCCTGCTCTCCCTTGACAATGTCTCAACAGATTCTACTCTATTACTATCTTATACTCGGAAACACTCACTGTCAGTGGCTGCTGGTTGCATGTGAATTCTAAGTGATTGTACATTGTTACAATCATTGTCTTTTTGCTGTTCTTTCACTACCTGACCAGGTTGCAGTTCTTGGGTTTCTGAAAAGACAAGAGAACAGTCGAGATATAGGACCAAAAGAGAAAATGCTGAAAAATCTCAGCAGATTGAGATATGGGAATGACTAAAAGTAAAAGGTGTGCGCTTACAACAGCTGCAGCATGTGGAATGGACAGGAAGGTAGAGGTAGGAAGGAGGATTAGGGGCAGTATAAGGATGCCATCACCTTCAATGGATTTCAGTCTGACCTCTGCAATAGCCATAGATCTTCTGATAACATTTACTTCGGTTTTCCCCATGTGAGTTAGGTTATATGGGAATGCATGGCCCCTTCAGTTAGTGCCTATTGCGCACCACCTTGTCCTAGAGGAGAGGTAATTACGCCGGAAATGTATGCGATCTGATTGGGTGTTACAGTTGTCATGATCAAATAGCTGACAGCTTATGCAAGCTGTGAGGGTGTGAGATTTTCACCAATACCAACTGAGTGAGGGCGAAGTGCAGTAATAAATATTGCCTACCTGAATAATTTGAAGTTGGGGCAGTGTGGGGATTTGAGTGATATCAGAGATCTATGATGCAATTGTTAGAACGTTGCATTTAAAGATGAATTCACCAACCCTGATGAGGTATGAGAAGTCATTAAATTTCCTGTGGCCCTGCACCTAGATCCTGGGAGCTAAACATTTGCCGTTCACCTGCACTTGCGCCTGTCCGACAGCATCCTGAATCTGCATGACTACAGAATTCACTCCTTTTGAATTCATCCAACAAGCATTCTGGTGCACAATTAGAAAGCCTGACTGATCACTTCTATGTTCACTTCTAAATTGCCTCCCTTTCCCATGTCAGATTCAGCTCACACAGAATTCCAAACAACTGCTCTCACCACAAGTAAAATGCTCTGGAAGAAGTGCTAGCTGGTTTTAGGCAGTGCTAATAAGCATTAACTTCTGCCATGTGCAGTCAGTTAATTCTGGCTGTATTCTAGAATCACTTAGGGGCCCTTGTGGTGCAATGGCAGTGTCCCTAACTCTGAGCCAGGAGTTCCAGTTCAAGTTCAAGTCATTTAATTCTGCATCATGATCTCTATGGATATTTTTAGAAGAAATTGAGATACAGAAAGAAAGAGCAAATTGTTATCTCCCAAATTGTATCTCCCCAGTGTAGTGTACTATAGCTAGTAGTGTTCTCTGGAGTTTGTGTTGGACCGCTTATGTTCTATATATACAGAAGTTATTTGGCACGGGCAGAAAATTGTCTCATCTTTTGCTGATCACACTGATTCAAAAGGACAGTGCACAACAAATAAGACTGTAAAGGACATATTTTTGGAGGAACTAATATAGCCCAATGAATGTGAAATAATACATGTTGGGAATACAGCAATTCAAGGTATAACATAGGCAATAAACAATGGGGCAGGATTTAGTGCGAAGATGGGCAGATATGTAATAGTAGGATTGCAGGTGATAAAAAATTAGAAGGATGATAACGGTCTGGGTTTATATGAGGGAAATGGAATACAAATGCAAAGAAATAATGAAATATCTGTACACTACAAAGTTGGTGTAATATGCAGAAGGAGAAAGTGAGGACTGTAGATGCTGGAGATCAGAGCTAAAAAAGGTGTTGCTGGAAAAGGGCAGCAGGTCAGGCAGCATCCAAGGAGCAGGAGAATCGATGTTTCGGGCATAAGCCCTTCTTCAGGAATGAGGCAGGTGTGTCAAGCTGGCTAAGATAAAAGGTAGGGAGGAGGGACTTGGGGGAGGGGTGTTGGGAATGCAATAGGTGGAAGGAGGTTAAGGTGAGGGTGATAGGCCGGAGAGGGGGTGGGGGCGGAGAGGTCAAGCTGCCCCCACCCCCTCTCCGGCCTATCACCCTCACCTTAACCTCCTTCCACCTATCGCATTCCCAATGTCCCTCCCCCAAGTCCCTCTTCCCTACCTTTTATCTTAGCCTGCTTGGCACACCTTCCTCCTTCCTGAAGCAGAGCTTATGGCCAAAATGTCGATTCTCCTGTTCCTTGGATGCTGCCTGACCTGCTGCGCCTTTCCAGTAATATGCAGAATGGTGAAATAAAAATAGATAATACTGGTTACAGATTATGCAGATTGGTTAGATGTCTGGGAGAGAAACAGATTGACTCTACTGAGAGCTCATTCACCTGAAATATTAACTCTGCTTCACTCTCCACAGAAGTTGCCTGAGCTGTTGAGTTTTGCCAGCATTTACCGTTTTGATTTGGATATCTACTTAGTTTTAGTCATGTACTATAAGAAGGATATTGGCACTATTAAAAAGGTAGAATGTAGTCACACAAATAAAGGTACAAGCTTGAGAAGATGCAGTTAAAATGAGATGCTGAAAAAGACAAACACATAAACATGAGGAAAGTAACTTGACTCTTAAAGATATCCATCAGAGAAACATAACTGCATTCCCTTTTTGTTGTTGTTTCTGTGATCCCAGATCTCTTGCCTCATCATCCTGCTCTGAATCCATTCCACTTGTTGATCGTCATAAAGATCACCTTTTATTTATTGGTTAAAAAGTTACCTCTTACTAGTTTGAACTTGTACACCCTTAATTCTACCCTCACTTTTAAAGCCATGTTCGAGAGTAACTTTTTCCATAATATTTGTTGTCTCGTTTTCCTCTAGAGTGTTTCAGTCAGACTAAAAATTTCAAGTCATCTAGCCTTGCTTCATTACTGACACCCAGGGAGCTCAATGAGGGACAACAATATCTTTGGTATTTCTCTAAGTACTTAATTATATTAATCAAGGAGTAATCTCTAAATTACCTTTGGTGGTATCTTTAAGTGGCTGCTGAAATTGTATAGGAAAATTAGTATAGCAAGTTTCAAAGACAGAGCTAATGGAAGCAGACGAGAGAGTGTGAGAGAAAGACAGTGGCTCCTCAGATGAATTTAATTCATGGTGTGATACCAAAACATACAGACTGAAAGATCCACCTATCGTTTCTCTGGAATGGATGTATTTTGACAGAAAGCAAACGTTAACAGGTAAATGGAGTAGAATTGATAGTAAACCCCCCTTCCCCCGACCCGGACGGCATGTAAAAATACATGTCTTTGTAAGAGACTGTGCATCTTCTCTGGCAAGTATCACTAAGTGGATTATAGCAGTGATATCTCAACTTACAGCTTCACGTTATATCCACGGACTGTGATTTCCATGCATTAATTTGACTGCCTAACATAAAAAATGGCTTAAAACAGAAATGGGCATAAAAGATACAATAATGGAGCGCTCAAGTTAAAATTAATGACCACTCCGGACCTCGCCACCACCCAGTTTTGTTCTGCTTTTGACAGATTCAAGGTAGTTAACAGTTTGACATTCCATTGGGCTCAGTACCAGGGAGCTAAGAAGGGGAAAACATCCAATGTTCACTCTCAGGTTGCTAGCCAGTGAGTCTGCTGAAAACTCTATGTGAGTGAATAGCAACAATGGGTGAGTTCAGGGTCACTATTCGTGTTGATGGCTTTCATGGTAAAGTAGCTTAGAAACAATTACAATCAGGTTGACACTAAATAAATGTCCATTAGGTGAGGGACTAGAGGTCTACTATTATCTATGGAATCTTCTTTCTTAAATTTATTCATTCCTGACTCTACTGAGAGGTCATTAAGCTGAAATGTTAACTCTGTTTCACTCTCCACAGTAGCTGCCAGAGCTGTTACATATTACCAGCATTTAGTGTTTTAATTTGGGTATCTACTTAGCCTTAGTCATGTGTTATAAGGAGGATATTAGAACAACTAAAAACTAGAACGTAGTCTCATTGATAACATACAGACTTGAGAAGATGCAGTTAAAATGAGATACTGAAAAAGACAAACACATAAACATGAGGAAAGTAACTTGACTCTTAAAGATATCCATCAGAGAAACATAACTGCATTCCCTTTTTGTTGTTATTTCTGTGATCCCAGATCTCTTGCCTCATTATCCTGCTTTGAATCCAATCCACTTGTTGATCGTCATAAAGATCACCTTTTATTTATTGGTTAAAAAGTTACCTCTTACTAGTTTGAACTTGTACACCGTTAATTCAATCCTCAATTTAAAACCATGTCTGAGAGTAACTTTTTCCATAATATTTGTCATTTCGTTTTCCTTTAGAGTGCTTCAGTCAGACTAAACGTTTCAAGTCATCTAGCCTTGCTTCATTACTGACACCCAGGGAGCTCAATGAGGGACAACAATATCTTTGGTATTTCTCCAAGTACTTAATTATATTAATCAAGGAGTAAACTCTAAATTACCTTTGGCAGTATCTTTAAGTGGCTGTGGAATTATATAGGAAAATTAGTATAGCAAGTTCCAAAGATGGAACTAATGGAAGCAGATGCGAGAGAGAGTGAGAGAGAGAGAGAGAGAGACAATGGCTCATCAGATGAATTCACTTCATGGTGTGATACCAAACTGCTCAGACTGATAGATCCAACTGTTGTTCCTCTGGAAAGGATGTAACTTGACAGAAAGAAACTTTAGCAGATAAATGGAGTATAATTGATCGTAAAAACCCCCACTCAGACAGCATGAAAAAGAAACGTCTTTTTAGAGACTGTGCTTTTTCTCAGGCAAGTATTACTGAGTGGGTTATAGCAGTGATATCTCAACATATAGCTTCACATGATATCAAGGTTGGGTGAATCGACCATGCTAAATTGCCCATAGTGTTAGGTGAAAGGGTAAATATAGGAGAATGGGTCTGGGTGGGTTACGCTTCACCGGGTCGGTGTGGACTTGTTGGGCTGAAGGGCCTGTTTCCACACAGTAACTGATCTAATCTAATATCAAAGGACTGTGATTTCCATGCATTAAATTGACTACCTAAATATGTGGAAAACAATTTAACTCCACCCACATATCCACTCAAAAAAACATAATTGCATTTACTGCTGTTGCCGAATTGTCCATAAGCAAGTGTTGGTAATTTCTTAAACTGCTGTATTCTGCGTGCTGTAAGTAAATGTGTTGAAAATTAATCATTGAGTATGTTCAACGTAGAGGTCGATAGATCTCCAGATACCAACGAAAGCAAGCAATTTGCAGATCGCACATGAAAATGACATGAGGTGAATGACCAGACATCATCTTGAAAGGTGGAACAAGCTGAGGGGCTGAATGGCCTGCTCCTGGCCATGCATTCTTATGTACACCTCAGGCATTTTTAGGAAGGTTCTTTTAGGATTTTTATCTCATGACAGTAAAGGAATAGAAATATCTTTCCAAGTTAGCCTGGTTGGTGGTATGAAGTGTTGTCTGTATTTGTCTGCTGTCCTTCTTCTACGAGCTTGTAGCATTTGTGGGTTTTGGAAGGTGCTGTTAGAGCAGTCTTGGTGAGTTACTGCACAGCACCTGTAATTGGTACAAGCAGACACCATTGTGATAATTTATGGAGGGAGTAAATGTTGAACATGATTTATGGAGTCCCAATCAAACAGGCCACTTTGTGCTGGTTTGTGTCAAATTTTGTGTCTTGGAATCATATTCATCCAGAGAGTTCCATCAAAGAACTGACAGTTGTTTGCTGTTGGAGCCATTATATTTAGATGGCTGGTCAGTGCATTGAGCATAGGAGTTGGGATGTCATGCTGCAGCTGTATAGAGCATTGGTTAAGCCACTTTTAGAATACTGCATTCAGTTCTGGTCTTCCTGCTATTGGAAAGATATTCTTAAACTTGAAAGGGTGCAGAAAAGATTTACAAGAACATTGCCATGTTTTGAGGGTTTGGGTTATAGGGAGAGGATGAATAGGCTGGGGATGTTTTCCCTGGACCATCAGAGGCTGAGGGGTGACCTTATAGAGGTTTATAAAATCATGAGGGGCATGGATAGGGTGAATACCCAAGGTCTTTTTCCAAGGATAGGGGAAACAAAAACTGGAGGGTGTATGTTTAAGATAAGAGGGGAAAGATATAGGGTGATATAGGTAGAGGGTGATGCATGTATGGAATGAGCTGCCAGAGGAAGTGATGAAGGCTGGGCCAATTATAACATTTAAAAGGCATCTGGATGGGTTCATGAATAGGAAGGGTTTAAAAGGATATGGGCCAGATGCTGGCAAATTGGATTTGAGAGAGAGAGAGAGAGAGAGAGAGACGCAGCGAGAGAGAGAGAGACGCACAGCGAGAGACACGCAGCGAGAGACATGCAACGAGAGAGAGAGAGACACGCACCGAGAGAGAGACACGCAGCAAGAGAGAAAGAAACACCAGCAAGACAGAGACACGGCGAGAGACAGAGACACGCAGCGAGAGAGAGGGAGACGCTCAGCGAGAGAGAGGGAGACACTCAGCGAGGGGAGGGAGGGGTGTGACACACGGAATGAGGGAGAGAGACACAGTAAGGGAGGGGGGAGAGAGACATGGAGGGAGGGGGAGAGAGAGAGACATCTGGTTGGTATGGACGAGTTGGACCAAAGAGTCTGTTTCTGTGCTGTACAACTCTATGACTCTATGGCTTGGCTAGTTCAATTTTCTAGTCAATAGTAACTACCAGGATGTTGATCAAAGGAGATTCAGCATTGAGTCATAGAGTTATAAAGACGTACAGCTTCGGTCCAACTCATCCATGCCGATCAGATATCCCAACCTAACCTAATCCATTTTCCATATCCCTTAAAACGCTTCCTATTCATATACCCATCTAAATGTTGCAATTGTACCAGCCTCCACCACTGCCTCTGGCAGCTCATTCCATATATTCACAATCCTCTGCATGAAAATATTGCCCCTTAGATATCTATTATATCTTTCCCATCTCACCCTAAACTTGTGCCTTCTAGTTCTGGATTCCCCCACCCCAGTGAAAAGAATTTCTCTATTTAACTTATCCATCCCCCTCATGATTTTATAAGGTCACCCCTCAACCTTCAACCCTCCAGGGAAAATAACCCCAGCCTATTCAGCCTCTCCCCATAGCTCAAATCCTCCAACCTTGGCAACATCCTTGTAAGTCTTTTCTGAACCCTTTCAAGTTTCACAACATTCTTCCAATAGGAAGGAGACCATAATTGCATACAATATTCCAACAGTGGCCTAACCAATGTCCTGTATAGCTGCGGCATGACCTCCCAACTCCTATATTCAATGTTCTGACCAACAAAGAAAAGCACACCAAATGCTTTCCTACCTACTACACTCCAAGGTCTTTTTATTCAGCAACACTCCCTAGGACCTTACCATTAAGTGCATAAGTCCTGCTAAGATTTGCTTTCCCAAAATGCAGCACCTCGCACTTATCTGAATTAATCTCCATCTGCCACTTCTCAGACCATTGGCCCATCTGGTCCAGATCCTGTTGAAATCTGAGGTAACCCACTTCGCTGTCCACTACACCTCCAATTTTGATGTCATCTGCAAACTTACTAACTGTACCTCTTATGCTCACATCCAAATCATTTATGTAAATGACAAAAAGTAGAGGACTCAGCACCGATCCTTGTTGCACTCCACTGGTTACAGGCCTCCAGTCTGAAAAACAACCCTCCACCACCACCCTCTATCTTTGAGCCAGTTCTGTATCCAAATGGCTAGTTCTCCCTGTATTCTGTGAGATCTAACCTTGCTAACCAGTCTCCCATGGGGAACCTTGTCGAATGCCTTACTGAAGTCCACATAGATCACATCTACTGCTCTACTCTCATCAATCCTCTTTGTTACTTTTTCAAAAAGCTCAACCAAGTTCATGAGACATGATTTCCCATGCACAAAGCCATGTTGACTATTCTTAAACATTCCTTTCCTTCCAAGTATATGTAATCCTGTCTCTCAGGATTCCCTCCAACAACTTGCCAAACACTGACATCAGACTCACCAGTCTATAGTCCCCTGGCTTGTCCTTAGCACCTTTCTTAAACAATGGTACCATGTTAGCCAACCTTCTGTCTTCTGGCACTCACCTGTGGCTACTGATGATACAAATATCTCAGCAAGAGGCCCAGCAATCACTTCTCTAGCTTCCCACAGAATTCTAGGATATACCTGAGCTGGTCCTGGGGATTTATCCACTTTTATGCATTTCAAGACATCCAGCATTTCAAGATGTCATCATCTAGTTTCCTACATTCCAAATCTTACATATCCTTTTCCATAGTAAATACTGATGCAAAATACTCATTTCGTATCTTCCCCATTTTCTGCGGCTCCACACAAAGGCCGCCTTGCTGATCTTTGAGGGATCCTATTCGCTCCCTACTTACCCTTTTGTCCTTAATGTATTTGAAAAAACCCTTTGGATTCTCCTTAACTCTATTTACCAAAGCTATTTCATGTCCTCTGTTTGCCCTCCTGATTTCCCTCTTAAGTATACTCCTACTGCCATCATACTCTTCTAAGGATTCACTCGATCTCTCTTGTCTATACCTGACATATGTTTCCTTCTTTTTCTTAACCAAACCCTCAAATTCTCTGGCCATCCACCATTCCCTACAGCTATCTGCCTTTCCTCTCACCCGATCAGGAATATACTGTCTCTGGACTCTTGTTACCTAATTTCTGAAGGCTTCCCATTTTCCAGCCGTCCTTTTACCTGTGAACATCTGCATCCAATCAGGTTTTGAAAGTTCTTGCCTAATATCATCAAAATTAGTCTTCCTCAAATTTAGAATATCAACTGTTAGATCTGGTCTATCCTTTTCCATCACTACTTTAAAACTAGTAGAATTATGGTCGCTGGCGCCAAAGTGTTCCCCCAGTGACACCCCAGTCACCTGTCCTGTTTATTTTCCAAAAGTAAGTCAAGTTTTGGACCTTCTCTAGTAGATACATCCACATATTGAATCACAAAGTTTTCTTGTCCATCAACAAATTCCTCTCCATCTAAACCCTGAATACTATGGCAGTCCCAGTCTATAGTTAAAATCCCCTACCGTAACCATCCTATTTTTCTTAGAGATAACTGAAATCTCCTTACAAATTTGTTTCTCAATTTCCCACTGACTATTAGGTGGTCTATAATACAATCCCAATAAGGTGATATAATTGTTAATATCTGACAATTGAGGGCCTGAATATAGGATACAGAAGGTTGCTCAGAAGTCAATATTCTCTGACTAAACTATTATGACACCTGTAATGCAATAACATCCAACATTGCTATATGATTTCCTTAATTTTTAGCATCGTGGTAATATTTTACCAGTGATGAGCTTCACCGGAAACTGATCTACCCTGAATCTCACCATTAGCCCCTTTCATTCAGTTCACTCCAGAATTACATCCACTAAAATCATAAACTTATTACATAGCTCTGCCCTCATGTAAATCTCTGGTTTCCTCTGTTATGTCCTTTACCCAAACATTAGAGTGCAGCTGATCATCAGCTGTCATGAAATGGTCACACTGAGGAAATTTAACCCAAAGTAGAGTTTCAGCATTATATTGTGGGGTTTGGCGTTGATGTCATGGACATTTCTCAGTATTTTCAATATTTTTCATTGCTTTAATAGGAATCAAAACCTAAGAGTGAAAAGTTTCCACAATTACACTTTAATGCACAGAACTGTAAAAATGATCATTTATACTATTACCTACATATCGTCAACATAGCACAATATATTGTATCATTTTATAAGATAATGGTTCTAAAATGGTTAATTTTGGAGATCACTCAATTCGATCATGTCATAAGACTTCAGTGAGGGGACAAAAACAGAACGTCAGATCTTGCATAGTGAAGATATCCATTATAGATCTCTTCATGTGTCAGTAACATGGTTCTTCTCATGAATGTAACTTGCATCTGATTGCTACTATGCAATAAAAGTTCACCTTGTAAAAGACAAAAGCTTCTTTTTGTTTAGATTGACTTGATGGAAGCAGACTACCTTGACCACAAGGTGGTAAGTGTTGGCATCACAGATCATACATCAATACTCAATGCAATTGGGTTACAAACGTGAGAATTCCAGTGGACTGAAGAGCTCAGAATCCCAATGGCCCAGAAACAGTACTGGACATTCACAGCTTTTTTTACAGCTTTAAAATTACTCATTTTAAAACGACTAAAACCAGTCAGTAAACTGCAGCTGCTGAACAGTCAAACAGTTTGCAGACAATTCGGTGGAAACATCAACAGGGGAGACACAGCATTTTATTTCAGATCATGTAAGAAGCACAGAAGCAAGTGTAAGCTAAATAAAATGGCAGTTACAGATTCCTTTAATGGGTGAGTCTGTAGGAGCTGTCCTAATTAGACGTCCAGTGAGGAGAAATAAGTTGCAGAGCTCTGAAAATTCACTTTGGGTTACAGAAAAACCTTAATCTATTGGTGCAGGGTACTTACAGGTCACAATGAACATTGCCATTATAGTATTTAGACACAACAAGGCATGGCTACATAGGGAAATCAAGGACCACAGAAGTAATTTAAATGGAGGTCCCAGTAATTCAAAGCCAGGATTAAAGTGACAGGGGGACAGTGGGAGCATGGGGATTTCAACCGGGGTTTACAAATGCCACTTTTAAACTCTGGAGATCCAGGGATATCTCATGTTTAGGGGACCTATTTAAAGAAAGCTGTCTTTTGAACAGCTGCATCAGAAATTCAGATTACCTAATGGAGGCCTCTTTCGATACTTCCAAATTCGAGATTATATACAGAAGAAGACTATGTTCTTAGATAGTCTTTATAAATCAGATAGAGAATGCAGAGTGCTATGGCCAATGGGGCTATCTCCCGTCATTACTATTTATCATTTACTACATGATGAAGTATCGGGACATATGGACAATCTGCTTAAAACATGGGATCAGGATTTGGGACTAGAAATCTCTATAGAAACGTGGAATGACATTTGGGAAAATGCCAGAAGAATCACCATCTGCAACAGAACTCAGGCTATCCAGCTGAAGATACTTCATAGGGCCCATAAAGCACCGGATTGATTGGCAAAATTTAAGGCAGGAGCATCTCCAATGTGTCCCAAATGTAAAATAGAGGTGGGCACTCTTGTACATTGCCTATGGACTTGTCATAAGATCCGTAGATACTGGACTAAAGTAGCAAGTACCCTGACAGAAATTTTAGGAACGGAAATTAAAGTGGACCCTGTATCTCTCCTTTTGGGCTTTTCGAACTTACCCTCCCTGGATATGCATGGGAAGAGATTATTTTCTATTCTCTCTTTCTGTGCAAGGAAAAATATTTTGGTAAACTGGGTGGCTGAAGGCCCCCCTGGACTTTCAAATTGGCACAGACTAATTATGGAATGTATTCCATACAAATATGGTGCACCGAAAGACCGAATTATTTCATAAAATATGGCAGCCCTTCTTGAATTATATAAATACAGATATTTCGGCTATCCTAACAAGGGCTTTTATTTAATTGAGATTGCGAACCTGGCTGGTCCGGGGCCCCTTGGGAATGGAATCCTGCACGAATACGGGTTCTGTTACACTTGATGTTAACACATTCCGAGCATGTATCTCACTATCCAATTTCTGTGTTATCTGTTGGCTTTTTTTTCTTTCTCTTATTTGAATAATGTAAGATACTTAATTATACACTCTGGTTAGTTGTAGATTAGATTAGTGGTTAGTTAAGTTTTGTTTTTTTCTCTCGGTATTTTTCTTTTGTTAAATTTTGGTTATTATTTATTTAAGATTTAATTGTATATCAATGTTTGTATTTGAGAGTTTTGTTTATTTTTGTAAACTTGTAAAAATGTTAAATTTCCAATAACAATATCTATTTTAAAAAAAATGACAGGGGATAAGTTTAAAGCCTAAATAGACAGCCTAACAAAAGAGGTGAATGGAAAGACTACTGAGGCCATGATAAGAATGATAGATTCATAAATTAATAAACAATTCAAGTGGAAAGAACTTACTGAGGTTACAAATGCCAGACTTTATTTTGGAAAGTAGTAGAAAACAACAGGCATTGTTGTTCAGCCTTGAAAGGCAGGAAATCATCTATTTTCCCCACAAAATGTCAGGAAATCTCCATTTTGGCCGCAGGAGGTGGAAAATTTACACTTCGCATAAACGCTTATGAACAGCAGAAAGGTACAGCATTGATCATTTTTAGAATGTAAAAGCTTTAAAGGAAAATAAACTAACCTTGCTATTTGGCACAGTTTAAAAATCATTAAGATAAGGAAAATAAAACAGCATTATTATGTTGAATAAGCTTTGCAGATGGCAGCAAAATTGGAGGTGTAGTGGACAGCGAAGAAGGTTACTTCTGATTACAATGGGACCTTGATCAGACTGTCCAATGGGCTGAGGAGTGGCAGATGGAGTTTAATTTAGACAAAAGTGAGGTGCTCCATTTTGGGAAAGCAGATTTTTGGAGGACTTATATGCTTAATGGTAAGGTCCTAGGGAGTGCTGCTGAACAAAGAGACCTTGGAGTGCAGGTTCATAGCTCCTTGAAAGTGGAGTTGCAGATAGATAGGATAGTGAAGAAGGCATTTGGTATGCTTTCCTTTATTGGTCAGAGTGTTGAGTACAGGAGTTGGGAGATCATGTTGCACCTGTGCAGAATATTGGTTAGGCCACTTTTGAAATACTGCGGGCAATTCTGGTCTCCTTCCAATTCCTGTTGTGGAATTTGAAAGGCTTCAGAAAAGATTTACAAGGATATTGCCAGGGTTGGAGGATTTGACCTACAGGGAGAAGCTCAACAGGCTGGGGCTGTTTTCCCTGGAGCGTCCAAGACTGAGGGATGACCTTTATAGAGGTTTATGAAATCATGAGGGGCATGGAAGATAAATAGAGAAAGTCTTTTACCTGGGGTCGGGAAGTCCAGAACTAGAGGGCATAGATTTAGGGTGAGACGAGAAATATATAAGAGAGACCTAAGGAGCAACGTTTTCACGCAGAGGGTGGTACGTGTATGGAATGAGCTACCAGAGGAAGTGACGGAGGCTGGTACAATTGCAACATTTAAAAGGCATCTGGAAGGGTATCTTAATAAGAAGGGTTTGGAGGGATATGGGCTGGGTGCTGGCAAGTGGAACTAGATTACGCCAGGATATCTGATCGGCATGGACCGAAGGGTCTGTTTCTGTGCTGCACATCTCTTTGACTCTAAATAGGGGAGGCGATGGCCTAATGGTGTAATTACTGGACTATTGGTCCAGAGACCCAGGGAATGTTCTGGGGACCTGGGTTTGAATCCTGCCATCACAGATGGTGGAATATGAATTCAATAAAAATCTGGAATTAAGAGTCTAATGATAACCATGAACCGATTGTTGGAAAGTCCCATCGAGCTCACTGATGTTCTTCAGGGAAGGAAACTTCCATCCTCACTTGGTCCAGCCTACAATAATATAGTTGATTCTTAACCGCCGTCTGGACAATTAGGGATGGCTAATAAATGTTCACCTAGCCTGCGATTCCTTCATTTCATGAACAAATAGAAGAAAGGAAGAATTTATTTTGGGAAGAGATTAAAGCAACAATGATATACTTCAAGACTAAAAGCCTTTAAAGCCAGGACTAACCATGGAAAGAAGATATTAGAGATTTTAAAAAATTCTTTAAATTCAATAGAATAAATAATCACAAGAAATAGCAGGAGAAATAATTCTAACTGGCAGACTTAATCTCCAAGATGGGCCAAAGGAGTTGGGAGGTCATGTTGTGACTATACAGGACATTGGTTAGGCCACAATTGGAATATTGCATGCAATTCCGGTCTCCTTCCTATCGGAAAGATGTTATGAAACTTGAAAGGGTTCAGAAAAGATTTACAAAAATGTTGCCAGGGTTGGAGGATTTGAGCTATTGGGAGAGGCTGAACAGGCTGGGACTGTTTTCCCTGGAGCGTCAATGGCTGAGGGGGTGACCTTATAGAGGTTTACAAAATTATGAGGGGCATGGATAAGATAAATAGACAAAGTCTTTTCCCTGGGGTCGGGGAGTCCAGAACTAGAGGGCATAGGTTTAGGGTGAGTGGGGAAAGATACAAAAGAGACCTACAGGGCAACTATTTCACATAGAGGGTGGTACGGATATGGAATGAGCTGCCAGAGGAATTGGTGGAGGCTGGTACAATTGCAACATTTAAGAGGCATTTGGATGGGTATATGAATAGGAAGGGTTTGATGGGATATGGGCCGGGTGCTGGCAGGTGGGACTAGATTGGGTTGGGATATCTGGTCAGCATGGAGGGATTGGACTGAAGGGTCTGTTTCCATGCTGTACATCTCTATGACTCTGATTCTCTAACATCCTGGAGAAATCAATTCTTAAAATATAGAACTGTTTTCTAGCTAATCACTAAGTTAGAAGCTAGCCAAGTAAATGCATCATTATATTCCATAGGAATGACAATTGGTAACATTATAGCTCACCAAAACATAAAGAAGGCACAGGCACTTTTACATAATAACATAAGAACCAGGAGCAAGAATAGGACATTTGGCACCTCTAGCCTGCCCACCATTCCACATGCTCACTGTTGATCTGCCTGAGGCCTCGATTTCTCCTCAGTGTCAGCTCAGCATTCATAGAATCATAGAATCTCTACAGTGTGGAAGCAGGCCATTTGGCCCATCAAGTCTATATTGACCCTCTGAAATATATCCCACCCAGACCCAACACCCCACCTTATCCCTATAATCCTGCAGTTACTGCACACCATGGGCAATTTAGTATGACCAATCCACCTATGCTGCACATCTTTGGACTGTTGGAAGAAACCTTTGCAGACGCGGGGAGAATGAGCAAACTCCACGCATTCAGTCATCCGAGGGTGGAATCGAACCCAGGTCCTGGTCCTGTGTGACAGCGGTGCTAACCACTGAGCCACCATACAACAAGTACATTGTCATCAATTCCCTCATATCAAAAATCTATCCACCTCCTCTCAAGATATTTTCAATGATTTTGTCTCCACAATTCTCTGATGGAAAATTCCAGACATTCACTTCCATCTTGGCGAAGCCATTCCTTCACATCTCAGTTTTAAATGAGCGTCCCCAAATTCTGTAACTATGTCCCCTACTTCAAGATACCCTCACTCGGAGAAACATTTTCTCAACAGCTACCATTGGGTGCATCCTTAACATCTTCTATGTTCCATTTAGCTCACTCCTCATTCTTGTAAACTCTAATGAATAAAAGCCTAACCTGTTTAGCTATTCCTGCTAATTCAACCATGTTTCTGGTATTGAGACTGGCTCTATTGCAATGAGGGGTATGTCGGGTTCCAAGAGGTCAATTGTGTAAGGGGATTCTCTAGTCCGAGGTACAGACAGACGTTTCTGTGGCCAGCAGCAAAAGATCAGAATGGTGTGTTGCTTCCCTGGTTCCATGATCAAGGATGTCTCAGAGAGAGTGCAGAATGTTCTCAAGGGGGAGAGGGGCCAACAAGAGGTCATTGTCCACATTGAAACCAACAACATAGGAAGGGAAAAGGTTGAGATTCTGAAGGGGGATTACAGAGAGTTAGCCAAGAATTTAAAAAGGAGGTCCTCGAGAGTAATAATATCTGGAATATTCCAGGTGCTATGAGCTAATGAGGGCAGGGATAGGTGGGTAGAGCAGACGAATGCATGGCTGAGGAGCTTTTGTGTGTGAGAAGGATTCACATTTTTGGATCATTGGAATCTCTTTCAGGGTAGAAGTGACCTGTACAAGAAGGACGGATTGCACCTAAATTGGAAGGGGACTGGCAGGGAAATTTGATGGAGCTGCTCGGAAGGATTTAAACTATTAAGATGGGGGAGTGGGACCCAGGGAGATAGTGAGGAAAGAGATCAATCTGAGACTGGTACAGTTGAGCACAGCAGTGAGTCAAACAGTCAGGGCAGGCAGGGACAAGGTAGGACTAATAAATTAAACTACATTTATTTCAATGCAAGGGGCCTAACAGGGAAGGCAGATGAACTCAGGGCATGGTTAGGAACATGGGACTGGGATATCATAGCAATTCCAGAAACATGGCTCAGGAATGGGCAGGACTGGCAGCTTAATGTTCCAGGATACAAATACTACATGAAAGATAGAAAAGGAGGCAAGAGAGATGGGGGGTGTCATTTTTGATAAGGGATAGCATTGCAGCTGTGCTGAGGGAGGATATTCCTGGAAATACATCCAGAGAAGTTATTTGGATGGAACTGAGAAATAAGAAAGGGATGATCAGCTTAATAGGATTGTATCATAGACCCCCTAATAGTTAGAGGGAAATTGAGAAACAAATTTGTACGGAGATCTCAGTTATCTCTACGAATAACAGGGTGGTTATAGTAGAGGATTTTAACTTTCCAAACATAGACTGTGACTGCATTGTGTTAAGGGTTTGGATGGAGAGGAATTTGTTAAGTGTGTACAAGACAATTTTCTGATTCAGTATGTGGATGTACCTACTCGAGAAGGTGCAAAGCTTGACCCATTCTTGGGAAATAAGGCAGGGCAGGTGACTGAAGCGTCAGTGGGGGAGCTCTTTGGGGCCAGCGACCAAAATTCTATTAGATTTAAAATAGTGATGGACAAGGGTAGACCAGACCTAAACGTTGAAGTTCTAAATTGGAGAAAGGCCAATTTTGACGGTATTAGACAAGATCTTTCAAAAGCCGATGGGGGCAGATGTTCACAGGTAAAGGAATGGCTAGAAAATGGGAAGCCTTCTAAAATGAGATAATGAGAATCCAGAGAAAGTATATTCCTGTTAGGGTGAAAGGAAAGGCTGGTAGGTATAGGGAATGCTGGATGACTAAAGAAATTGAGGGTTTGATTAAGAAAAAGAAGGAAGCAAATGTAAGGTATAGACAGCAGAGATCAAGTGAATCCTTGGAAGAGTAAAAAGGCAGTAGGAGTATACTTAAGAGCGAAATCAGGAGGTCAAAAAAGGGGACACGAGATAGCTTTGGAAAATAGAATTAAGGAGAATCCAAAGGATTTTTACAAATATATTAAGGACAAAAGGGTAACTAGGGAGAGAATAGGGTCCCTCAAAGATCAGCAAGGTGGCGTGTGTGTAGCTGCAGAAAATGGGTGAGATATTAAACGAGTATTTTGTATCAGTATTTACTGTGGAAAAGGATACGGAAGATATGAAATGTAGGGAAATAGATGGTGACACCTTGAAAAATGTCTATATTACAGAGGAGGAATTGCTGGATGTCTTGAAACGCATAAAACTGGATAAATCTCCAGGACCTGATCAGGTGTACCCTAGAACTCTGTGGGAAGCTAGAGAAGTGATTGCTGGGCTCTTGCTGAGATATTTGTATCACTGGTAGTCACAGGTGAGGTGCCGGAAGACTGAAGGCTAGCTAATATGGTGCCACTGTTTAAGAAGGGTGGTAAGGACAAGCTAGGGAACTATAGACCAGTAAGCCTGACATTGGTGGTGGGCAAGTTGTTGGAGGGAATCCTGAGGGACAAGATGTACATGTATTTGGAAAGGTAAGGACTGATTAGGGATAGTCAGCATGGCTTTGTGCAAGGGAAATCATGTCTCACGAACTTGACTGAGTTTTTTGAAGAAGTAACAAAGAGGATTGATGAGAGCAGAGAGGTAGATGTGATCCAAATGGACTTCAGTAAGGCGTTCAACAAGGTTCCCCATGGGAGACTGGTTAGCAAGGTTAGATCTCATGGAATAAAGGGAGAACTAGCCATTTGGATACAGAACTGGTTCAAAGGTAGAAGACAGAGGGTGGTGGTGGAGGGTTGTTTTTCAGACTGGAGGCCTGTGACCACAAGGATCAGTGCTGGGTCCTCTACTTTTTGTCATTTACATAAATGATTTGGATGTGAGCATAAGAGGTACAGTTAGTAAGTTTGCAGATGACACCAAAATTGGAGGTGTAGTGGACAGCGAAGAGGGTTATCTCAGATTACAACAGGATTTGGACCAGATGGGCCAATGGTCTGAGAAGCAGCAGATGGAGTTTAATTCAGATAAGTGCGAGGTGCTGCATTTTGGGAAAGCAAATCTTAGCGGGACTTATACACTTAATGGTAAGGTCCTAGGGATTGTTGCTAAACAAAGAGACCTTGGAGTGCAGGTTCATAGCTCCATGAAAGTGAAGTCGCAGGTAGATAGGTTAGTGAAGAAAGTGTTTTGTATGCTTTCCTTTATTGGTCAGAGTACTGAGCACAGTTGGTCAGACAACTGAGGTCATGTTGCAGCTGTACAGGACAATGGTCAGACCACTATTAGAATGTTGTGTGCAATTCTGGTCTCCTATCTATCGGAAGGATGTTGTGAAACTTGAAAGGGTTCAGAAAAGCTTTACAAGGATGTTGCCAGGGTTGGAGGAGTTGAGCTACAGGGAGAGGCTGAACAGGCTGGGACTGTTTTCGCTGGAGTGTCAGTGGTTGAGGGGTGACCTTATAGATGTTTACAAAATCATGAGGGCATGGATAGGATAAATAGACAAAGTCTTTTCCCTGGGGGAGTGTAGAACTAGAGGGCATAGGTTTAGGGTGAGAGGGGAAAGATATAAAAGAGACCTAAGCGGCTACATTTTCACTCAGCGGGTGGTACGTGTATGGAATGAGCTGCCAGAGGAAATGGTGGAGGCTGGTACAATTGCAACATTTAAAAGGCATTTGGATGGGTATATGAATAGAAAGGGTTTAGAGGGATATGGGCCGGGTGGTGGCAGGTGGGACTAGATTGGATTGGGATATCTGGTCGGCATGGACACTTGGACCGAAGGGTTTGTTTCCGTGCTGTACATCTCTATGACTCCAAAACCTCGTCATCCCAAGAATTACCTTGGCGAATCTCTTTTAGACAACTTCTAATGCCAGTAGATCCTTTGTTAAATACGGGCACCAAAGCTGTATACTGTACTTCTGGGGCAGCTTCTTGGCTTTGATGAAGTTTTATGAGCATTAACAGTTACTTCAGTCTGACAATAAGTAAACTTTTATTAAAAGAACCAGATTTAATAGAAGACTTTGGCACCTGGGAGAATCTGTAACTAATTTAATTAATGATTTCTTCAGATCGATAGAAATTTGATTATTGAACTATAAGACTGGCAATCGTAAGAAAGAATTCTTAATGGATATCTTCATGAGCCTTTGTCAGACTTATTAGAGTCCAAAGAAGATTTAGCATTGGAGAAAACTATTTAGTTTGTGCTGGAAACATAAAGCAGGACAAAAACAGAGAAGAAGCCTAAAATAGAAGGCCAGCTTTATCACAGGAGAGCAACACAGGCATAGCAAACCTAAAAACACATAATAGACCAACACAAAGAGAAGGCTAAAAGCAAATACAATGAGTCAGTATCAGCCTTAAGGAACAAGGAAGCCTCACAAGCACCAGCAGTGCCCAAAAGTGACAAAAGAATGTTCCATCTGTAAAACTATGTGACCAGATTTTTCAATGGCCAAACCATCATTATTTCAGTGTAGGTGGGAGTTGTGCATGGGAACTCTGCACAAGATCTATGATAGCTGACTCCAAAGAAATTGCCCAGGAAATAGAAGATTCCACTGAGCAATTTCCCTGTGTTTGGAACCTTTTAAAAGTATACATTTAAATCAAAGAATTTGGTTCAGGAAAAAAGTTCACTAAGTTGGCCAAGAACACACAAAATTGGCACAAAAGCATTTCACAATTGTAGCTAATTTCCACTGTGAATGACAAAAGATTAGGGATTCCAACTTTCCTTCTGGAAGATGTCCAGGAAAAATTACATTGAGAAGTGTGGGCATCACCAGGTGCACAACACAGGTTCAGTCATGGGTATGGTAGCCAGAGATGTCAAGGGAGTTTGAAGATTTCATAACTCACTGAGATGTCTGTGGACTGAAAATCTGTCCAATCATCACTGAAGAAAATTCAGATAACAGAAGCCAGCAAAAATTATGAGAAGGTGCAAATAATGAGAGAAAGAATGAGCAGTACAACACATTTGAGCTCACTGATCAATCTTTAACTAAATATATTCAGGCTCCAACAGAGCCTGATGAAGAAACTATGATAGCAGATTTGAATTTGAGTTTGGATCTAGAAATTTCAGAAGTTCAAGAGGAATATTTCAATGCTTCAACTTCAAATGAAGAATTATCAGTACCAGCAATTGAGCTAAGTCAGTAGAAGTCATCTCCCTCTCCCTTACTCCCAAATCTTCAAGTTTTCTGTTCCTCCCTAAGTAACGCTAAAACTCTCCCTCAATTCTGCCCCGACTCTACCCCTATCCATGTCTCACTCTAGTAGCTGTTCCTGTTTTGAGTGCCAATATATTCCAGGGCCAAAATTGAAACTAGAAGGGATGTCAAAAACTCAGGCATTAGGTGGCAAGTTTCAACAGAAAGAAATAAAAAGCTTTCTCCCCAAAGTTGAAGAGATCCACTGCAGAGAAAATTCAGGCACTGTAGATTACAGTGTAATGAAGAAGTTGGAGCTCAACTGCACCATCCAGAGATACACTGTAAATGGAACATGGTTGCCCAGGATTCAGTCTGATTCAGGGATGCAGGCAGCTAGTTAAAAACTGATGGAAATCTGGCTTCAGAGTTTTTTTTATAGTTTATGTCATTTTTATTGTTATCATTGGTTTTATTGTTATAAACAATTTTTCTTGTCCTCATTTCTTATGGGTTTCATAACTTCTTTCGTTTATATGTTTTATGATTTTGTAGTTTTAAGGCAAGTAGAGTGAATTAATTTTGCATTAAATGAAGAGATTAATAAATTCAGAGACATTTCTTACCATTCATTTCTTGTGTTTGTTTAATGCAAAGTTGTTGATTATATTTGATATAAATTTGATGCCTTGGACACTTTCATTTTCATTCCCTGGAGAGCTTTCCTTTGCCTATATAAGGGCGTTGGTAGCAATCGGCAAACTTCATTTTGATACCTTCCAGCATTTCAATAACTAAAGTGCTTAATTTGATCAAAATTGGGATGAGAGCAATGTTATTTTTAAGAGCATTGAAACAAAAACAATACCAAAATATTCTGGCAAGTTAGTTTCATTGAGCTGGTGTCGCTTTATGTTTGATGTGCCAGTGCATGTAAAATGCTAAAATTCTGACTCAAGATGCCGATGACAAGTTTGTTGGTGCAGATTTCAGTGCAAGTGATAATAGCTCTGATCAAGATGATTAAAGCTCAAAAGCACCAGCACTGAATGATTTAATCACAGACATTAAGCCAAATAGTCAGAATCTCATCATATGACCCACTGCGTCTTTCTCACTGTTTCACAATATAGAATTACAGTATCTTTCTATTCCATGTCCATGTGCAAAAAGAAAGCTTCAGCTGTTCCCTTCCTTCAAAACAAACTATATCTCAAAGTGCAAAGTTTACTTATGACCATATGTACAGTTTTTCCAGTGTAAACAGATGCTAAGAGAACTGGCTCAGCAGAGAACAGCTGCTTCCTTTAACACTGTTTAGTCCTGTGTTCCCTGCCAGGAGGATAATCAATTCTTTATGCGAATGATAAAGCGTAACAAGCAACCCCAAGAGGAAGCTGGCTCTTTGGATCTCTGTTCTAAGTCAGCTGATCTCCATTAAAAGACATTAGAATTAAATTCACAGCCCCAAGCTAAATGAGAGAAATCTTCCAACGTGCTTGCACCTAATGTTATTAAATAACTTCTTCTCTCGATACTAGTTGTTGGGTATATATAGTACTGGGCTCAGCTATAATAATATCCACAGCTAATTAATCTGCAAATCCTCAAGAGGATTCTCCTCTTTAGATCAGAGCTCTGAGGGTAAAACTTCCACATTTGCATCCATGCCAGTTACTAATCCATCTGATAGGGATTTTTTTTTACATATGCATGATAGATACCCCCTGTTGGACTTTCCTGCTGCTACCAAGAGATAGAATGTTTTCAGCAGAGCAGACACAGAGATACTAGGCAGTTTCAGAATTGCAGAATATCAGCAACGGTACCTTAGAGTTTCAGAAACTTGTAGCATAAGGGGTTAATGGTCAGTTTTCCTTACAATGCACCATCAGTAATGTCAGATCACATGGAACTGAGAGATGAGGGAAACCGGCTATAATGGAGCTCCATTCAATCAGAAGATAGTGTGAACAGTAAAGAAATGTTTGTTCTCTTTCACTAGTAAGGTTTGTTCTCATGTATCAAAAACATCCAGAAGCACATCCTGATTCCCGTACCAAACATTCCAATAATTCTAAGAAATATTCCACTGAAGTATTTCAATGGGAATGTTTCAGTAACTGCAGGAGGGAGAGGAGGCTTTCCAAATCTCCTTCCTCCACATGGTCAATCAGAACTGTTCCTATAGAATCTATCAGCAGTACTGCAGACCCTAGGAAATGGTTGATGGCAGAACAAAGGAACAGCTGCTGGGGACCTTGTCCTCGCTCCTTGACCTTTAACATGCAGCAGATGAGGAAAAGCCAGCAGTGGGTACAGAAAGCCATACTGAGGATGCTGAGCTAAAAGTAAGCACTTGAGGCTTCACTTTCTTCAATTTTTGGCATGCACCCTCAAGATCAAGTCCACCTATGAAGAAAAGTTCTCCTGCTCACAGTCAATGGATAATGGTTCCAGATAAACCTTGATGTGTGCAGTGCACCCATGGAACTCTGTCACAGTGAGGCGTCAAAACCTTCAGGAGAGGACTTGAGCACAGAAAAATTGTGCAAAATTCAAAACAGCCCATGCTGTCCCTCTGAACAGTTATGTAAATATTAGTGAAAGTCACAAAGGGAAACAATATCTCAAACAGTGTTTAATTAGCATATAATTCGATGTATTTTATCTGGGTTAGAGAGAGCATTTCTTTTGTATTATTTAAAGCGATTGTATTATGATCTTTGTTGGTATATTAGGAACCTAGCCTAAAAGGTCATAAGAAACAGGAGCAGAAGTAAATTATACAACCCTTCTGGTCTGGTCCACAAAGACCAATCATTTTAAGAACTAATAAGGAATATTAGTACACAGAGAATCACAGAATCCCTACAGGGTGAAAACAGGTCATTCGGTCCAACAAGTCCACACCAACCCTCCGAACAGCATCCTGCCCAGACCCATCTCCTTACCTTTCTCAGTAACCCCACATTTCCCACGGCTAAAGTACCTAGCCTATACATTCCTGAACACTATGAGCATTTTAGCACAGCCAATCCACCAACCTTCACATCTTTGGACTGTTGGGGGAAAACCAGAGCACCTGGCAGAAACCCACAGAATGTGCAAACTCCATACAGATAGCTGCCTGAGGGTGGAATTGAACCTGGGAACCTGGTGCTGTGAGGTAGCTGTGGCAACCACTTAGCCACCGTTTAATTAATAAAAAGATGCTGAGGTGTGAAAAGAAATGCTCATAAGTACCTTTGCACATTCCAAGGACAATGGTTAAATGCAGATAGTGTAACTCATGGATACTACCCCCTCCCACTGGGACTGTTTTTTTTGTTATAGACCTAAATGATGCCGATAAAAATGTTGTGGGAATGTTAAGCAACTTTGCAAGTGACACCATGGTTGGTATAGTGGTTAATAGTGGAGGAGCTGGTAGTAAGTTACTGAAGACATAGATAGTTTAGTCAGATGGGCAGACCAGTACCAGATGGTAGTTAACCCTGATAAGAGTAAGATGATGCACTTTGGAAGAAGAAAGAGGTTGAGGGAGAATTTAATAAATGGCAGGACACTGGGTAGCTCAGAGGAACAGGGATCTTGGGATAATTATTCATTCATCCCAGCAGAGCACATGAATAGGCAAGTTAAGAAGACTTATGGGACATTTGTTTCCATCAGTCGTGCCTTAGAGTATAACAGCAAGAAGGTAATGTTGGAGTTGTACAAGGTGTTGGTTTGGCTCAGCTGGAGTACTATGTGCAGTTCTACTCACTTCACTCTCGAAAGGATGTGATGGTACTGGAAGGGGTACGGAGGAGGTTCACTAGGATGTTGCCGGGGATGGCAAAATTGAGCTATATGCAGAGATTAGATAGTTTGGTTTCCTTCCACAAATACTATTAAACACAGTAAGATATGTATTTGTCAGAAAATCCCACAGCAAAGCTATATGGGTAAAGAGTTGCTAATATAGCACCACAGCTCAGCACAATTGCAGTTACATAATAAAACAAAGAAATGCTGACGCTGGGAATCTGAAACATAAGCAGAAATTGTTAGAGAAACCCAGTAGGTCTGGCAGCATCTGTGGAGAGAGAAACAAAGTTAACCTTTTGAGTGCAGTTACCCTTCTTCTGAGGAAGGGTCATTGGAGTTGAAACATTTATTCTGTATTCACTCTATGTATGCTGCCAGACCTGCTAACTTGCACCATTAAAATTAGTATTTGTCTGAAATTTGATATTTTAGTTACTTGGGACAGATTTTCCACAGGTGTACAGAATCATGGGAGAAACCATGCAGCCATAGACAACATTTCCTTAGGCTTTCCTCCACAAGTCTGCTAATAGAGAACAGGAAATGCACACTGAAATTCTGTGGTGTTTTATATGAGATCTTTGAATGAATAATTTGTATCAAATTATAAATCTAAATTTTGACTTTCGGTTAAAATGGACTAGTCCAAGAAATAGGCTTAATTGAGGCAAGGGTTCAGGGCAGATCATGGCACTCTTTGAGGTGGATCTCACCTCCTCCCCACCCCCACATGAGTTTGCAAAGGCTACATACAATACAAAAACTGAAAATGTTTCAGAAACTCAGCAGACTGATGAAGAGTCACCAGACTCAAAATGTTAATTCTGCTTTCTTCTGACAGATACTGCCAGACCAGCTGAGTTCCTCCAGCAACTTCTATACTTGCTTCAGATCTCCAGCATCTGTAGTTTTTTGTTTGAATTTATTACATACAGTACATAAACCCTTGCTTTCCTTTTTCCAACATGATCTTTCTTTGGCATTGCCAAATAATGCTTATTCTTTGGTACAGGGAAACAGTAGCATGTGGGTAGGCAAACCTTAAGTCTGTATGAAAAATGGGCTGACACTGTTGCTGCTCTAAGATGAAACTAATAAGACCTGACTTGTTCTGTTTTCAAGCTTAATTGTGATACCAGCCCCTAAAGTAAAACACTTTTGCAGATGGAGTGTTTGCTCTTCTACCTTTGTACAATTTCCTTTGCTCAAAGCACATTAGATTCTCAGTGTTTAGAGCATGGTCAGTATTTAATGGTGTCCTTTTTTCATTGGGTTGCTTCGACAGGAAATACAACCCATATGTGGTGCAATAAAATGGTTTTCTGCTTTCTTGTTGTAATAATCTTATTTTTCCTTTGATATGTTCCTGATTGAAATTGAGTTTAATATTTCTTGACATTAAATTTTTAACCTTTTATTTGTAAACTACTTATCAGCTTACAAGTTGAGATTCACACAAATGTTAGGAGCTAAACACCTGTTTTGTATAAAGCTTTTATTTTATTTCATCACAGTTGCAACTCCGAAATTATAAAGATGGCTTTCAAAGTGAAGTTTAAACAATATAGTTCAGAGAAAAAACAGATGACGAGTACACGTTCACACAGTGAATTATGATGACCCAGAATGCGCAATGTGTGTGTTATGGAAGCACATTTAAAAATAACTTCCAAAATCTAAATGGCGAAGTATTTGAAAGGGATTGCATTGCAGAAAGGTCAGATGATAGGACTAATTAGACAGCAATTTCAAAGAAATTATACTAATATGATGGGCCAAATGGGTTCCTTGTGTTAAAAATAAGGCAGAGTGTGGTTTAAACAGAGAATTACTGCAGAATTCTGAGGTGTAGAGAGCTCTAGATATTCTTGTGTGTGAGTCACAAACATTGTGATGCAGGTTCAGTGAGTGGTTATGACGACAAATGGACTGCTATTCCTTAATAAGGGGAGAATTGGTCATACAAATAAGGAGATTATGCTTCACTAGTACAAGGCATTGTTGAGGCCATATCTTAGAATCCTGACAGTGTGGAAACAGGCCCTTTGACCCAACAAGTCACACTGACCCTCAGAGTCTCCCACTCAAACCCATTACTATATATTTATCCCTGACTAATGCACCAAACTTGCACACCCCTTAACACTATGGGCAATTTAGCATGGCCAATTCACCTAACCTGCATATCTTTGGATTGCAGGAGGAAACCAAAGCAAACCCACACAGACATGGGGAAAATGTGCAAACTCCACATGGACAGTCACCCAAGGCTGGAATTGAACCCGAGTCCCTAGCAGTATGAGACAGCAGTGCTAACCACTGCATCACCATGCTAGCCCATATCTTACACACTGTGTGTAGTTTTAGTCTCCTTAATTAAGGAAGGAGGTAAATATGTTGGAGGCAGTTCAGAGGAGGTTAACTACACTGATACTTGGAATAAGCAGATTGTCATATGACGAAAGATGGGACATTCTGGGCTTGTCTTCACTGGAGTTTAGAAGGTGAGGTGTGATTTGGTTGAACTTTATAGGGTCCTAAATGGGTTGCCTCGGTGAATTTGGAAAGAATATGTATTCTTGTGGGTTAGTCCAGAACTAAAGGGAACCCTTTAAAACTGGGGTCACCCTTTTAGAACAGAGATGAGTGGATTTTCTCTTCTCTTGGATTGTTCTGCCTCACAAATATTGGAGGTGCATTATGGTCATGTCAGCTAAGAGTCAACCAAATCGTTGTTGGTCAGGAGTCACATGTAGGCCTGGATGGCAGATTCCTTCTCCTAAGAGAATTTTTACTAAGTTAACAATCATTTTATTACTGTTATTAGACTTTGAATGCAGGATTTTTAAAATTTAAATTCTACAGTGGGATCTGAGGCCAGGTCCCCAGAGGAATCCTGAGTGTCTGGATAACACTTGATCCAGCAACATCAATGCCTCATAACCCCTGTCCATTTCCTCTTACTTAATATTTTTGTTGATCCTCCTTTGCAGAATTCTAAACCCTCATAACCACACAGGCTTAACTTTTTTTAAGTAATGGGACAGACCTGTTCCTTTGATCTAACGTAATCCTTGATTTCTTTTGTTAGCCGTAGTTGGAACAATTTGCCTGCTGGGTTATTGTGCATCAAAGAAATGTATTTTTGTTGTAAACTATGTATCATATCTTTAAATGTTATCTATTGTTCATCTATCATCATATCTTTAAGATATTTGCCAATCCACCATAACTAGTTTACCGAAATTGTTTTCCAGTTTCTTTGTTTAAATGCAGGATATAGTTTCTGACTGAAGTACATTATTTTCAAATTAAGATAAAATGCTAGCATATTATGATCACTCATTCTTAAAGGATCCTTTACAACAAAATTATTCACTGGCCCACTCAGAGCACATTACGAGACCTAAAATAGTTCGTTCCTAAAATGATTCATCAATGTATTGCTTTACAAAACCATCTTCTATATATTCCAAAAATTCATTCTCAAGCATCACTCCTGTTTACGTTTACCTGATCTGTATGTAGAAAGTGAGGACAGAAGATGCTGGAGTTCGGAGTTGAGAGTGTGGTGCTAGAAAAGCACAGCAGGTCAGGCAGCATCGAGGTGCAGGAGAATTGATGTTTCAATGCTCGAAACGTCGATTTTCCTGCTCCTTGGATGCTGCCTGACCAGCTGTGCTTTTCCAGCACTTATCCAATCTATATGTCAATTGAAACCCCCTAATTGCAGTATTACTCTTGTTTTACACTCTAATAATTTCCAGATTTTTACTAATTTACATGATCACATCTGTTTGGTGGCCTATAAATAAGGTAAAGTCACCATAGTCCCAGAGGACCATAGGGCTGCTTTCTCATTAGAGTCATAACTGGTAGGAGTATAACCTGAGGGTCAACATGCCTCAGGTGAGGGATGAGATTGAGAAGGTGGGATCTTAATGGTAACCTCACCCTGTGTGGGAAATAAATAAAGTTTTGTTTTGCTCCTTGCTATTTTTTAGTTTCATCCAAATTAATCCAACTTGTTTCAGTTCAGGTTAAAGCCATCACTCAATACAAGACTAATCCCACCAACTTTTTCCAGCTTTCTATCGTTCCTTAACATCATGTACCTTTGGATATTCAGTTTTATCTTGTAGCCACACTTTTGCATTGAATATCATATCATAAGTATGAATTTTTATTTGGGCTAATGAACTGTCATAGGATAAAGGTTGGAAGTCACATGACACTAGGTTATGGTCCAACAAAGGGGCAGAGCTCTGAAAGCTTGTGTTTTTAAATAAACCTGTTGGACTATAACCTGGTGTTGTGTGACTTCTGACCTTGTCCACCCCAGTCTGATACTGGCATCTCCACAACATAGAATAAAGGTGAATAAGTTCTTGCAATTCCTGACCCAAACATGAAAAACAAGACCAGGTGGTCCAGGTGAATCAGAGAAGAAGGTACCTGAGACTAGACTCATCACCAGTGGAGATGGTGATAATGATGATGGTGATGGGGATGGAGGTGGGGGTATGGGAATTTCACATGCAGCCATGCAGGGACATTCAGAAACCCACTTATATGAAAGTTAAGGACATGGAGGTGAAACCATTATATGGGCTGTAGATTCCAATGGTGTGGGACTTCAGCAAATTGCTGCATATATACAAGCAATGTAAGGAACAAGTATCAAAGAACAAGGGAGAGGTAAACCAGAGATCATTCTTGAAGGATGCACCTCATCATACTCAGCCTGACCTTTACCCAATGCATCAGTAACCTGATAAGGGACCAAAGAATAGTTCGATAAATACCAAGATCTCAAGTGAAAAACAGACATTTCATTTCTGATATTTCTTCATAAATCAATACCATGCCAAAAGTTTGACTGAAAAGTTTTACTCAGCAGCTGTATGAATATGTCGAGGCTATGAAAGAGGAGGAGGTGGGAGTAGAGGAATGCCGTCTGTCAACAAAACCAGGGCTCTGAGGCTCAGGGGATTACAGTTGTGAAAAAACCTGCACCAGTTGAGAAGGGAAAGCGCAGCTTCAGCATGGTCTAACTGTACGCTGAGTGAAGGCATTTCAGCAAATGAGTGAAAGGCAGAGACAGTGAAGACTTGGCATGGCTTGGGATGCCATTAGATCTGTAAACTGATGGATTAGGAGCTAGTGCGATGTCAGTGGCACTGAGATCACAGCAACATCAAACCACCTCTCTACCAACCCTTTTCTAATGTCACCTAGGGACTTGTGCGTCACTTGCCAGTAACCAACAAGTATATTTATTTGTTCACCGATGCCCATTACAAGAATGCAGATTGTTCAGCCTATCATGGACACAGACAGGCAAGCTGCCCTCACTGTGGGATTTGCAGTTATTGCTGGATTCCCTCAGGTACAAGGGGCCATCAACTGCATTCTTGTGCTCCACAGCATCATCTAACCAGGAATCCAAACAGGAATGGATTTCACTCACATAGCGCTGCTTCTGCCTGGCTCCTGACATAAACAGGGGTGGGTGGTGGTGATGAACAACGGTTGACTTATGCTCCTGAGTTACAGAGAATGAAGAATTCCTGGATGTCTTTTAAATATGGCAGCCAGAAGTTGAAGCTTGAAAGGTGTAACCGGGGACAATAAGAACTTCCTACCAATCTGCTTATAAACCTTAGTGTTTAACAATTACATGCATATATCATAAGCTGAAAGCCTGAGAAGATTTTAATTGTGTAAGAAAACACGACTTGACCCTGGATAGAGGGAGAACCTACTTCCACAAAGACTCAAAATTAGCAACTTTTGCCAATTCTTTCCAGGAAAATCCACCTTGAAGAACCTCACACCTTTAACATATTGTCTGAGCTGAGTTGTCACCTTTTTTTACAAAACCTTAAGTTATCTCAAGAACACAACTTAAAAGAACTTCTGGGATTTACATATTAATGGACCGAAATCTGCAAACCAGTCTAAAAGATGAAAGATTCAACAACAATCTAGGTTTGTTCAATATATCGTTTTAATTGCATGAGACTGTGACCTTTTGCTATAAATTCTGTGTCTTGTGACCCTGCCCATTGGTCACCTGTTGGACTATAATCTGGTGTTGTGTGATTTTCAACTTCATCTTGCAGAAGTTCCCCTCTTCCAAGTTCTGACAGAGGTCCCAACATCTAACAGGTTTATCCTGCTCTGCTCCCTTCACAGATGCTCCTTGACCAGCTTGATTAGTTTTTATTACTGTGCCTTCATGCCGTGCATACCAGTTAATTCACAGAACATTTAAGACTTCTGAATATATTGTTCACATAAATTTTCTTTAGCATTATAGTGGGCAGGAATTTCCTTATCTGAAAAATCTTCTCAAGGTGGGTAATGTTGGCATTCAAATGAAAACTGTTCACTTTGATCCAACAAAGACTTATTGACCTGAAATGTTAACGCTAACTTCTTCTCTCTGTTTATATACACATATGATCAGCCTTTCTATTTACTGTGGCAGGATAAGGTGTTAAGTATTTTCTACACTGGCGCCTCTGAACTCTTTTTTTCAGTTGTGTGCAGGATCCCCAGAGACAGGGTGTGTGGCTCAATTGCTGGCTTTGTAAGTGACCCATTATTAAGTTTAAAAAAATAACCCGCTGTTTGGAAATTCTCCATTAGACAGATTCTCAGCAAAATAATTAACCATTGCAATCTCAAGGCACCCAGTGACGCATTTCTTTACATGTACATTGTTATATTTCACAACAGATCAAAGTAGAATTACAAACGTTTTATTCCATGAAAAATGCTGTCCCTTAGCAAAAAA
Source organism: Hemiscyllium ocellatum (assembly GCF_020745735.1). Classification (NCBI taxonomy): domain Eukaryota; kingdom Metazoa; phylum Chordata; class Chondrichthyes; order Orectolobiformes; family Hemiscylliidae; genus Hemiscyllium; species Hemiscyllium ocellatum. The sequence goes on from NC_083403.1 coordinate 69,608,851, forward strand.
TCCTGAAAGAAAATAAGCTGCATTTTATAAAGCAGCTTCTATTTCCACAGGATATCTGGAGTGTTAGCAATGAAATTTACTAACTGTTACTTAAACAGAAGTGTTAGCCAATTTACACTGAACAAAAATCACTGAAAACTTTTCCAGTAGTCTGAAACCTGCAAAAAACCCATAGTTTAACACGCTGGATCTGCAGTTTGAGGAGTCAAAATGATTGTGGAGTTATTTAGAAATTGCTGGCAGGCTATGAGTCCGGGATTCATCTCCTTATTACTGCTGGCCAGAGTATCCAGGTGTGGACACTCCTGACAGAGTGAGCAACATGCCAGGCTAGGTAAGTCTAGCCACCCCATCACAGAGGTGGGCCACTTCTACGGTTTGTCTTTCAATGCCCTTCAACAGAATCCTGATGAATAGTCTCGATCGGGGAACTTTCTAAAAATAAGTTCACAAGTTTTTATCCACGTTGGCCCTGTGCTAAGTAATGACACCCGCCATCCCTCTGGTTCTCTATAGCCCTATTGATAACCCCTAGCCCCTCCTTGTTTATTCACTTAGGTTACACATGACTAATGAGTCATATGGGAATGATGGTTGGAGACCTTTATGGTACTTAATGGGATAACCTGCTTAAAGTGAGAAATACGACTGCTGGTGTGATTCCATTGAATGCATCAATTTGCTATTGATGTACATTGTTGTTAAACAGTGAAAAAGTTGGATTTAAATAATTAAGAACTTGGAAGTTAGAACAAGAAAACTTAGTCAAATCTATCCATTGGATGGATATACATGAAGACACAGCTGGAGGATCTTGTAAGTCTATGTATGAATATTAAGTGATCTATGAATGGAAAACTTGGGAAAATCCACCTTACTCACAGGCTAATGGGGAGAAAAAGTGATGATGAACAACAATGAGTCAGGAGGAGGGGAAATCTGAAATTACGTAGATGGGATGCCACACTAAGGGTGCAAAATGAGCCTGGAGGTTGTAAAAGTGGTATTGCCAAAGAGGCCACCCAAGTCACCACCACCCAAGTATAAGCAGCCAATTCCCAATGAGAAGTAGGCATGTGGAAGTCCCAAACAAATGCCTTGCCTTTTGAATGCCTTCACGCTAAAAACTGTTGGGAAAGTATTCTATCATGATAAACCCCTCGAGGCATTACCAATGATGTCAAACACAACAAGGATAGGGATTACTGGATTGGAGTGTTCAGAGCAAAAGGAACTTGCATGTGCAGCTTTTGGGATAAATCCTGGATGAAGCCCAAAGATGGGGATAGTGGGTAGGAAACAGGACTAGAAATCTGCAGAGGACAGAATTAAATCAATGCAGAAAAGATATTTAGTCAATGAAGCAGCCACAATATTTAACATAAGTAAAGTCGCCTTAGACCCAAAGGACTATAGGGCTGCAGTCTCATTAAAGAGAGAGGTGATTGCTGGTGGTTTAACCCAGGAATCACCACACTTTAAGTGAGGGGAGAGGTTGAGAAGGAGAGTCCTTCATGTTAACCTCAGTAGGCGCTAAGTAAAGGCAGACAAATAGCACTATTGATCAACAATGGCAGTTGTGCAATAATAAGAGTTGACCTTGGTTCAGGAGATCAAGATGTAGAGCCTGTTCGGACGGAGATGAGGAATAGTAAAGTAAAGAAGACATTACAGCGTATTAGGAGGAACCAACTAACAGCCTACTACTTTACAGGCCCTGCAACAGTAACCACACAGTACGATGGAGTATACAAGATGAAATATTGGGTATTTGTAGCAAAGACACACCAATGATCATGAATGACTTTAAACATAAAATCAAAAAAATCAGATTGGCAGTAGTGTCCTAGATATAGGATTTATAGATTGCTTTGTAGGTAATTTCTTCGAACAGCATGTTCTGGAATCAACAAGAAAGCAGGTTATAGTCGACTAGATGTTGTGTGACCTGACAAGATTAATTAATGACCTCAGAGTCAAGGCAACTTTAAGTAGCAGCAACCACAATATGATTGAATTTTACACGAGTTTGAAAAGGAGAATATTGGGTCTAAGATTAGTATTTTACACTTAAATAAGGTCAATTATATGGGCACAAAAGCTGAACGAGTGAAGCAAACTGGCTTACTAAGCTAGGGAATAGACCAAATGAAACACATGGCAGATATTTAAGGGGCTATTTCAGAAAAATATATTCCTACTGCAAAGAAAACTTCGAAAGGGAGGTCCAATCATGCAGGTCAGATGACTGCGGGTAACAGCAGAGTATGACTAAAGGTCGGTTAGGAGGAAGAAACTAGATTATGAAAAGAAACTAGCTGCAAATGGATAATAAGAGTTTCTACACATACTTATCAAGAAAAAGAACAAGTATTGGTCTTCTAGCAAGTGCGAATGGGAAGTTAATATTAGAAAATAAGGAAATGGTTGGTAGAATTAACAAATATTTTGCTACTGCCTGCACTACAGGGATACAAAAATCATTCTGGTAATAGCTGTAAATTAAGAGATAGAAGGGAGAGAGGAACTTAGTAAAATTAGATTCACTAGATAGGGGTACTATGCAAACTGACAGAGCCATGGGTTGACACGTTTCCTGTTCAGATGAACTTCACCCGAGGGCCGTTATAGAGGTGGCTGAGTTAGTAGATGCATTGGCATTCATATTCCACAATCCATTCGATACAGAAAAGGGTCCATCAGATTAGAATGTAGCAAATCTAATCCACAAGGAAGGAGGTGAAAAACAAAAAAAAGTTAGCTGAACATCTAGCTGTGCACTTAGAAAAACTCAAGGTAATCAGAAAGAGTCAGCCCAGATTTGTAATGAGAAAATCATAGTTAACTAATTTATTAGACTTCTTTGAAGGAATGATGTGTCCTAAGGATAAAGGAGATTCAGTAGATGTACTGTATGTGGATTTCCAGGAATCATTTGATAAAGAGCCAAATCAAAGTTTATTGCCGAAGCTTAAAGCTCATAGTGCAGAGGGTAACATATTAGCATAAACAGATTACTGACTGGCTGGTAGAAAATAATGAATCAGCACTTATGGGTCTTAATCCGATTGGCAGGATGTGATGAGTGGAGCCCTGCAGGGATCTGTGCTGAAGCCTCAATTTTTTACAATTTATATCAATGACTTAGATAACAGAAATAAAGTCGTGGCAGCCAAATTTACAGATTTCACAAAGATAAACAGGAAAGTATGTTATGAAGAAAATATAAGGAATTTTCAGAAGGATACAGATAGGTTTAGTGAATAGCAACTTGAGCATTAGATAGCAAAACATAAACTTGTTCAATTTGACAGGTAGAATAAAAAGGCAGAGGATAACCTAAATGGAGGGTGACTGTGGAAATCTGTGTTGCAGAGGGATTTAATATTCCACTGCAGCCTAAGTCACAAGAAGTTACTATGTTGTATAGCATATAACCAAGAGGGTTAATGAGATGCAAGAGGAATTGAACATAAAAGTAATGCCTTACTTATGCAGGGCAATGTTGAGACCACATATCAAAAACTGTGTCCAGTTTTTGTCTCCTTATTTAGAGAAATATAAATGCATTGGAGGCATTTCACAGGAGGTTCACCACATTGATACATGAAATGAACTTGTTAGCTTGAGTTCATTTCCACTGAGGTTTACTTGATCGAAGTGTTTGAGATCCTGAATGGTCTAGACAAGTTAGACACGAAAAGGATATTCCCTCTTGTTAATCAGTCCAGAAGTAGGCAGCATTGTTATAAAATTAGGGATGCACCTTTTAGGACAGAGATGAGGACACCCATTTTTCTTTCAGAAGATTTTGCAATATTGGAACTCTTTACCTCAGAACGTGGTGGAGGTGGAGTCATTGAGTATTTTTAAGACAGGCATAGGTACATTATTGTTATGCAAGGGCATCATGGGTTTCAGGGGAAATATGAATGAAGACTTTGAAGTACAACCATCACGATAGCTATCCAACTGCGGCCCATCCTCCTCAGCATCATTACACACCTCCAACATCACTTTATCCCCTTGAGCATCTGCCATGACATTCCAATACCAGGCTTACATTTTTGTTTAAGATGCTTTTAAAATTTAGTTTACATAAATTTTAGAATCAAACCACTCAGTGCAAATCCACTAGTGAAATGGTTTTCATGAGCAATCATGGTCTTTACATGTTAACATCATACTTAAACACTGCGCTTTTACAGAGAATTAAATAATATATAAAAGCTATTTAAAGAATGCATTGAATAAAACACTTGATTTAGAACAAATGACAAAGTTCATGATCCTTTGTCATTTTATCATAAATCAACAGTAAATGCTGGCAGGGGTTACTTAGCAACCAATTATCCCACCAAAACAGTTTCAAACAATAGATCAAGTGCCAAAAGAAACAAAAGCCTGGATTTTCCACTGGTCAGCTGGTTGTTATTCCAGGGTAGATAGAAACTGAACATAGGAACCCTGCAGAAACTCCAGCAAGTAGACAGGCAGGAGGCTAAGAGAACACAGCAAACCAAGCAGCAACAGGAGGTGAAGAAGTCAATGTTTCGGGTAGAACCCTTCTTCAGGACAGGGGTGGGGATCTGCAAGTAAAGGGGGAGGCGGGGGCAGGGTGATGAAATGAAAACAAGTAGAGGGTATGACCTGGTTGGTCAACAGGAGTAATGAATCTGGAGCAATGGCAGGGAGAGGGAGGGGCTGGGAAGGGAGCCAGGAATGGGGAGGTTATTTGAAATTGGAGAGCTCAACGTTGAGTCCTCCAAACTGTAGTGTGCCCAGACAGAAGATTAGGTCTTGTTCCTCCAATAGGCGCTGTGGTTTGTTTTGGCAGCGGAGGAGGCCAAGGATGGTCATGTTGGAAAGGGAGCGGTTAGCGGAATTGAAATGGGAAGTCTGGTATGCCGTTGCGGGCCCGATTGAGATGCTAGGAGAACAGTTCCCTACGTTTACGCTTGATCTCCCCAATGTGGATAAGCCCACATCGGGAGCACCTGATGCAGTAAAATAATTTGGAAGAGAGGCAGGTGTACCTCTGTCTCACCTGGAAAGACTGTTTGGGGCTCACTGGCAGGTGGCATCTTTTCTGGTTGCAGGGGAAGGTTCTGGGGGTTTGATGGTGAGGGTGGTGTGAATCAAGGACTGTCAGAGGGAACGGTCCTTGTGGAAGGCAGACAGGGGTGAGGAGGGGAAGATGTCCTTGGTGGTGGAGTCTATTTGGAGTTGATGGAAGTGTTTGAGGATGATGCATTGGATGCGGAGACTGGTGGGGTGGTAGGTGAGGTCAAGGGGTCTCTGTCCTTATTACGTTGGGGGGGGGGGTTAGAGCAACAGAACGGGGAATGGGGGTGGTACGGTGGAGAGCTATCAGGATGATGGAGTGAGGAAAAGCGCATTGCTCAAAATAGGTGGGCATCTGCGATGCTTGCGAGTGGAATGTCTCCCCATCCACACAGATGCAGCAGAGACGGAGGAATTGGGAGAAAGGGACAGAGTTTTTGCAGGATACTAGGTGGGAAGGGAATAGTGAATATGTGGCAGGGTTCAGAGTGGTGTTTTCAGTGAGTCTGGGTGTGGCTGGTGTGGGGAGGAAAGAGTGATAGCATATGGTGGGTGAGGATTGGATATGTTGTGTGGGGGAGGGAATGGATGTGGTGGAAAAGGGGGATTGGGAGAGGGTGGGATAGGGGTGTGGGAAGGGGTGCGGGGGTGGTGAGGTGAAGATGGAGAAGTGGAGGGGTAAGGTGCATTGTGGGAGTGGATGGGTGAGCAGGGAGAGCTGGTGTGCTGGCTGGTTGCAGAACTCCAGGAAAGCAGCTTAGAATATTCCATTTAATGCTGGGAAATTGCCTTAAGCCTGAACTGCTCTGAAAGCCTCCATTTAAAACTGAGATCTTACAGCCTTCCAATACAAGTAAAACAGTTACACAGTGTCACTCCTCAGAAACTGTTAAACTGACCCCATACTTATCTCAGACATAGATAACTACACCTTTCCAGAGTAACACCACCAGACGTGACCCTGATCTGACACCGTTGCCCTGCTGCCCCAGACACACTTCCTCTCGCTGCAGACCAGACACCTCTTTCTACCAGCTACACCCACCCCCTCCACAACACAACAATCCTCCAATCCACCAGGCATGACCCACCACTGCTGGATCTGAACAGATTCATCCTAGATCCCTTGCCGGACCTGACCTGACCAAATCTCTTTGGACCCAATCCCTACCACACTGTTGCTCACCACCAGACCCCCACCGCTGTTGGAATCTTAACCCACCCACTATACTCCCCCTCTATCAGACAGGATTTCTCCCATGAACCCCAACCTATCCAAAACATTGTCATCTGCCACCTGGCATCCTACATGCTTATCACCTTAGCTCACCTTGCCCAGTTGGCACTCTATCTACCTGGCTCCCTCAATCCTGACTCATCTGGCATCCTAATCCCTTGCTAGCTGTCACCCTTCCCAGCTAGCATCCTATCTACTTGGCACATTGGCACTCTCCCTCACTGCACCCTATCCCAGTTTGAGGAAAGACATTCTGGCTATTGAGGGAGTGCAGCGTAGGTTCACGAGGTCAATTCCTGGAATGGAGGGATTACCTTACACTGAAAGACTGAAGCGACTGGGCTTGTATACCCTTGAGTTTAGAAGACTGAGAGGGGATCTGATTGAGACATATAAGATTATGAAAGGATTGGACACTCTGGCAGCAGGAAACATGTTTCCGCTGATGGGTGAGTGCCGAACCAGAGGACACAGCTTAAAAATACGGGGTAGACCATTTAGGACAGAGATGAGGAGAAACATCTTCACCCAGAGAGTGGTGGCTGTGTGGAATGCTCTGCCCCAGAGGGCAGTGGAGGCCCGGTCTCCCCGCAACCTAACATCCCATTTAGCTTTTGTATTCACAGTCTGATAGCAGCTGTCAGGATCTTTACATTTTAAAATATGGTGGCTGTGATCAAACTGTAAGCAAACAAGGGGTATGATTTGCCTTCCGCAGACAGTTCTGTGGTAGGAGAGAACTGTTAGAATAGAATCCCGCTCCACATTTCTTAGGATGCCTTGAACAGAATCTCCTCTCAGAAATGTGGAATAAGCTTTTGTTTTCTCAAGAAGGACTGGGGTGACAATCTGCATGAGATTTCCACAGCTCTGAAAATCCAGCCCAGTATGTTACTGCCACTGTGCTAAATTTTGCCAGTTTTTATTCAATACATTGTAACAACTTATTAACATTTTCTTGACACACTGCAGCCAACATATGATGCCAATAAGACTGAGAAAGAAGATCATTCCTTAACTTAAGGTTGCAGTCCTAAGGAAATTCACTTGGCATCATACAATGCCTTGCAACAAATCCAATGGGTTTCTCTAATTAACATTTACATCACAATTTTCTTCCAAGTATCTTCAGAGTAAAAGCCCTCAACTCAGAGAATCACAAACTCTCATCTAATTGAAGAATATACGATATGAAATGGGACTGACAAGGTAGATTTGGAAAGGATGTTTTCTCATGTGGAGCAATCCAGAAAGGGAGCGCAATGATGCTGAGACATGGAGTAGATTTAAATAGGAGGTAGATGGATTTTTAATTAGAAATGGATTGAAGTATTATGGAGGGTAGACAGGAAAGTCGAGTTGAGGCTGAGGTGAAATCAGCCATGATCGAATCAAATGGAGGAGCAAGCTATTGGGCTGAATTGCCTACTCCTGTTTCTCGTTCTCCTGTTCTTTTGATCCTATGAACTGACCTGAGTGCAAACAATTCACACTAAGAACAAAACTTTTGCCCTGATCAATAATATTCATAGATTTCACCACCTTGTACACCTTCATATTACCTCCTAAAATGACAAGCTCACATGAATCCATGTGAAATTCAAATTGCAAAATAGGGTCCAAATACAGGGGCAGGTCGCTCAATATCACTAATCTGTGCCCATTAATTCTGATATGGTCAACACTCTTAGCAAATACCAGCCACAGCTCAGATAATGTGACACTTACTACCAAGTCTCAAAGATCTGGGATCATGTTCCACTCTACAAACTGGAGCTCAATAATTAAGACTGACATTGCAACAAGGGAGCAGTGCAATATCAGAGATGTCGTCTTTCAAATGAGAAATGAAATTGCAACCATCTGGCTACTTAGATGGAAAAATCCAAGGACACTATATTGAACGGGAGTTAGCCCCAGTATCCTAAACAATGATTATCCTTCAAACATCACAGAAAGAAAATGACTTGGTTGCTATCACAGTGTTGTTTGTGGGAGTTTGCTATAAACAATGGGGCTCCCACAATTCCTACTCTACAAATTGGATTATATTTTAAAAAGTACTTGATTGGCTGAAAAGTGTTTTGAGATGATTTGTGTTGCAAATAGTGCTGTACAAATGCTCATGTTGTTCTCCTTTTCACCTGGACTGCCTGCTGATTTGCAGGAGAGCTGAGTTCAGCCAGTGTTACCTCTGCTGAGACTCTCAGTAGGAGGCCCAATTCTTCTTAACACCAGCACTGTTCAAAGCCAGACTGCATCTCTCAAAAGGGACTTGCATTCTGGCAGGAGCAGGCAGTGTCACTGTGTGCAGGCCAAGGAGAACACAATTAATGAGCAACAAGGTAGGAGCATATTCCAGAATTCCACACTGCCTGCCTTTGAGGAGATGGGACAAAGGAGAAAGATTTTCCAAACTGTGTGAAAATTATGTTAATTTCTGTAGTAGTCAATGGCAAAAGTCACAACGCAAGTGACTTTTTTTTACAGAAACCTTGAAGCCAAGAGGAAATCCTTCTTTAAACAATTCTGGAAACCACCAAATGCTACACTCACAGTGAGCAAATAAAAAAAATCAATCAGCAACCAAAATGAAATGTTTTGATGATCCCTTTACATTCAGCAGACACTCCTGCTACTGAACACAGGTTCAGCCAAGGTGAGGTTTGGAGATGGCAGTAGCTGGAATGTTAAGCTCCAGAATGGGAGAGTTGGCATCAAATCACTGTTACATGCTTACTGCCACTATAATTTGTCCATTTTATGCATATCAGTTGCACTCAGTAACACTTCCAACTTCTGGTGCTATTTTGGACCAGTTATACACTATGGAACCCAATTTTGCAAGTGCAGGAAATCTAGTGTCGTTCATTTATAATTAAACCAAATATGGTAGTGATGGCAACACAGTATTGCTACTGCAATATGTGGAAGTTGCTGAATATGAAAATGTCTTCCAGAGTGAAGACATCCATAGTTAGGGTGTGCAGCTCAAGGCAATTTGAAGCTGAGTAAAGAAACTGGAGTCTGAACTGCAGACATTGTGGCCCATCAGGGAAGAAGGAAGCTACCCGAATGCTTTTCTCTAGAGGGTGCTTACACCCTTCTAAGTAATTCAAGATTCATCTGTGATCAGGGATATGAACGTGTAACTTCAGGTGATGCAAGTATGAGGCCCCTCCAATTGTCCAATGTTCATGCAAGTGGTGTAGACCAGAGTGTGACTGCAGGGAAAATGAGCAAACTTATCACAGCAACTTGATACAGCGAGTCATAGAGCTTTACAGCATGGAAACAGACCCTTCCGTCAACTCGTCCTAAACTAATCTAATCCCACTTGCCAGCATTTTCAAAAATTCATTCATAGGATGAGAGCGTCGCTTGTTAGGCCAGCATGTATTGCTCATCCCTAATTTCCCATAGGACAATTAAGAGTCAGCCACATTGTTATGGGTCTGGAGTCAGATGTAGGCCAAAGCAAATGGTTTTTACAACAATGGTTTCATGGTCATCATTACTCCTAATTCCAGATTTTTTTAAAATTCAAATTCCACCATCTGCTGTGCAGGATTCAAACCCAGTCCCAGAATATTATCTGTGTGCCTGGATTAACAGTCCAACAATAATACCACTAGGCTATTACCTCCATTTGGCCCACATCCCTCTCAACCCTTCCCATTCATATACCTATTCAGATGTCTTTTAAATGTTATAATTGTACCACCCTCTACCACTTCCTCTTGTAGCTCATTCCATACATGCGCCACCCTCTGCATGAAAACGTTGCTCATTAGGTCTCTTTTAAATCTTTCCCCTCTCACCTTAAACCTATGCCCTCGAGTTTTGGAGAAAAGACCTTCACTAGTCAACCTATCCATGCCCCTAATGATTTTATGAACTTCTATAAGGTCACATCTCAGCCTCCGATGCTCTAGGGAAAATAGCCCCAGTCTATTTGGCCTCTCCCTATAGCTCAAACCCAACTCATGAAAGATCACCACCAATGCCTCGACAATCTTCTCAACTATTGCCTTCAGAACTCTCGTAGGAGGCCATACAGTCTGGGGGTCTTATCAACCTTCAGACTTTTCAGCTTGCCCATCACCTTCTCCTAAGACATCACAATCGGCTACTTAATCAGATAAGAAGCCATTATGTTGGAGGTAGTATCTTACCTTGGATAGAGGATTGGCTAATTAACAGAAATCAGAGTGTTGACACAAGAGGGGCATTTTCATGATGACAGCCTGTAACTAGTGGAATACCACAGGTGTCGCTTTTGGGGAAACAATTATTTACAATATATATTAATCACTTAGACGAAGAAAGTGAATGTCCTCCAAGAAAGTTTGCAATATCACAAAAATAGGGAGAGGGGAAGGCAAGTGATGAGGATGACACAGAGAGTCTACAGAGGGATTCAGATATGATTAAAGAGTAGACAAAAATTTGGCAAACGGAATATAATGTGTGAAAACATGAGGCCATACACTTTTGCAGGAGGTGCTGAATATTTAATGACAGAAAGACTGCAGAAAGCTGTAGAACAGAGGAATTTGACAGCATTAATCACAAAAAGATAGCATTCATAACAACAAATGCTGGAGATCATAGTGGGTCAGACAGCATCCATGGAGAGACAACAAGCTAACATTTCAAGTCTAAATGACTCTTCATCGCAGTTCTGATGAAGAGTCATCTAGGCTGGAAATGTTAGCTTCTCTCTCTCTCTCTCTCTCTCTCCATGGATGCTGTCTGACATGCTATGATCTCCAGCATTCATTACTTTCAGTACAGATTCCAGCATCTACAGTAATTTGTTTCTAAGATAGCAATCAATTTCAGGAGGTAATAGGGAAGGCCAATGGAATTTTGGCTTTTATTTCAAAGGAAATGGAGTATAAAAGGGATCTACATAAGACACTGGTCAGACCCCCACTGGAAATTATACATTACCATTGGAGGCAGTGAAGAGCAGGTATGGAGGGTCTGTCTCATGTGGATTAACTTGGGCCTGTGCTCACTGCTATTTAGAAGAATGAGGGGTGATCTTGTTGAAACATATAAGATTCTAAAGGAACTTGATTGGCTAGTTTTGAAAAAGTTGCCTCTATATGTGGGAAAGTCTATGACCAAAAGGGCATATTCTCAAATATAATGGGATAGATAAGGAGGAATTTCTTCTCTAAGAAGGTAGTGAATTTGTGGAATTATACACCACAGAATATTAAGACTAGGTCATTAAGTATATTCAAGGCTGAGATAGAGAGATTATTAATCAGTGAAGCAATCAAGAGTTCTGAAGAAAGTGGAGTTGAGGATGATCAGATCATCCATGATCTCGTTGAACAGCAAAGTAGACTTAATGGGCTGACTCGCCTGTTTCTCCTCCTATGCCTTATGGTCACAGCACCAGTATTTTACATGCTTCAAGAGGGTGACATTTATCATCAAGCCTTCAATTATTTTTTGCCTAGTATTTTAGGAGTACCAACAGATAGATGAAAAAATATATAAACAATATAAATAGAAAATGGGCAATTGTTTTGCTAATTAGGTTAAATTAGATAGAATTTAAATGATATCAACACTGTGATTATTCATCAAACTGTTCTAATTCCTTGGTACACTCAAAGTACTGTGCTTTGAATTTTCATTGCATCTGTGCATTTCTCAACAAAGTTAACTGAGCTTTCTATTTTAGTTTTTGTTTGTTTGAACTCCTGTCTATAACTTTTAAACTAGAAAATTGATTTTGTTCATTGAGTTAGATTCTGTTCTTTATTTCTTAGGTTTGCTGCAATGCATAACAATAGTCACTTCCATTATCCAAACAAGATATTCAATATTCCACCTCAAATAAATGTGCAGTGGTGATATCCCATCACAAAGTGAGGTCCTACAGAAGTAGAAGTTGTTACATATCTGTGGGTTCTTTGATTGAATAGCTACTCTTCCTCACATCCTATCCACACCCTACTCTTTATACAGTCATAGAGAGCATAAACAAAGACTCTTCTGCCCATCCTGTCTGTTCCAGTCAAAAACAACCAGCTAACTATTCTAATCCAATTTTTCAGAACTTGGCATGTAACCTTGTATGCCTTGACATCACAAGTGCATATCTAAATACTTCTTAAATGTTACTGAGGGGTTCTGCCTTCACCACCCTTCTAGGCAATGAGTTCCAGATTCCCAACATCCTCTGGCTGAAAAAGTATTTCTCACACCTCCTGTAAGCCTTTTGACCTTTAGCTTAAATTTACAACCCCTGGTCATTGAGCCCTCCATCGAGACAAAGTTTCTTCCTGTCTACCCTAACTATACCCATAATAATTGTATAATTCTTAATCATGTCGTTTTCCGCCCCACCACCTCCCACCCCCAATCTCTTCTCTACTCCAAGAATAACCACTGTCTGTCCAACCTCTCATCAAATTCTCCAGCCTAGGAAACATCACGGTAAATCTCCCCTGCCTCCTCCCAGTGCTAATACATCCTTGCTGTAATGTGAATTCCAGAACTGCACACGAAACTCCTGCTGTAGCCGAACCATTGTTTTATAGTACTAACATCACTGCTCTTCAAACTCTATGCCTTGACTAATAACGTTACACCATATACCTTCTTAACAACTTTACATATCTCTCCTAATTTCCTAAAGGACTAGTTTAATGGGCAGGGCGAAAGTGAGGACTGCAGATGCTGGAGATCAGAGTCAAGATTAGCGTGGTGCTGGAAAGCATAGCAAGTCAGGCAGCATCCAAGGAGTAGGAAAATCCTGCTCCAGACTTTCCTGCTCCTTGGATGCTGCCTGACCTGCTGTGCTTTTCCAGCATCACTCTAATCTTGACTCTAGTTTAATGCACACCATAAAGCTTCCCAGGATCCTAACTTTCATCATGTGTTCCTTTGCCTTGCCTGTCCTGCCCAAGTGCATCACCTTGCATTTACCTTTTTCTATAACCCAGTCTGCAAATAGAGTCATAGAGTTATATGTTTTCTCTTTAAGAGATTGTGGAAGTCCTTTTTGAAAGTTATGACTGAATCTGCTTCTATCGATCTGTCATGTATACCAGATTGTAATTGGCTTTGGAAACATTTTCCTCATATTGCATCTGATTAATTTACCAGTATTTTAATGTCCTCTGATTACCAGCACTCTGCCAATGGCAAGTTTGTTCTTATTTATTCTAGCCATGCTTTTGAACACTTGTATCAATCACCTCTTAACCTCTGTTCCATGTAAAATATCTCTAATTTCTGTACTCATTATAAACAACTGAAGTCATCTATGTCTGCTAAATGTTCCTGCACCACTTCAAAAATCTACATCCTTTCGAAAGTATGGTGCCCAGAATTGACCACAACATTCTGGATGGGGGCTAGCCAGTGTTTTATGAAGGTTCCGCACAACTTCCATACTTTTGATTCAGTTACTATTAATACAGCCAAGTAGCTCATATGCCTTCTAGCCTTTGACTGTTTGTCCATGCACCATCCGCTCTGTACCTACAAACCTTTCAATTTCTTAACGTGCTCAGACACCGGAATTTAGGTGAAGTTGGCAAAAGCCTTCACAGAATAAATATGTGCAACTGCAACAGCAACTTTCATTTAAACAGGGTCTTTAGTTTAATGTGTTCCCAAGACACCGCAGAAGAATATAATCAGACAAATATATCACGGAAAATAACAGCTACCAGGGAGGCAACTTGTTCAAATAATGTATATAAACTGCTCAAAAAGCCACTGTTTCAGTCTGTCTTTCGTAACGGACTATGAAGAACCAACAGTTAAAAATGACAAAAATCAAAAACTTAGGTTTAATCTGGTATAAATTGAATATCATATCATTTCATCTGCTTTTACATGTGCATCACATCACAGGAGAGAAATCCGTTTAAAACGTTTCCTATGCATTCAGTTATTACCCCTCCCCCCATTTCCTCTTATGATCTTTCCCCGACCCTTAAGAAGCAGAATCATCAAATGTAAGATCAGTTAAAAATAAATCACACTGCCATCCAGCCCATCAACCCTTCTCTAGCTTGGTTTTTAAATTTAGAAGACAAAATCCTGCAAACAGTCGACTAACTTACTTGTTTTTCTCATTATCTCGACATAACTTTAGCTCAAACAGTACTTCGTTGCATCAGGAAGTTGCGGTGCCTGGGGTAACTTACAAACCCTTTAGACAGGAACTCCGATTTCAGTCACACACTGCAATCGGCACATTTCTCAGACACACATAACGCAATTTCTGCTGTTTGGAATGAAGACAGCATCGCATTTTACACCCACGGTTATTAAACTACAGTTTGTCAAACGCAGGCTTTACCTGGCTTTAAAGATTAGTGACACAATGCAGACAGAAGAGAAAACACTTCGCCATGTGTGCGGATGACTGATAACATCTTCTCCAATGGCAAATTGACACAGTTTGACAACAGAATAATAAAGGGAAAATGGTACAGCCTTTTAAAGTTAAAAACCCATTGCATTCAATGCAAAACTAATGAACAGATCTTTTTTTGAGTTTGGATACAGAAAAGAGGCAGAAGAATCACAGATTATTTTTGTTCCGACCTAATAAATAAATTCTGAGAAAGTTCAATTTCCCACAGGAAATGGGTGAGGGGAAAGAGTCATATGTGGTCCAGTACAAGAGGATTTCAATTTTCCTCTCTACTTCCAATTCCAGTCACACATGCTGGGTTGCTTGCCCCTTCCAAGCGTTGTGTGCACATACAGATTGTGTTCCTGTCTGGTTTCTCTGGGTAACACTTCCAACCAGGACTCACCAGAATGGAATCTGCGTAGCATTAATGTCATAATCTGATAACAGGTATTTTAATAGACATCTCTTCTTCTTCCAAAATGGATCCAAACACCTCCCATTTGAGGCCTCGTTTTTCATAGAATCCCTTAAGTGTGGAAAAAGGTCATTTGGACCAACAAATCCACACCAACCCTCCAAAAATTAACCCATCCGGACCCATTCCCCTACCCTATTAGTCTACATTTCCTAGGAGAAAGTGGGGGCTGCAGTTTTTAGAGCTTCTTCAAGGAAGGCATCCTTGCAAGAGGATTCGCAGTAGGTTAAAATCTTCTAGGAGAAAGTGAGGGCTGCAGTCTAGACTACAGACCAGGTCTAGTCTACATTTGGCGGCACGGTGGCACAGTGGTTAGCACTGCTGCCTCACAGCGCCTGTAGACCCGGGTTCAATTCCCGACTCAGGCGACTGACTGTGTGGAGTTTACACGTTCTCCCCGTGTCTGCGTGGGTTTCCTCCGGGTGCTCCGGTTTCCTCCCACAGTCACAAAGATGTGCGGGTCAGGTGAATTGGCCATGCTAAATTGCCCATAGTGTTAGGTAAGGGTAATGTAGGGGTATGGGTGGGTTACGCTTCGGCGGGTCGGTGTGGACTTGTTGGGCCGAAGGGCCTGTTTCCACACTGTAAGTCTAATCTAATCTAATCTAATCTAATCCCTGAACACAATGGGCAATTTAGTATGGCCAATTCGCCTAACCTGCACATCACTGGATTGTGGGAGGAAACCGAAGCACCCAGAAGAAACCGATGCAGACGTGGGGAGAATGCGCAAACTCCACACAGGCAGTCACCCAAGACTGGAATCAAACCTGAGTCTCTGGCGCTGTGACGCAGCAGTGCTAACCACTGAGCCACTGTGCGTTTAACCAGAGATCTTC
The DNA here is from genome assembly GCF_020745735.1 of Hemiscyllium ocellatum. NCBI lineage: Eukaryota > Metazoa > Chordata > Chondrichthyes > Orectolobiformes > Hemiscylliidae > Hemiscyllium > Hemiscyllium ocellatum. Next base: position 69,624,867 of record NC_083403.1, read on the forward strand.
AAAGATGTTGACCACACTGTTCCCATCACATGGACATTGGCTGTCTTCCTCAGTTTGTAAAAGGTTCTGAAAGAGTTAATGTTGCAGTTCCTTTAGTTTCACCAATTTGATGATGTCAGAAAGTCTTTGGTGGAGAAACAATATGTCTTACAGGAAGTCTTGATGGAGACAGGTGTAAAGTATCTGGCTCCTAACTGTTGTAATTATACTTAACTAGTTCATGTTACATATTAATTGTATCTACTGCTGTCATACAATGAAGTATGCCATAATATGTAAGATGCGCCTCTTCTTGTTATGACTCTCATGCGATCTGTGCTCCACCACTGGTAATTGGACAGGCCCATGGACTAAACGCAGAGAGAAAGGAGGATTGGTGACAGTGAACTATCTCAGCCACAACCATCAGTGGACAAGCAGGAGGCTGAAAGAACATAGCAAGCCAGGCAGCATCAGGAGATGGAGAAATCAATGTAACTAGAGATATGACATGCTACCAGAGCTAGCAGCTGTAAAAATGAAAGACTCCATTCGTGCTGTAAAAGATCAATTCTGTTTATTTCCGGTGTAGAAAAAAGATTCCTAATACAAGACGTGGAACAGGAATTATGATAGTTTCACAGAGCTTGTGTAAGCCTTGTCCCATTGTTACCCCACTTCGTAGAGGAGAATCCTACACAAAAGAATCCATTTTACCTCCCTCAAACTACTGAAAACATTGAGAGTGGATACTTAGAGTGGGCAGACTTACCTGCCAGGACCTGTTCCAAATTTTAAGCACTACTGAACAGGAAGCAAGGACCCACCCAATGATGGTAAAGTCCTTCCTCACAACTACAGTCAGAACTTAATGACAGCCTCATCATCAAATTACAATTTTAATAAGCAGTCACTGTCACTTTCTCACCAGATAAAGACAGCTCTCCAGATGTAAATAAACTCGTAGAGGCTAAAAATATATCTTTCTTTTACTTCTGTGTAGGGAGTAGGAAAAACATAGACCAATCATGCAGTGGATCCACCAGACCTGAAATGTAGGACCTCTACGAGATGGCCCCAGAAACAGATCACAAGACACTTCCAGCATTGGTTGTTGGTCATCAATTGGGTAGGTGGTCAGTGGAATTTAAATGGGTGTAGTCTTGCAGACGGTGTGCTTCCAACACACTGCCCACCAGCTAAAAACCTCCCTGCAGTAAAATCAGGAGCAATGTGCTTCAACAAAATGTCTATTTATGTAACATGTTAATATAACAAAATAGCTAAACAACATTACAAACAAAATTCTGACTTTCAGCAGCAAGGAGATATGAGGACAAGTGATCAAAAGGTCAGAGTAGAGTAAGTATTAAGCGTGTCTCAAAATGGATTGAGAGTGGAGATTTAAAGATTTCCAGGTTTTGCAGTCAGAGCCACTGAAGTGACGTCAAATAATGGCAGTTCAAATCCGAATTCCATACACAACAGAATTGGTTGTAAGACTTGCCCGAAATGTCGAATCACCTGTTCCTTGGATGCTGCCTGACCTGCTGCGCCTTTCCAGCAACATATTTTCAGCTCTGATCTCCAGCATCTGCAGACCTCACTTTCTCATTGGAGAAGATTACAGACTAACTGGGGGGCTTGGAAACAGGGGTGAGAATTTTTAAAACAAGGTGTATGGATCCAGAGTCAATATACATCAGTCAATCCAATGTTGATGGATCAATGGGACTTGTTGAAAAGTCAGACATGATTGACATCATCCTTTTCTTTGCTTGCAAATAAAAAGAATCGAAGAACATTTTCATGTTAGCAATATTCCTGTAGTGAATGAATACATGAACTTGTGTTTGTAAAGCCTCTATCACTAACTGAAACCACCCTAAAATGCTTTATAGCCAAATAGTACTTTTAAAGTTACTATTGTAATAATGCATAACTTCACACATTGAGTGAAATAATTTTTATTGTATCATTAAAATTGGAATATGTCTGCATCATCACTGACAATTGCACATGTATCTGACAAAATAAAATAAATTGTATAAACCAAAACAGGCAAATATTAAGGAGTTGTCTAAATTTATAGTCACTAACGCAACCAGCTACAAAAGTAATGAACAAATATGTTGTTGACGGACTGAATTACACACTTTGACTACCATCTGTGTTTGGCATGAAATTGTCAGAAACATATGTTTTTTACAGGAAACAGTTTAAGCACATTAACCAGTTCATTTTTGTGATTTCTAATATTGGATTTAAAAATAAAACTAAAACTGCATTAAATATTTCTATCAGTGACTATGGCAAGTTTTAAATAACCTTATTCAAATAATGCTGTAATCCTGAAAAGCAAAATAAAACTAGAGGGACAATTTATCGTGGATCAAGAATTGGGAGTCCAGATTGGGTAATAACACTTAAACATCTGGCTCTCAATGATAGACTTCCCATCCAACCAACAGGCATAAGATCATCCATCAATGGACATGTTGGAATTAGAAATGTTGAGAATGATGATAGTTAAGTCATTGCAAGTGGTCCATGGAGATAGTCCTTGAAACAATAAGTAAGGGTTAGAAGAGTTTGCCAGTTAGAGTCACAGAGTCATAGAGATGTACAGCATGGAAACAGATCCTTTGGTTCAACTCGTCCATGCCGACCAGATATCCGAACCCAATCTAGTCCTACTTGGCAGCACTCGGCCCACATCCCTCTAAACCCTTCCTATTCATATACCTGTCCAGATGCCTTTTAAATCAACCTCCATCACTTCCTCTGGTAGCCCATTCCACACACGCACCGCCCTCTGCATAAAAAAAAATGCCTCTCAGGTCTCTTTTATATTTTTCCCCTCTTACCCCAAGCCTCTAGTTCTGGACTGCCCCACCCCAGGGAAGAGACTTTGTCCATTTATCCTAATTCTGCAGCCAGGGAGGATGGAAAGCTTGGGCAAATGAGGCCTACGATATCCTTGTTTGGCAAAGAGATATGCTCTAAAATATCATTAATGAGAAGTGGAATCCTTCCAAGATGTCACCTCCCACCTGTATTTTTCCTGCTGGAAGAACTGAGAATGGGAAATCAGCCCTTCAATTTCCAAAATAAGTAGTTATGACCATCAGTGGTTCTTTACCATCAAAATCCTGAATTCCTGCCCTATCTGCATTGTGGGTCTACCTACAGCACATGGATTGCAGTGGTTCAAGAAGTCAGCGCATCATCACCTTCACAAAAGCAACTCGGAATGGATAATTAATGCTGGCTCAGCCAGCAATGCCCAAGTCCCATGAATGAATAAAACAAAACCTTTGAAGCATTCTTTAGAAAATTATTTTTAAATAGTTGCATTTTACTTGCGTTTGACATCTTAACAGGCTTTGGTTTTGTTTTATGCCATGTTGCAGTGATGCCATCTTTTACATACCAAAGACTCTTCCACTCTTAGTTAAAGCAGAAACAGCTGTGCTTTGGTAAAATTACTAGACTGAGGGCTTTTGATTTTTTTCAACTGTCCTTTACCTACCTGAAAATGGGATGGTACTATGACAAAAAAAACATGTTGAAGAATGTCTAACCGACTTCCTACTATTTGCATTTTTCAGTATATCATGGCCATGATATCCCAGTCTCTGTATAATCGGAGCAGTTAGCAACCCAGCCCCTCACCAAATGTCACCTGAATCTTAACCTCCCCATTCATCTGACACTCTGCTGCCCTCAGCTCACACCCCCATCATCTGTCACTTTAACAACCCCCCACCCCATCACCTCAACAAGCATAAATATGGGTAGAGACATGCTGCCAACAATGATCTTTCCCTTGACTGGCTCTTGAAAGGAATGATTTATTCACAGTAATAGCAAATCAATCTCCATTGAGTCTTAACAAGAAGAGGTTCTTGTTTGAACGAGATATGTGATAGAAATTAGTCCTGTGGATAAAAGACTTCACTCCACAAGATACTAAGATGTTCAGCCTTAACCCAAGACTGTACAATAATGTCAGATTGTGTAGAGCTTCACCTAATAGGCAAGACTGTAGGTAACTATGCATATGTGCGCATGACTCCAAAGCCAATATTTCATCATATGGAAATTCTGCGTGAAGTCAAATCATAATTAAGCACTCTGTATGCACAGGGAAGTACACAGACATTTGAAATAGTGTTCAGCACTGGATGTAAGGACGCAGGATACAGGATTGGAAAATCACCAGAGTGAGGAGGCTGGAGAGCCCTGGAGCTGGGAGGCCCCTTTCCCTTCCTCCTGTGTTTCCACTCCCATGCTGCCTCCTCCTGCATTCCCCACTCCTCTAGCTCATTCCTGGATCATGATCAACCCACCCATGGTGTGTGTCTGAATCTCTCCCCTCCCAATCCTGTTCTCTTAACCCCTTCTTCTCTCATGTTCCGATATCTTTCCCCACCTAATTAAGAAAACCAATGTAATGTGCATGTGCATGATGCTGATGCACCAGTGTCAGTAAATGCAAACAATGTAGCATCCTTTCTTAAACCTTTCAGAACCATTTCTTTGTACAACAAGTTATCAGAGAGAACAGAAAGAATGGATATAAATGGGTCTATTTCAGAATCATCTGCAAATCAAAATCCCCCACCCAACTGCCACCATTTGTCCTCCCTTACTTTAGCCAGTTACTTTCTCTCAGTAGTTCTCAAATTGGCATCAGAATCTGAACACTACTTGTACTTAAGTCACATTTAATCATTTGTATTGCTTCAAGTCATATTTATACTTGATATCAGCTTACCTTGTATCTCTAACAATGGAAATTGTTTTAATTCCCCACATGCTTGGTAAAGATGTCATTGATATTGATTTGAATCTGTGACTATACTATGGCTTTAAGAGGTACATTTTGTCCTGGTTTTGGGTTTGGTTTTGGGGGAGAAGTTTTATGGCAGAGCTGCTGAGCTGTCAATTGAAAACTCAAAGTAATTAGCTTGGGTATTTTTTTAAATTTTGGAACAATAGAAGCATCCTGAATGGGTGTGGTCAAGCTCTCACAGAACCAGGACTTTTAGTTTTTAGTTTTAGTTTTTCAGTAGCAGTTGCTGGGGTCTCAGCAGGGTTTAGAAGCTGCAGTACATCTCTCACTGCTACATTCTAGCAGAGTTTTCTCTGGATATCTTTCCTCCTGAGCTGCTAGAATTGCATGTGAGACAGTCTATTATATTGACTACCGTTTGCCAAAGGTGTGTTCATGGGATGTTACTATATTGGAACAGCCACTGTTTAGTAGTAAAAGAATCTATTATTCTGTTAAGTTTTCCAATAGAATTAAGCTATTGAAATTTTCCCTTTCTTTTGTTGTTTTTAACTATATTTTGTTTCAAATCCAATAGTTTGACCAATCAAATTGCATCTGGAATGAAATTCCTGGCTCTTGCCTTTAAAATAAGATAAGGTTATGGTCTGGACTATCTTCTTCATATATTCTGAGGGGGTCTGGTCTGGTCCATAACAAATGCATGCTGATGTTAATCAGGAGAAGATTCATTACTGGATCCTTTATTCATCTCACTAACTTTCAGTTCACACTTTGCATTCCATCTTTGCTGTGAATCATTTGTTTGGGTTGGTTTTTATCTTTTAAACTGCAGAAACAGGAAAGGATTATGAGGTTTCTTTTCATGTGTATCCAATCATGGATATGGGAGAAAATATTTTGACCTATTGAAAATCAACACACTTGCACAGAATTAAAATTGAGCCCATAACCCTGATAAAGATGACATCTTTTTAAAAAAAAGTAGTGGGCATGTGTGACAAAGTTTGTAGTCAGTGATATAAGAAACACTGGGTTGAATCTTACAATGCTATGTTTATTTCATTTTCCTTGGGTTTCATGGAGGGTTTCTCCATATGAGTTTACTTGCACTATCATCTCAAGCTCACCTCATGAGTTATCCACTATGGTTACCCTCTTATCTGTTGTTAGCTTGATTCTACCACTTGCCTTAACTGGAAGAACTCACCATGACTGGGATATCCTAGAATAGACCAGCAACCCTGGGCCTGGCACCTGTGTCAGTCTGGAGGAGCACATACAGTTTGTGACATTCGTCCCAGATGTGGCAGAGTTTGGGAAATTCATGCCCCACTTTGTGGACTGGCACCTAAAGATCCCTGAGTCAAGGCAGTGCAAGGTCCTTGGTAATTACAGTCCCAGTTGTCTGGAGAAATGTTCAGCAATGAAGGAAGAAGGACAATGATCTTGTCTACACTGCCAAAGTAGATGCCACCATTTCTCACAGCTACCTCAAAATCACTTTATCTCTGCCACTGTACCCATTTTCCACCAGGGCAAAGAATCTACTGTTTTCACTATTACACGCAACATTTTCCTTCAACTCCCCATGCCAAACCCCATTCTCCCAACCCTGCGTGACCTCTGCATTATCTACTCACTCACTCTCCAGAGAAACTTCACTACATTTTCTCCATCAGAACCAGCACTAATTGTTCTACCCACCTTCATATTTGGTCCTTCTCATTTTCTCATTTCAGCAGTAAGCAGACCACAATAGGGCTTTAAGAGCCAAGACAAACGGTGGGCTGTCAAACATCCAGCTCCTCACTCTCTGAGCATCCTGGCCTTGACCATCCCAAGTGGCTGACTGACCACATCCAAGCCTCTGGACCAATATTAAAAGTCATCCTTAACCTACTGCGCTGGGAGCCTCTGAAGGAAGACAATCTTCCTTGACTTGGCTGATGACTGCTGACACCCATGATAAGCTTAGCAGGGATCTGCACCAAACAGAACAGCAATACAGCTGTACAGTGAGCTGGTAGCTCTATTTGAGGAATAGTGGAGCAAAGCACAAAGAGACAAGTCAAGTCAAAGCAGAGTTAATGTGGACATCCAATTGTGCTCAGGGTGGATGAGCACTAAGAGAGTGAGCAAGGCACCATCTATTGCCGCCTGTTTCACTCCATGACTTTGATTTCTGTCCCTGTGTAAAGTATCCTTTCAGCAGTATTTCAGTATTTAGCTGCTAGTGCACACTGAAGCGTAGCTTTAAAATGCAGAAGTGTATGGGGGACTGGTGAGGCACTAAGAGGGTCCTGAGAGACTGGCAGGTGTGGGATATCAACATCCTGAATGGGGGTGAGTGCAATCGATGCACTGGAATGTACCCTGAGGTGTTGTTGCAAGTTGTCCAAAGTAGCAGTTTGGGGGAGCAAGCAGCAAGCTGCAGTGACCAGGTACTTGCTCTAACTTTCAGATCAGCAATTCTTGGTATCTAATTTCCTCACGGCGGGAGGTAGGATAGGAAGCTAGGTATTAATAAGGTGAGATCTGCAATTGTTGATGCTGCTCACAAGCAATTATTCCCCTCAAGAGGCATCTCGCAACTGTCTGGTGAGAATCTCTTCTCAACATCCAGAGCTTAGTTGGAAACTTCAGCTCACTGCTCCCGATATTAACAACACAATTCTCCCACAGATGTCATCACAACCCATTCCTCATCTTAGCCCGTGTTGTTCAGAACCTTATAAGACTCTGGCCACCATTCCTCATGCAGTCATGACTAATGATTTTAGAATCTGGATTAGTGGTGCTGGAAAAGCACAGCAGTTCAGGCAGCATCCAAAGAGCAGTAAAATCAATGTTTCGGGCAAAAGCCCTTCATCAGGAATACAGCATCTGCAGTCATTGTTTTTACCTAATGAATTTGGAATACCTTCCATGAAGGACACTATATAGCATTTAGGTACTGCTTAAAATAACAGAACCTGTGAAGGTTTCATGAAACTGTTACAGAGTCATAAAGTCATACAGCACAGGAACAGATCCTTCGGTCCAACTCATCCCAATCTGACCTAGTCCCACTTGCCAGCCTTTTTCCCCTATCCTTCTAAATCCCTCCTATTCATACACTCATCCAGACGCACTTTAAATATTGCAATTGTACCAGCCTCCGCCACTTCCTCTGGCAGCTCATTCCATACAAGCACCACCCTCTGTGTGAAAGATGTTTTTTACAGATTTTTAAGATTATTAATTCTTTTTTCACAAGGATTCTTATAGTTTTAAAGTGATAATAGTCATCAATTATTCAGCAAATTTATTCAGTATTTATATAAAAAAGGAAAAAGGAATCAACACGGCCCCTACCAGACTTTATTAGCAAAATTCAGTTAAATTTCTAGTGGTGTATTAGACTGATACAATCGGTATCGGCATACTTACTTGCTTCCTTTTTTTTATTGCTAGAATCTGTGTGTGTTACTGTTCATTTAATTTGTGTTTTTAGGAGTTAAACTGGCATCAAAACAGATTGTAGAAGTAAATTGTATAAATGACGTTATACAAATGTGTATATGGGTTATATTCCAGCAAACTAGAGACAAAGGAGATTTTCTAGTTGCAGATAATAGCTGAAGTTGAAGTTGAACATAAAACAGGAGTAGATCAATTAGCCCTTCACCCTGCTTCACTGTGCAATTAGATCATGGCTAATATACCAACTCCATTTCCTGCCTTTGCTCTATAACTCTCGATATTTTAATGGTAGCAAAAACCTACATATCTCTGTTTTGAAAGCTTTAATTGTTCTACAATCCACAGCTTTTGGTGGAGAGGTCCAAATATCTACCATTTTGTCTGTGAAGAATTGCTGAACAATGTTGCACCTGAGTGCCCCAGCTCTTAATTGAATCTCTAATGGCAGTTATATTTATTTTGCGATGATGTATACTTCTGCTTATTGGTATCATAAACTGCATTGTTTCACATATCTACATATCTCAAAATGCTTTTATAAAATGTGAAAAGAGTTAAACATAAAGTAGAAATCTGCAACAGGTGATTGGTGCAAGTAAATCACAAATGTTCTTTCAGTTAAAATCCTGCTACAAATCCAAACCCCTTGAAAATGCGCTGAATAATAAAGTTTGCAGATTCAGCAACAAACTACTGTATTCCCTGAACTTGATGGTAATCCAGTTTTTTCCCCTGAAGTATTTTGTGCTTGTCTGTCAACAGCAGAAATGAAGGTTAAAGAAGGTTAACCAATAATTGTATAAATGAAAATGTCAACTGAATGCATTATATTCTGAATAGTACAAAGCAGTGACAACATCCTGATTTACAGCAGCTCTAAATTCAAGGCTTGAAATTTGGGACAATTGATTATAGAATGAACTTTAAACTGCTGGAAATGTCAAGATTTTCATTATTTTTTAGAAATGCAAAGGCATTCCATTTGCTTATGGAAAGACATTGGACCAAATGAGAAACATTGCCAAAGTAGACAGCTACGGGAATAATCTCAGGCCAGTTCTGTTCCTTAATCAGCCCTGGGTGAAACTGTGAATAAACTGTTTACTGCCCCAGAAAGTGCTGGATCCAAGAAATTACTTTTAACATGATTAATCCTCCTTTAATGAATCACGAATTGATTCATAACATGGCATACATATACATAAACAAAGTTTTGCAGCATTTTCAAAGGTTTTAAATGGAGAAATGTAAAATATTTAATATTATTGATTAGCAGAAATAATTTATTATATTGCATTATTCATAAATTCCGCTGTCTAATTATTACAAATCTTAATTAACTAATTCTCATATCTCTGGCCAAGACATTCAGTGCTTATTTTTTGGACTACTTGTTATTTTTCAACTAAGAGATGTACAGTTCCCACAATTCCCCACCTACAGCTCATTTCCTGTAAGATGACTCATAGTTAAAGTCTGAAACACCTTAATGGGGCTGAATATGGATGTTGGTACTTAGAAGCAGGAAGTATGTGATGATTCATAACTCTTCAGAAAAAATGTTAAACAGGGGATATTATCAAAGTAAGTGAACCATGTATGTTGTGAGCAGAGAAATAAAGTACAGCCGACATTTTAATGAATGCAATGTAAGAATGTCATACTGTAGGAGTTTCATTTCCCTTTAAATAAAAGCTTTTACTGAGAAGGGAATAGGAAACAGGAAGCGCCTCTGTGTTTTTAAGTTTATTAATGTGCTTCATTAAATATTAAGAAAGGCTATCTTGGCTGGAACAAATAACAGCCAGGAAATTCACCAACAATATCCAGCCACAAAACACATTATTTTAATGTTTTTTTTAAATTTTAAACCATTACATTAAATATATTGATTGAATTAAATTTATTCACATTACTGGTCTGATTCAATCTGCCCATTTCCACGTTGGCTAAAATGGATGCTTTCATTTTAATTGTGAAGACCTTCATTGAAAAGCACTAATGACAGTCACTGTAGTGGGTCTTGAGAATAACCTATAACAACTTGTGGGAACTGTGCAAGTTGAGCAAATGGTCAGTTTTGAAGGAAGGCCAGTTTTGACCGGATTAGGCAAGAACTTTCAAAAGTTGATTGAAGGTGGTTATTCACAGGTAGATAGATGGCTGGAAATTGGGAAGCCTTCAAAAATGAGATAATGAGAGTCCAGAGACAGTACATTCCTGGTAGGGAGAAGGGCAATGCTGGTAGGTGTGTGGAATGCTAGATGACTAGAGAAATTGGGGATATGGTCGAGGATAAAAAGGAAGCATATATGGGGGATTCAAGATGTAAGTGATCAAATAGGTATGCCTTGCTGAGCTCTGCATCATAATCCAGGTAAAGTGGTGCATACACCCTCCCCTTACTAGCCATTTTCGTAAACATTGGTAGTGTAAAGTCCCCCAGAATTTCTAAATATCACTTTTAATGTTCAGGGAAGGTGACTAAAGGAAAGGGGCCGCATGGATTGCAATATGCAGGACATTCCCCTGCAACAATAGATACCCCCACAGCCGCACCATCAACTCCCACGGAAGCACATTTGATCTTACCTGAGCAACACAGTTTGGTCCCGGAGTTTATCAAACTCTGAGAGAAGATTGAAACAGTAATGGAGGTGTCCCAGACCAGACTGGAACTGATCTTGGCCATGCTACAAAAGCATGAGCAGGAGATCCAACATCTTGAGTGGTGTGTGGAGGAGGTAGACCAGCGAGCCATGGCATTGGAAATCACACTGAATCCTCAGCAAGGCAGATTCAGGCCCTGGAAAAACAGGTGCGGGCCTTAATCGAGCAGGTCGACAATCTCGAGAATCGTGGTCGGAGAAATAATATCCGTATTACCGGGTTGCCAGAATGAGAGGAGGGAGATCAGCTGGTCAGCTTCCTGGAACAATGACTCCCACAGCTCCTAGGACTGGGAGCAGAATCAGGCTGGGTATGAGTCGAGCAGGCTCACCGGATCATGGTGCACAGGCCCAGATCAGACCAGCGCCCCCGCCCGGTCCTAGTTAAATTTTAAATGGTTATGGAAGTTTCCAGAATGCTGGGAAAGATCCACAGGCCCTGATCTGCAAGGGGTTGAAAATCATGTTTTTTCAGTATTTTGTTGGGGCTGTGATCTGAAAAAGGAAATCTATGATGAAGTAAAGAAGAGGCTGAGAGATTTGAACGTGCAATATTCTGTAAGTACTCGGCAGTGTTGCATTTCAGCCATGGAGAGTCTGTGCATAATTTTGATTCAGTGGAGCGGGCCAAGGATTTCCTAAGTACTTCAAAATAGACTGGTTGTGTTAAATCCCATGGACAATAGTGTTTCCTTTGTTCTCTCTGTGATTTACTTTGTGTGCCTGGCTTTGTTCCTGTAATATTTGGGGTTGTTTCTTCTTTCCCTTTCTTATTATTTTTGCTCGTGCCTGTTATTTCTCTTTTTTTTTGGTCGGGGTGATCATTTCTTTTGTTGACACCAAGTGTGGTGAACGTATGGATGGTCCTGGGGTGTGTGGCTGAACAAAAAGTCCTTGGAGTGCAGTTTCATAGTTTCTTGAAAGTGGAATCGTAGGCAGACAGGATAGTGAAAAAAACGTTTGGTATGCTTGCCTTTCCTGGTCAGTTCCTTGAGTATAGGAGATGAGAGGCCATGTTGCAGCTGTACAGGACATAGGCTAGGCTACTTTTGGAATACTGTGTGCAATTCTAGTCTCCCTGCTATAGGAAGGATGTTGTGAAACTTGAAAGGGTTCAGAAGAGATTTACAAGGATGTTGCCAGGGTTGGAGGGTTTGAGCTATAGGGAGAGGCTGGGGCTATTGTCCCTGGAGCATCGGAGACTGAGGGGTGGCTTTACCGAGGTTTATAAATGAAGGGGAGCATGGGTAGGGTGAATAGCTAAGGTCTTTTCTCCAGGTGAGGGATTCCAAAACTAAAGGGCATTGATTTAAGGTGAAAAGGGGAAGATTTAAAAGGAACCTAAGGGGTAACATTTTTATGCAGAGGGTGCTGTGTGCATAGAATGAGCTGCCAGAGGAACTAGTGGAGGTTGGTACAACATTTAAAAGGCATTTGGATGGGTATATGAATAGGAAGGGCTTAGAGGGATAAGGGCTAAGAGTCAGCAAATGGGACTAGATTAATTTAGGATATCTAGTTGGCATTGATGAGTTGGGCCTAAAGGTCTATTTTCATACTGTACAGCCCTATGTCTTTATGACCTGCAGAACGACATCATCAGTAAAGCTTTAATGATTATGCCTAACTTTCAAAACATGACTTGCCCTAGCAGCTGAATTTTCAAATGACTTGTTTTGGATGGGAAGTATATCCATATTTTTTGAGTAGTATTTATTTAACTAAGCTGTAGGATACAACTGATGAAGATCTAGCTATCCTTAATTTGGTTTAATGTCAGATTAAGACCAGTAAAGAGAATTTTGATGGAGGATATAATTCTGCCATTTCATGTTAAGAATGAATCTAAAATCTATCTTAGCTAAGGTTTCAGAACAATGTAATAGTTATATTTGTCAAAATGTAGGTAGTGCCTGGTCTGCAACTGATAATTTGTAACATCCCTCCCAGAAAGTATTGACATTATTTTTACTTACAGCACTCTTAAATAGTGCACCTGTTACTTGGCATTAAATGTTCACATTTGGAATGAAAGAAGCACTCAAACTTAGTGAAGTTCTTGACAGCATCTTAAGGCATCAAAAGGAACCTTTCCAATTGCTGTCAAAATTCTTATACATGAATCACATCTTCAAGGCATCAACAGGGAAGTTCTGAAAAGCATCAAATCAGCATGGATGCAACCTGCAACCCATAAATTTAAAAAGCGCAAAGAATTAATGGCAAATAAGATTGGAATTTATTATATTTTTCACGCAGTGCAGGAAATCTTTCCACTCTATGTGTCATAAAACATGTAAAACCAGAAAGCTATAAAAACAGTAAGAACTGTAAATAAAATCCAAATCCTGATCCCCATCGGTTCTTAATTGGCTGCATGTAACCCATGACTTGACCCTAATCATGGTAGATCCTGGGCAGACATCTGCCATTTGTGTAGTAACTGTTGATGGTGTGACTCGACTCTGACACACTATTCAAGCTTTTATGTGGTCCTGTCTCATGAACTTTGCAAAACTGAGATGTATTTATTGGGTCAACTCATTTACTCAACTACCAGGGGGATTGAGGCCCTCTGCACTGCCTTCTTCACTGCATCAGCTTCCACAGCTGATGGTGCCACATCATATTGCCACATGTTGCCTCACCCTCAATCTGCTGTATGCCTTCTCTCTCATTTCTTGAACTGAATAGCTGACTCAAATGCTATTGCCACCTCCTCCAGGTAACCATCTCAGGATCTAGGATAAATAAAGGAATGCTTCACTGGAGTTGGGTGGATGGATTCTGTTTGCATCTCTCTCTCTCTTTTTCCTTCCCCACACTCATTGCCGATTCCTGTAAAAATAGCTTCCAAGATAATGTATACGAATTTTCATCACCAAATCTGTTAACCCTGAGTTCTTTCACAGACCTAAGAATGCAATGCCCAATTTTTCACTGTAGTGATTCTGTGGGAAAGAGAGGAAGCTGGGAGGAGTATGTGTGTGGGGGAGGGTGGTGGGAGTAGTGGGGGGAGACGAAAATGAGTTGGCGCTAGAGGAATCAGATCGACAATCTTTGGGAGGAGACATAAGAGGGAATATAAATGTGGCAGTTGGGGAAGATCAGGGGAAAGTACACACAATCTGTGAAGGAAGATATTTCATTTTAGGTCCAAGCCTACAGCTCGTAATGCCGATTGTAGTCATTTTGTTCCTATAATATTCCTATAATTCCCTTAAGTTCATATCATGATTTAAATTTTGATTTGAGAATTAATGTAACAATAAATTTGACTGGATGAATATACCGGACAGCACGGTGGCACAGTGGTTAGCACTGCTGCCTCATAGCGCCAGAGACCTGGGTTCAATTCCCGCCTCAGGCGACTCTGTGTGGAGTTTGCACGTTCTCCCTTGTCTGCGTGGGTTTCCTCCGGGTGCTCCGGTTTTCTCCCACAGTCTAAAAAATGTGCAGGTTAGGTGAATTGGCCATGCTAAATTAGGTGAAGGGGTAAATGTAGAGGAATGGGTCTGGGTGGGTTGCGCTTCGGCGGGTCGGCGTGGACTTGTTGGGCCAAATGGCCTGTTTCCACACTGTAAGTGATCTAAAAAAAACCTTGGTATGGTGGGAGGGGAGGAGTTTTAAAAATGATAGATTCATTAACAGTATGAATTTCCTAAGGTACATATATATGTGACCACCAATATATGGAAACTAGAGAAAATAAAAAGATATGTGTGTTTACCTCCTTCCAATATTATCTTTATAATGACTGTTTTTGACTCAATATAGTATGTATTACATCAGTTGGGGCTAAGAAAATTCTATGACAAAATTGAAGCCAACTGAGTATTGAACTTCTTCAAATTTCACTGAGTTTTGCAAATGTTTATTCTGATCAACTTCAAATGTTGGGCAATAAATGCTGCCTAGTCAGTGACCCCCTCATCCTGTGAATGATTTTAAAAAAAATGCAGAGTTTGAGTGCTGTGATACTCTATTTAAAGCCAATTGATGACAATGGTGTCAGTTGATAATGATTCAAGATATCAGATTATGGCACTTGATTGTGTTTGTATGTCATTATTGTCAAATGATAGCTGAATGATTGCATATGAGTGCAAATGAAGTCAAATGATGCCTAATGATTGTTTTTGAGAACAAATCAAAGCTTCTAAAGCAAATGATGTCAAAATAAGATTTTTTAAATTTATTATGCAAAGGACAGACAGAAAAGGTCCTGCTGAGTGTGGAGGAGGATGGAAACAAAGGAGAGGAAGTGAAGTGGAGGAGAAGGAATGGGGTAAACCTGTCACAAGTAGCATTGGAGCCACAGCTTCAATAGACACTGGGGAGCCCATCCATTGGCTGTAGAGAGGTCAGTAAGGCATTGCTGGAAAGCCTATGAGAGCCTAACTGGCAGTCTTCTACGGGAGATTCACAAGAGTGGCTTGGATACACTGGGGAAACCTCTACTAATAACAGTGTATTAATGACCTGAACATCTAAATAGAGAGGAAAGAAACAAGGCCAAGGGGGTTAGGTAAGGACATGGCAGGCCAAGTGATCTCCTTCTGTGCTGTAACCCTTCTATAATTTCACATATGTATAATTCAGTCATGAAATCCTATCCCAGTTCACATTCCCTTGGTTTTTGTCTTCCATTGACTTCAAAGGCAAACAAAAGGGATTGCTCATTTGCCATTGTCGGAGCTATACCAGTACAACTTCACCTATATTTAGTTTAACAGGTCATTTGTAGGATGAATATTTTTTTTTCCCACAGGATTATTAGTGAATCCTTTTCACAATACATCCAGGGTCTTCTTAATCAATGATCTCCTTCCCACAGCAAACCCAAACTCCATAAGTGGTCTGAGCAGAAGTAAGCAATGTGGGCCCTTCAAACCTGCTCTTTCAATATAATGGACGATTATTAAAGTCAATTCCACTTTCCTGCTCAACATCCCTTGAATCCCCTAAAGACCAAAAATCTATCTCAGCCCAGAATATATGTCACAACTGCACATCTAAAGCAATGTGGTCACAGATTTCCAAAGGTTCACAACTCCTTGAGTGAGAGAATTGCTCATTATTTCAGCCTTAATTATATCCTCAGACTGTGTTCATTAATCCTAGACTCTCCAGTCAGGGAATCAATGTTACAGTATCTAATCTGTCAAGCCCCTTCACGTTGGCATACATTTCAATGAAACTGCCCACTTGTGGCAGAGTACCTTGGACTTATAAACCTGAAGAAAGTTTGGCATGACTGCAGTTTTGCTATTTCTGGCCTGATGTTTCACAGTGTTTTCTACAACCTATCCCAGCTCGTCCATCACTGAAGTTCCTTCAGGCCCTTTCTGTTGACTTTTGATGATGTTCTGCTGCCCTCACTTGTTCCTTTCATTCCTGTACACATACCGTCATTAGAGCTACAATCAAGGTCAATGTGGGCTCTGCTGGATCCATTCACAGTCCACAAAATGGAAGCTGTTAAAGCATTTTTTTTTCTGGACTCAGATTCTCCCTGATCAGTACAAAATTGCAAAACTGTGAAGTGATTGAATCTGCAAGCTCATTCAATGTGTGCTTTCATGCTGCCCTCCATGATAGCAATGGCAAGCTTTCAAGTTCACACAATTAAATCAACCTGCATTATCCCAATGTATGGTTAACTACAGCTACTAGAGAATGAAGTCAATAATTCTGCCATTAGGATAAGGAAGTCTGATTGAATAGTGTAACAGGTAGTGAGCTCCTGGGCACAGGTCTTAAATTGGCATTACTTTAACAATAGGCATAAACAATATATTAGTGCCAGATTGTAGTTAATCTATGTAGTGAAATTAAGCCTATTACTAAAGAGACTAAAATTGTCCTGACAGATTTTAGTTAGACCTGTTACAATGAATGGAAAAATCCATTTGTCTCTGCTGATTAGAAAACAGCATCCATAAACAATGAAAATGTCTTGTATAAATTGACCCATGTGGCTGTATTTGTTAAATTTGTGCCACTTTTTAAGGAATCCAAAAATATAATTGTTATTTATATTTATTCTTTCTTGGGATGCAAGTTTCATTGGCAAGACAACATTTATTCCACATCCCTAATTGCCTCTGAAAGTGCGATGATGAGTCATTTTGAACTGCTGTAGTCCATCTGATGAGGAATTACCTGCTTGACCCTTCTGGCTGAAGATTGTTGTAAACACTTCCACCTTGTCCCAGGCATTGATATGTTGAGATCACCTTCAATCAGGATGAGGATTTTTTTGGATCTTCCTCCTCCAGTTCGTTGTCTAGTTGCCCTTCACCATTTGTGACTGGGAGTGACAGGATTGCAGAGGTATGATCTGATCCATTGGTTGTGAGATTGGTTAACTCTTTGTTAAATCACATTCTGATTCTACTGCTCGACATGCAGATGGTCCCAGGTTTTACCTTCATCAGGCTTACATCTAACCTTCTAACAGAAGCCTCATCTTTCAAATCTTGACTTTGATGTGAAGAATGAGCAGTTGCAGCAAGTTCAGGACAGGACTTGAAGTCAGCGAGTTGGGCCCAGTGGAGAAGAAATGACGCCTAAGAATGGTGACTCCTACATTGGTGGGTCCGGCAAAGGCAGTGGTGAAGGGATAGAGGTGGCGGTGCAGGTATCACCGGTGAGCCGGTGCAGGACTTATGGTTGGAGGCAGTGGAATGCAGATAAACACTTTTTCAGTTATGTCTGTTTACCCTTTTTATTCTTAAATCATTCAAGATGGTGCTGGATTCTGGTGACAGTTGAGGCTTTTCAGTCTATTAATCACTGTAAAATGCAAATTACAACAAATAAATAAATAAATAAATCATTCATCGTTTGAACGTGTCTTTTTATTTATTTTGATGAACATCTCCACTTCCCACAAATTATGGGCATGTCGGAGAAGAGTTACTTACATTGTTCAGTATATTGAAGTGTTAAATCAGTTCTTCACTGGTGTAAAGTTGAGGAGGTGTTTATGAACTCATTTGTATTTTTTAAATGGTGCGTTCGTGATTCTCAGTAGCTAACAAAACCTTGCGCATCTACTCTTTAGCTTTACAATTGTCAATTTGATAAACAGGAAGCTAAAACATTGATTGCTTATCACAATATGTACTTATAGTGTATGGCTAACTGACATAGTTTGAAGTTGAAACAGAGAATGTTGGAAGTATAAAAATAATTTTATATGGGAATATAAATGTATGTGATACAGATTATTCATTTACCCTGTCTTAGAACATTGCATGTCCATTTACGATCTTGCAAAACAGGGTAATTTGGGGAGAAGAGCATCTCTATGGAACAGAATTTCAACCAGCTGGTTCACAGACCCCGTAGGGATTAACTTGCATATACAAATATAGTTCAGCTGTCCATCAGGGCTAAGAAGGCTCCATTTTAATTTCATTCCTAATTCAGTGTTCTAAATCAATTTGTGATTTATGTATTGCAACCTCAACTGGGAATCTTTGGATCTCATTTTCCTCGCCTATTTCTCTTTCCCATTCTTTAATTTCAATTTAATTTCATTTTTCAGGCTGGTCCAGAGTATTTGCTATCGTGTCAACCTTTGTAATGTTATGGCTCAAACACAAAGATTGCCTGCTTCCATCACCATAACATTAGCTTCTGTCCCCTGTCTCCATCCTTCTGTTGATGCATGTCTTTATTAGCTTTAGCTTTAACTATTCTAACACTTGCCTAGCCATCCCCCTTCTTTCACGGTCTGTAAACTTGGCGTTATCTGAAATTCTATTAAGCCCTGATCACCCATTTCCCACTTATTTATGTAGTCTCCCATTAAACAGCTCATTGATTTCACAATTATAAATTTTCTTTTTACGATTTATTTTAGAGCTCAATAACATTTAAAAAGAAATTTGAATTCCCAGTGACCAATTTAAAGCAATATCTCAACACGATTTCAAAAAACTTTTACTGTAACAACTAAAATAAAAGCGACAATGGGCTGAACAATACTTATTGCCAGCTAAGTTAAAAATCACACAACACCAGGTTATAGTCCAACAGGTTTAATTGGAAGCACACATGCTTTCGGAGCATCGCTCCTTCATAGTCACCATGTGCAAACATTTTATGCAATACTTCCACCAACTGGAAAAACACCCATGTGGCCAGTGAACCAGTATCAAGCAAAGCATAATAAGGGGAATGCTTACATGAAGTGAAGGGGTGTAATGAGATTCTCACTAGACAGTAGCATGTTGCTTATTAAGAGGAATTATTGCTTGTTAAATGCTTTAACAGCCACATTGACCTCATTAGTAACATTCCTATCATACCAAACGTACCTAGATGTCAAGGAACCATGACACGATAGGTGGGGTACCAGGGCTGTCATTGCTCGGAAGGACCCCTATATTGCTTAGTGACAAACGGCATCTCAGGGCATGATCCACAAGAAACAGCTGCATGTATCCCCTTTATCTATGGATACTGGCACTTGGCATTTTCTTTCACGGCCATCATGATACCTCTCTGATATACTTGCAGAATGCTTAGAAGCACAGAATTATATTGCAGGGTGCACCAGCAACTAGGATTGAAAAGCTTCTGCATGTACACTTTGAGAGTAGGGACAGGCACCCAGACTGGTCCAGGTTGCATCTCGGACTGTTCAATTGTTCTCTTAGCGCTTGTACAATTAGCACCATCTGTGCTTTGCTTTGCCAAGCTGTGCCAATTAGAGCTTGCCTTACTGGTCAAGGGGACAAACAACCTGCTGTACAATAGTGTGCTACGTCCATGTGCCAGCAGCTTATGTGGCGAACCCACTATATCTGCAACAAGCAGGTAACCATATCTCAACATCTTAGTGTAGTAATCCTTTCCAAAGTCTGTGGAAGCGCCATCAGTCATGATGTTCTGGGACTGTAACTCAGTGGCTGATTCTAATAGCAGTCTAATCCAGGGGATGGGCTGTGGTCAGGTATCCAGTCAGGGTGTCCTCAGTCAGGGCTTTCAAAAAAAGGGATTTAATAAAAATATTTTTACCCTGAGGGTGGTGGGAATCTAGAATTCACTGCCTGGAGGAGTAGCAGAGATGGAACATCCAAAAGATAGGTAGAGGAGCCCATGAAATTTAAGACTATTGACCGAGTGCTGGAAAGTGGGAGTATTGTAGGTAGGTCAGTGCAGCCATAATGGGCCAAAGGACTTTTTCTGTGCTGTACCAATCTATGACTGTGATTCTCTGAACACTTGATGAGGACAAGGTTGAGGGGGAGGGTGTACTGCCTCAGGAAGGAGACCTGGCAAGTTATTTTTCAGGACTGGGGTATGGTTCAGACTTGTAAGGAGTGGGAGGCAGGTTTTCAGGCTATCGGGAGAGAGCAGTGGGGGCACAGGAATGGGTGACAATTGTTGAAGGGGTGCAACAGGATTTATAAGAGTGGAATACTTTCAAGAATGACAGTAAAGGGGACTAGGAGGATGTGGGAGGAGGAGGGGGTTTATCCATGGTCAGGAGAAGCCTGACTTGAAGTTGGGGTGAGGGGAGGGGCAGTGAATTACCACACCGAGCATGATTTCCACTTGGGCTAGGGATTGGTGGTGGTGAGAGTAGGGGATGAGGTACAGGCTGGCATAAATGGTTCTTTACAAACCTGGTGAGAAGTGAGGTCCATGGGTGATACAGATAGAACTATCAAGAATGGGATTCAGATGTTTGGGCCTCACTGACACACAGGAAGAAGGCTCGAAGCTGGTGGCCAAAGAACTCAACATTGACACCTTCCATTGTGCAGGAATATGAAAGTATGACACAGGGAAAAAATGGCTGAAAACACATTTGGAATAGGTGGGGTAAGTGAGGGTGAGAGCTGCAGGACCCACTGAGATGAGGGCCTTTAAAGAGAAACAACATTTTATACACAGGCCATGCACTGTACAGGCCACAGACCTGGGGGCGCCTGATATCTGGCCATCTGAATGAATTTTCTCCATGTTTGTTGTACACTTCCTTGCCCCAGACATCACTGATCAACTCATTCATGACAACTCTTCTGGACATAGAAGCCAGAGTGAGAATAGGGATGTTGTAGGATATGGAGGCATGGTGTCGGCAGGAGCCATTGCCCTCGTTCCTCTAGTTTCCACATGGTGCAGCAAGTTCTCTACATAGATATCAATCCATGACCTGTCACCTGTGACCATGAAGTCTTATGCTGGAACAGTGAGATTCAGGGCTATGCAGAGAGACAGCCAACCAAATGGAAAATTAAAAAACAGGCACGCACAGAAACAAAAATATGAAAATTTGAAAAGCCACATCTTACAAGGCTACAGGCCAAATGCTGGGAAACAGGATTAAAATGGACAGAGACTTGATGACCTGGTGCAGAAACAATGGGCTGAAAGCCCTTTTTCCATACTGTAAGAACTCTGACTCTCATAGTACCAACTGACATCCAGTACATTATCACTTGTGTGGCCTAAGTGCTCTCGATAAGTATGTTTTTCTTCCTTTCCCTCCCTCTATGTCTCAGTGCCCTCCCTCATTCCGCAGCTGGCATTGAGGGATACTGCTCAGCAGTCGAGCCATTGGCCCTGCAGGATTATTTGTTTGGATGTGCTAGACATTCTGAGTGTCTTTTTGCCAGTGACATGGAATTCCGAAGGTCTCCATCCTTGTCTGCAGTCCTGCTCCTCCTTACGCTTGTGTTTGAACTCCCTGATTACCAACACCACAAATTGCTCTCCAGCCTGGGGCTGACCAAGTGCCTGGTCTGCAGCAATCCTCTACATGTGAGAGGCTGAGACTGTTTCTTCGTGGACCAGCTGTGGAGCCATGGCAGTGAGGTGCTCACCAGATTGTGCTCCCACACTCTCTAAGCCCAGTGTTCCCACTAAGGTATCACTATCAGGATTGGAGGACAATGGAAGAGGCAGCCTTGTTGAAACTTTATTTGACACTGATCTGGGAGAGCCAGCTATTTGTTTGAGGTGGTGGTGCAGATGCTGTCGGAGAGAGAGAGAGAGAGAGAGAGGGAAATGGTGTCATAGTCAGTGCTTAGAGGTGGTGTGCAGTGAATGAGACTGACAGTAGGATTACAGTGAGACTTGCAGTGGAACGAAGATTGCTACTTGGTTGGTGAGACAGGGATATCTCGGTATTCCCACAGGAATGGTCCCAGTGTTCTCTGACTGACAGGATTCTCTCCTTGTAGGTGGTGAGGAGTCTAATGTTGGGCACTGCTCCATCTGCACAGGCTATTTTCTTCTGGATTGGAAGAAAGGGAAAGGTTGAGTGAGATGCAAGGATGTTAGTGCTGATACAGGTGGACAAAATATGTTCCAAGGGAGTAAGTAGGCAGTGGAGAGGGCATGCAGGTTCAGTGGTGTGGGAGATTGTGGGGTATGGGCTTGTGAGAGTAAATGAGGGAACAGGTTGTAGACAATAATAAGGATGGGCAGAGCATGAGCTTTGGTTGGAGGTGGATGCAGTAGCAGAGATAGACTGAGTGTGAGATAACAGAAAGAAGAGTGTGGCACTTATGTTGTCACAGCGAAGAAGGAGAAGGCATTGATCTTCTTACAGCAATGCTCGCATTTCCTTTGTACCATCAAGATGCCAATGACTCAGGTGGTGACCTTGCACCAGGCTGCGAGGGTCTTGTGGCATGGCCTTGCTTGTCAGTCCTCCAGGAAGAGGATTCTTCTTCTTTCTATAATCCCCTTGACTAGTCCCTCCAGATCCCTGTTGGAAAATTGCAGTGCCATCTTTCCCTTCTCAGATATCTTCAGAAAACTTCCTTGACTGAGTAAGGCAACTTCGGAATGCCAGTGCTAGCCTGGGTGCCTGGTGGTCTTCTAAAGATAACACAGGTGCAAGCTATGTTGGTCTTTCAGTGGACATCTGCTGAGTGGTGAGTTATTCTGGGCATAAAATGGGAATGAAATTAGACATGGGAAGCACCTTTGGGTGGGCTTGGTAGTTACTGAGAGAATTTGGTAAGAAACAGCAAGAACTTTGCTCAATCTCGCTCAACTGAATTCACACTTTGCCAAAAAACATAAAATTCAGCTATGAAAGATTTGTGGTATTCAGCAACTCGGCTCTTGCCATTGTTATAAAACAAATATTTTCTACTTTGCCCCAATAAGTCTCATCAGCTCCTCATTGTAGCAGCCAAGCCACCCAGGTTTCTGCTTAACTGATCACATGACTCTTTTCATTCCTCGATATTGTCATGAATTAAGGAGACACTTTAACATAAAAATCTGATCAAACTTTTCATTTGTAACACACTCCTGTTCAAATTCTTGGCATAAAAGAACAATAGAAGTGGTATGAGTTGAACCAGGACCAAATGTACTGGATTACTGTCTTCTGTACTAACTTCCACAGGAACTTATTTTTGTTGGAACAACTCCAGTCCAAGCGCACTCACCAATACGAAAGGGAATATAGCTGGAGAAAGAAATCTGGAAGTCAAGGTTAGAGCGGTGCTGGAAAAGCACAGCAGGTCAGGCAGCAACCGAGGAGCAGGAAAATCGATGTCTCAGGCAAAAGTCCTTCATCCTCATTCCTGATGAAGGGCTTTTTCCTGAAATGACGATTTTCCTGCTCCTCGGATGCTGCCTGACCTGCTGTGCTTTTCCCGCATCATTCTAATCTTGACTCTCATCTCCAGCATCTGCAATACCCACCTCTGCCTAGAGAAAATTGGAAGGCAATTCGCAAGGGTTGACATGAGGGACAATAATTTGCAAGTTAGCTGAAATGGGCTTCACCTTTGGTCTTGGTATAGCTCTTGGCCATAGATCTAAACTCTCATTAGAACACAAAACATAAAACATAGAACAATACAGCGTAGTTCAGGTCCTTTGGCCATCGATGTTATGCTGACCTGTGAACTAATCTAAACCCATCCTCCTACACTATCCCATCATCACCCATGGTGCTTAAACAAGGAATGTTTAAATCTCCCTAATGTGGCTGAGTGAACTACACTGGCAGGTAGGGCATTCCACACCCTTACCACTCTGACATCTGTCTTAAATCTATCACCCCTCAATTTGTAGCTATGCCTCCTCGCACAAGCTGACATCATCATCCCAGGGAAAAGACTTTCACTGTCTACCCGATCTAATCCTCTGATGATCTTGTCTCTATCAAATCCCCTCTTAGCCTTCTTATTTCCAATGAGAACAGACCCAAATCTCTCAGCCTTTTCTCATAAGACTTTCCCTCCAGACCAGGCAACATCCTGGTAAATCTCCTTTGCACTTTTTCCAATGCTTCCACATCTTTCCTGTAATAGAGCGACCAGAACTGTACACAATATTTCAACTGCGGCTGCACTACCATATAGTGCAGCATGACATTATGGCTCCGGAACTCAATCCTTCTACCAATAAAACCTAACACACAGTATGCCTTCTTCAGAGCACTAACAATCTGGATGACAACTTTCAGTGAAATATGTATATGCATTTCAAGATCCCTCTGCACATTCACATGACCAAGCATCTTTCAATTGATCCAGTATTCTGCCTTCCTGTTATTCTTCCCAAAGTGAATTACTTCACATTTATCTGCATTGAACTCCTTTTGCCACCTCTCAGCCCAATTCTGCAGTTTATCCAAGTCCCCCTGCAACCTGCAACATTCTTCCCCACTGTCCACTACTCCACCGGCTTTACTGTCATTCTACTTCCACTGCCTTAGGTTAGTGGTACTTTATACTCAGGCATGCTCCCTAGATAAGCTTACCCGATTTGTTAAAATTGGACAATTTGGATATCTGCTGGGATCAGTTCTTACTATCAGAGGTCTATGCATTTTCTCTTCATTTGTGTTAAAATAGTCCATCAACAGACTTTATCCGATCATCATCAGATTGTAGGTCCCATTGCTGATTATTTTTGTGCCCAAATGTTACCATTTGTTTAATCTAAATTACAGAAACAATTTAATTAATCATACATATGCTTTCATTGTCCTTACATAAATTCAGTGCGGGTACAATGCTATACATAATCTAAATAGAAAAAGAGAATTACACCAATAACATTACAACCCATGTTGCCACAGAGCATTCTTAGCAAAATAGAATAAGAGAGAAATGCAGTATGGGCTCTTTATGCCCCATCGCCCAAACAAATACTATCAAGGGAAGCGTCATGGAGTTAATATCCACCAAAAAAAAATCTCCAGTACTAAGTAATAGTGGGGAATTGGAAGAGAATGGAGATTGAGAGAATGGTGAGTTTTCGAAGCTCTCAGATCCTGACTAGACAGTCCTGGAGCAGGCACTCAAACATTGTTAAAAGTCTGCTGTGTCCTCTGTTACAGACAGCTTGAGGTTGAAGAGATCTCCAGTTTTCCATGAAACAAAAACAGAAAGTGCTGGAGAAACCCGACAGGTCTGGCAATTTCTGAACAGAGAAAAAGAGAAAAACATACAGGATAATCCATTGAGGACAGAGGTGAGGAGACATTTCTTCACCCAGACAGTAGTGAGCCTATGGAATTCACTACCATAGAAAGCTGTCCAATCGAAAAGCATATGGGGAAAAGCAGAGGCAGGCTATTGAGTTGAATGATCAGCCATGGTCCTGATGAATGGCACAGCAGACCCAAAGGGCTGAATGGCTCACTTCTGAACTTATTTTCTATATTTTTCTGTTTCTATGCATCTAGTTACACTTCATCAGTTCTTCATCAGTTTCTCCACCACTTTCTGTTTCTATTTCTGATTTCCAGAATCCATTCTTCTTTAGTTTATTCCAGTTCTCCAGGTCCCAGCCCACTCTTGTGAAGCAGGATTCCAGCCCAAAATCTCCAGCTAAAACACAGCAGCCCTCACTTCCTACAGCACATGGTTGCAAGTCCACTGCCACCCAAGAAACTGATTTCCATGGAGGAGAAGGTAGAGGAGAGAAAGATAACCAAGACATCCAGTTCTCCAGGTCATAATTGACGCATTAAAGCTGAATAGGACTCTCACAGTTGGTCAATCTCTGTTAAACTATTGCTTTTATGGACCTTCCCTATTGTTTTTTCTAATCAACTCTCCACCTCCTTTATTTGTGAAAAACCTATTACATCACTGATAACAAATTCATAGCCAAATTATATAAAATTAGGACCAACGGATCCATGCTCACTCTTCTTGCACTGTGTAGCTTGGATCCCTGCTGCCTTCCATCTGCTGTTACTCTTTCACTGTTGTTGGAATGTTCACAATTAATTCACAGACAGTGAACTGAATCAGATTATGCATCCATAAACAGTCTAAAGCTCTTGGTCTCCTATTCTCCTTTTCATCTCAACGGTGTAAGATCTCGAAGGTCCAGCAGGTCTCTTGAGATTTTAATCTCATTTTAGAAATTATTGTCTGTGCTCATGTAATAAAAAGCTTTAATTAGTTCAGACAGGGTGGCAAAACAGTGCTATTATCCCAAAGAGTAACCTTATTTAATGGGATTTATTTAAATTCCAAACTCCAGTTGCTGCAATTCACTTTGCAAGCGGATCTGACATAATTGTGAAGTAAGTAGCATCAAATATTCTGTTTAAATACTGTAGTCATGTTATAGCATATTGAAAGATTTCTTTCCCTCTGAGCTTTAGCTCATTAAACAGAAACCAAATCAGCTGATTCCTCTTTATTCAAAATTGCTTATTTTAAACTTTCTGAAAATTCAATTCTTTTAACATTACAAGTTACAGTGCCATTTAGACTATTTATTTCAGATTGTTGGCTAAATTAATATTGTTAGTGGAGTAAAAGATTGAATTATCAGCATATAATAGTGGGTTGGTGCCATTATGTTTGTATTATGACAGCAGTTTCTTAATCAGTGTCCTTTGTGACTTGCAGCGCAATTCCAATTCTACTGATAAACACAAAGGTTCTGAAGGCTTGTTCAATTACACGTCTGCGTTAAAACATATGAAATGCATTGTCATGCTGAGAAATGAATCACAAATGTGGTTTGGAGTTGGGCACACATGTTAAGTAAATGAATACTTACGTGATGATATATAACTGTCAATCAGGACAAACAACAGAACACTGTACACATGAAGGTAAAACCTAAACAACTGAGGATAGTTCATACAGAACTGGGACATATTATATGATATATAATGCTACAAATGAGGATTACTAGTATATTAGTTTCAGTTATGATCTGTTCAGCTTTGCTTTTCACGTGAAAACTAATTGGACTGCTTCCCTCTGAAATCAGTTTATCCCAGTCCTTGGAGATTTGATAATAACACAAAGAAACCAGTCAAATCCAAGCCATCATTAAATTAGTTTTGGAACAAATGCCTGAAGGAAATGCAATTTTTATTGTCAGCAATTTCAATGCATCATAGGGCAGAAAATGTTATTTTCAGCAGTAACGGTATTTTAAATGACTTGACTATGTATTTCTGGATTGAGTTTAACACTGTGACACGTGTTATCACCCGTGAACTAAAAATAATAAATAATTCAATAATGATGGGTGGATTACAATCACTCAATGATAATATAAAACTGTTAGGTATCCTCATTTCTTTAAGTCATAAAGCTACCAGGTTCTATCATACCCATAGACCTGTTAAATACCTTTTTATTAAAACTATTATATATAACTTGTACACACATTCATTTAGATTGAAGTGTTTCATTTCATTTTGAAATTATGCAATTTGTGTTACTTTTAGATGGCAGCTGTTCATTATTCTGCTATTCATACTTCCTCTAGACACATCTTTTAATTCTGAACTTGTTCCATTACCACTCCTCTAGCCCTGCACCACTAATTCTTTTGTCAGTTAATCTTTTCTGATAGCTATCCTATCACAGACCTTCCTTTTCATTCTTTTTCAATGCTTCATCCCCTATCACCTGCCTAAAACCTATTGCATTTCTTAATTTTGCAAGTTCTGATGAAAGGTTAGTGATCTGAAAGTGAAATTTATGCCTCCCCCCGCACCCACCACTGGCAGTTTTAAAACTGGACGCAAATGTACAGTCAAGTGGATGGCTTGCCTTCTGACGAAATTTTATTGGGTCAGGTGAGTCTGCCCACTGTTGGGCCTATAGAAGCCTTTTGGTGATCAGTCATTCTGTCCCTTCTGTTATTTCACCCAAACAGGGTGACCAGTGCCATTTGGGAAGCTCAGCAGCTTTAACTGAATGGGTTGTGGTCGGGAAAGGAGGAGGGACCATCAGAGGCAGCCACCTCAAACCACGCAAAATTTCTTTACGCATCCATACTGGCCTCTCAAACCAGGTTCTCTATGCCCTACACCTGAGTCTGCCAGCCTGGACTCACAGATACCCCAATCTTAGCTGAAGTTCAGGGTCTTCTTAATTGGGATTGCTTGTTGTTCTGCCTTATCAATTTTCTTGCTTGCCACTGCTGAACTTACAGATTAGTTGAACATCCAAGATGGTGGCATTTCTCTGAGGCTGGACTTTCTCCGTAAAAGAGTTGCAAGTCTCCCTATAAAGCAATTCAGACTGCTTGCACCATTCAGTTGCTGTAGGGTAAATTTCCCTACCTGACCATTTTAGCTGGGGTTTGGAGTTAACAGGGATCATGGAATCAGAAAAGGAATGCCATTTACTCACAGTTCAGATATTGCTTGATGTTGAGTATTTACTGCACTTGCTGGTTTAATTTTTAGATTTCCAGGACCCACAGTAATTTGCTTTTGATTTCTAACACTTTTGTATTGACCACTAGGTATGCACGTTTCAGAAGCTGTGCTCACTTCCCTCACTGGAAAAATGAAATCAATGAAGTTCCTTATACTGTCATTTCTTCTTTATTCTGCATTTACTGTTTTAGACTTTTTTTTAGATTAGATTCCCTACAGTGTGGAAACAGGCCCTTCAGCCCAACAAGTCCACACTGACCCTCCGAAGAGGAGCCCACCCAGACCCATTCCCCTACACCTAACACTATGGGCAATTTAGCATGGCCAATTCACCTAACCTGCTCATCTTTGGATTGGGGGGGCAAACCAGAGCACCCGAAGGAAACCCACGCAGACACGGGGAGAATGTTCAAACTCCACACAGACAGTTGCCCGAGGTGGGAATTGAACCCGGGTCCCTGGCGCTGTGAGGCAGCAGTGCGAACCACTGAACCACTGTGCCGCCCCCATATAGATATTGATGATAATATTTATGTTAATATGCAACTCACAGAAAACGCAGCTTGCACGAAACATCATGAACAACGGGAAAGAAAACAAAGGGGATGGAAATAATCTGAATCTGTTCACTTTGTGCTTGAAAAATGGGCAGCCAAGTGTTAAAAATTGTTTCTCCATCCTGTTGATGCCCACATTGCTTGATGTAGTATTCAGGTAGATCCATCAATTAACAAGTGGACATACTTGCATAAGCGAAACATTAATTTAAGTTATTGTTGTAAATGGATGTTTCATGACAATTACAGATCCCCATTGTGACATGTAGGTACAAATGGGCAGAGCTCCAATAAATGTTAGCAGACTCTTGTAACCTAATCAGCAATAAAAATAATAACAAAAAGGCTCAACATTTTTTGCAAGCTTTGTGGAGGCAAAATTAGCAGGGATATTTTGTCTAGTTATACAAATAAATTGACTTGTCCAGAAATCAGCTCTTTAGCCTTACCTAAACCCCTCCACAGGGATCTATCTGCTGGTCAGTTTAGGATTGGCAGGTTGGAATTATTTAATCCAAACGTCTGTATCGGGAATACGTGGTCTCCCTGCTGGGGTTAAACTTGAAACCCCGCCTTCAAGTTTAACAACAACAGAGTGAGATGTTGTTAAACTTGAATGTGGTCAGAAAAGATGTTGGAGGATTTGAGCTATAGGGAGAACCTAAATAGGCTGATGCTTTTGTCCCTGTAGCATTGGAGGGTGAGGGATGACCTTACAAATGTTTATAAAATCATGAGGGTCATGGTTAGGATGAATCATGGAGGTCATTTCCCCAGGATATGTGAGTCCAAAACTGGAGGTTTAAGGTGAGAGGGAAAAGATTTAAAAAGGACCTGAGTGGCAACATTTTCACTCAGAGGATGGTGCATGTGTAGAACATGCTGTCGGAGGAAGTGGTGAAGGTATGTACAATTAAAATATTTAAAAGGCATCTGGATGTGTACGGAACAACCTCAATTATCCAAATGAGACAGGCAGAGAGTATTTTGTTTGGATAACTGATTGTTCAGATAACTTATCTGATAATAAACAAAGGAAGCAATACTAAACATTATTACGCAAAAAAAGCATGTTTGCAGAGTTTTTAATTTCATTCAATCAATAAAATATGTACAAACATTGGATATTGCTTAAAAAATCATGATATTTTACAAATAAAATCACTTTTTGTCGAGAGTTTGACTGAAGTCTGTGAAACCTTTTGCTGACATTTTCCTTGGTTTAATCCAAATCCTCTACAGCAGCTGGCATCTTTCTGTTCGGTGTTGTCCTGCCGTCCAGACTAATCAAGTATTGCCCCTTCCTCCTCAGTGGCTGCCAAGCGCTTTGAGGGAGAGAGGGGCACAAAATACAAGGGGAAACATGAAAGAGAGGGAAGAATGTTTCACTGACTTCAGTTTCCAGCCTCTCATCCATGTTTTTTTAGGGGGTAACGTTTTTCTCGTGTTTCATCCTGTCAAGTTTTCCTCTTGTTTATTTTCATGTGTGTTAACTGCTAATTTGCTCTCCCCCATCAAAAAATAAGTTGCATTAAATTTTCTTGTCAGCTGCAAGATATTGCTTATAAAAAAAGTTGTCATGGGATAATGGGAGGAAAAAGAAACAGAAATGAAAAGTGTGAACGAATGCTTTGGCGTAACTCTCCGGAGAATGAGCTGAGGAAAAAGTTGTTGGGTTTGCAAAACAGAGGGAGTCAATGTTGAGAGGGAATCTTGCTGTTAGAGTGCACAGCTCGGGCTTGGACATATGTTGTTCTTGTGTATTCACAGTCAGAAACCTTTGTCCTCAGAGAGAATAAGCATCAGACAGCCTTTTTATAAAAAGTGTAAGACTTAACTCTAACTTCATGTCTCAAGTATATATTTAAAGTTAATTATTTACTAAAGCACATTCTGCAACTGCATTCCTGTTCAACTTTACAAAATGATGCATTAAATGGATAAGGAATAGAATTTTCCTACTTCAGAGGAAATGCACATGCAGGACCTTGAAATCTTGTTTGGATAATCCAAAATTTGGATCATTAATGTTTGGATAACCAAGATTGTTCTGCACATGAATAAAATGGGCTAAGAGGGATATAGGCCAAATGTTGGCAAATGGGACTATATCAGTTTGGGGTATCCGGTCAGCGTGGATGAGTTGGACCGAAGGATCTGTTTCCATGCTGGATAACTCGATGACTAGTTAAGTGGACCCTCTGTTGAGAAAAACATTTCTTCTTAAGGACCCATGCAGCAAAGGAGAGATAGACAATGGATTTCTTCAAACAGAAGTAATCTACCATCTTAATTCTATGTGAGTACTCTGTTTTTCTAGTTTAATCTTAATTTTCCTTCATGTTTGTAAGGACCTGGAACAAAGAAACTGCTTAATGGGGTTTAGGCCATCCATGTGCTTTTAATCCTGTGTTACACTGTGTTGAGAAGCAGATTAGGCACATGCAGCTTGCTGCTTCCATTCAACTGAGGATAACATAATTGTTCCAATTAGCCTCTTATATACTTCTCCCTTCCAAGATTTCAATTCAGTCAATTATATGATGTGTCTTGCTGGCAGAAAGTACAGATTGTGCAGGGAGCTCCATGCTAGGGATAAGTGAGCCTAATTGTGTATTCATATGGAATAAAAATCTTTGCTTTAGTAAAATTATTTTCTTCCTATATAATAAAATCTAAGCATAATTTTTAATATAGGAGGTGGAGACTCATTGGTCAATGGAAATCATTGATATCTGTGCACATTTTAAAATTAAACTTTAAAGATACTACCAGAACTGCAAATGTGTTGCTGGTCAAAGCACAGCAGGTTAGGCAGCATCTCAGGAATAGAGAATTCCTGTCTCTCCTCTATATTGGTGAGACAGGCCGCTTACTTGCGGAACGCTTCAGAGAACACCTCTGGGCCGCCCGAACCAACCAACCCAATCACCCCGTGGCTCAACACTTTAACTCCCCCTCCCACTCCACCGAGGACATGCAGGTCCTTGGACTCCTCCACCGGCAGAACACAACTACACGACGGCTGGAGGAGGAGCGCCTCATCTTCCGCCTGGGAACCCTCCAACCACAAGGTATGAATTCAGATTTCTCCAGCTTCCTCATTTCCCCTCCCCCCACCTTGTCTCAGTCGGTTCCCTCAACTCAGCACCGCCCTCCTAACCTGCAATCCTCTTCCTGACCTCTCCGCCCCCACCCCACTCCGGCCTATCACCCTCACCTTGACCTCCTTCCACCTATCCCACCTCCATCGCCCCTCCCCCTAGTCCCTCCTCCCTACCTTTTATCTCAGCTGGCTTGGCTCTCTCTCTCTTATTCCTGATGAAGGGCTTATGCTCGAAACGTCGAATTCTCTATTCCTGAGATGCTGCCTAACCTGCTGTGCTTTGACCAGCAACACATTTGCAGCTGTGATCTCCAGCATCTGCAGACCTCATTTTTTACTCGAAGATACTACCAGAAAACACCCTTTTTATGAATAATAGTCAATCTTCAGAAGTGCATGTGCAGTCTTCCATCTGTTGGAGAAAAGGGAATGCAGTTTCAGATAAGAGAGTTTATCAGTTGTCAAGTTGGGGTTTTTTTATGTGAGAATTTATTGTTTTCTACATTGCACTAAATTGTCAATACATTTTATTTCAGCATTCAGATGGACAGATCTGATCATAAAGGACTGTCAGAATCATACAGAATCAAGCAGACCATTTGGCCCATCAAGTCTGTACTGCCAAAAATACACTACTACCTGCATTAGTCTCAGTAACCTGTACATGGCCCATAGTCTTCAACGTTATGACTTTTCAAGTGATCATCCAAGGATGTTTTAAAGATTGTAGGCTTCCCACCTCAACTACCCTCCCAGATAATGACTCCAGTCTCCCACAACCTTCTAGGTGAAGAAGGTTTTCCTCAATTTCCCCTTGAAACTTCCTGCCTTTCACTTTAAAATTATGTCCCCTATTATTGACCATTCAATTAAAGGGAATAATTGCTTTCTCTTCACCGTGTCCAAGCCCATTGTATTCTTATACACCTCTATTAGGATCACCCTCCACGTTCTTTGCACCAAAGGAAACAACACAAGCCTATCCAATCTCACTTCATAATTGAAATGCTCCATCCCAGGCAACATCCTGGTGAACCTCCCTCATACCCCATCAAGTGCAATCACAAGCTTCCTATTGTGTGGTGACCAGAATTGCACACAGTACTCCGGCTGTGGCTGAACCAAAGTTCTGTACATCTGCAATATGACCTCCCTGCTCTTATAACCAATTGCAAGGTTATATTTCTTGTCTTTTCCTAATTGCCCTAAAATGGCGATGAAGCTTCTGCTGCAACTGCAGTTTCTAGGATAATGATAATCCAATAAGAACTTAAGGTAGACAATTCAAAGATTTTAATCTAGAAATTATCAAGGAATAGCAACATAAATAAAAGTCAAGATGGTGCAAACCTAGAGTTGAAATTGCAGGTGATGGCATTTGTATGATATTGCCATTGAAAGAAGTGAAAAGGAAGCAGCAGATAGGGCTGAAAGTTGTTGTCAAAGTAAGCGTTACTGAATTCTTGGTGTAACTTTCTCTATCTGATTTATAGCCCAGCTTCTGGTTCCCTATCATAGTGCTGTACTAGTTCTGGTCCAACAGATTGACTTTGTTGTGAAGTTATACCACAATTGCTTCTTAAAAAAAAAGCAGCATCCTTCAAAGGGGTACTAGAATGCAAAATGGGTGAAATCTGCTTTCTTAACCATTGCTACTTCCACTAGAATTATATTCAATTAAAGTTAAGCTTGTAGAGTTAGTTACTTGAATGTTAATAGTTGAAGCTGGTAGGGTATGATCTTACAGGCTTTGAATGCCTATGATCCTCACCTGAAACATTAGCTTTAATTCAATTGTTTATGAAAATCTTTGTAAGCAGAGCAACTAAGAAATAATTCTGCAAACTGTCTCTCCCCTCTCAGGCACGGAGATTGTTTCCTTCTCACAAGGCCCCTGCCACTTCTTTTCTGGAGTCTTTACGACATGCCTCACTGTAGTTGTTTCCCAAGTATTCCTGTAGATGAAAGGAAGGTCAGAAGTTGGAGGGTAGAAGAAATGAGGATAATGCCACACCTATTGAGAAGACAAACACAGAAGTACTTTTCTGCAAAAAACTACAAAACATGCTGCTCCCTCGGTGATGTCTCAGTAAGCTGATGTTCAAATATCCTATCCAACAGAAAAGACAATTCAAGCATATTAATTTCAGAAGCCTTCGCTTAATATTGCAAAGTGAAATACATATTATCACTGTATCAACCTCTAGGTGTTGTCCTTGGTTATTTCTTGAATCATGGATAACAATTGCTGCAGGTCTTCCTGTTACTGAATGGGCTGATTCTTCATGTCTTCATGTTACCAAATGAATTGATTCTTAGCCAGCAGATCTTTGGGCACATGGGGCAGCACATCCTGTGAAATCATTTGATCCAGAGTGCGGGATTTGAGTCCTCATCTTTCTTTCTTTGTCTGGTTCAAACTTCATCATAAGATGTTGGGAGTCATAGGTGTCATGTAAGTTGTTAACTTTCTAAACAATCAGTAACACGCTGCTGGCCATTACTTATTGTCCTTGTTTCAATATTTTAATTGGAAATTCGGCCAAATTTACACGTATCCATTGTCCTCCCTGGAAATTTGACCATTTGAGCGATGACAAATGATCTGTGGAGTTAGCTTCAAAAGGACACTAATATTGGTTCAATGGTCCTCCCATTAATATGAGAGAATGCAGTGGTAGCATTGCTGTTGAAATTACTCTAGTGTTCTGGACTGTATATCAGTAACACATAAGTTTTAAATGCAGTATACAAGTGCAGTGATGACAACTGTTTTGTACACTCTATTATAAACACTGGTAATCTTCAAACTGTTCTGAAGCCTATCTTGAAGCTGCACTGTTAGTTTGGGAAAGGCTGCCTCAAAAGATCACAGGCTAAGGTGGGGACTAATTAAGTTTAGTTAAAGTCTGGTGATGGCAGATTCTAGGCATGCTACTTTTGCCGAATCGCAAAATGTGTTTGACCAAGATCACCAGGTAGACAGACCTGATAGCATCAATTAGTTGTTGCACATTAAGAGAGTTCACACTGAAGCTCTGAGAAGTCAGGAGTTGATGGCCTAACGGTATTGTCGCTCAATTGTTAATCCAGATCAGCCAGTAGTGTCCCAGGAATCTGGATTCAAATCCCACTATGGTAGATGGTGAAATTCAATAAGAAACTGGAATTGTCCTTTGCCAGGGAAAAAAAAAACATTTGGTTCATTAATGTCCTTTAGGAAAGGAAAATGCCATCTTTACCTGGTCTGTCCTACATGTGACTCCAAGTCTCACAGCAAAATGGCTGACTCTTAACTGCCCTATAAACAATTAGGGATGGGCAATGAATGCTGGCCTAGCCAGCAGTGCCCTTATCTCATAAATAAATATATAAAAACAAGCTAAATTACCATTAACTTCTCAAAGCCTGAAGGCCAGCTACCAAAGCGCCAGGGTGCAAATATTGGCTGCCATTGGTTTGGCAACTTTCTGCCTGGGGAACAGAGGTGCAAACGTTTGTGATCCCACCACAAGTTCAGGTAATATAACATTGGACCAAATCTAACTCTGACTTATAGATGTTGAGGATAGCATTGGAATGCACATGCCTATACCATTCACCTCAGATTCTTCACTCCAGTGCTACCATATATATATATGTGTGTGTGTGTGTGTGTGTGTGTGTGTGTGTGTGTGTGTGTGTGGTAACCATCCAACATCTTTCAGAGCAACATCCTAGAAATGAAAGTGCATTGGCTTGAGAAGTTACAGTCTGATTCTGGGAATACCACAATATCATAGAATCCCTACAGTATGGAAACAGGACATTTGGTTCAACAAGTCCGTGCCAACCTTCTGAAGAGTAACCAATCCAGACCCATTCCCCTGCCCTATTACTCTACATTTCCCCCTGACTAATGCACCGAGCCTGAACACTGTGGGCAATTTAGCGTGGCCAATCTACTTAACCTGCACATCTTTTTAGACTGTGGGAGGAAACCCACGCAGACACAGGAAGAATGTGCAAACACCACACAGTCACCCGAGGCTGGATTCGAACCCAGTACCTTCATCATTTGTCCTGAACAGCACCCAATCATTTCTTTGAATCAGACAAACCAGGAATATGGTTATAGAAAGCATTGAAAAGACATACACAAGTCTTAATGGATAGTCTTTTCCCAAAGTACATTCTATGATGTTAAATGGGCCTTTCACTTGTAACTGGGTACAAAGGATCAAGTGGGTGATTTGGGCTGTGGGATGCAGGAATTTAAAATTTCCACAAAAAGCAGGCCTGAAATGGAGAACAATGAAGATAATATTTCCCACAGCTACACCAACAGTTCATTTTTATATTTGGCATATATGTTGACCCCCATTTTTGAAGTGGTTTACTGAGGCTTCCAAAGTTGACTTAAGTGCTGACGTCTATGGTATTTTATGGTCATAACCTTCTCATGTGTTTTCCTACCATCAGCTCCCTCAATTGACTTATCATGCACAGTCAGGAACCAGCTTCAAATGCAAAGATCCCCTCCTTATTTTGACCACAATCTTTTATCTTATCCCAGCCTGCCTTAGAATAATTAAAGTCTTATATTAATTAAAGCACTTACTTTTGCAAACTTCTATTGCAATACTATAGTGCCTACAAATCTAAACTTTGAGTTCTTTCCCAATAATCTTTGGTCTTTAATTACACCCAAATTTTGTAACAAAAAGAGTCTATAATTATCACCAATATTTAACTCCTTCCAAACTCCCTTGGAGTCAAAAAAGACATTCCTTTCTAGTGGAGATTAAATGGGAATTGGAAACGTTTTCAGATAGAAATGAGCTAAAAAAAATCCTGATGCCCTCCCATGATGGGTTTCTGTTCATTTAATGAATGGAAAATTGCAGGCTGGGATTTTACAATGTGCTTCCAATGAGCATTGGAAATTTTAACCCCTGATTGGAAATTAATATGCATCAGTAGACTTGCCTTATTATTCAGCCTTGGCGGTCATCAGTATTTTGGCTGAAGGAAATTCCAGTTATATAATGCCTTCTATAGCTTCAGCTTATTCCAGTGAGCATAGCTCATAACAATGCATAATATCCCCCTCCCTAGAGATGCCAAGGAATGTGAGACAATAGGTAAATCATTTGGTGAGTTGGTCCTCCCACTCATTTATGAAACCTTAGCAATTAAATACTGGGCAAGAAGGTCCATTGGATATTTAATCTACTTGCCAATTCTTAAGACTTTTAATTTGTCAATTAATATTTTTGTGATACTTCCTTAGATTACTTCTGACTAATTTCTGAACACATACAGATAGCAAGCTATTCTAGACCTGATATTGTGCAATGAGACACAATCAATTAACTTTATCAGCATGAAGATGTCTCTGTTTTACTGCAATGAAAATAGGAATGCATTAGAGGGAGGGAGGAGCAGCTCCAGAACTAGTATTTCAAATATAGAAAAGAGCACTTAGAAGGATATGGACGTAAACTGAACTGGTAAAATGAATCGGCAAAATAGATTAAGTGATAAGTCAATAGAGATAAAGGATCCTAGAGATCTTAGCCCCAGAGTGATGTGGACTATGATGACATTTGTGGCAGAATTGGGTGAGAAATCCAGCAAAGGCTATCTCTACATTAAGAGCATCTCACTGCATTTCTTATGCATTTGCCAAGTGGCAAGGCATGTTTCTCTCTAGATAGTGGCAACTACCAATTAAGGGGAATTACTGTTTGTTAAATGCCTTATTAAGGGCACAACTCTTTAACATTCAATTTCTTAACTTAATGAATGAGCTGAACTGGCTAGACATCAAAATTACTTGACATGAACATCAGAGTAGGTAGAAGATTGATTTGGCTCATCACTTCCTCCAACAGGACTCCAAGCACCAATACCTCAGGACAGGTTTTATGGACCTTAGTCACACATAACCCATTCTCTAGTATGGTGATGAAATGTCTGAAAATGAACCTTCCAGCTCAGCGAGCAAACCTATATCCAGAACCTCAACCTGAGCTACCAATTTTCTCAAAATTTGCTACGACGTTTAATCAACTTACAAAACAAGAATCACAAGATCGACTGTTAATGTTATTGTGCCCTCTAACAATGGACACAATGTCTTCACAACTCCTTTTCACAAACAATTCAGAGGCAGGCCTGTATTTTTTAAAAGCTTTTTTTGGACTCTGATTTCTACACTATGTGTGGCACATTATTAATTGCTTTCAGATTTAGCAATTAATAAACACACTCTTCCAGTTAATTCAAGAAAGTTTGTTCAGACTTACACTTTTTAAAACATATAAGACCTTAAGACATAGGAGTTGAAGCAAGGCTATTTGGTCCATCAAGTCCACTCCACCATTTAATCATGGCCGATGGGTGTTTCAATTCCACTTACCCACACTCCCCTCGTAGCCCTTAATTGTTCTTTTGTGTGTGGGAATAAAGGTGTTGAAAAAGGAAAGGATCCTTTCCAAAGTAAAATAATGTTGTGACCAACCAAAATTAAAAAGTAGGGGAGCTAGTTAATCCCTCCTCACCTCTGGTGCTTAATGATTTGGGATATTCTGTCTGGAACCACAACATATTCGGGAATCTCAACTGAGGTCTGGTTATAACACTCTTGAAATAACTGATAATTTGGTTCTAACTGTCCAAAATTCCTTAGATTCAATGGATTGGAAGGTAGCAAATGTGATTCCTTTACTTAAAATGGCAGAGAGCAAGCAGGAAACTACAGGCCAGTTAGCCTAATATCTATCAGAGATGGGAAAATATTAGGTGCCACTATTAAAGGTGTAATGGTGATACAGTTGAAAAATACAAGGTAATCAGGCAGGGTTTTGAGCAAAGGAAATCATATTTACTAATTTCTGGGAGTTCTTTGAAGATGCAATATGTAGATAAAGAGAAATCAGTAAATATGCTATGCTTATATTTCCAGATTGCATTTGCTTGGGTGCCACATCAAAGGCTATAATGGATAATAAAGGCTCATGACATAGTGGGTAACATATTGGCATGAATAGAAGATTAGCAGAAAGTGAGGACTACAGATGCCGGAGACCAGAGTTGAAAGTGTAGTGTTGGAAAGACACAGCAGGTCAGGCAGCTTCCGAGGAGCACGAGAATCGACATTTCGGGCATAAGCCCCTTCATCATTCCTGAAGAAGATTCTCCTGCTCCTTGGGTGAATAGAAAATTGTTGAAAATGTGTTGCTGGTTAAAGCACAGCAGGTCAGGCAGCATCCAAGGAATAGGAAATTCGACGTTTCGGGCATAAGCCCTTCATCAGGAATTAAAGATAGGTAAATTAGAAAGATCTGTAATTTGGTCAGAAGCTATTAAATTTATAGATGATTGGGAAAGGTCTCAGATCCAAATCAAAACGGGTGGTATTCCCGAAACGTCGAATGGGTATTGGTAGTTTGTGAGAGTATGCAAGATGTGGATAAAGGAGATTAATGCGGGTAAATGTCAAATTGTTCATGTTAGCAATCAAGAATAGAAAAGAAGTATGTCATCTAAATGGTGAGAGATTGCAGAACTCATGAGACTCTAGGGAAGCAATTAATAAAGAAATGCATTAGGCTATGCTTCAGTGATACAGGGCAATGGGTCATAGGGCCAAATGGCCCAATCCTATTCCTTAACTTTTATGTTTGTACATATGTATGTTCATAAGCTGAAGTGGTGAGAAGATAGAAAGCATCTCTCCAGGCTTAATTCACCCAATTACTTACTCTTCTTGCCACTTCCCAGGAGGGAAATGTGTAGTTTAGGTTGCAAATTTATATTGAGCAAGGTCTCACACCCAGAATTTAGATAACTGACCAGATAATTTATTTTAATTATGGAAGTTAAGGAATGTTTATCAAGACATAAGGAAAACTTCCTGCTCTTCTAAGATAATGCAATTGCATCTTTTATGTTCACTCAAGGGGAAAATAGGACCTTAATTTAATGTCTCTTCTAAAAGAAGACACCTCTGAGAGTGCAGCATTCAGTCGGATACAGTACTCAAGTGTCAATCTAGCTCACATGCTCAAATACCTGCAAAGAAGTTTAAATATTAAAATTTTCTATGCTGAATATGTATGGCACATATTTTGTGTTTGCACTAAATTTTACCTGCGCCACCCGTTTTGATTTGGATCTGAGACCTTTCCCAATCATCTATAAATTTAATAGCTTCTGACCAAATTACAGATCTTTCTAATTTACCTATCTTTAATTTGATTTAATATCAAACAGTGCATTTAGTTTTATAAATCCAACTTGTTCTGAAAGAAACCTCCTTGTTCAGAACTATGAAACAGGTAGTTCATAATTATAATTCCCTTGTATTTTGCATTGTTAACTGTTGAATTTAAATTTGTACTCAGCAAAAGAATCTAAGTTACAAAACCTTTGTTGTTTTTGCAATATTACATGAGATGTACTTTAGTTCCATTAGCCAGCAGTTTACATATAAAACTGTGATTCTCTGCTACAGACCTAGCAATTCCCAGTTTACCTTGTCTATGCAACCTCACACCTTGCTTCCTGTAAAGACTGTATTCCATTCTCTCAGTTTCTTAGTCTCCATCGCATCTGTTCCGTTAATACCAGCTTCTACAAGGAGTCCTCGTAAACCGCTTTCATCCTCAACTGAGAATTCCTTAGCACCATGGCAACAGGGTCCTCAGCTGGATCTGGCCCATCTGATGCATTTTGGTCCTCACCCTTTTCTTCCCTCCTGCAACAGCGATAGGCACCCACTGGTCCTTGGTTACCACCCCATATAAAAATGGATCATTAGCTGCCATTTCTGCCACCACCAGTGGGATAACACTGCAAGATACATATTCCACTGCCTTGCCAACCTTCTGCAGGGGCCGTTCCCTCTGGGACACCCTGGTCCACTCCTCCTCCACTCCCAGCACTTCCCTTCACCTTCATGGCACCTTACCACGCACTTATAGAAGGTCAAAAATCATACGACATCAGGTTATAGTCCAACAGGCTTATTTGAAAACAATAGCTTTCGGAGCACTGCTGCTTCATCAGGTACTTGCACCAGGTCAGAAAGCTAGTGTTTTCATATAGACCTATTGGGCTGTAACCTGGTGTTGTGTGGTTTCTGACCTTGTCCAACCCAGTCCAACACCAGCACCTCCACATCTTGCAGAAGGTGTAAGACCTGCCCTTTTACTTTTTCTCTCCTCACTATCCAAGGCATCAGACACATTTAGCAGGTGGGACAATACTTTATCTGCAATTTACTCAATTGAATCTACTGTATTTGCTCCTCACATTGTGGTCTCCTCTACACTGGGAGACTGGCTGACTGCTTTGTTGAACATCTACTTTCTGACAACAAAAATTACCGGAGCTTCCTGTTGCCTGCCACTTCAACATACCACTGTGTTCTCTGACTAACATCAGTCTCAGACTTCCTGCAGCACTGCAGCAAAGTTCAGCAGAAGCTGAAAAAAACAGCATCTCATCTTCCACTTGGGAACCCTACAACCTTCAGGATTCACCAGCAAGTTTAATTATTTTAGAGCTTGAGCACCTTCTCCTATATCTTTACCTCAGCTCCCACACACCAGGCCTTGTCAGCACATGGGCTGCTTCCACAACTATCCCATTGCCAGCTGCTAATGGTCCCAATCAACAGCTATTGATTCCCCCCAAACTAACATTTACCCATTCCTGTCTGTCCAACTGTTATTCTCTCTGTCTGGGCTCTATGTCCACCTATCATTTACTCCTCCACCTCCTCCTCACCCCCTGTTCCATCTTCAGCATAAATACCAACCTTTTCCTCGAAATAATCACTTCTGAAGAAAGGTCACTGGACCTGAAATTTTAACTCTGCTTTCTCTCCATAAATGGTGCCAGACCTGCTGAGATTTCCCAGCAATATCTGTTTTTGTTTGTGATTACCTATTCTTCAAAAATGTACTTAGTAAACTGGACCATGTAATGAAAATTAATAACTTTTCTTCAGGAACTTAGAGTACTTTAAATTACCATATGCACTGATCAACTTTCATATGATTTAGCCAAGATTTCCTGATCAAAGACAAAATCGGCACATTGCCTCTGGCTGTGAAGTTTTCTCCAAATCGACAATACTACTCATTTTCAGCCAAGACTCGAGCAGAAATGAATGAATAAAGCCTTTCACACTAATGAAACTTAATGATAGGGACCTGGGGAATGTTGTCAAACAAAGAGACCTTGGGGTGCATTTAACAATTCTTTGAAGGTGGAGTCACAGGCAGACATACTAGTACAGATGGCATTTGGTATACTTGCCTTTATTGGTCAGTGCATTGAGTATATGAGTTGGGAGGTGATGTTGCAGCTGTATATGCCATTGGTGAGGTGACATTCGGAATATTGTGTTCATTCTGGTCTCCTTGCTATAGGAAGATGTTGTTAAACTTGAAAGGGTGCAAAAAAGGTTTACAAGGATGTTACTGGGTTTGGAGGGTTTGAGTTAAAGGGAGGTGCTGAATAGGCTGGGGCTATTTTTCCTGGAGCATCAGATGTTGAGGGGTGATCTTATAAAAGTTGATAAAATCATGTTGTGGTGGATGGAGTGAATTTTTCCTAGGGTCAGTAGTTCAAAACTAGAGGACATAGGTTTAAGGAAAGAGAGGAAAGATTTAAACAGGACCTAAGGGCCAATGTTTTCACATAGAGGGTGGTGTGTGTATGGAATGAGCTGGCAGAGGTGGTGGTGGAGGCTGACACAATTACAACATTTAAAAGGCATCTGGCTAGTAATTGTTTAGAGGGATATGGGCAAAATGCTGGCAAATGGGCACTAGATTAATTTAGTTAGCATTGACAAGTTGGACTGAAGGATCTGTTTCTATGCTGTACAACTTTATGAATGGTGTATGTAGCCGGGTCACATGAAAGAGTACATGGTCTGCTTATGACAGTAGCTGCTACACTCAAAAGCTTTTGAAAGGTCTTGAATCTTAATAAACGATGATGGGTGAATAAATGGGTGAGCTCAGTGGGCCATTGCATCAGGTCAGGGGAGATAAACAGGGAGCTGGGAGATGCTACTTGAGAGGGTGTTGGTTGTGGTGCTCAGTTGAGTTACATTGGATGATTAGTGAGCTAGAACAGAGTCTGGAAATGTTACACAGTTCAGTCCAAGTACTAAATGAGACCCACATTTCTGGCCCCAAGTCTCTAACCCTGAAGTTAATAACAGTCACTACTACAGAGGATCCAGAGCAGCAGAAATGTACGCCAAGGCTTCTGTGGAGTCCTTACAAACACTATCACTGTATATCCCAGCTCTAACAAACCTGTCAGAAACTTTAGGTATAGATAGTTTGGTAATATTGGTAGCAGTACAGTTTAATCTACTTTTTGCTCTCAAAAAGGGATATAAAGTAAATGAAAATATGCTATAGATATACAAATCATCTTTTACTCAAATGAGAATGTTTATAATTACTATCCAACCAAATTAGACAACTTAATCCTACAATTACTTTTTTACATTTGCTGAATTGCCACCAAACATTTGTAGGTTGTCATTTTTTAAAGCCAGGATTTGCTAGATTCAGAACAATGTAGGTTAGATTATTCTAGGTATTTTGTTAATTCTGGAGTGACTTGTTAATTCTGGAGTAAAAGAAGTATTAAGGTTAGCTTGTTTTAGCAGTTCCAACCACACATTATTAATGCCCCATAATATTTACTTGTCACGCAAGCAACAAAATATAAATCTATAATTAATTTGGGGATTCAATTTTAGGAGCTTATTATTTAGCATTGCCCAGTATAGTATTGATGTAATTCAATAAAGTTGAAAGTTCTAATGAAAATGACTTGAATTTGTCAACTCAATCAAAATGCACGTGACCAGCAATCTTGC
This sequence comes from Hemiscyllium ocellatum, assembly GCF_020745735.1. Classification (NCBI taxonomy): domain Eukaryota; kingdom Metazoa; phylum Chordata; class Chondrichthyes; order Orectolobiformes; family Hemiscylliidae; genus Hemiscyllium; species Hemiscyllium ocellatum. The sequence continues at coordinate 69,668,987 of NC_083403.1, forward strand.
AGTTAATTGTTGGGAAGCATTTTTTTTTAAAAAGAGTTTTCACAAAAGCTGCTGAGATGCAACCAAAAATATCTCCATTGGATTTTCATCTACAACCATTTTTATCAGTAACATCTTGTTTTGTTCCTTTATTTGGTTAAAGTATACGCTTATTAACTTTGTGAGGAAACAGCTGAGAGAGGGTGGCAAGTGTCCAACATTTTGACAATGTTTGAAGGCGAAAATACAACTGATGCTGAATCATCGGAGTTTGTTAATGTTTCTTAACCACAACAACTCAGCAGGTCAACAATTAAGTAAGTGCTCCATCAAAACAGTTCCTCAGTTAATGTCACCGATGCAACAAACTTTATTCTTGAGCAGCTGGTAACAAAATTACTAGTACTCACGTTTTAACCATTTGGGTTGTTTTTGGAAAACATATGTGATGATTATGTTTTACTCATCCAAAGAAATGTATTTATTCATTATAAACAAGAGTACAAATTGACTTGTTTTAAACTTTGCACTGAGTAATTATTTCAGTAAATGAATAATGCTATATTCTGGTGATAATATGACAACAGCGCAAATATATTCTGGAATAAATCCAGCAACAAACAACAGTAAAAATAAATACAACAGCATATTTCCTTTGACAAAAGATGTACAGTTTTGCATTGAAACCTTAACTCTGTTTTACCCCCCACAGATGTTGGCAGGCCTGTTGAGTATTTAGAATATTTTCAGCTTTTATTTCAGATTTGTGGGGTTTTGTTTATGGAATGACAGTGTATATCTGCAATGAATTGGGTAATTTACCAGAAATTCTCCGGAGGAAAGAAATGCCATGACAGTTCCTCAGAGGTAATTACATACAGCTTATTCTTAGATCAATCAAACAAAATCAGCTAATTATATATTACAGTGAGAATGCAATATGACAAAGTGGACCATTTCAGCCTGTAATCATGTGTTCTTTTAATAGATATTTTTGGTTTCTTTACCATCACCAAGTACCAAAAAGGGCTATTTATTTCATTTAAAACTCTTAAGCATAAAATGTACACAATTACAAAAAATATAACTAAATGCAGCTGGCTGATTTGTTACCAAAATAAAGTTTGAGGTTAAAAAAATCTCGATTGTAACATTATATTTGCAACTTTTTTTGATGCAGTTAATATTCAACCACAATCATGGAGTCTCAGACGGATTGAATCAACTAAGCTCATTTCCGTTGCCTCTTTGAAAATTTCACAATAGAATTCGTGGCTTTACACATCGAAAGCACACAAGGAAAATAACAGAACATTCAGTTCGGAGCTTGCATTCATAAAATGTGCCCATGGCTCAACAGTCCACTAGTAATATTCAATAGGTTGGTCTAACGTTAGATTTAACTCAGTGAAATAAACATTTTCTTGTCTTTTTTTTAAAAAACCCTTAATTCTGAAGGCCAGATTGTTTCACCTTATGATCAACCTATGTGTACACTTGTAAAGAGGAACCAATGAAGTACATCTCTGAAAAATATCAATTATGTTCTGGGTTTTTTCTTTGCTTCTTCATCCCAATCATAGTCCAGAACACTATCGTCTTCCAACTCATCAGTAGAAAAGAGGTATTTGCTCATAACACTGGTCATAGTGCCAGCTGATGTTAATCCAAAAGTCTTCCTTTTTCTAGATGATGTTGAAGAGTCAGCATCTGCCTTTTGTGTCACACTGTTCAGCTGCTCAATAGTTGCCTTCTTTTCTATGGTGTCATTTTTGGTTTTCTTCTCAGAAGGTGAACTAAAAGAGAAACTTGCAAGTTTTGCTAACGTACTGGAGGCCACTTTCACCTGACTAGTTATAGCTGAACCATGGCTAGGTTGTTGGTCTGTGTGAGGTTCTGTAGAGAGTGGACTTTTTGATTTATTCAGTGTCAACTTTTGTACCTCATCTGTGGTACTTAAAGGTTTCTGTAATTTGAGGGATGGTTGAGTTTTAGTGCAGTGTACAATAGGCAGTTCTTTGGTTTTGATTTTGTGCACAGATTTATTTTTAGTGGTACGAACATGTCCTGCTTGGGTGTTTTTTCCATCAGTTCTGGGTGGTGCTGCTTGTTCTGAAGTGTACATCAATTCAGTATTTAATACCCCAACTTCTGCAATTTCAGATTGCAGCAAAGATTCAGAAGCAGAATTCTCTCCAGTTAAATGTCTTAGCTTCTGCTTTGGTTTGAATGCAAACGTTTTTAGTTTGGTCAACAGACAGCCGGAATTCCCATTAGTTGCGGATTCTTGGGGAGTGGTTTCACTGTCCTGCACTGCATTCTTTGTTCCATATGGATGACTTGACTTATTTGGTGCAGGCTGCACTCCATGTGAAGGCTCTTGGCCTAACCCATCACTATTTGACATACACAAGTTATCTGAATAAATGCTGGCCAAATTAGAAAATTCACCAGTTTCACTTAAACCAGTTGAGTGACTTTCGCTAAACATTTTGCCACTCTTGTACAACATTCCACTCTGTGAAATCCGGGAAGCACGAAGCTTTTTTGATGTGTGCACTGTGACAGCAGAACAAGACGAATTTGAAGAAGCAGAAATCTTAGCATTTGTCGGTCGCTCTGAGGAGTCAGTGCAAGCTGTTTTGTCAGTCTTTGAATTTTTGGGAGCTGAACCAACAAACTTCACATGATCTGGATTGCAAGACCTTCCAGGTGGTAAAATCACATCTGGAGTGTTAACACTTGTTGCAACCCCCTCTGGATTTTTTGTTAGCGGTGAATAGACATCTAAATCAGGAAAAAGACTTTGATAAGAATTCTCTGACGGTACGTTTGGTGTGGCAGATTTATTCTGTACCACTTCCTCTTCCTTTGACACCACTTCATGATTTTCACTTTGAAAATTAACAAACCAGGTCAGACCATCATTGGATTGTTCATCTTGAACGGAACTGGGCTTCACTTCATCACTTGTTGAATTCGAAAACTGAACAATTTTGTCACTTGAGTTTGTACATCCAGGAGGTAGATGGTGCCCTTTTTCATTTTGAACACTAAGAAAACATTCATATTGTCATAAAAACATCAACAGGTACAACAAAATCAAAACTGCATTAGACTAAATTAATATGTAATCAAAACTAGGACTTCCCTCTTTAACTCAAATTTAAGTATAATTTAAAGCGTTGAGTTAAACTGATGATCTTCTCAATTGAAAATGTAAGCCGCGGGAGAGATATAATAATGATCAAACTAGTTTTCTTGATATATTAGTTGTAATTTCCATATCAACTACAAATGGCTGAATGCAACGGTCAGTAGGTGGCATAACTGAGCAGCCGGAAGAGCACAGCAAATCATACAGCTCCTTGGATACGATCTGACCTGCTGTGCTCTCCAAGCTTCAGATCTATTGACTCTAACTTCCAGCATTTGCAGTCCATCCTGTCACCTAATAAGTGAGCAGCAGACTGGCCACCAGTAAACATGAAGGGTAATCCAGTGAGGCAGTCAATCTATTACTGCCCATTTTCTTCTTTTGCTGTAGATTAAAATTATCCTTCAAATTTTATTATGCAGATCAAATATTTTTGATGACATTATTCTCCAAATTGCTCACTGACCAGTTTAAAGTAATAAAGTATTAACTGCATGGCTGCTTTTGAGGACAGCATAGAAACTCCCCATGTAAATGCTGAAGGCCTCAACAAACTGCTCAAGTTACTCAGGACATTCTCTGGTGGTGAATTGTGAAGTTATGTTCTATGTTTTTATATATTAACATTCTATGTGCAACCCTAGTAAGAGATGAAAAATGAAAAAAGTAAAGCAAATTCAAGATATTGATATGTATTTTACTTTTTGATTCTGAAGCAGTTTCCATTCTGGTTACAATAGTTTTATGACATTTTATTAGTGCTATAAATCATAAATAAAGTTGTTAATCTCATGAGTTTAGCAGTTAACAGACCTTCCTCTGACAATGTCTATTAGAGGGATATAGGTTAATTGTCCTTATTTTTAAATGCAAAGCTATATATCTAAATACTTGCTAAATGGATAAAGATCAAATGAATCAGTTGGATTGACATTTAGAGGCAATGGGGAATTTACAAGAGCAAGGCAGGTGTGCTGGATGGCAGTTATAGGAAGGAAGAAAAGTTGCAGATAAAGTCACAAAGATGGGTTAACTCCAGGAAAGGTAAGAGATTAGATTAGATTATTTACAGAGTGGAAACAGGCCCTTTGGCCCAATAAGTCCACACCAACCCTCCGAACAGCAACCCATCCAGACCCATTCCCCTACATTTACCCCTTCACCTAACACTATGAGCAATTTAGCATGGCCAATTCACCTGACCTGTACATTTTTGGACTGCGGGAGGAAAACGGAGCACCCAGAGGAAACCCACACAGACACGGGGAGAATGTGCAAACTCCACACAGTCAGTCGCCTGAGGTGGGAATTGAACCCAGGTCTCTGGCGCTGTGAGGCAGCAGGATGAACGCAGGGCATGGTTAGGAACTTGGGACTGGGATATCATAGCAATTACAGAAACGTGGCTCCAGGGATGGACAGGACTGGCAGCGTAATGTTGCAGGATACAAATGCTACAGGAAGGATAGAAATGGAGACAAGAGAGGAGGGGAAGTTGCATTTTTGATAAGGGATAGCATTACAGCTGTACTGAGGGAGGATATTCCCGGAAATACATTCGGGGAAGTTATTTGGGTTGAACTGAGAAATAAGAATGGGATGATCACCTTATTGGGATTGTATTATAGATCCTGAAATAGTCAGAGGGAAACTGAGAAACAGATTTGTAAAGAGATCTCAGTTATCTGTAAGAATAATAGGGTGGTTATGGTAGGGGAGTTTAACTTTTCAAACATAGACTGGGATTGCCATAGTGTTAAGGATTTAGATGGAGAGGAATTGGCTAACTGTGTACAAGGAAATTTTCTGATTCAGTATGTGGATGCACTGAAGGTGTAAAACTTGACCAACCCTTGGGAAATAAGGCTGGGCAGGTGACTGAGGTGTCAGTGGGGGAGCACTCTGGGGCCAGCGACCATAATTCTATTCGTTTTAAAATAGTGATGGAAAAGGATGGACCAGATCTAAAAGTTGAAGTTCTAAATTAGAGAAAGGCCAATTTTGATGGTATTAGGCAAGAACTTTCAAAAAGCTGATTGGAGCCAGATGCTCACAGGTAAAGGGATGGCTGGAAAATGGGAAGCCTTCAGAAATGAGATAACGAGAATCCAGAGACAGTATATTCCTGTCAGGGTGAAAGGAAAGGCTGGTAGGTGTCGGGAATGCTTGATGACTAAAGAAATTGAGGTTTTGGTTAAGAAAAAGAAGGAAGCATATGTCAGGTATGGACAAGATTGATTGAGTGAATCCTTGGAAGAATATAAAGAAAGTAGGAGTATATTTAAGAGGGAAATCAGGAGGGCAAAATGAGATATCTTTGACAAATAGAGTTAAGGAGAATCCAAAAGCCTTTTACAAATATATTAAGGACAAAAGGGTAACTAGGAAAGAATAGGGCCCCTCAAACATCAGCAAGGCGGCCTTTGTGTGGAGCCAGAGGAGATGGGGGAGATACTAAACGGGTATTTTGCATCAATGTTTTCTGTGGAAGATATAGAATGTAGGGAAATGGATGGTGACATCTTGAAAAATGTTCATATTACAGAGGAAGTGCTGGATGTCTTGAAATGCATAAAGGTGGACAAATCCCCAGGACCTGATCAGGAGTGCCCTCGAACTCTGTGGGAAGTGAGGGAAGTGATTGCTGGGTCCATTGCTAAGATATTTTTATCATCGATAGTCACAGGTGAGGTGTCAGAAGACTGGAGGTTGGCTAATTTGGTGTCACTGTCTAAGAAAGGTGGTAAGGACAAGCCAGGGACCTATAGACCAGTGAGCCTGACATCAGTGGTAGGCAAGTTGTTGGAAGGAATCCTAAGGGACGGGATGTAGATGTATTGGAAAGGCAAGGACTGATTAGGGATAGTCAGCATGGCAAATCATGTCTCACAAACTTGATTACATTTTTTGAAGAAGTAACAAAGATGATTGATGAGGGCAGATCAGTGGACGTTATCTATATGGACTTCAGTAAGGTGTTCAACAAGGTTTCCCATGGGACATTGATTAGCTAGGTTAGATCTCATGAAATACAGGGAGAACTAGCTATTTGGATACAGAACTGGCTCAAAGGTGGAAGACAGAGGGTGGTGGTTGAGGGTTGTTTTTCAGACTGGAGGTCTGTGACCCATGAAGTACAAAAAGGATTGGTATTAGGTCCACTACTTTTTGTCAATTATACAAATGATTTGGATGTGAGCTTAAGAGGTATATTTAGTAAGTTTGAAAATAACATCAAAATTGGGGGTGTAGTGGACAGTGAAGAAGGTTACCTCAGATTACAACGGAATCTTGATCAGAATGGGCCAATGGGCTGAGAAGTGGCAGATGGAGTTTATTTTAGATCAATGCGAGGTGCTGCATTTTGGGAAAGGCAAATCTTAGCAGGACTTATACACTTAATGGTAAAGTCTTAGGGAGTGCAGGTTCATAGCTCCTTGAAAGTGGAGTTGCAGGTAGATAGGGTAGTGAAGGCATTATTTGGTATGCTGTCCTTTATTGGTCAGAGTATTGAGTACAGGAGTTGGGAGGTCATGTTGTGGCTGTACAGGACATTGGTTGGGCCACTGTTGGAATATTGCATGTAATTCTGGTCTCCTTCCTATTGGAAGGATATTGTGAAACTTGAAAGGGTTCAGAAAAGATTTACAAGGATGTTGCCAAGGTCAGAGGATTTGAGCTATTGGGAGAGGCTGAACAGGCTGGGGCTGTTTTCCCTGGAACGTCATAGGCTGAGGGGTGACCTTATAGAGGTTTACAAAATTATGAGGGGCATGGATAGGATAAATAGACAGTCTTTTCCCTGGGGTCGGGGTGTCTAGAACTAGAGGGTATAGGTTTAGGGTGAGAGGGGAGACCTATGGGGCAACTTTTTCACATAGAGGGTGGTACAGGTATGGAATGAGCTGCCAGAGGAAGTGGTAGAGACTAGGACAATTGTAACATTTAAAAGGCATCTGGATGGGTATAGGAGTAGGAAGGGTTTGGAGGAATATGGGCCGGGTGCTGGCAGGTGGCACCAGATTGGATTGGGATATCTGGTCGGCATGGATGAGTTGGGTCTGTTTCCATGCTGTACATCTCTATGACTCTATAAATCTTAGTCATGTTGCTCAGCTACCCCTGGACTGAGTGGATACATTACCTGTCAAGCCTTTGGAATTCTTGATGGAGAATATCATTTAGGTCCAACCTTTCAAGCAATAGTTCGCACTGCATTTTGTATTGCTCTTTTGGGTTTTCTGGAAAGGAAGTATGCAATGCATTCACACCACCAAGTAGAGCACCTCCCTGGAAATGAAAATCAGCAGAACCTTTAACAATATAAATATACATCCATTCAACTAGCCACAGTTTTATGGGACCACAGGCATCTCTCCCTCTCCACAAAGACAGTCAATTCGGCCACTCCACTAGCATGGGGTAAAGTGAAGATGCATGCATGGCCACAGCTGGCACAGGGTCTGAAGCCACAATGTTGCAGTCATTCTGTATCACACTCCACCCAACTAACTGAGTTAACCTAGACCTATGAACTTTATGTATACTATACTGGGTCCATTAACTCTTTAAATCTGTCCTCTTTCAGTAAGGTTTAGTCTACATGCACCATCTAAATTAATCTCCCTGTCTAAGCAGTGTGTGGTTTATCAAAATAGTCCATCGGCTCTGAATCCCATCATCTTATGTAATCCTTACATGTAGCTTATCTTATTCAACATGAAAATGTATTTATCAACTATACATTACAAAAAGTGGATCTAAAAGAAAATGATTTTATTTTACTGAAGTGAATATGGATTTGATGTCATTTATGTGCGGGGTATGCGCTAACCATTCAATTTGGCATCTATTACATGGAATGATTGTTTTAACTTTCAGCTCTACGTAAAAATGTTTTAATTCTTCAGAATAAATGCATACCTGCATGGAAGACTCCATTACAGAGATCACTGTGATGGCATCTTCAACGGTTACTGTATCTCTAAACATCAGCCTTGCATGAGCTGAAAAACATTTTTTTTTTAAAAAAACATGCAAAAGAAAACAGATGATAATTTCTATACAAACTAATTGAACTTGCATTGCTTAAGTATACCAGCAAACAATTTTGATTTGCAAATCTTTCTATTATGCATAATTAAATCAGAATCCTATTTGTAAAAAACATGAAAACACAGAGAAATCATCCTTTATTAATTGGCAAATTAACCAATTTTTAAAAAGCCTGGAAGGCTTTCATTGCCTTTTTTGGCAATTTGACAGATTCCCACATGTTTTGCTATATTGGAACATAAATTATGAATCACTTGATCTATCTGAATATATCCTTCTGCAACAATGAGAAGCCATTCAAATTATCCTCATTCTTATCCAGTTTCGAAGATGTCATACTGGACTTGAAGTATTCACTCAGTTTCTCTCCCCACAGATGATGCCAGACCTGCTGAGTTTCTCCAGCATTCTCTGCATTTGTTTCAAATTATACTCACCATTCCTTTGGGAGCAAATAATGAATACAGTTGAGGGAGAGTTTTCTCAGTTGTAAGCCAATTCAGATTTGTTTCTTATTTTCCCTTTTATCTATGTTATCTTAGAAACATTATTTTCACAATTAAAGGTTCATAGAGATTATTAATCCCACCTTGTTCAAGGAGGTAAGCTGAAAGTAAAATTATCGCTACCTCATAAGCAACAGATAGCACGATAAAAATATAGGAGTATTGTCTGGAATTCAGTAACATGTGCAGCAGGTGAGCGTAATTTAATCTTATTTCAGTGATTTATTTAATCTTATAGCAGTGTTACTGTTCTTATAGAGCTACAATCTCCATGTGGTTCGTGTACTATTGGAATGGTAATAAAAATCACAAGCAAAATGAGGGAATGCAGCAGTCAATGATTTAGCAAAAATATTACGTTTGGATGTGTAACTGTTAAGTAACATTCACAGCAGACAAAGACTAGGCAATGGTCAGGTTCAGCAAGAACCGAATTACATTCCTTTGCTTTCAATGGCACTTCCATTACCAAAGAACCATCAATTTCCTGGCAGTGCAGATGCTGTCCACTGGCTGCAGCCGCAACTGGATGAGCCACTTAGATTTCACGTCTAGTACACCATGTCAGAAGCTGGTATTCTGTGGCAAGTGGCTTACCTTCTGACTCCTCAAAGATTCTCCACCAGCAGAAAGACAGATGGCAGAAGTGTGATGGCATAGTCTCCTGCTTATAGAGGTATAGCGACCATTACACTCAGAGCTACAAACTGTCGAATGCAGAGTAATCCTCTTAAGCAGCATAGAATCCACTGATTAAACACCTATTCTCACTATCACCAGTCTACTATTGGGAGGATGTAATTCAGTCACATGATATGGCTTCTTCAGTCACAACCCCCAACTCTCAACCTCCATTACCTTGAATGGAAACACAATCATACAGGATCCAAATTCCACATGTCCCTAACAGAATTGAAACAGTATAGGCTTCAGTAGTTTAAGAAGCAGGTTCACCACTACTTTCTCAAGGGCAATTAGGCATTGTTAATACAGTTCTAAACACTTTGTTGCACAAATTTCAACGATACTGCAGAATGTCCACATTAAGAGATAGTTTAAATCTCATTGCTTTAAATGTGAAAGGCATGATGAGTAATTGTGTTCTTACACAACAAGAAAACCTCCCACATTTTATAATCCCTTTGTTGGCCCTTATTTTTGGTTTTTCTAATTTCCTCAAATGTCATTCCCTTGGACATTCTATTCATGTCATCATGCTGTTCCTTTACGTGGACACACTTGTTATGGACCAAGCCAGACCCCCCATAAAACCCAACTGTGAACCCTACCTTTGCTAGTTGTTTTAAGCAGGTGTCTGGAGATAATCCAGGAGGGATGCCGCTGGTCAAACAACTCCATTTTAAACAGAACAGAAGTTATTTACAAGATTATCGAATGAAACACAAACAAAAGAGAACAGAATACAGAATAACTTAATCAATCCAAAAACCGAACAGATTATCCCAACTTAATGATGCTATTCCAAATTCCTGCAACAATCCCCCATAAACACCCCTTAGCACAAAAGGTAAAATCAAATACAGGGTCTTACAGGAGAGAGAGAGAGAGAGAGAGAGAGAGAGAGATGGCAGAGAGATTCATTATGGAACACCTTCTTCCATGTAGCTGTTTCTTTAACCAGCAACGTCAGGACAACTAACTGTTTCCAGTGAATAGCTAGACTGCTAAAAACCAAACCAAGCCAAAACCAGAGCCAAGCTGAGCTGGGAGAACTGGCCACTCCCTTTTCATTGTACAATTTTTTTAACTTGAAAGCCTCTTGCCTGAGGCAGTATCTGTTAGCTATAAACAAACTGGCCCTAAAACCCATCCAAAGCAGACATCTCGGCAACACTGCCTCGTACAATACTTTTGAAAACAAAACCAAGGACAACACAATCGTGTTATAGGAGCAGTATTATCACACACTATAGGAGGCAGTTCCCACAGTGGCAATGTCACTAATGTTATAGTGACCAGGGTTTGAATTCCACCTTAGCAGATGGCAAAACGTAAATTCAATAAAAATCTGGAAATGGGGTGACTATGTGACCACTGTCGATAGTCTTGGAACCCATGTGGTTCACTAATGCCCTTTAGGGATGGAAATCTGCCATCATTACCTAGTCCGGTTCATGTGTGACTCAGAACCACAACAAATGTGTTACCTCTTAACTGCCCCTGTGAGATAGGACTGGGTAATAAGTGCTGGCCGAGCCAGTAATGCCCACAACCTATGAATACATGAAAAATAAGTTAACTACAGGGCATTTCAAAGGAGCTCTCAAGTGTCAGCCTAAACCACATGTAGTTGGTATTGATCTAGACTCAGAAAGTGCTACTATCGAACCATGCTGACACCATAGTTCACCAGTGAAAGGGCCTAAACGAATGATCACTTGGTCATAACCAAAGCTTTCCCTTTACCAGGAGGCTGCACCTGTTATCTCCGTCAACTTTGTGCTCCACAGCCACGTGTTACAGGTCAACTGCCTCAGCTTTCCTATGCGCTATCAGCCACTTAACTTAATGAAATGCTCTGCTTTCAAAATTAGATGTGGTCTGTCTTTGAGCTGCTGCTGCAGGCACGACCAGCATGTGCAAAAGTGTGGGATCCAGTGCTTTACAGCATTGAATAACATGGGAAGTTTGTGATTTTTATAGTTAATACATTGTGCATGCAATTGTAATCCAAAAGGGTCATGCTCTTGATAGCAATATGAGTAACAGTGGTATCACATAGCAGCACCACACAGAACATGACACAAGGAATAGTTGCTAATGAGGTTTCGATGGTCCAATATAGAGTTGTGATCTTACCCATTACACTATGGCAAAGCAAAATTTTATGAGAAGCAATGTTCAAGGGACTAAAATCTTTTAATAATTAGATCTTCAATGCAAACCTGCTGCACATTTTATTAAACAAATGACCCAAAACAAATAAAAGCAAAATACCGCAAATGTTGGAAATCTGAAACAAGCTCACAGAATGCTAGAGAAACTCAGCAGGTCTGGCAGCATTTGTGGAAAGAGAAACAAAACCGATGTTCTGAGTCTGAAGAACAGTCATACGACAACTCTTGTTCCTCTCTCCACAGATGCTGGCAGACCTGCTGAGTTTGCCCAAAACAAGGTGTATTTTCTAAAATGAAATGACACCTAAATTTAATGCTGGGAGAAAAAAGGCTTCTGCATAAAAAGTTGTCATGACTCCAATGTTTTCAAAATAATTTTATATTTGGGATTTGACAGTGAAGCAATCAGCAGGTTTCACAAACACTGTGATGTTAATAATCTTTCCAGCAGTGTGAACAAGTCATTGCCAGATACATGCAGAGGAACAACTGTACCTCACAAGCATTTCAAAAGTACAGCCAATTACTGAAATAAAAACAGAATATTGCAGATGCTAGAAATCTGAAATAGATAGGATATTATTAAACTGGAAAGAGTGCTGAAAAGATTTACCACAATGCTACCTGGACTGGAAGGTTTGAGTTATAAGGAGAAGTTGGATAGGCTGGGACTTCTTTCCCTGGAGCACGGTGGATTGAGAAGTAACTTATAAAAGGTCTATAAAATCATGAGAGGCGTAGATAAAGATAGACAGCCAACAGATTACACCATCCTAGGGAAATCTAAAACTAGAAGGCATAGTTTTAAGGTGAGAGGGGAGAGATACAAAAGGGTCCAGAGGGACAATTTTTTCCACAGAGGATGGTGAGTGCCTGGTATGGATTGCCAGATGTAGTGATGGATGAGAGCACAATTTCGTCATTTAAGTAGTATTTGGACAGGTATATGGATGGGATAGGTGCAGGGATATGGACCAAATGCAGGCAAATAGGACTAGTTTTAATTGTGAAGACTGGTCAGCATGAGCAAGTTGGGCCGAAGGGCCTGTTTCCATGCTGTCGACCTCTATGATACTAAACGCAGCATGCTGGAGAAATTCAGCCAGTCTGGCAGGAACAGTGGTGAAAGGATCTGTTGGTTATACAGCTGTATTTATATGAATGGGTATGTGAAAAACTATTCAGAAAAAGCTATCTGCATACCTAATAAACCCAAGTTGGTGACGGAAAATCCAAAAGAATCTTACCTTCAGCTAAACGGACCAAGCTCTCAAGCATGCGTATTGTAGTCCTCGCTGCATTTCTAAACCCACTTTGACGCTGTACTTGGTAATACTTCACAAGGATTTTATTTGCTTCACCAGAAATCTTAGGTTGTAAAGTTTTGATGAGACAAAAATAAGTTTTCATTTTCTCCATACTCCACAATTTCTCAGAGATTGTTGGGGAAGCTAAATAATTTTATAAACATAAGATATATTGCTGTAAGACATAATTCAATCCAAACTTCAAGTGTTTCTTTAAAGTATGAAAATGTTACTGCAAGCATATTAAGCAAATTTGAGAAAAGAAGAATAATAGTTTTCCAGACCTTTATTTTCCAGAATGAAAGAAGCTATGACTTTGTCCCATTCTTCATTTTTAGTATCCAGGAGAACCAATACAAGATCAAATCTGCTCAGAAGTGGACTGGCAATTGCTGTATTTACAGTAATGGATTCATCAGGATCATACTGACCTTTTGGATTTGTAGCTGCAAGTATAGTTGTTCTTGTATTCAACTTGCATACTAGACTAAATTTGGAGAAAGTAAGGTCAGTATCAATCTGCTGTGTTAATTTTACATGTGGACAAAGTTCTGTTCACGCATTTCAGTACAGTTCTAGTAGAATTTATATTTACATCCCCAGTTCATTTCTTGGACGTTAAAAATATAGCAACAATCCTTTATTTATATAGAGCCTCACATATGGAAGTAATAGACTGGATTCTCCCATTCTGGATATTATTAAACTTGATAGGGTTCAAAAACAGATTTACCAGAATGTTGCCGGAAGGCTTGATTTACAAAGATAGGCTGGGACTTATTTCACTGGAGTGTAGGAGGTGAGGGGTGATAATAACCTTATAGAGGTTTATAAAATTATGAGGGGCATAGATAAAGTGAATAGCAAAGATCTTTTCCCTAAGGTGGGAACTTCAAAACCCGGGGGTATATTTTTAAGGTGAGAAGAGAAAAATTTAAAAAGGACATGGGGGCAATGTTTCTTTAAAACACAACGAGTGGTTAGTCTGCGGAATGAACTCCCAAAGGAAGTAGTAGATGCAGGTATAGTTTCAACATTTAAAAGATATTTGGATAAATTCATGAATAAGAGAGGTTTACATAGATATAGGTCAAATGCAGACAGGTGAGACTAATTTATTTGGGAACATGGTCGACATGGATTAGTTGGATTGAAGGGTCTGTTTCTATACTTTATGATTCTATGACTATGACCCCCTCTTAATACTGTTGGGTTGACTTCACAAATGGTGGTTGGAATTTGAATCGGGAGATTTCTGCCCTCATTTCTAGCTCTAAAAATTTTCATTAGTGTGGGACAGCATGCACACTGCTGTACCAACATGGGTCAGCACCATTGTGAAAATATATAATTTTGAACTTCAACCATTTTGAAAACATTGCAGACATGAACTACCTGGCGGAATCTCCCAACTCCCTATTCCCCCCTAGAAGGTGACGATCTGGCCCATAATGCCCCATCTGCATTACTGGCCAGCATCGGGAAGAAATAAATTTAACATCCAAGATATATCATGTTCTGGTAACAATAGAAATAATATTTAACCAACCTATTCTAAAACATATCTGTTAAAATTACAGCAAGGTGTAGAGACCCTCCTAAAAGGGCCTTCACAATTTAAGGGGCAACGTGCACAAAAGTAGAGAGTTGAATCAGACAGTCCCCTAAGTTAGAATCAAAGAGCTAGGTTCTGAAGAATATTTCTGAATGCAAGGAGAAACAAAGTAAGAGTAAAGGTTTACATGAGGAAGTCACCTGCAATGCCATGGTCAAACACACTGCAACTAACGGTGGAGAGGAGGAAGGACAAAGCTATAGTGTCTCAAAATCCAGAAAGCAGAGGATAGAAGCAGGGATCTGGAGCTGGAATAGACTCCAATAGTAGAATGGGAACAAGTTAAGAATTTGCAAACGATGAACTGGAAAGCATCAAGATTTGGGGGAACAGGAGTGAAAGGCATGCAAAACTCAACATAGGGTATTGCTGTGAGAATGCTGGATACATTGAAGCTTGGAAAACCAACAAGAAGGTTTGAAAAGTTTTGCTTGGATGTGGTAAAGGCCGAGAGTTGGGGCGAAGATGAAGTAGGACAGAGACTGAACATGGGCTTGAATAAAGCACAAGGTTCACTTGGTGCAGAGGTTGTGCAAATGATATTCAACCAGATAGCATCCAGAAAGGGAGGTGTGACTTGGGAAGGGCTAAGATGCAAAACTTCTGATGGGAGTTTAGCAGATGGGGGAATGATTTTAGTCTTGCCAGTGCTGTACCATACTAGAATAAAAGCAAAGTACTGGAGATGCTGAAGATCTGAAACAAATGCAGAGAACGCTGGAGAAATGCAGCACATTTGGCAACATCTGCAAAGAAGGAAACAGTTAATATTTTGATTCTAATCTGACTCTTCTTCAGGACAGATGTCTGTACAAGATGTTGATTCATCAAGCTTCAAAAAGTGGACAAGCAGTTGGACAGAGGAGTTTGTAGCCGAGTTTTACCTCCTGCACACCTAATAGAGGCTTATCGTAATCAAATTATGGATGGAGTGCTTCCAATATTCCCAGTTTTAAAAGGCATCAATAATGCTACAGGGAAATGCAGCACACTTCAGACAAGCAGAAGGGAAATGGCTTGATTTTGACTTGTCCTCAGATATAGGCAAGGCTGCATTTATTGTTCATGGCCACTTGCTTTCAGATTTAGTAATACATAATACAATTAGGCAGAGTCAGCATGGCTTCATGAAGAGGAGGTAACAAGCAGTATAGATAAACAGGAAGAAGTGGATATAATATATTTGGATTTTCAGACGCTACTTAAGGTAGAGGTAGTGTATTAGCATGGATAAAGGATTGGCTAACTTGAAGAAGGCAGAGTTGGGATAAGGAAAGCAGTTTCAGGATGTTTATTTGTAACTGGTGGTGAGCCGCAGGGGTCCGCATTGGGCCCACAAATATTTACAATGTATATTAATGTCTTGGATGAGGGAAATGAATGCACTCTATCAAGATTAGATTAGATTAGATTCCCTACAGTGTGGAAACAGGCCCTTGGTTCAACAAGTCCAAACAGATCCTCCAAAGAGTAACCCACCCAGACCCATTTCCCTCTGACTAATACACCTAACACTATAGCAATAAAGCACGGCTAATCCACCTGACCTGCACATCTTTGGACTGTGGGAGGAAACCGGAGCACCCGGAGGAAACCCACACAGACATGGGGAGAATGTGCAAACTCCACACAGGCAGTCGCCAGAGGCAGGAATTGAACCTGGGACCCTGGTGCTGTTCTAACCACTGAGCCACCGTGCCACCCTAAGTTTGCTGATCACACAAAAATGGATGACACAGAGTCTATGGAGGCTTACAGCCAAATTAAGCAAGTAGGCAAACACCTGGCAGATGGAATATGCTGTGGGAAAATGTGAGATTACGCACTACAGAATAGAGGGGTTGAATATTGTTTAAATGAAGAAAGATCTCAGAGAGACACAGAATAGAGGTATTTGAGAGGTCTCATTCATACAGTCAGAGTCATACAGTATAGAAACAGACCCTTTGGTCCAACTCATTCATGCCGACCAGGTTTCCCAAGTAAATTAGTTCCCATTTCTCTGCATTTGGCCTATATGCCTCGATGAATCAGAAAAAGCTAGCATTCAAGCTCAGTGGGTAATAGGGAAAATAAAATGATTGCTAGTCTTTCTTTCAAAAGGAATGGAGTGTTGAAATAGGGACTTTTTGTTAAAACTATACAAGGCACTATCAGATGACATCTGGAATTCTGCAAACAGATTTGTGTGCCTTATCTAAGGACAGATAAACTGACAATGGAGACAGTCCAGGGAAGATTCACTAGGCTGGTACAGGTATGAAGGAACTGTGTTATAAGGAGAAATTGAGCAGATTGGGCCTGTACTTATTGGAATTTAGAAAAATGAGAGGTGACCATATCAAAATATACAAAGTCCCTTGGGAGGACTTGACAGAGCTGATAGGGAAAGTTTGTTTCCCTTGTAATAGAGTGTAGGACAAAAGGGCAAAAACTCAGAATAAGGGGTTGCTTAGTTGCGACAGAGATGAGGAGGAATTTCTTCTCTCAACATGCAGTAAGTCTGTAGAATTCTTTACCACAGAGAGCTGTTGAGGCTGTGTTATTAAGTATGTTAAAGGCTGAGATATTCAGATTTTTAATCAGTGAGGGTCTCAAGAGTTATGGAGAAAAGGCAGGAAAGTGGAGTTGAGGATTATCAGATCAATCATGATCTCATTGTATAGTTGAAAAAAAATGATGGGTTGAATGGCCAACATTTTATGTAGTACTTGAGAGTCAACTACATCATTATGGAATTGGAGTCACATGTAAGTTCCCTGAAAGACATTAGCAAACTGGTTAGATTTTTGCAACAATTTGGCAGATTACTCTCATTGAAATTTAATTAAATCAATTTTGTACAAAGTTTGACATTGCAGGATTTATATCTTCAAGCTCTGATGGTTCACTGTACATGAGTATCTCTTCCAGATGCACAATAACTGTAGTTCAGAAGTGCACTCTTACAGCCTTGCACATAAAATGTACTGAGTGGTCACCATGCCAGTGGAAGAATGGTAGTAATATTAAAACAACTCATGCAGTAAATTGACCACATGGAAGCAAATGCTAATACACAGTTTGGGCAAAATTATTTTAGTAACACTTCACTCTAAGTTAATTAAATAATCAATAATGTTGCATACAATTAAGACAACCTTCCAACAATCCTGTATAACATTTCATCTTTTAATCCATGCATACAGAGAATATTTGGATCAAACATTGATCAATTGCCTTTGGAATAAATCTTCTATTTGTATTACTGATATTTAATTTTTTGTCCAAATGAGTGTACAAATTGTTTGTACTTAAATTCATTGATCATTTTTGTGTTGCCAGACAGACACTGGGATCTGGATTCTTAAAATGTCTTTGATCACAGTTTACAAATTTGAAAGATGAACATGAGCAGCTTACCCTGCCTTTGCCACGCTTATAGTTTGCTGCTCCATTGCCTCATGAATGCTGCTTTTATCATGTTCTTTAATACTGTTAAATTCATCAATGCAGCACAGACCTCCATCTGCTAGGACCAGTGCTCCTGCTTCCAGGTTCCACTCTCCAGAGTCCTTCACTGCTGTCACAGTCAAACCTACAGGAAACATTGGGTGCAAAAAAAAAACACATATTAATCTCATAAATTGTGAAAACTAACTGTAGTACATTTCCAATCACTGTTCTAAAAATGTATTAATTCTCCAGGTATGGATAGTACTACTAAGGCTAGTTCTTTTGCTCAGGCCTGTCACGCCTTAGAAGATAGAACGAACTTTCTTGTTAAGTGATTGCAGTCCATGTGATACTGCATAGTATGAAATGGAATTTTTGATCCAGTAACACGAATTTATAACTAGAAATACTCCCAGGATGGAGAGGCTATAGATTTTTAACGTACAGATAGGAGTAATTTTTCCTTGGTGAATTTACTTCTAATTATAGCAACACTGGGACATCAAGGTTTCACTGCTAATTAAAAGTTAACAAACTCTGCAACCAATTATTTCGCTGAATTATATGGAATACACCTCCTTATTTAATTTTCTGGCATAGTGTAATGTAATATTCCAGGATTTAATGCTAACATCAGTCAGTGATAGAATCTTTTAAAATAAACCAAAGGAAAGGTAAATGCTCATAATAGAAACATTCCAGTGAACAAATGTTGTGCTATGCAGATAAATAAAAGTAACTGAACAAAGAGGAGTTTATGTTATTAGTTTTCACCCTGGAATAGCAACAGATTTCCAAATGCTGGAAATCATACAAGATCGGCAAATAGACTTCTCCCGACGTTTCCATAGTATTGAAACAATTAGAATGAAACGACTCACAATACGTTGTTATCTACAAACATGCACTGTCATTTCTGCCATCATAACACCAACTTACGTGTCTCTGAAGTTCTGATCATAACAAATGAAAAATATAGTAATGAGTTCAAATAGC
Organism: Hemiscyllium ocellatum; assembly: GCF_020745735.1. Lineage (NCBI taxonomy): Eukaryota > Metazoa > Chordata > Chondrichthyes > Orectolobiformes > Hemiscylliidae > Hemiscyllium > Hemiscyllium ocellatum. The sequence continues at coordinate 69,687,895 of NC_083403.1, forward strand.
TGGAAATTAAAAGAAGCACCCAAGCCATGCAATTCACTGGAACACAAAATTGGATACAGATGGGCCATAAAAAGGTTGCTCTGCAAGTCATTTCTTCAAACCAAACGTTGTATAACCAAAACTGTAAGATGAAAGAAATCAACTCTGCCAAATCTATGATTTAGTTGAGTAATTTTTTCAATGCATTACTTAGGTATTTCACGTTAATACTGGATGGTCTCATGTCCTATGCATCTTTCCTTGTTGATAATTCAGCGGGACTCTTTTCCCTAAAAAAAGTCACAAATGATCAGCTTTTGAGAGCAATGAATTCACCATGCAGGTTAGGATAAGTAATGCAGATTAAAAGAAAATCTCATGATATAATATTATGTGTAGGTTATTTAAGGAACTTCAGAAAATCAAACTGGGCTTATGTCTTCCAACAAGCTGCACAATCTTTGATTGGGTTGAAAGCTGATGGGTTGAAAGATTGTGTGAAGGTAATGTGCATAATTAGTTAGTCATTAATCAGAGAAAAACAGTCATGATGTTTTTTGTTAAAATAGGAATTTGAGATACCTTACTGTGAATATCATACAAGTCTATAAAAGATATCAACCATGCTCTGGGACAGATTCTTTCCTCTAAAAAGAGAACAATTTACTTCTATCAGTTTAGTAACTGAACTTGCCATTTCATAACTGGAATTATCTTTGTTTTCTACATTGTGTTAATTGCATCATATTCCTTTACATTTTTGACAACGAATCAATATGCTTTTAGAGGTACTACTGCAACATTTTCATGCTTCCTTTATCAATAAATTGATAAAGAACAGCATGAATTTACTTTGACAATCAATAACATATTCTCTTGTCATGGCATGGATTCAAATGTGCATTGGGAGAGGCAGCCAGACGTGTTGCGGTAGCTAAGCTACCTGTCTGAGTTTTCTTTCTTCACTGCTGTAATCCGTGGACCAGATTCAGGCACTTTCCCAAATTTGATCTTTAGGAGTTTATTTTAGCTTAGCTAATCTGATGTTTGCCCCCTTGGCTTTCTGGACTGCACCTTACTGTCATTAAACATTACATCAACTCAATTTGATTGGTTGAGGTTTGAAACGTGGTCCTGTTCCTTTGACCTCGCAGTGAGTAATTCTGTTTTCCCTCTACCCCTCCTGGCCTGCACCTGTGAAATCTGCTCTCGGGTATGTTTTTTGGTTTTGGAAATGGTTTTTCAGGAAAACTGTTCCATGTTCTATGGAGCGCTACTGCCCTCAGATGGCTGTTCAGCTTCTGCTATTCTCTACTGTGCCTCTCCCACTAAATGAAGGTTCATCTTCACATTCTCCTGTCCAGTCTGAGAACTCTTTGTTGCTCTTTAAAATTACCATGAAGGCATCTGTTAACTAGATCTCTAGCTTTATCCTGCTGTCTTTTATCACCTCCAATCTTTTTAATTCCTTCAGGCTCTTTCCTGACCCTTTCTGAGACTGTTAGCTGGACTTCAGCACTGTTCAGTTCAAATGACCTTTCTTAACTAAATGACCTTTCAGGTTTTTATGCCACTGTTGCATTTCTGAACCTCTCCTTCACTTCCTAGTGGCTTTTTCTAGCCTTTGCAGTCTCTCTGGACTGACCTTGTCTTTTTAAGGGATATGTTTTGCTACTAACCAATAAAAGACAACGCCCCAATTAAAAAATTATGGATTATGTATGCTTTATTAACTGGTCTTTCAACATATCCTGCTACCTTTAATGACTTATGTACCTCTGCACGTGCATCTACCTCTGCCACCAAGCTGCCCAGTCCTTCAACTTGTCTATGTCTTTCTTAGGTTCTACATCTCACATGCTTCCAAGATTTCTATTATCTACTAATTGTGCCCACACTGAGACCTAGTTAATCAGTATAAATCTGGAAAAATGTAAGTGTCCCAACACTGACCCCTGGGGACTCCATTATACATCTTCCCCAACAAGAGAAACATCCATTTTCCATTTCTCTACTTTCTGTCACTCACAATTTTGTATCCATATTGCCAACTGTCCCTTTTATTCCATGAGCTTTAATTTTGCACACAAGAGTGCTATGCATCACTGTTTCAAATGCTTTCTCAAGATTCATTGATAAACATCAACCTCATCAAAAAATGGTCAGTCATTTGGGCAACAGATTTGTATGTTTTCCCTGTATCTGCATTGGTTTCTGCTGGGCGTTCTGGTTTCCTTCCAATGTTACACAGGTTAGGTGGAGCAGCCATGCTATATTTCCCTGTAGTGTATATGGATGTGCATGCTAGGTGGATGAGCCATCATAAATGTGGGGTTACAAGGATAGGATGGATTTGGGTAGAATGCTGTTTGGAGGGTTGGTGCAATCATGATGGGCTGAATGCCCTCTTTTGGCCCTATAAGCATTTTATGATAATTCTATGATAGTTAAACATATTTTTTTCCTGATGAAATCCATGTTGGCTCACTTTAATTAATTGCATTTGTCCAGGTGATGATTTATCTTGTCCTGAGTCACTGAGGTTTGAGAAACTGCTAAAAACAAAGTTAAACTGACTGACCTCTCATTGCTTGGCTTATGTCCTACAATCATTCTTGAACAAGGTCTTAACTTTGGCAATTTTCAAATACTCTGGCACCAGCCATGTCAAAGAAAATCTGAAAGGTAATTATCAGTGCCTCTAATTTCCGTTCTCACTTTTCCTCTGGGTGCTCTAGTGTCCCCCCGCAGTCCAAAGGTATGCAGGTTAGGTGGATTGACCATGGTAAATTGCCCATAGTGTCCCAGGATGTGCAGGCTAGGTGGAGTAGCCGTGGCAAATACAGGTTACAGGGATAGGATCGAGGGAGGGTCTGGGTGGGATGTTCTTCAGAGGGTCGATGTGGACTCAATAGGCTGAATGGCCTGCTTCCATACTGTAACAATTCTGTGATGCTCTTACTCCAAATTCCTGCCTTTTCCCCATTATCCTTGATTCCCTTAGTATTTAAAAATCTGTCTTTCTCTCTCAGCCTTGAATTTACTTAATCACCAAATGTCAACTACTGCCCTCTGTAGTAAAGAATTCCATAGAGTCATGACACTCAGAAGAAACTCCTCCTCATTTCTGTCTTAAATATGCCCTGAGATTATGCCCTTTGGTCACAGACATTCCACAAGGGACAATGACCTCTCCACATCTCTGTCAAGTTCCCTAAGAATCTTACATATTTCAATAAGGTCACTTCTCATTCTTCTAAATTCTGGAGAGTATTGGCCAAATCTACTCAGCCTCTCCTCGTAAGACAGACCCAATATAGCAGTCGAATGAACCTTCTCTTGACTGTCTCCAGCGCGAGTCTCTTTCGTTGTCCTCCTTTCCTTAGATACGGGACCCAAAAATGTTCATAGCATTCCAGCTCTGTATTGTATCACATTAGCAAAACCTCTCTACATTTGGACTCCATGCCCTTTGAAATAAAGGTCAATATTCCATTTGTATTCCCTATCCCTTGCTGAACTTGGATGCTAGCTTTCCTTCTATACTTAGCTTGTATTTCAGTGGAATTTTCTATCTATCACATTTTCTTCTTTATTTATGTATTTATCTTTTTTGTCATTCCAGAAACTGGATTTGTTTGCGTTACCTTTCCCATTCAATAGAATATACCTAGACTGTTCCCAAATAATTTCTTCTTCAAAGGTAGCCATTATTCAACTACTGTTTCTCATGCCAACCTTTGACTCAAGTTTATTCATCTCGCATTGATGTTGTCTTTCCCCAGTTAATTATTTTTACTCTAAATTGTTCGTTATTTTTTTCCATAGTCACTCTAAACCTCATGGTTGAGCGATCATGGTCCGCAAAATATTCCCTCATTGACACTTGATCTGCTTGGCCAGTTTCATTCCAAGAACCTGGTCTAGCTGTTATTGCTTTTTTGTTGGATTGAAAACAGGTTCTCTGAAACACACTCTAGGAACGCTTATCCCTCTCTGCCCTTTACACAATGACTATCCCAAAGTCACCCAATATACTACTTCATAATTTTTCATTTCTCTGAAACTTCCTTGCAAATTGCACCTCTACATTCTTTGTAATAATTGACAGCCTACAGATCACAATGCAATAGACTGCAATGTAAGTATGCACTCCTTAGTTCTGACCAAATCAATTCTGCATTTGAATATTCTGGGATACCCTCTTTGTCCAGCGCTGTAATACTTTCCTGAATCAAGACTTCTCCCTCCCCCTTCTCTTTTTCAAATGCTTTGTACCCAGAAATAATTAACACCCAGTTCTGTCCTTTCTTGTCTCTCCTCTATTATAGCCGCAATATAATGTCTCAAATTAGCCATTCATGCTTGAAACTCATCATCTTATTTGCCACACTCTATATATTCACATACAGGGATAGCAACCTGATTTAAACTTAATTGCTTTTCCCTTATTCTGACCCTACCTATGAACCGTAACTATTTTCTCTTCTAGTGCTGTCTATCTTTCCCAGTATTTTGTGCACCTTCAATTCCAATGTGACATTACCTCTTCATTCCCATACTTCTGCTGTGTTAGCTTAAACTTTCTACAATTGCACCAGCAAAACTACCTACAAGGAACTCGGTTCTGACTGTGTTCAATAGCAATCATTTGGTCTGTACAGGTCTCATCTGCCTCAAAGCCTATTTCAATGTTCCAGGATTCTAAGGATCCCCCCCTCCGCCCAACTTCATAATTTGTCTTTTTCTCCTATTTCTATACTGACTTGAAGTGGTACTAAGAATAATCCAGAGATTATTACTTTTGAGATTCTGCTTGCTAATTTCTACATATCTCCCCTAATTCTGACTGGAGGACTAGATCCTTGTTTGTAGATCCAATGATCTATGCTATTGGTTGCAATATGAACTGTGACTTCAGATTGTTCACTCGTCTCCCAAAAGCAGAATGCAGCCATTCAGGGACCCTTGACCCTGGCACCAGAGAGGCAATCCATGACCTTGGATTCATGTCTGTTATCACAGAACCTCCCTCTGTTCCTCTAACTATCAATTCACTCATTGGTATGTCTCTTCCAGTCTATCATATAACCCCCTACACAGCGCCAGAGTCACAATGTTATGGATTTGGCTCTGGCTGCACTAGATAAGCCATCACTCTCAACAGTATTCAGAATGCAAAACCACTTGGGAGAATGGGGTGCACTTGAGAAACTACCAGCCTGTTCGTTTTTGTCTACCTGGTGGTCATCCATTCCTCTCTCCTTGTACTTTTTCAAGATTGCTCCAACCCTGCCAGTCCCTTATTGCTTAGTTAGCCTTGCTCCTGCTTACACAGAAAAATACCTCGCAATACTAATAATCCCAATAACTATTAGTAAACCATACTGGTACTGATAAACCTGATTAATAATGAATAATTAATAAGATTGTACTGGTTGCAATAAACCTTACTTAAAGCACTTCTTTCCCCTATGTACCAATTCTCACATGAACCAAAGTCCCACCGATATTTAGTTTGTATCTCACTCAGTTTCCTGACTGCGTCCTTTACTTCAATCCACTAGCAAGGTATGGAATCTTTGTACACAAGGAAAATTATCTCACAAAACATTTTTGTAGATGGCCTTAACTTTATGTGCCCGTAATTGCTGGTCAAAAGTGAATTGATTATGCTTTTCAAATTCTAGGTACGTCTGGTCAAGCCATCTCATACTGGTACAGAGTTTTTGAAAGAACAACTCTGGCATCGTTTGGCACATAGTTTATGTAGTCCCTTTTGTTCTTCATAGGTGACTGTATTGTCCTCAGCCAAGACGGAGTAAACTTTGTGCACTTTCCCTGCCAGCTTGCTCTGCAACATCAGTATACATTGCTAGACGGGGCGCTTTAACTACTGTACTAACCATTTGAATGAGATTAAAAAAAAGGCATCTATCTCCTCTTCATCAAAGCTAGAGATTAAATGACCAAGCTTACACATGTCAGCTCGGCGTTAGGGGTGGTTTGCTCACAAGCGACACCTTCACTGGACAGATTGGGAAGACCTCTCTTGATTCAAGCTGTTTCAATTTCAACTCCATTTCTACTTCATCTCTCCATTCTTGTTCATGCCTCTTTCTTTCATTTTATTATTCTTGACTTTTTGTTCTTCCCATTTCTTTGAATTCCAATTTCCTCTCTTCTGGTTTTAATTTATCTGTTGCTATATCATCAGTTTTCACCTCTTGATATTTTACCAACTGCTTTGCAATTTCTGATTTCCTGGCTTTTGGGCAGAATTCTACTTCTAAGTGACAACTGAGCTGTTAATTGTCACCAGTCGCATTTCACTTAACGATCTAATTTCACAAGCTAGACATCTATTGCAGGTTGCATGAGGAAGTAGGGCTTTTGCAAAACAGAAAGTCATTTTGTTCATGACTATGGACTGAATTTTAAGATTTGAGAACTGCAGTTCAACTTATTAGATGGAAACTGAGGGTTTCGTCACACCTGACCAGGTGGACTAGTTTCATTACCTTTTGACAAAAATGTTAATCTCAATTCAGGTGATTTTGTTTATTCCCTGTTGGTTTTGTGAAGGTTGGCTAACCTGTATGGTCAGTCAATTGCTGTGGCCATTTTAAGTCAGTGATGTTTTCTATTTAAAGTTATTTCAGTCCACAAAGGTTCCAGATATTGAAAGCAGTCGATGGAATTCAAAAAAACCAACTGTTCATTTTTTAAAATAATCACCACCAGGACACTGGTCACTGACATAAAAAAGTCTTTGCTTGCATAATTCTTTCTATATGTACTTTTCGCAACTAATCCCGGTGCCTCTCTTTACTAAAATATGATATTATACAAGTAAATAACCTTTATATAATTACTAAAAGCCTCATTTCTCTACATTACATAGTAAGTCACAATCGTCAGGCAAAAATACAATTACTTAAATGAAAATTTCAAGTAAAATACTGTGAAGACAATCAAGATTATTGGATGCACTATATTGCATCTTAAATTGAAAATCCATTGTGCAATATTTAAATATTAGAAAGTATTTAATTTTTTTTTAAACTTGCCTGCACTAGTAGATCCAATTCCTGCAGTTAGTACTGACCGGGGCACAATTTTTGCCGCATATTTAAGAAATTGAGATTTCCCTGTTCCAGGGTCTCCTACCAGTAGAAGATGGGGTTCTCCTTCAAAACAAAGAATGCATATTAATGAATACATACTCCTTTACCAATTAATTAGATACAATCAAACTGCCCTGGTAAAATAAGCATGCATCACTCGTTGGCTGGTAAAACAGTTCAGTAAAGCACAGTATTCCTGAGGTGACGTTGGAATCAAAATATTCCAAAGTGAACAAAATTGGAACATATCTTTAGAAACTAGGTGTTAACAAACCTGTGATTTTTCAAGGAGCAGTGTGAGCACTGCTTTCCAAAATGACTGATTCACCAGATATTTATGATTAATCTTTAAGGGACAATCCAAGAATGAAAATCACAAGAAGTTGCATTAATATACTTTGTACCCCTCTAGGCAGTTCAGAGTATTATTCAGAACTGCACATTTATAAACTGTGTGTTTATATTTCAGACCAATTCATCATATATATTACACATGGCACATTATGTCATTCTGGACCTTTAAACTCTTGGACTTGCCAGGGATCTGTGCCTACCTCTGCTTTGCTGCCTGCTCTCCTGTCCTTCTTTCTTTTGGACTCCCTGATCTGTCCCCTGCATAGTGCTGATCATCGCCAGCACTCAAGAATAAAGGAGTACAAAGTAAATGAGTCCCACCGTATCCTAATCTCCCTGTTCTTTAAAGGCAGCCTCTGGTGGGTCCTCCCTTTAGGGACTCTAACATATTAGACAACTCCAACAAATAGTCTCTCCATCTCCAAGCCATGCGCAGCCGCTTTAAATTTTGGAACCAACACTTTTCAGCTCATCACTTCCTACCTTAGACTCTGCCCCTCAAACCTTGTTCTCTTGCTGGCAGCAAGCTTGGGAAGGACAGGTAATAAGGCGGGACGGTTGCCCTCGCTACACTTCAGCTCTGGGTGAGAAAGCTTATGATTGCAGCCAATTGACACGTTTCATATGACTGAATGGCTTAACTATGCAAGCTGCACAGCTATAGCAGAATGCACTAGAAAACAATAAATTTTTTTGCAAAAAAAAGTCATCATTTTGTCATTGATTATTGGGCTGAATTTTAAATTTTGTGACCTGCAGCTCCACATATTAGATGGAAACTGAGGGTTTCTTCGCGCTTGACTGAGTGGATGAGTTTCATTATCTTTTGACAAAAATGTTAATTTCAATTCAGATGATTTTGTTCATTCCATGTTGGTTATGTGATGCTCGGCTAACCGGGTCAGTCAATTGCTGTGGCCAATGAATGACCGATTCATTCAGCTGCAAGTGGGCGGTCACTTCATGGTATTCTACTTGGGGGTGGGATGGATGAATGACTGTCAGAGGTGCAGCCATTGAACTGAATGATGCCAGTGTAGATAATCATGGAAGACTCATATGAAGCTTCAAAGCTCAATGGAATAATTGGAGTTTACTCATATCCAGTAGAGAATGATCGTGTTCACGGTCTAGATTTTACTAAAGAACTCCACAAAAGAAAATGATGTTTGCTTCTTTCGGTACTTTGCTTGAAAGAAAACACACCTGGATTTGGTCTCAGTTGGTCACAGTAGAATTATATATTGGACATAGGAGGGAATTTTTCATTTTGGAAAGAGAGAGACTAAGTGGTGATCTCACAAACGTATCTTATGTTGCCAGACTAAATCCAGAATATTACTCTCAATCAAGTTGCAACAGCCATGACAATGGCATTGAAATCCCAAATGGTGACAGGCAAAATTACAACAAAGAGCAGAAATTTCCCCTCCTGGAGGTGGTGAGAGCAGGAAGAAATGGGGCATGTTGGCGCTGGAGAGATACTCACCCACTTCTTGACACATTACGAAGTTCTGGGTGAGAAGGTTCATGGGTAACCTTCACGACTCATCACCAACTAAGGCCATATGGTCAACTAATGGCCAGTTGTGGGGCTTCAACTCATCACCTCCCCAGACACCTGCTTTCCCAGCAGAAACAAAAAGTTTGGAAGAAGGGTCACTGGACCCGAAATGTTAACTCGGATTTCCCTCCATTGTGCTGCCAGATCTGCTGAGACTGTCCAGCAATTTCTGTTTTAGAATCGAAAGGTGCTGAGTTTCCAAACTTGGAAAACGAGGATGACTTACCTGCCTGGATTGGAAGCGAGGGGTCGGGGTGGGGGGGCATCCACAATTACCCCAATCTGGGGCAAGTGGAGGCAGGTATGGGGTGAGCAAGCGAGGGGGTGATCTCTGAAAATCTTCAACTGCCTTGCTGCAGAACCCCATGAAATCCCCTCTCATACAGCCCCAAGTGCAGTGTTTAAAATGATTTCTCTTCTTACAACTCCTAAGCAGTCAGTCTTTATTTCTTTTGAGCACAGAAGCTGTTGGCCTCCAATTGGCTGACAGCCTCTGACAACCAGAGACCCTAGTGTTGAAACCTGCAATAGGCTGAGAAAAGTGTCTCTGGGTTTCCAGTCAGCTTTTACTGAGCTGATTGATGTGTGATAGATTGAGTATTCTTAGTGAAAGGGGGGACCTTTCAGTGGCCAATTAAATGTTTGCCCCTACATTGTAAAGTAAAGGGAGAATCATGGCCTTAAATTAGGAAATTACTTTTGATGATGTGATCAATAGACAGAAGGAAAATCCATCTGGCCTCCCTCCTGTTGGAAGGATGTTGTGAAACTTGAAAGGGTTCAGAAAAGATTCACAAGGATGTTGCCAGGGTTGGAGGATCTGAGCTACAAGGAGAGGCTGTATGGGCCTGTTTTCCTTGGAGTATCGGAGGCGGAGGGGTGACCTTATAGAGGTTTATAAGATCACGAGGGGCATAGATAGGGTGAATAGCCAGGGTCTTTTCCCTGTTTCGGAGGAATCCAGAGCTAAAGGGCATCGGCTTAGGGTGAAAGGGCAAAAGTTTAAAAGGGACCAAAGGGGCAACTTTTTCATGCAGATGGTGTTGTGTGTGTGGAATGAGCTGCCAGAAGAAGTGGTGGAGGCTGGTATAATTACAGCATTTAAAAGACATCTGGATAGGAAGGGTTTTAAGAGTTATGGGCTAGGTGCTGGCAAATGGGACTAGATTAATTTAGGATATTTGGTTGGCATGGACAAGTTGGACTGAAGGGTCTGTTTCACTCTATAATTTAATGACTCGTAACGAAACATTTTTTTTATTATTCATTTTGAGGCTTGTGGGCATCGCTGGCTGGCCAGCATTTATTACCCATCCCCGGTGGCCTTTGAGAAGATGGTAGTGAGCTGCCTCCTTGAACCGCAGCAGGTGCATCTGCTGTGAATTGACGGACAATGCCATTAGGGAGGGAATTCCAGGATTTTGACCCAGCAACAGTGAAGGAATGCTGATATATTTCCAAATCAGGATGGAGAGTGGCTTGGAGGGGAACCTGAAGGTGGTGGTTTTTCCATACATCTGCTGCCTTCTAGATGTAAGTGATTGGGGTTTGGAAGGTGCTGTCTGAGAATCTTTGGTGAATTTCTGCAGTGCATTTTGTAGATAGTACACACTGCTGCTACTGAGTGTCAGTGGTGGAGGGAGTGGATGCTTATGGATACAATGCCAATCAAGCGGGTTGCTTTGTCCTGGATGACCTCAAGCTTCTTGAGTGTTGACGGAGCTGCACTCATCCAGGCAAGTGGGGAGTATTCCATCACACTCCGAACTTGTGCCTTGAAGATGGTGGACAGGCTTTTGGGAGTGAGGTGGTGAGTTACTCGCCGCAGCATCCCTAGCCTCTGGCATGCTCTTGTAGCTATTGCATTTAGGTGGTGAGTCCAGTTGAGTTTCTGATCAATGATAATTCCCAGAATGCTGATAGTGGGCAATTTAGTTTTGGAAACACCATTGAATGTCAAGGGATGGTAGTTAGATAACCGCCTATTGGTGATGGTCATAGCCTGTCATTTGTAAATGTTACTGGTCACACGTCAGCCCAAGCCTGGATATTGTCCAGATCTTGTTGCATTTGGACTCTGACTGCTTCAGTATCTGAGGAGTCACAAATGGTGCTGAATATTGTGCAATCATCAGCGAACATCCCCACTTCTCACCTGATGGTGGAGGGAAGGTCATTGATGAAGCAGCTGGAGACGGTTGGGCCTAGGACACTACCCTGAGGGACTCCTGCAGAGATATCCTGGAGCTGAGGTGACTGATCTCCAACAACCATGACCATCTTCCTATGTGCCAGGTATAATTCTAACCAGTGGAGAGTTTGCCCTGAACCTCATTGATTCCAGTTTTGCTATGGCTCCTCGATTCCACACTTGGTCGAATGCAGCCTTGATACCGAGGGCTGTCACTGTCACCTCCCCATGGAATTCAGCTCTTTTGTGCATGTTTGAACCAAGGCTGTAATGAGATCAGGTGCTGAGTGGCCCTTTCAGAACCCAAACTGGGCATAACTGAGCAGGTGTTGCTTGAAAGCACTGTTGATGACACCTTCCATCACTTTACTGATGATCAACAATAGTCTGATGGGGTAGTAATTGACCAAGTTGGATTTGTCCTGCATTTTATGTGCAGGACACACTTGGGCAATTTTCCACATTATTGGGTAGATGCCAGTGTTGTTACACAGCTTCCTCATTTCCCCTTCCCTCCCATTATCCCATTCCCAAGCCTCTAACTTGGCACCGCCCTCCTGACCTGTCCATCACTCCCCCTCCTCTGACATATCACCTTCTCCCTCACCTTCATCCACCTATTGTTTTCTCAGCTACCTTCCCCTGACCCCACTTCCCTCCCATTTATCACTCAGCCCCCTGGCCCATAAGCCCTTCATCAGGAAAGAAGCTTATGTCTGAAACGTTGATTCTCCTGCTCCTCTGATCCTGCCTGACCTGCTGTGCTTTCCAAGCAACACACTCTCGACTTGTAACGGTATTGGAAGAACTTGGCTAGGGTAGCAGCAGGTTCTGGAGCACAAGTCTTCAGTACTAATGCCAGAATGTTGTCAGGGCCTGGAACCATTGCAGTAAACAGTGCCTCCAACCATTTCTTGATATCATATGGAGTGAATCGAATTGGCTGAAGACTGGTATCTATAATACTGGGGACCACTGGAGAAGGATCAGCCACTTGACACTTCTGGCTGAAGTTTGCTGTGAAAGCTTTAGCCTTATCTTTTGCACAGATGCACTGGGCTCTTGCATTATTGAGGATGGGGATATTTGTGGAGCCTTCACCTTCAGGGCGTTGTTTAATCATCCATTCATGACTGGATGCGGCAGAACAGCACAGCTTACATCTGATCCGTTGGTTGTGGGCTCGGTCTGGGAATTGCTGCTTATTGCGATGTTCTGAATAGAATGTACAGTCAGAATTTCCTTCTGATTGTGTGAAGTTTGTGGAAACGCTATCTTGAAACTTTGCAGATTAAAAAAAAAATAAAAATCAACTAAATTTTTTTTAAAAAGTCAAAATGTGGGAAAAATTAAAACTGCAGACTAATTAAAAGGAACTAAATTAATTAATATTGCAGGTCTGTTGCCGTAATACTAACCTCTAACCTTTGTGCCTGCTTGATCAGTTCTTTGCACTCCACCTGCCAACACCATGGCAACAGCTAGTTTAACCACGAACAATCCAAATACCTGTGGGCAAAGGCTGGCCAGAATTTCATTTCTTCCTTGAAAATAAAAAGAAAAGCAGCACATGCCATTATTTTGCATCATATACACATAAGTTCTCCGACAGAAAATCTCTCTCATTGCCAGCCTTAGATGCGAATACAGTTCAGTTCGACTCCCCAAATAATGGCTGGACCTTGATTTCACCATAAACCATCTACTTTGTTCTCTCATCTTTCCACGAAAACCTGCTACATTCCTTATAGTCTTCAGACGCCATGGTACTATTATTAATAAGTCTATTACAGTAAGACAATTAAAACAGCTTAATTTTTAAATTTATATTCCATTTGAAATGCCAATACTACCAGTTACAGTGATGTGCAGGTGGTGATGTGAGAAATCTGAATATAATTTGTTCAATTTTAAAGATACAAGACTTCATCTAATAAAATCTTCTTTCGTTATGCATTTGATTTACATACATTTAGACTCAGTACCTGCTGTTAATAGACAAAGATACTGAGTTCTGTATTCAATGATAGAGATGAGTGAAGTTAGGAAATATTGATTCACTGCATGATAACTCCTTACACACACAGCTACAGATTGTGAGCTTTGTTCCAAAGTGAGGAAGTCAGACAGTTCTGAGGAAGGGGCAGTTGACCTAAAATGTTCCCGGTGATTTCTCTTCACAGGTGCTGCCAGACCTGCTGTGCCTTTCCAGCAATTTCTCTTTCTGTGTAATAAAATGCCTGAACAGGATGTTTTAAAATGTTCATACCACCTCTGCTGAGGTGGGGCACAGTGGCAATATCACTGGCCTACCAATCCAGAACCCCAGACTAATGTTTAGCATTGTGGTTTAGCAAGTTAAAGGACTGCCTTGCCCTTTCAAAACTATTTGTATCCTTCTCTGATTGCTAAACAGGGTCTTGTGGTATAGTCATTGTGCCTGATAAGACATCGAGATCAGTCCCAGATTGTGTTGGAAGACATCCCACTTGGATAGTTAGAAGAAATTTTTTTGAATCTCCTGAAGTCTTGTACTGAAAATATTCTCACAAAAGAAAAACATCACTGGTTAACAGGAAGCAAAGCATTTCCCACTAACACAGACCCGCAAAAGAAAAAGAACATGTGCTTGTATGAAATCCTGCAACCCATGCTGGGACTGACTGCACACCTCACAAAGTGGAGACACTCTCACCTCTCATTAGTGCATCTCCCAAGTACACAAACATCACAAGCACAGACTGGCAACTGATTCAAGTAGTGATGTCTCACAGTTCAAGTTTCTATGGATAATTCAACCATTTCAGGATGGGTCAGGGAAGGTGCAGACACTGGTCATTCATTCAAGAAAGAGTTTTTGATTAAAATGGAAAGATGGTGTGGTGTTGGAAAAATTCAGAAAGGTGAGTGCAAAATGTTTTGATACCTTATAACTGTCAGTTAGATGCTATCCTGTAGTTTTGTTTTGTGTTTTTAATCCAGTGATTCAGGGATCTATCCCACAAAACTAAGTTGGCAATTGGCTAGCACTATATAAATGTTCACATGCTTTGCAGTACCCAATGGCAAGCATGGGACGTACAAGAAGCCAAAGCTGGAGGAACACAGAGATTTAATCATTGTAGGGGTGGAGGAATTTTCCAAAGTAGGTAAGTTGAGAGGTGACCTTATAGAGGTTTATAAAATAATGAGAGGCATGGATAAGTTGAATGGCAGGTGTCTTTTCTCTAGGATGGGGCATTTCAAGACAAGGGTGCAAAATTTAAAGGTGAGAGGAAAAAGATTTTAAAAAAGACATGAAGGGCAGTTTTGTTTTTTTTAAACACAGAGGGTGGTTAGTGTATGGAATGAATTTCCAGAGTAAGTGGTAGATACAGGTACAGTTACAACATTTAAAAGATATTTAGATAAGTACATGGATAAGAAATGTTTGGAAGGATATGGGGCAAGCTCAGGCAGATGGGACTAGTTTAGTTTGGCATTATGGTTGGCATGGACTGGTTGATCCAAAAGGTCTGTTTCAGTGCTGTATAACTCAATGACTCGAAGAGGTTTGACCTGAATCAGTTCCAATCATTACAAGTGAGTGTCAACTACTTTAGCCAGCCCATCGCTTCAATGATTAACTGAGACAATTTCTTTATGTAATACAATGATATATTTTCTTGAAACTCCTGACAAAATTTCTTATTAATATCAACTTCTTTAGAAATTATGTTAACTGCCTACATTTTATTTATATAAAACTAAGTCAACTATTGTGCAACTTTACATAATTTAGTTAAAGCTTGTTTCATTGTCCAAGTAATAGAATTGTACCACTATGCTTGGAAGACTTGAAGTAGATACTAATGCAAGTTAGTAATTCCATATATAAGAAACTCACTGTACCTGCTAGGGGGTCATCTTTATAGTTCTTCCAAAAGTTTTCAAATTCTTTTTGGACATCTTCATCAATAATAACTCCAGTTGGCTGTTCATTGTTCACCTCGAGATTATTAGCTTTCAGGACAAGTTCTAAGTCACAACGGGAGTCCTGACTGAGAGGTTTCCATCTCTGCATAACCACACCATAAACTGTTATATCATCACCTAAGTTAAATGAAATAAAAATCAGAAGCCTTACTTGTTAGCATTTGGCTGATTATATTCTGAGACAGAAAAGTAAACAAGCCATTTTAAAATCTGTAGTTAATAGTCCTTAAGTGGAAACAGGCTATTTACCCATCATATAGTATTTTCCTAAAGTCATCTAGCAAGTACAGAAATAAGTGGCTAGTCCAGATGAATGAGGGATGATGCAGTAGACAGAGCTTTAGATTCCTGAGATAGTGGGACCATTTTGAGGGTGAGCTTGCCCTATCTGAATTTCTCTGTCTCTGTCTCTAAATCTAGCTCATACTAGTGTCCTTTAGGGAAGGAAACTGCCTTCTTTACCTGGTTTGACCTATATGTGACTCCAGAACTACAGCAACGTAGTTGGCTCTGGATCTCTGGGCAATTAGGGATGGGATAACTGACCTAGCCAGCAATGTCCCTGAGCCCGAGAATAAAAACAAAAAGAATCCAAAACTAACCCATTGACCTCATTGTCCACAGACTCTGAAATATGTGATAAATACATGTTAAATTTTAGAATGAAGAGCTGTCTGTATAGTGTAGGAGCTAATATAACCAATAGTATTTTTGCACATTATGTTCACAAGTTAGCAAAACAATTTGCATACTTATTAACTATGTACACATTTCATGCTTTTTATTCCAATATCAGTGCCTTACATCTGTTCACATCAAAGTCAGTCTTCCAGGGCATAACCCGTCCTTTCAGTTGACTCAAATCACTATGAACGCTTGCAATGCATTAGGCTTGTAAATTAGCCATCCAGCTTGGCATTATCTGTCGGTTTTACATTACAAAGATGCTCCTTCTCTATTATTTATGAACAGATTCAACAGAAGATACAGACAGTATCTTGTGGAGTTCAAAGGTCATTACCCTTCTCCGATAGCGCTTTTCTCAAATCTCCTGTAATTTTCTGCTTGCTTTTTAACCGAACTGCCCAGTCTGTCATGCATTTCAAAAGGTAATAGCATCTTGAAATTCTCGCATGCATAACCTTCTGAAGTGATTTCAAACCTTTGAATATCAACTGCACAATGTTTGAAGAAATGTATTTGCTTCTTCATGCAAGTTGATTATTCCTTATTCTCTCCACTAATTTGGATGAACAATTACATTATTCTAACAAGCTTTACATCAACTGTCCAGTCCCATTAACCAGAAACTTATTCAAAATATAATAAGACAGTAAATTAAAAAAGTCAAAACTTGAAAATATAATACATGAAATAGATCCTACTATAAAGTTAATCAACTGTGCACATTTCCAGAAGGAGTACACAGGCAAGGGAAACCATGAAATATGGATTTCTAATATTTTGTTCTCTTCATTGATAGAAATTTCATTGGTATATATTTTTCTCTCCTTGTCTGTTTAGGGCTTATGAACTTTTACAAATAAGTGGGCGGCACGGTGGCACAGTGGTTAGCACTGCTGCCTCCCAGCGGCTGAGACCCGCGTTCAATTCCCGACTCAGGCGACTGACTGTGTGGAGTTTGCACGTTCTCCCCGTGTCTGCGTGGGTTTCCTCCGGGTGCTCCGGTTTCCTCCCACAGTCCAAAGATGTGCGGGTCAGGTGAATTGGCCATGCTGAATTGCCCGTAGTGTTAGGTAAGGGGTAAATGTAGGGGTAGGGGTATGGGTGGGTTGCGCTTCGGCGGGTCGGTGTGCACTTGTTGGGCCGAAGGGCCTGTTTCCACACTATAAGTAATCTAATCTAAAGAAGAAAAGACCACTCAGCCCTTCAAGCCTCCTCTGCCATTCAAGAGGATCATGCCTGATCTCATTTTAACCTTGTCTCTGCATTTCTGCATCTCCTGATAATTTCACATCCTCTTGGTAATCAAAAATCTATCTACCTCCACTTTAAAAATGTTTAAATATTCATCATCCCAGCCTTTTGAGGAAGGGAATTCCAGAAATGAACAACCCCCAGAGGAAAAAATGTTTCCTTACATGTGTTTTAAATGAGCACACCCACAGAAGTAGTACTGGAAGTGATATCACCCACCATAACAGGCCAAGACATATAAATAGCAAGTGGGACAGAACACCAGCGCTTCATCAGAGGCTCACTGACGATGTTACCTAGCATAGTTACAAAACATCTGAGAACGGATCTACCAGCTTAGCCAGCAAATGTACAACCTGGGCACACATTTATTTTTAAACTGTGCCCCAAGTTCTAGATTATCCCACAAGAGAAAACATCCTTTCAATATCTACCTGTTAAGTGCCCTCAGGATCTTTTATGTTTCAATTAAGTTATCTCTGACTCTTCTGAACTCCAGAGGATACATGCTTGGCCTGTCTAGTCTTTTCTCATAAGACAATCAACTCATTCCTGGTACTAGTCTAGGAAACCTTCTCTGACTTGCTTCGAATGCAGTAACATCCTTCTGTAAGTATCTTAACCAGTACTGTACAGAGTAATCTAGATATGGTCTCACAAGTGCCCTGTATAACTGAAGAATAATCCCCCTACTCATGCATTCAATTCCCCTTGCAATACATAGTAACATTCTATTAGCTTCCTCATTAGTTGCTGTACCTACATTCTAACCTTCTGTGATTCATGCACTAGCACACCCAGATCTCTCTGCATCGCAAAGCACTGCAAACTCTTACTATTTAGATAGTATGGTTCTTTTTAAAAGTTCTTTCTGACAAAATGGACAATTTCCCACATTGTACCCCATTTGCCAGATCTTTGTTCACTCGCTTAACTTATCTATATCCCACCATAGGTTACTTATGTCCTCTTCAAAATTCACTTTCTTACACAGCTTTGTGTCATCAGCAAATTTAGCTACAATATATTCAGTCCCTTCATCCAAATGACTTATATTAGTTGTAAAGAGTTGAGACTCCAGCTCTGATCCCTGTGGCACATCACTCATGACATCCTGCCAGCCTGAAAAAGATCTAATTATTCTGACTCTCTG
Source organism: Hemiscyllium ocellatum (assembly GCF_020745735.1). NCBI lineage: Eukaryota > Metazoa > Chordata > Chondrichthyes > Orectolobiformes > Hemiscylliidae > Hemiscyllium > Hemiscyllium ocellatum. Next base: position 69,706,176 of record NC_083403.1, read on the forward strand.
TCTCCTGCTTGCAAACTAATCTTCCATCCATGCCAATATGTTACCCACTACCAACCCCCCACCCCCTCCATAAGCCATGAGCTTCTGTTTTCTGCAATTACCTTTGATGTGGCATTTTATCAAATGCCTTCTAGAAATCTACATACAATATATCCACTGGACCTCCCTAATTTATAGTCCAAGTTTCTTCTTTAAAGAACTCCAATAAATAAGTTAGTTTTGATTTCCCTTTGACAAAACCATGTTTGCTGGTTTTCTGAAGCTTCACAGACCTCGCTGAAGAATGATGCAATTTCCAATTTGCAATCACTTTCTGTGGAGAACGGTCTTTCCTTCATCAGTTTTCGAAGCAGGACAGGTGCACATTATGGGGAAAATGCATACACCATGTTCCAAAGGCACAAACAGGAAATAAATGTTGACAAGGGTATTTAACCAGTCCATCACACAAGCTAACTTTCCACCCATTGACTCCATCTACACTTCCTGCTGCCTCAGGAAAGACAGCCAACATATTCTAAGACTCCTTCCAACCCGGTTATAATCGCTTCTGTTGGGCAGAAGGTACAAAAGCATAAACACGTGCACAAACAGATTCAAGAACTGCTTCTTTCTTGCTGTTATTAGACTTCTGAATGGACCTCTCAAATTTTAAAATTAATGTTGATCTCACTCTTCGTGCACATTCTCTGCAGCCACAACTGTATTCTTTGCTCTGTGCTATTACCCTAATGCACTCTGTATGGTATGTTCTACCTGTACTTCACGCAAAGCAACACTTCTCACTGTACCCAGGTACATGTGACAATAATAAATCAAATCGAATCAAAGCCTTATGAGCTAAATTTTCCTGACTGAGAATATACAGGGGGTGAAGGTGAGTAGATTAGATTACTTACAGTGTGGAGACAGGCCTTTGGCCCAACAAGTCCACACCGACCCGCCGAAGCACAACCCACCCAGACCCATTCCCCTACATTTACCCATTCACCTAACACTACAGGCAATTTAGCTTGGCCATTTCACCTAACCTGCACATTGTTTTTGGACTTTGGGAGGAAACTGGAGCACCCAGAGGAAACCCACGCAGACACGGGGAGAACGTGCAGACTCCACACAGTCGCCTGAGGTGGGAATCGAACCCAGATCTCCGGTGCTGTGAGGCAGCAGTGCTAACCACTGTGCCACCGTGTCACCCATTACTTCAGGACACCTGCCACTGAGGACCATGGAGGCATGGAGGGACTGGAGACTTGCAACGGTTAAAATCCAATGAGGAGCGGGTGATTTTACCACACCACAGCAGCAGCTGTCATGTGTAAAAGCCGCAAGCACACCAGAAGCTGCTGCTCTATATTCAGCTAGGTAGCCAACAGGGCCAGTCGGTCCACTCCACTAAGGCAGGGCTATGGACAGGAAAGGCTGCAAAGCACAGCCCAATGATTCACTTGGAGAGATATCCCCAATGCTCCAAAAGACAAACCAGCTTCTCCCTCTGAGTGCTGCAGCATGGAGTGCCTCTCTAGGCTGGGCTGCCAATTCTCCAGAGCTGAGCCCAGCCCTCTGGGCTGGCAGGATCAAAAACCCATCCACAATCCCTAACATGGCCTGAACATGGAAGCAGTGAAATAGCAGATGGCAAATGGGAAGACTGTAGATGTGGTCTTGCTGATCAAATGTGCACTCAGGATGCATCCAAGTGAACCCATGGCAGGATCCCAAAGTCAAAGGGGGAAAACACTTCTTGATGTATTATTTTGACATTTAAACAATGTTCTATAAAAGTTATTATTAATTATGTCCTACTATAATTCTATGCAATAAGTCAGACTATCGAAATGATGACAAGTATAAGTGAAATATTGAAAGGAATTTTATATTACAACAGAGTACAAGATATTGATGTATTGCTACAATCACAAATGTTCTCGGTCTTAATCACATTGTCATAGTGTTTCCTCCCACAGAGATAAAGTACTGGAAAGAAAATGAATTCACATAATACTTTGCAAAGGACTTTATTCTTCAAATCCCAAAATAGTTGCAACATTTCTCCTAAATCTGTATCAGTGTTGCACATATTGGATTGCATGTTATGGAAAGTCAAAATTGTAGAAAGGGAAAAATATATATTAAGAAATATGTAGTGACAATAAAATCTTTAAAAACCAACAAACCCTTTCATTTAGTAATTGGCGGTATTGTTACTTCAGATTAACTGGCTTTAAGCCAGCAGTTAAATGTTATTAGTCATATTTCATAATTGAAAATCATACACAAGTCCTTAGCTTGCTTACATGAAATGACTGGGATATAGATAAAGATTGAACCAGTATCTGTAATAGCACAGGGCCTTGAAATGTTAATGTTACAAGTTGTGAATCCAAAACATGGGGTAGACAGTCAATGTGTGACTGCGCATTTCTTGCCCTAAAAAAAATTGCGGACAGCAATTGGAAATGGAATCTAGGACGTAGGGGTGTTGGAGAGGTTATGACTGAACAACCACTGACCCCAACGCTTGATGTGATCTCCCTGTAAATGGGTAAGCAATCCACCTGCATGAAACTAGCTTGCATCTGACAATAACGGTCCAACAATAATTGTAGGATTCCAAATAATAGTTTTCAGGTTCACACATTTTGCCACTTCTAACCATTTGCTGAGTGACTTTACAAGATCACTGCTGTTACTGGAGTAAACACTTCAAGCAACTTTTCTTCTTTCTGGTGGACTCAATAGCAAACTTACTTTTTCCATCTGTGTTCCCCCACCCTCCGACCAACTACACCCTTATCCCTCATTTCCCGCTGTCTCCAAAACAGTTTTCCCACTGTCCACCCTCAAACTATCACCCAGGACAAAATGAGCCAGTTCAGCATGAGAACCAGACAAATCCTTGACTCCCCAAATACAACAAGCCCATTGGTGGCATGTCAAAAAGGCCTGAACCTGACAAGTGTTTAATCAGAGTCAAACAGGCCATTTCTCACAATTTCATAACTTTCATGATAATTAAAAATGATTCAAGAAAACTACATTTTGTTTGAGGGATTTTGTCAAATGAAAAAATCTAAATGTTCAAATTAATACTGCCTTAAAAGTTTTGTATCTGTTATAACCAAAATTGATTTGTTGAATAGGAGATAGTAGCTAGGCCCTAAATATTCAGGGTATTTGACAGCCAGGAAGAAAGGGGTGGAGTAATTTTGTTACTATGGGATAGAATACGCATAATAGTAAGACATAATCTTGGATTGTAAAATGTAGAATCCATCCACCCAAGTAGTGTCGGTACAAAATAACAAGGGGAACAGGATAATGACAAGGGAAATTATAGGTCAATTAGCCTGACCTCAGTTGTTGGTAAGATTTTGGAGTCCATTGTGAAAGGTGAGATTTCTGAACACTTGGAAGTACATGGCAAACTGGCAATGTTGTCATTCATCTCAAGATGACTGGAATATAAAAGCAGAGACATACTTCTGAGGCTTTACAAGGCTCTGGTCAGACCACATGTAGAATATTGTGAGGAATTGTGTGCCTCGTAGCTCAGGAAAGATGTATTGGCCCTGGAGCAGATTCACAGGAGGTTCACGAGAATGATCCCAGGAATAAGAGATAAAGCATATGAAAATTGTTTGAGGACTCTGGGACTATACTTTTAAAAGGGTGAGGCAGGATCTGATCAAAACTTTCAGAATACTGAACACTCTGGACAGAGTAGAAGTTGGGAAGATATTTCCATTGGTAGGAGACACAAGGACCCGAGGGCACAGCCTTAGAGCAAAGGGACAATCTATTAGAATGGTGATAAGGAAAAACGTCTTTAGCCAGAGAGTGGCGAATCTATGGAAATCATTGCCACAGAAGGCTGTGAAGGCCAGGTCATTGAATATATTTAAAACAGAGACAGATATGATCTTAATTGCCAAGGAGATTAAAGGTTCCTGGGAGACAACGGGAAAATGGAGTTAAAAAAACCTATCAGCCATGATTGAATGGCAGAGCAGACTTGATGGGCTAAATGGCCTAATTTCTGCCCCTATGTCTTATAGTACCCTGGTAGAGGTAGTCCATTGGAAATCTAACAGTATATACAAGGCTGAGATAAACAGAATTTTTAATCAGTAACAGAATCAATGGTTTATGGGTAAAGGCAGGAAAGTGGAGCTAAGGTTAATCAGAATAGCCATGATCTCATTGAATTCTGAAGCAGTCTCAACATCTGTTCCTACATCTTATGTTCTTATGGTAGAAGAAAACTGTTTGCATCCTCATCTGTCAGACAGAAAATTATGCATTCAAGCCTTACTCCTGGTTTTGGTACTCATCTAGGTTAATTTTCCAGTGCAATACTGAGGAAACTTTGTTTGAATTGTACCCCTTTGAACAAGACATTATCCGATCTGTTTGTTCAAGTAAAACATCCCAGAATGCCAATTAAGCATTATTAGGGAATTCTCCTTATGCCATCGCTGGAAATCTTCCATCTCCAGCATCAAAAATAATGAACACATTCTTTTAAAATATAGTACATAAATCATCTACTATTCCAGCTCAATTCCACTTTGAGATAGATTCGCAACTTTAACACTGTACACTATTTAACATAATTTTTCTGTTTTTTTTAAAATGTAGTAGACTCAGTTTAAAATGATAACTTTGGATACTATGTAAAAACAATAAATTTCAGACCATTTTATTGTAAAATTAAGATGGCCATTTATTAGAATAAATTCTATAAATAATTAAACAATTACTAAAAAAACTGTACAATTCCCCCCATTATAGTTGTTTAAAGCAATATTATTGAGATAAAACCAAATCAAGGAAATTTCCAGGCTTAAATAATGGGGACAAGTTTTTTTTAGTCAATTAGTGAATACAGTTTGATACATTAGCTCAGAATTGTTGTATGCAACTTACGAAGTAAAACTTACCAGATTTACAGGTGTCCACAAGGTCGTCTTCAAGTACAACCAACAGAGATCGAGGTATGCTTCCCACAGACAGTCTCTGAACCTAATATAATGCCAGGAAAGGTATATAATGAGTAAAGCAAATTGTTGTTTATATGTATAAATCCACTCTCCTGTTGATACTAATTCATATTCTAAGCCTCTAGGTATTGCAATACCAGGCAACATTACAATTTGTAGATGTTTAATTAGCCTTCATTTGTTCTGCTAAAATGTTGGAACAGGAAATTGGTTATAATAGGTTTTCAATTAACAAACTTAGGCTAGTATAAAACAAGGCTTGGAATGGAATATTGGCCAAGACATTGCAGTAAAAATAATGGTGAGGCAGACAGTACTCCTTGTTATAAAGTAGGATTTTCAATAGTAAGTCTCCGTAACAAATCCAATTGAAGCATCCTTAATGAACGACATAAAGTGCAACAAAGAATGTACTAATAGGAAGAACAGAAGTGGGAGTAAGATTGAGTGAGAGAGAGACAAGCAACATAAAAAGGGAAAAAAAATTATTAACTTTTATTTAAAAATTCTGAAAATAACTAAAATTTTCAGGAATAACACAAGACACTTGCTCATTTTCACTGCCACAAAGCACAGCTTCACATTTGCACAGTTAAACCTGCATATCCAGGAAGTTGCTGTCCAAGTTGCCAGGCTTTTCATGAGAATTTCAGCTACACCAGTATCTGACGAAGAGGCTTGGCAATTAGTTACATAGAATTCTGTATGGAAGTTTGCAGTTCTTACACAATCATGTGAACTAGGAGCAGAAGTAGCCATTCAGCCTGCTTTGCGATTCAGTAAGAGCTTGGCCAATCTGATTGTAACTACAAATCTGCATTCCTGCCTACTCTGATAAGCAAGGGAGTGAAAGAGTAAATAATCTAACAACCTCTCTACCTTTAATATATTAAAGGACTCTGTTTCCACTGCATTTTCAGGAAAAGCATTCCAAAGACTCATAACCCTCAGAGAAAATAATTGTTCTCATTTGAGGAGGTGGATGAAAATTGATTTTTGAACAGTGGTCCCCCCTCCCCGTACTCAGTTCCCATGTAAGAAGAAACTTTCACTCCATATCGACCCTATTAAGACTGCTCAGGATCATATCATTCGATCAAATCACTTTTTATTTCCTAAATGCAAGTAGATTCAAGCCTAGTCTACCCAACCTTGCTTCTCAAGACAAATCCTCCCTTCCAGGCATTCTTCGCTCAACTGACTCCAACATTTATATCCTTCCATAAATCAGATGACAAAGGGTTTCCTCCGGGTGCTCCAATTTCCTCCCACAATCCAAAGATGTGAAGGCCAGGTAGACTGGCCATGTTAAATTGCTCATGTATCCAGGGATGTATAGGCTAGGTGGATTAGCCATGAGAAATCCACTGTTACACGGTCTGAATGGAATAGTGTTCAGAGAGTTGGTGTAGACTTGAAGGGCTAAATGGCCTATTTCCACACTGTAGTGATTCTATGAATCTGTGAAAGACAAAGTATTTTAAATGCAGCCTCACCAATAAAACTGAAGCATAATCTCCCTACTTTTGGTTTCCATTCCTTTCACAATAGATGACACCATTCTATTAGCTTTTATCATCACTTGCTGTCCTTGTAGACTAATTTTTCATGCTTCATGTCCAGGGACACCTTGATGGTTATGCATTTCATGGTTCTTTTCTAATTCTTCCTACCAAAATGGACAATGCAACACTTTTCCACATTGTACTCCATTTGCCAGATCTTTGCCCACTCACTTAACCAATCAAATTTCTTTGTGGATTCCTCATGTTCTCTTTGCAGGTACTATCTTTTTCTTACAAGCAAATTTAGTGACAATACCTTCTGTCCCATCTCAGTCATTTCTATAACTTAGAAATATTTGATGCAGGGAAGTAGGCAGATTTTTAACATTTCACCGATCTCCATGGTACAATATGGATTACATCTTGCCAATCTGAAAAAGACTCATTTATGCATATTTTTTGTTTCCTTTTAACTGACCAATCTTCAATCCATGCCAACATGCTATCTCCTACTACATGGTGTTTTATTTTCTGCAATAATCTTTGATGTGGCACTTTTTCAAAAATTTCCTGCATTTATAAGTACAGTATATCCACCAGTTCCCATTTATCAAGAAAAAAAGTTACTTTGTTACAAAACTCCAATAAATTGGTCAAACATTTTTTCCTCTTTCACAAAACAATGTTGACTCTACCTGATTATTTTGAACTGAAGTGCAAATTTATTTTTTAAATAATATCTTCTATTATCTTTTCTATGACAAGTGTAGTTTGTAGCTTCCTGCTCTCTTTCTCACTACCTTTCTTCCTTAAATAATTACAGAAATTCTTACAAAGGTTTTTTTTAATATTTGCAATTTTATCCTCTACATTAATTTTTTGATCATGCCTTTTATATTCCATCTAATTTTCTCATCTGCTATCTGTCATTGTACAGTTAGATGCCCTTTCTTTGAATTTCATACTGTCTTTAACACTTCTAGTCAAGTGCAGATGGGGAGTCCATCCCTTGAAGTTTTCTGACTCATTGAAATATATGTATTCTGCATTTTTTAAAAATATCCCCTTGAAATATCTGCCACTGACCTATTCTTTAACCTAAATTCCCAGATCATTTTAACCTTCTGCTTTCAATCTCTCATAATCACCCTTAAAGTTTTAAAACAATCTCGGACCAAATCCTCCTTCCCTCAACCTGAACGTACATTTCAATCATATTCTGATTGGTGCTACCCAGCTGCACTTAACTATGGGTTTATTATTAATCCGACATCATTACACTGATCAAGTAGCAGCTACATTTGCCCATCAGATTTTTCTGGTCAATATGTAGATTAAGATTTCTCATGGTCGTTGCCATGCCTTTCTGACAAGCTGTCATTATTTCTTCTCGTGTCCCATGAGACTGTCCCATCAGTACAGATTCCACTTTGTCTACTAATCGATGAGAGAGCTCGCAAACTATAACCCACATTCTCACACCAGTCTCTGAGTCACATATTCACTACTCTGATCTCATCAGGCTTAAGCCAATTTGCTTGGGTGACGAGGCAAAGACTATGATCTTTGAGTTTAACCTCTAGCTCAAAGTCTAAGCTGAATTTCAAACACTTGCAGCAGCCATACTTGCTCTAGGCCAAACTGGTGTCCAGGTACTCCCACCTGCTGCAACGGTGACACATCACCAGTACCACCATCCCTAATGCTTTTTAATTCATTATTTATATGTCGCAATCACATATCTATGTTGTTTTTCATATATTGTTATTAATTTTACATTCAAATTGTATACTACATTGAACCTTAAGAAAAGAGAAAGCCTTAACCACATAGAGATTCAGCTAACAGCCAGCTCCTTTCTCTGCAGTACAGCAATGACCAATTACAATCAGCTCCAAAGAATTAGCCATGATAGACAAAAAGCAGGTTTTTTTCCATTCAATTAAATTTTTACAATTATTTTCAAATAACCTCTTTGCTACTGAAAATGAACAAGTGTGCAATTTCAGTCAAACTTTAATTATTGTTGGATTATTTTATAATGAAAAAGGCAAATGCTACATTTTGTGTGTTTCTTCTATCTCTCTCTACCCTTCAACATCTTATCTTTCTTTTCATTTGTTTCACTTTCTGTACACTCTAACTTACACTTGCTAATTTAGACTGGTTCAGTAAGGATGCTTCAATTTGCTCAGTTATGGAGGCTTAGCGTAACTTACCCTATTCACATGGGTCCCCGATCCCCTACTTTCTTGCCTGTCCCAATTTTGTTAGAATTTGACATGGCGTAATGCCATTCATTTAGCATAATTTCTCTTGCATTGCCAGTTTCATGAGTCACACACTTTCTGAAAAGAATAGCACGGCCGGAGGCCAAGAATCAAATTCAGTCTGCAGCAGGGGAGCTTTCTGCTGGCACCACATAACAACATTACTTTGGCTCTGCTGATTAATTGTGTGTTTGTTTGTCTAAGTTTGTGTGCTCACAAAACACTTCACAAAAGTTCATTATGTCCAAATAAACATTAAGAGTTTGGAAAGGTAGCACAGAAAACAAACATCTTATTATAACCATGTAAAGACATCAGTCAAGCAATTTCAACAGCACATTTCACTTGAAAAACAGATGCTGATTAATGCACTCATTGATCTGAGCTCTCAGATGTGTGTGCACGATTAGGACAGTTAAGCAGATGAAGTGCTTGTCATTAATAAGTTAATTTATTTTTATTAAAATAACCTTCAGGGATAAGTAATATGATAGAATGTTAGGTTAGGTTTGGTTTCAAAGGTGGTAATTCAATTTGAAGTCAGTGTATTTAATTTGAGCAACGGAAATTATGAAGTGATGAGCAGCGAATTAGCTGAGGTGGATTGTGACAACACCTCGAAAGGTACAATAATTTATAGGCAGTAGACATGCTTTAAAGTAGTGTTGCATAGTTTACAGAAAATGTCAATTCCTTCAAGGCTCAGTGTTAACCTTCCCCCCCGCCCCCCCCCCCCCCCCCCCCCCCCCACCCCAACCCAAAAAAAGCCAATTGTGGCTAACAAAGGAAGGGAATGGTTGCATAAAATTTGAAGAAAAATCCGATAAACTTCACAGAAATAATGGGGTAAACTTATGGATTAGAAGGATTTTAGAAAACAGCAAAGGAGGACAAAGCAAATGAAAAAGGGAGAGAGTACAAAAAGAATGTAAACTCGAAAAACACAAAAGCTTCAATAGTTACACAAACAGGAAACTTTTGACCAAGACAAATTTGGATCAGTTACAGAAAGAGTGAGGAGAATTTATAATGGGAGATAGAGAAATAGCAGAATATTTTGTGGTTGTACGTAGTTGTGGAAGATGCAAGAAATTTCCTAAATTAGATATCCAAGGGACTAAAAGAGAATGAAGGAATTCAAGGTTGTGTTGGGATCAATGAAGATTGTAAAGTTCTCAGGACATGATATCCAGAGTGTTGAAAGAGTCAGTGGATGCATTCGCGATTATCGTCCAAAATTCTATAGTTTCTGAAACGGTCCCTCCAGATTGAAATGTAGCAAAAATCCCCCATTATTTGAGGGAGGGACAGACAAGAAGGTGAAGTACAGACCTCTTAGAGCCTAGAACAATTCAGCACAGAAACAGGCCCATCGGCCCATGTTGTGCTGAACATGATATCAGATTCAATTAGCCCCTTCTGCCTGCTCTTGGTCCATATATCCCTCCATTCCTTGCATATTCAAGTGCTTATCTGAAAGTATCTTAAGCATCCTTTTCACAGCGGCCTCCACCACCAGTCCTGGCAACATGTTCCAGACTCCTAGCACTCTGTGCAAAAAAACTTCCCCTTCACATCTTGTGGTGGTGAAGGGTTGCTTTTCAGACTGGAAGCCTATGACCAGCAGCGTGCCACAAGAATCGGTGCTGGGTGCACTGCTTTTTGGCATTTATATAGATGATTTGAGTGTAAACATGGGTGGTATGGTTAATAAGTTTGCTGATGACACCAAAATTGGAGGTGTAGTAGACATCAAAGAAGGTTACCTTAGTGTATAACAGGATCTTGATCAGATGGGCCAATGGGCCAAGAAATGGCAGATGGACTTTAATTTAGATAAATGTGAGGTGCTGCATTTTGGAAAGACAAATCAGACTTGGATTTATACACTTAATGGTAACAGTCCTGAGGAGTGCTGCTGAACAAAGAGACCTTGGAGTGCAGGTTCGTAGTTCCTTGTAAGTGGAGTCAGAGGTAGATAGGATAGTGAAGAAGGTGTTTAGTCCGCTTACCTGTTTTGGTCAGTGCATTGAGTATAGGAGTTGAGAGGTCAGATTGCGGCTGTACAGGACATTGGTTAGACCACTTTTGGAAATCATGCAGTTCTGGTCTCCCTGTTAAAGGAAGGATGTTGGGAAATTTGAAAGGGTTCAGAAAAGAGTTACAAGGACATTATCAGGATTGGAGTGTTTAGGAATAGGGAAAGGCTGATTATGCTGGGGCTATTTTCCCTCGAGCATCTGAGGCTGAGGGGTGACCTTTTAGAGGTTTATGAAATTATTAGGGGCTTGGATTGGGCAAATAGACAAGGTCTTTTCTCCAGGGTTGGGAGTCCAAAACTAGAGAGCATAGGTTTAAGGTGAGAAAGGAAAGATTTAAAAAGGGACCTAAGGGGCAACTTTTTCTCACAGAGGGTGGTGCATGTATGGAATGAGCTACCAAAGGAAATGGTTGAGATTGATAAAATTGCAACATTTAAAAGTTACCCGGATGGCTATATGAATAGGAAGGGTTTAAGAGGGATATGGGCCAAATACTGGCAAATGGGACGTGAATTATTTCAGATGTCTGGTCAGCATGGACAAGTTGGACCAAAGGGTCTGTTTCTGTGCTGTATGTCCCTATGATCCTAAGGGACTATTTCCTCTGAACTTTTACCCTCTCACCTTAAATGCATGCCCCCTGGTATTAGATGATCTCCCAAAGTGCAGCACCTCACACAGACCTAGATTATACTTCATTTGCTATTTCTCCACCCACATCTGCAACTGAACTATATCCCACTGTATCCTCTTGACAATCTTCTACACCATCTACAACTCCACTGATCTTTGTATCATCTCCAAATTTACTAACCCACCCATCTACATTTTCATCTGAATCATTTATATACATGACAAACAGCAGAGATCCCAATACGGATCCCTGCGGAACACCACTAGTCATAGAACTCCAATCAGAAAACACTCTTCCACTACTACCCTCTGTCATCTATGGGAAAACCAATTCTGAATCCATGTCCAAGTCATCAAGAATACCATGCATCTTAATTTTCTGGATAACCTATAATAAGGGACCATGTTGGAAGCCTTACTAAAATCCACGTGGACAACACCAACTCCTCTACCCTCACCGATCACCTTTTGTCATCTCCTCAAAAATTCAATCAAGTTAGTAAGACATGATCTGCCCTGCACAAAGCCATACTGTCTGTCCCTAGCTAGGCCATGCTTTTCCAAAACCTTACAGCAATAGTTGGGAAATGCTAGAATCTTTGATAAGTGATGTGATAATGGGACATTTGGATAATATTGGTCTCATTGAACATAGTCAGAGTGGATTTGTGAATGAGAAATTGTGTTTGAGGAACTTACTGGAGCTTTCTGAGGTTGTTGCTAACATAATTGATAAAGGTGAATCTATGGACATTATATACTTGTTTTTCTTGGAAGGATTTTGATAAAGACTCTCATAGAAGAATAATTAGCAAAATTAAACTCTATCAATAGGAGGTAATGTACTGGCATAGATTAAGATTATCTAACAGGAAAAAGAGAGAGCGAAGGAATAAACAGGTCATTTTCATTTTGGCAGGCTGTGACTAGTGAACTGGTCCTCACCCTGAATAACTTCTCTTTCCAATCCTCCCACTTCCTCCAAACTAAAGGAGTTGCCATGGGCACCCGCATGGGCCCCAGCTATGCCTGTCTCTTTGTAGGATATGTGGAACAGTCCATCTTCCGCAACTACACTAGCACCACCCCCCACCTTTTCCTCCGCTACATCGATGACTGTATCGGCGCTGCCTCATGCTCCCACGAGGAGGTTGAACAGTTCAACTTTACCAACATCTTCCATCCCAACCTCAAATTCACCTGGACTGTCTCAGACTCCTCCCTCCCCTTCCTAGACCTTTCCATTTCTATCTCGGGCGACTGACTCAACACAGACATCTTCTATAAACCGACTGACTCCCACAGCTACCTGGACTACACCTCCTCCCACCCTGTCCCCTGTAAAAAACTCCATCCCATATTCCCAATTCCTTCGTCTCCGCCGCATCTGCTCCCAGGAGGACCAGTTCCAATACCGTACAGCCCAGATGGCCTCCTTCTTCAAGGACCGCAGATTCCCCCCAGACGTGATCGACGATGCCCTCCACAGCATCTCCTCCACTTCCCGCTCCTCTGCCCTTGAGCCCCGCCCCTCCAACCGCCACCAAGACAGAACCCCACTGGTTCTCACCTACCACCCCACCAACCTCCGTATACAGCGTATCATCCAGCGCCATTTCCGCCAACTCCAAACTGACCCCACCACCAGGGATATATTTCCCTCCCCTCCCCTATCAGCTTTCCGCAAAGACCACTCCCTTCTTGACTCCCTCGTCAGGTCCACACCCCCCACCAACCCAACCTCCACTGCCGGCACCTTCCTCTGCAACCGCAGGAAATGCAAAACTTGCGCCCACACCTCCTCCCTTACTTCTCTCCAAGGCCTCAAGGGATCCTTCCATATCCGCCACAAATTCACCTGCACCTCCACACACATCATCTATTGCATCCGCTGCACCCGATTTGGCCTCCTCTATATTGGGGAGACGGGCCGCCTACTTGCAGAACCCTTCAGGGAACACCTCTGGGACGCCCGAACCAACCAACCCAACCACCCTGTGGCTCAACACTTTAACTCTCCCTCCCACTCCACCGAAGACATGCAGGTCCTTGGACTCCCATCGCCAGAACATAACAACACGACGGTTGGAGGAAGAGCGCCTCATCTTCCGCCTGGGAACCCTCCAGCCACAAGGGATGAACTCGGATTTCTCCAGTTTCCTCATTTCCCCTCCCCCTACCTTGTCTCAGTCAATTCCCTTGGACTCAGCACCGCCCTCCTAACCTGCAATCTTCTTCCTGACCTCTCCGCCCCCACCCCACTCCAGCCTATCACCCTCACCTTGGCCTCCTTCCATCTATCACATCTCCATCGCCCCTCCCCCAAGTCCCTCCCCCCTACCTTTTATCTGAGCCTGCCTGGCACCCTCTCCTCATTCCTGATGAAGGGCTCTGGCCCGAAACGTCGAATTTCCTGTTCCTTGGATGCTGCCTAACCTGCTGTGCTTTAACCAGCAACACATTTTCAGCTGTGACTAGTGATTCACCACAAAGATCAATATTCGGACCATAGCTGTTGACAATGTTAGGTCAATGATTCAAACATGTGGACCAAAAGTAATATTTCCAAGTTCACAGATGACACAAAACTATGTACAAATGTGCGTGGTTGTATTGATGTAAAGTGACTTCAATAGCATTTCGACACTTGGTGAGTGAACAAGAGCACAACAAATAGAACATAATGTGGAAAAATATGAGGTTAGGAGAAACAGATGTGTACAGTAATTCTTTGATGGTAAAAGATCAGAAAGGGTACATATACGAAGAGATCTGGGTGTCTTCATCTATAAGTTACTGAAGGCTAACATGCAGATATAGCAAGCTATTCGAGAGGCTTATGATACGTTATTCTTTCGTACAAGGTAATTTGACAGAGGAGAAGTGAACTCTTATCTCAATTAATTAGAACCTGGGCTCAGCTTTACACAAATTACAGGTCTCCTTCACTTCAAAAAATTGCTTCCATTAAGAATGCGCATCAAAGATTCAAAGGAGTTGTTCCTAAAATGGGGGATTGTCTTACAAAGAGAGATTGGAGAAACTAGGCTTGTAGTTGCTAGAGTTTTGAAGGATGAGAGGTGGTGATCTCACCAAAAATTACAAATTATATAAAAAGTGATAGATGATGCAGATGTAGATAAGATGTGCTAGAAGTGGAAGACACAACTTCAAATTAAGGGGGGGGGGGGGGGGGGGTCCTTAGGACTAAGACAAGAAGAATTTTTTTCCAACTCAGACAGTTGTGAATCTTCGGAAATCTCTAACCCAAGGGACTGTGAAACCAAGTCATTGACTATGTTTGAATTAGACGTTGACAAATGTGGGCGGCACGGTGGCACAGTGGTTAGCACTGCTGCCTCACAGCGCCTGTAGACCCGGGTTCGTTTCCCGACTCAGGCGACTGACTGTGTGGAGTTTGCACGTTCTCCCCGTGTCTGCGTGGGTTTCCTCCGGGTGCTCCGGTTTCCTCCCACAGTCCAAAGATGTGCGGGTCAGGTGAATTGGCCAAGCTAAATTGCCCGTAGTGTTAGGTAAGGGGTAAATGTAGGGGTATGGGTGGGTTGCGCTTCGGCGGGTCGGTGTGGACTTGTTGGGCCGAAGGGCCTGTTTCCACACTGTAAGTCTAATCTAATCTAAATTTCTAAATACAAAGGGGTGGAGATAGTACGTGAAAAAGTCACTGAAGTGGATGATTGGCTATGATCAAACTGAATGGCAAAGCAGGCTTGGCAGGCAGAATGTCCTATAACTGCTCCTGTATTCATGAATGAGAATGGGAGTGGGAATTTCAAATCAGGCTCTGATCGCAGTTTTTAAAAGGCTTTGGAGTTGTTCCAACTCTGCAAAAATCCGGTCTAACATGAAGAAAATTAAATTTGACCCTCTGACTTACCTCCTAATAGTTACAAATATTTGATTTCATATTAAGGTTTAAAAATGACTAAAATACATATAAACCATTTTAATACAGTTTACACACCAAAATATTCATTAGCAAAAATTAAATGCCATATTTTTAATAGTAACATAATTTGAGATCACCTGTTCCTGAATTTTGATTTCTTGGTAGTCTTTACAACTGGCAGGAGAAGACATGGACCCAGACAGGGATGTAAATTTCACAGAGTTGCAACCTTCTGGGTTCGGGCAGGATGCAGGACGGCAGGTGGTGTAATACTGCTCAAAGTCTGCAGTCACTGTGAAGATGTGACGGCATTTGTTACACATATACTCATGCTCAAATTCCAACACCTTCACCATGCCAGTACGTATGACTGTGCCAATAACTGAGAGGAAATGACCTACATCTCGGGTTTTTGGTATGCGATCTCTTGTCAGTTCTGGACAAAGTGGCAATCCTGACAAATAAAGAAACAAATAACATTTGTGATTTACTCAGAACATGAAATTTCAAATTCATCAATACTGACAATGCTTTGTCATTCTCTTTGGAAAAAGAGGTTGCACTTATAATGTGACTTTCTTGGTCATGGGACATCTCAAACTGTTTGAATGAACTTCTGTTGAAAACGTGTAGTTACTGATGGAATATAGGAAAATGCACCAGCTGATTTGGTCCTTCATGAATGAGATAAATGACCAGAATTATAGTTTAACAATAAATATGGACAAATTAGAAGAACTAATTTCCTGTGCTCTTTGACTAAGACCGCAAAGTATTTCATGTCCAAGTGCAAGTGGACAGGATGTCCATTTGCAAATGCAAAGGGACTTATTCTGTTTCTGGTGCAAGCTCTGAACCCTATACAGAAACTTGTACCAATACAGCAAGGAGCATGTGTTGGAATTAACATGTGCACACTGCCCTTCATATTGGATATCTGGTGCTGTTTAATGCTTAATGTGTCCCAATGAATTTCTATTCTGCAGCTCTGCTCAAAATCACTTGTCACAACTAGGTGCAAATTTGAGCCACTGTAGACAAAACCAAAAAAAACTAAAAGGACACCAAAACTACACTCAGTCTGGTGCCCTGTCCTCTATCTTGTTACAACATAACTCTGACAGATGATGGTTGACAGACTCCTTGGGTGCTACAGAATCACCGCCCCCTTGGCATGTTCAGAAGCTCAGAGGCATTTAATCAGACAGGAGAATGGAGGGTGTGAACTGGGTCCATTCTTGCCTCTGCCCTGATCAAGTCTGAAGTGAAAAGCCCTATGGATAGTCATTTTGCCCTGTCACTAATATTTCAAAAACATGTTGAAATATTTTGAAAAAGGAGCAGTAGGGTCTCTCCAGGAAGCTGGGAGACCCCAGATATCATCTTTTCTTCCCAATAATCATAAGAAAGAGAAGACGCAATAACTATCAACAGACAATCATCATACTGCTACAATTTTCAGTTTGCTAAGGATGTTATAGTTCAGTATTTACCCTGACCTGAAATTCGCACGTGAAGTTTTTGTTTCATCACCAAATTATGTGGCTCCGGATATGACTGCAGAATTGTCATTGACGCTCTGTGCAGTGCATTGTCAAATATTGGAAACAGTTCATTCGGAAATGCATTTAAGTATTCACCAATCTCCATATTAATTTCAAACAGTGTCAGTGCATTCACAGTTACTGGATAGTGAGCACCAGTATCTGGCTCTTGTAGAATATGGATGATATCATTTTTATGGAGTTCTACAACATAAGATTCAAATACTTGTCCAATTAAGGTAACTTGTTCTGGATTCAGATGCATCCTTCCTGTTGTAAAACAAAAAATACATGGAATTATGTGACAAAAGGAGAACAAACATTGTTGGCAAATCAGTGCTTTTGGGAATGGATAATGTGAAAGTAGCACTTGCCCTTAAAGAAAAGGAAGATTTTAAAAACTGTATGACTGGAACGAGGCATAACTTAAATTTAAAAGCTATTGATAGTTTAAGACTAACTTATTGAAATTATATTGAATTTGATCATGGAGTGTCATGAATACATTTAGTAATAATCCTTACAAATACAGTGGCAAAATTCCTGGTTCCATCACCCACATCAATCCCCCATCCTCTCTCTCCAACGATAGGTTAAAATCAGCTGTTATGTGTTTCTACAGGTCAAAGTCCAACTCAACTAAAGTGCCGTCATTCAAACATTTCAAAGCAGTTCAGAACTGCTACTGTTTCCTTGTAACTGTGAATATATTGTTCTGCTATAAAAGTAGCACTCAGTTAAAAAAAGGCAGTTGTAGAGCACACTCTGTCCACTGAATTATATGAAAATTCAGTGTCAGTTCTGTTCTTGGCATAGAAGTGTGCACTGGCCTTCAAACCATGAATGCATGGTTCACTGTGTTCTCTATATATGTGTGCAGAAATAATTAAAGGTTGTAGGACAGGTCAACAACACAGGCTAACAAAACACACAGTTTACTAAGTTTTACTAATAGGAGCATTAGTACAAGAGCAAGGGGTTACATTGAACTTGTACAAGACATTAGTTCAGCTTCTGAAAATGTGTTGCTGGAAAAGCGCAGCAGGTCAGGCAGCATCCAAGGAGCAGGAGAATCGATGTTTCGGGCATAAGCCCTTCTTCAGGAATGAAGAGAGTGTGCCAAGCAGGCTAAGATAAAAGGTAGGGAGGAGGGACTTGGGGGAGGGGCATTGGAAATGCGATAGGTGGAAGGAGGTTAAGGTGAGGGTGATAGGCCGGAGTGGGGGTGGGGGAGGAGGCCAGGAAGAAGATTGCAGGTTAGGAAGGTGGTGCTGAGTTCGAGGATTGGGACGGAGACAAGGTGGGGGGAGGGGAAATTAGGAAACTGGAGAAATCGGAGTTCATCCCTTGTGGTCGGAGGGTTCTTTGGCGGAAGATGAAGCGTTTTTCCTCCAGCCATCGTGCTGCTATGGTCTGGCGATGGAGGAGTCCAAGAACCTGCATGTCATTGGTGGAGTGGGAGGGGCAGTTGAAGTGTTGAGCCACGGGGTGGTTGGGTTGGTTGGTCCGGCTGTCCCGGACCAGCTTCAGCTAGAATATTGCATCCACCTCTAAGAGCTGCACTTACAGAATGATGTGAAGGCTTTAGAAAGAGTGCAGAAGAAATTCACATGAATGATTCCAAGGATGAGGAGCTTTGATTATGAAGACAGACTGGAGAAGTTGGGACTGTTTTCCTTGGCAAAGAGAAGGCCAATAGGAAATCTACTACAGATATTCAAAATCATGAGTAATCCGGATAGAACAGAGAGAGAGAAACTGTTCCCCTAGTGGAATTTTCAAGGATAAGAGGGCACAAATTTATAGAAACTGACAAAAGCTGCTAAAATGATATGAAGAAAAACCTCTTATCACTGTTGTTTGCACCTAAAAATATGGTGGAGGCAGATTCAATCTAAGCATTCAAAAAGGAATTGGATGGTTATTTTTAACGGGATGATGCTCTGAGTAATTAGATTAGATTAGATTTTAGATTATTTACAGTGTGGAAACAGGCCCTTCGTCAAAACAAGTCCACATCGACCCTCCGAAGCGCAACCCACCCAGACCCATTCCCCTATATTTACCCCTTCACCTAACACTACGGGCAATTTACCATGGCCAATTCACCTAACCTGCAAATTTTTTAGACTGTGGGAGGAAACCCACGCAGTCACGGGGAGAATGTGCAAACTCCACAGTCAGTCGCCTGAGGCGGGATTTGAACCTGGGTCTCTGGCGCTGTGAGGCAACAGTGCTAACCAATGTGCCACTGTGCCGCCGACTGTGCCACCCACTTAAAAGCGTGCTTGTCCAGGATTTGAACCCAGGATCTATCGTAAGTCTACGTAGAAGAAGACCCAAAGCAGGATTTATACCCCTAGACCAACGAGCTACAAAATGGAATTAGATTAGATTCCCTACACTGCAGAAACAGGCCCTTTGGCCCAACAAGTCCACACCGACCCTCCAAAGAGCAACCCACCCAGCCCCATTCCCCTACACATAACACTACGGCCAACTTACCATGGCCAATTCACCTAACCTGCACATCTTTGGACTGTGAGGGGAAACCGGAGCACCTGGAGGAAACCCACACAGACACGGGGAGAATGTGCAAACTCCACACAGATAGTTGCCCAAGGTGGGAATTGAACCTGGGTCTCTGGTGCTGTGAGGCAGCAGCGCTAACCACTGAGCCACCATGCTGCCTAATAGGGAGATGGTGGGAGAATCACACTATTCACTCATCTGAAGGATGAGTGCAAACCTGTGGACCGTCATGGTCATCTGCTCTAGAAAACATGTTATTAAACTGGAAGGGTGAAAAAATGATTTACATGAATGTTGCTGGGACTGCAGGGTTTGAGTTATTAGGAGAGGTGGTACTTTTTTCCCTAGACTATGCCGAGGGGTAACCTTATAGAGGTACAGAGAGAAGGTGAATACCCAAAATCTTTTCCTCAGGATGGTGGGGGGTGGGCAAAATTAGAAGGCATACCAGTAGGTTTGAGAGCAGAAAGATTTAAAAGGGACTGGAGGAGTAAGTTTTTCATAGAGCATGGTGCATATATGGAATCAGTTGCCAGAGGAAGTGGCAGAGGACATTTAGACAAGTAGATGGATAGGAAGGGTTTAGAGGGATGTGGGACAAACGCAGGGGACTAGTTCAGGTTAGGAAACCTGGTCGACATGGACGAGTTGGGCCGAAGGGCCTGTTTCCCTGCTGTATAACTCTGTACAGTAATGGCCTCTGCGTTGTTATATGACATATAATTTTGCGAACAAAAAAAATCCACTGTTTTACCCGTCCTTCCTCACAGTTTGTATGAATACTACAACTACCTTCTGTCTTGTCTTCCCTATACCTTCATTGCTCCAATTCCAACTTTTACTCTATCACTGCCTCCCCATTAACAACATATTATTCGCCGTGAACTCCTTCTGAAATATTTCTGTCCCTCCAAATCACGCTCCACTTTAAAAAAAACTATTTCTACAAAAAAAAAATCGTTTTGGTTCTCTGAAGCCTTGCTAGTGCATTTTTTCCATTTCCCTCCATAAAACAGTGCACGGTGGCATATTTGACGATGCCACACAGCCGCAAGTTGTTGCTTTATCGTGTGCAGATTCCAAAACAGTCAGGACTCGTTTGCACGCAGCAGTTACTCACATTTCTATGTGCAATTCCGATTTTCTTCATTTGATTTGTGGTTGGAATCCAATCATTTAAGCATGTGCCCAGTAATGCGACGTCAGTGCAGGTTCACTACATGAAAGTAAACCCTCTGAAGGACTCTGGTGAAAATGAAGATTGCAAGCACAGACTGCAGAGGTTACCACCTGCTGCTGGTCCCTGAAACTGACAGCGACCAGGAGGAACCCTGCAACCCCCTTCTCCATTGACGTCATCGGGAGGGCAACCCAGGGCTCGAGATACACGATGACGCAACAATGAGGGGAGACCCGGTGACGTCACAATCTCGAGAACCCCGTCCCATTCACGCGAAGGAGCACCGTGAAAGCAGATACAATATCCCGCAGGAGCCCAGTGAATGAATGAACAGAAGGTATCTGAACATTACCTGGAACACACCCAACTACAGCCGCTGAATCCCCTACTGCCATTCACATCTCCCGCCAGCCACTCCACCGCCAAGAAATACAGGAAACAGGGTAATCTATTATTGTGGGTTCCCCTTAGATTTTTTTTAGCAGCTCTCCAATCATTTCTGCTGAAGTGCCATATAATCCATTATAATTTATTGACGTGACAATATTCTGCAGTGAATAATGTGCAGTAATATGATACAGAAGAAATGAAACACGCAATTACACCCCTCTGACAATTCAATAGTAGGTTCCCGACGAAGAGGTTTCGGCGCGCGCTCATTGCGATTTCAGTTTCGTTTTTACGTAAAAAAAGAAAAATACCATTTTAATTATCCTGACTGGCCGGTGTGTGGTTGCAAACATGTGCATTTTGAATTTTAAAGTGCATTTTGTGTTGGAATGTGAATGTTCAGACACAAAACGAGAGCATGAATCGGATAAAGAAAGTTTATTTTGATTTCCACACGCCTTCAGCTTTAGGACGTAGAAGTCGTTCTGCGCGCCTTCCGTCGTGCAAAGAGATTGATGAATAGGCGTGCGATGTTTTTAAAATGCGAACTTCCGCCCGGGTGTGTTGGCTATTACGCGTCCCCCTGGCTGGTGCTGGGTGTCGCTGTACACGGAGGAATACGGGCTTACACTGAGAGAGTCTGCTCGTCGGCGTCACATGGTCAGGAAGATCGCGCGGTATGTTGTCGTTTCCGCAATGTACACTCCTCTGTAATGTTCATTTTTGCTTTTTGCAAATCCTGCTGTGTTTTCCTTAAATATGGGAGAGCACAGTAACAAGAGTATGTACAGGAAGCGGCCAGGTGAAAAAATCGCGGGTGGTGACCGTAAAAGACAGGCTATAACGCTTGAGGTGAAGCTAGATGTCATCAAGCGTTTTGAGCGCAATGAAAGGACATGTGATATTGTCCGTGCAACAGGAATAAAGGAGTCTACCTTACGCACCATTAGAGACAATGCAGAAAGAATTAAAGCCAGCTGCATTGCTGGAACAAGCCTGAGTGCTAGCAAATCTGTGAGGTCACGGCCAAGGGAACTTGAGGTGATGGAGAGGCATCTAAGCGTGTGGATAGAAGATCAAGCCAAAAAGCGATGTGGGACCAGCTTTCTCACCATAAAACAGAAAGCCTTATCAATTTATGAGGAACTCAGGAAAAAAGCTGAAAATCCTGCGGACGTGCCTGCCTTCAGTGCTAGTAGTGGCTGGTTTGCTGGATTTAAGAACCGCTATGCTTTTCATAACGTAAAGTTATGTGGCGACGCTGCCAGTGCAGGTGAGGAATGTGTGATGACATTTCTTCCCATGGTGAAAAAATTGATTGAGGAAGAAGGCTATAACTTCGATCAAATTTTCAATTTGGATGAGACAGGTTTATATAGGAAACGAATGCCATCAGGAACCTATGTTTCTAAGAATGTAGCACATGCTCCAGATGCTAAGGTTGCAAAGGATCGCATGACTGTGCTGTTGGATGCCAATGCTAGTGGAGACTTAAAGCTTAAGCCTGTGATGGTGTACCACTCTGCCAAACCGCGAGCCTTGAGAAGTTACCTTAAGTCTACCCTCGATGTAGTCCAGGATGCAGCACCACGAGAGCTTTCCACTTCTCTTTTGTCTTCTATCTTGAAGGAAGTGGAGAAACAGTTGCAGCTTTTAGAAGACAATGATTACAATGCAGAACGCAGCAGGATAGCAGTTGGTGGCATAAGGTCTTATTTGGAACCCTATGAACAGCTTCTTCACGAAAGAAGAAAGATGGTAAAGCAGCAAAAACTAGACACTTCTTTTCAGCTAACCCCCAAGAAAGAGTTGGAGGACAGTGAACCACAGCCATCCACTTCTGGGCGAAGTATTTTTCATCCTGACCCTGTACTCATAACTACACTTAAAAGTGATGATGATGATGATGAGCCTCAGTCCTTGTCTTAATACTGTAATTCAGCAAACACAATAACCCCAAAAGTTTTCCTTTTCATTTTTTTCAGAGTATGGTGTTAAATTTACTGTATTATTTCATTAAAATATGTGATTTTAATGTTCACTTAGACTGTGCTATCCCCTGTGTTAGGTTAGTTACAATATTTGTTTTGATTTTGAGTGGTATTTTTGGTGGTCTGTCCCTAACCTTATTTTTCCTTATAGGCTCTGTTATTTCTATTATATGATTTTCTGTGGCACAAGGTCACACACGAATGCAACTATTGCATTCTTGCAGAACCGACTGTACCGGTCATAGCTAATAAAAGGCTTCTGAAGGATAGTCAGTGTTGTAAGAAATACAGTCAGCAAATTGCAACTATGAATAAAATCTGCTTTAATGCTCTTCCTGGGATATATAGTCCAAGGGGAAAGCCTTCGAATTAGTACGTCAACATCTTTAATGGTCATAAGAAAAATAACTCTTTTGACACTGCAGCATTCAATTTCTCTTTAACTCTCATTTGCAAATTCCTTTGTGGTCTTGCCCCTCCCTCCGTTGTCACAACTTGCCTCGCCTTTTCTGTATTCACAGTCTTCATTGTTCCACTATTGGTAGCTATACCTCCAGGTACTGTAACACCACACCATAATTCCTTCTCTGCACCTGTCTAACTCTCTGCCTCTTTTTCCCCCTTTTAAGACATTCCTTAAAATCTAACTTTTTGACCAAACATCTGACCATCTGAATATGTGGTTTGATGTCATATTTTGTTTTGCAGAGCTCTTGTGTAGCACTTTCCATTATAGAGTCAGAGGTGCACAACATGGAAACCGATCCTTCGGTCCAACCCATATTTGCCGACCAGACATCCCAACCCAATCCAGTCCCACCTGCCAGCACCCAGCCCATATCCCTCCAAACCCTTCCTATTCATATACCCATCCAGATGCCTTTTGAATGCTGCAATTATACTAGCCTCCACTACTTTCTCTGGCAGCTCATTCCATACACGTACCCCCCTCTGTGTGAAAAAATTACAATTGTGCATGGGACCTGGGCATTGCTGGCCAGGATTGCATTTATTGCACCTCCCTAGTTGCCCAGAAAATAGTTAAGAGTCAAGATTGATCTGGAGTTACATGTAGGCTAGATCAGGTAAGGGTGGCAGTTGACCATCTCTAAAATACATTAGAAGTGTTTTTTTTAAATGACATCTAATGCTTTTTATTGAATTAAAATTCCACTATCTGCCATGTTGGGATTCAAGTCCATGTCCCCAGACATTAATCTGGGGTTTAGATTACTAGTCCAGTGATCACTATGTCACTGCCTCCCCTATAAGAGATCCAGAAATATAAACCATTGCTGTGCACATTGCCAGTTAGTTCAATGTTTGTTGCCCTTCCTTAACTGCTCTTGAAGTTGATGATAAGCTGCTTTCTGAAACTGGTGCAATCCATGTGAGGTAGGTACACCCACTCTACTCTTTGGAAAGGGGATCTGGGATTTTGACTAAACATTTAGTGAAAGAATAATCAGATAGTTCACTCACTCTCAGCCTACCTGGATGCTCACTGTTACGTTGTCTTGCATTGCTTTCTCTTACCTTTTAAGAAGCTTTACCCAAATGCCCTTTAAATGTTGTTAATGTACCCGCCTCAACCACTTCCGAGGAGCTCATTCCATATGTGTTCCATGCTCTTTTAAAAAAAAGTTGCCCCTCAAGTTCCATTTTATTCTTTCTCCCTAACCTTAAACTGATGCCCTCTTATCCTCGAATCCCCAATCCTGGGAATAGGATTAGTGCATTCACCCTATCCACGTCTCACGATCTTTTACACCTCTACAAGATCTCCCTCAGTGTCCCATGCTCTAAGGGAAAAAAAAGTCCTAGCTTGTCCGACCTCTTCCTATAACTCACACCCTTGTGTCCTAGCAACATTGTTGTAAATTTCTTCTGCACTTTATCCTCCCTATAAACAAGGTGACCAAAACTGAACAAAATACTCCAAGTGCGGCCTCACCAACATCCTGTACAACTGCAACATAACAATTTCCCAACTTCAATACTCATTGCTCTAACTGATGAGGGCTATTGTGCCAAAAGCTGCCTTCACTGCCCTATCCACCTGTGACTCCACTTTCAGAGAACTGTGCACTTGAACTCCAAAGTCCCTCTGTTTCACTACACTCCTTAAGGCCCTACCATTTGCCATGAAACTCCTACCCTGATTTGACTTTCCAAAATGGATGATGACACACTCATCTATATTAAACTCCATTTGCTATTTCTCAGTCCACTTTCTCAGCTGATCAAGGTCCTGCTGCACTTTCTGATAACCTTCCTCACTGTCCATGATACTTCCTATTTTAGTGTCTTCTGCAAACTTACTAATCTTACCTTTCACATTCTCATTCAAATCATAGATACAGATAATGAACAGCAATAGGCCCAGCACTGACTCTGACTCACTCCACTAGTCACAGGCCTTCAGTCTGACATTCAACTTCTTCCAACAGTACTGGGCATTCCTCCAGATCACTGAGACTGCTTTAACCTCTGTGACACCCTCCGACCAAGCTGACATGGTGTAGAGTTGTGGCCTCTGCTGCTGGTGCTGGAAGTCTGGTATCAGCACCACCCTGTCCTGCAGGACTTCCAGGTCCCGCCCATAAAGTGAGGCATCATTCTTCTGTTGAATTCAATCCATTCTCCCCCTGTCTTCCAGGTCCTTCCATGAACTTTGAGAGCATGTCCAGACTGACAGTGGTCAGCTGGATGTACAAGAGACTTTTTCAAGATGGCGTGGCCACAACGGAGGCTGGTCTTCCAGTATTGCTGAGTATCATAGTAGTTGTTTGGGCATAACACTATGTGGTAAGATGGGGTGGAAATCTGATGTGAGAAATACAACAGGTGCACGGTGTGCAAATTATGAGAGGAGTTTGATAAGATATGACATCATAATTCAATAGGCCTCACAATGAGAAGTACTCCAAACAACTCAATGCAAATTGGACTTAGCCAGAAACATTCTTGGAAATTTACTACCAAATAATTTCCATAGATCTTTATTGATAGGCGTTGATATCAGTTACTGTACATGAAATGAAAAATACTTTTATTTATGATTTATATATATGTATTTGTCATTAATTTGGCCTTCTAAAAGCTAACAATAAACAAAACACTACAATGAATAAGAACTTTTAAACATTTGGAGAACTACCATTGTACAGAACATGCTTTAGCATTAATCCATGGAACGAAAAAGACCCAAGTTAAATGGCCATCTAAATATTATTGAAGTTTAAAGTTAGAGGATTTGTTGTGCAATGTATATCTCAAACTATCTTAATTGTTTAAAGTTAGACTTCACTTGTCATTTAAAACATAGAGACCATGGGGAAGGAGGCCACCATTTTGTCAAAACTAAAAAATCCCTTTATTCTCACCCTTCTAATTTCAGGACCTGAGTTTGCAATCTGTCTAATCCATCCAAACTGCAAAACTGGAACAATCTTGATGAGCAACATGAAAACTCTAAGGGATGAACTCACTCTCACCCACTGGCTGGGCATTTTTGCAGAGAACTCCTACCAGTTTTGTGGAAAAGGCTCAACAGAATCACTTGAAATCTCGGCAACGAAGTAGCTGCCATTCAGCTTCCTCCATGACGGAGGGCCTGGCATGCAGCAGCCAGAGGTTGTCGGTCACTCATTTTCACCAGTGGGAGCAATGCTTGCTTGCTTCAATCCACTCACCAAAGGTCTATAAATTGAATGGAGAGGTGATGATACTCTGGTCTACCAGCTGGATAGCTAGTGAGACTTCAGTGTCATTTTTTTTTTGCAAAGAATTGTTCCACTCAATTGTTGACAGGCCATCCACGGGCCTTCCCAAGTATCATGTGGGTGGAGGTTCTAGTCATCAAGAGCTGCCGAGCAATCAGAGGTTAACAAGGGCAGTGTTGTCGCTCTAAGATGGCATCTCCATTCCTTTGAGTGAGGTCTTCATGCCTACTGGCTGCCTGCAAACAAACCTGCGCTTGTCATGCTCTCTGCATTTACCACTGACTGTGTACCAGCAGAGTCCACACAGTGCCCTTCAATGAGCATCAAGTGGAGCACAATTAGGAGAGAGGCAAGAAGGCACTTCATGGATTTCCGTGTCCTTGATGGAATCAGGCTTGGGCTGGAAGGTGGTGATTTCACCAATGGCTGCTCTCTGTCCTGATTAAATCCCCTTGTCACCTAACTCACCATGGAGGAGAGCCAAACCTGGGATGCACACCAAACTGAGCAAGGGTCAGGTTGGTATCATGGGTTAGGGGCTGCAGGCTTTCAGATGCCCCCACATCCTTTGCTTCCCATTTCCCATTGCAAAGAGCCCTTGAGGGTGATTCTCCCCAACCCCATCCTCACCCCAACCCTGAGAGGCTGTTGGTAAACCCAATAGGATATTTTTGTATTGCCTGAGGTCACAGAAAAGCCATGTGGCCATCAATAAATCTCTGAGCAGTCCTGACTGGCAATGACTTTGGGGAGAACGGATGTCAATTGGTTCATTAATGAACTAATAGATAATCCATTACTAATGGCCAGGAATCTCACATCAGACCCTTCCATCTTAAAAAAAAGCTAATACAGTGTACACTAACAAAATTACAAACAGGAGTGTCAGACATCTTTTTCACTCCAAAGGAGAGGATCAGTATCAAAGACTCTGCACATGTAAATAAATTGTAATTGGGTGACAGGATACTGGCCTCTGTGGAATTATTTCAGGAAACAGACGATATTAAATGACAAGAGTTGATCGTGCAAACAAATTGAAAAATTATGAACTGCTGCTATACGAAAACAAAGAGAAATATAGGATAGTAAAATAAAAACCTTGTAAAAGTAAAGGAAATAAAAATGGGACAGGACTTTTCTTAGGAAGTTTTGCTGACATTGGGAGACAATTATGTTTCTCCCCACCCCCCGGCTCCCCAATTCAGTTGGTTCAGCTGCCATGGTTTCCACCATGATGGGTTGCAATAAATCCAGCCCTTACTGATTAACTGAAGTGAATAATGTCAACCCTGGGTTCACTGCTGACAGCAAGTTAAAGAAGCTTAAAACCTTCGTTAAAAATACTTCAGCTCTGTCTTCACTTTTTCTCAACCAAAGATGCCCACAAGTCCATCTCATTTCCGGCAGTTTTGTTTTCAATCTCTTCCCCTTTCTCCCAGACAAGGATTTGGTTCCTCTTGTCCTCACTTAACACCTAACCAGGCTGTTTGTTCAATGGATCATTTTCTGCCATTTCTGCTACCTGGAGCATATTTCCACTGCCGAATGCATTTTCCCATCCCTCTTAACATCTCAAAAATCCATTTCTCCACCATTCGCAATACCATGTCCCTTCTTTGCAAGCACAGGAGTTGTGACATTACTCTTTATAATCTTGTCCTCACTGTCCAAAACCCAAAACAATCATCTGAGGTGAAGCAGCAATTTACCTGCAGTTCTTTCAAGGGTTTTATGGTGCAGTGTGCCACACACTGGAGATTCAACACAGATTGGGTGGAACTGCTTTGTGGAACATCTTTCAGGCCACATGCCAGTTCCTGAGATTCTATTTACCCGTCATTTTAATTCTCCATTTTGCACCCAATTGGACTCTCAAATGGCAGCTAATTGCAGTGTTCCAGGGGCAGCACGGTGGCTCAGTGGTTAGCACTGCTGCCCAGCACCAGGGTCCCAGGTTAGATTCCAGCCTCGGGTGACTGTGTGGAGTTTGCACATCCTTCGTGTCTGTGTGGATTTTCTCTCGGTGCTCTGGTTTTCTCCCACTGTCCAAAGATGTGCAGGTCAGGTGAATTGGCCATGCTAAATTGCCCATAATGTTAGGTGCATTAGTCAGAGGGAAATGGGTCTGGGTGGGTTACCCTTCGGAAGGCCGGTGTGGACTGGTTGGGCCAGAGGCTCTGTTTTCACACTGTAGGGAATCTAATTTAATCTAATATTGAGGAACAATGCCTCAGCCTTTGATGAGACACTTTACTGTCTGAGCTTTCTGGACTCATTGAGTCAACAATTCCAGAATATTAGTTCTGTCCCAATTTTTTGCTTCTTTTACATGACAGGAAAATAAAAACTTGCAAAGGTATTTCTATATTTTGCTTTTGTACAGCAGCTGTTTATAAGTTTGCAATTTGTTCCTCCTTTGAGATATATCTTTACATCCTTCACTTGTTTATTTATCTCTTTGGCTTTGCACGATCAACTCTTGCCAATTAATCTGGTCTGTTTTCTGAAATAATTCCACAGAGGCTGGTATCCTGTCACCCAATCACTGTTTACTTACATGTGAAGAGTTCTTGATGCTGATCCAACTCCCTCAGAGCGAGCTGTCACAGTGAATAGGATGTCTAACACTCTTGTTTGTAATTTTATCAGTGTACACTGTATTACCTTTATTTTTAAAATGTATAAATCGGCAAGGTTATTTTTAGATCTTATTCACAGTGGATATATGTTAAGTTGTTCAGTTTGTGTGGACTGTTTTAAACCCAGCACTTTCCTCCTGCCTGTTACAGACAGGTCTTTGGATTGTGGGAGGAAACCCACGCAGACACTGGGAGAATGCACGAACTCCACACACACAGTTGCCCAGGGCAGGAATTGAATTTAGGTCTCTGGCGCTGTGAGACAGCAGTGGTAACCACTGAGTCATTGTGTGGCCCCATAACCCTGTTTGTTTTATTTTCCTTTTTCTTTTTTTCTTATCCCACACTACCACCTAACTGTGGTAGTGCTTATTTTTCCCCAGCACTCATGGTGTGTGCGTGCAGGTGTGAGACACAGTGAGAGACACAAAGTGCAGGAATCTTTATTCAATTTCCACCACCAGGAAGAAAGGAAAACACCCGGGTGGCCAGTGACAAGCAGTGCCCTTCACATCAAAGGGCAATGCTGTGTGATCAAACAGTAAAGGGGAGGGCAGGGACTAAATCAAAATAGAGTTGGAGGGGGAAATAATGCACTCCACTCCCTGCGGGGCCCATACAATCCTGTTTGTTTGTTTTTTTTTCTCTTTTCCCAGCACCCATGGTGTGTGTGCAGGTGTGAGACACAGTGAGAGACACAAGGTGTATGAATCTTTATTCAAGACTCCTGTTTATTTTTTTTTCTACACTACCGCCTAACCGCGGTAGTGCTTATTTTTCCCCCAGCACCCATGGTGTGTGTGTATACGGTTGTGAGACACCGTGAGAGAGACACAGTGCACAAATCTTTATTTAATTTCCACCACCAAGTAGATAGGAAAACACCCGAGTGGCCAGTGACAAGCAGTGCCCTTCACATCAAAGAGGGGGGAAGCTTAGAATCCCCTGTTTGTTTGTTTTTATTATTTCCCCCACACTACCGCCTAATTGCGGTAGTGCTTATTATTTTTATCCCCAGCACCCATGGTGTGTGTGTAGGTGTGAGACACGGTGAGAGACACAAGGTGTACAAATCTTTATTCAATTTCCACCACCAGGCAAAGTAGGAAAACACCCGAGTGGCCTGTGACAAGCAGTGCCCTTCACATCAAAGGGCAATGCTGTGTGATCAAACAGTGAAGGGGAGGGCAGGGACTAAATCAAAATAGAGTTGGAGGGGGAAAATGATGCACTCCACTCCCTGCGGGGCCCACCTCTCCCTGAACAACTCCAGGGTGTTGGTGGACACCGCGTGCTCCTTCTCCGAGGACACCCGGGCTCGAACGTAACCGCGGAAGAGGGGCAGGCAGTCGGCCCTCACGACCCCCTCCACGGCCCGCTACCTGGACATGTTTATGGCCAGTTTGGCCAGGTCCAGGAGCAGACCCACAAGGAGGTCTTCAGACCTGCCCTCCCTCCTCCGCACCGGGTGCCCGAAGATCAGGAGCGTGGGACTGAAGTGCAACCAAAAGCAGAGGAGAAGGTTTTTAAGAAAATCAAAAAGGGAGTGCAAACGCCCACACCCAACATACACATGGTCCACGGACTCCACAGCACCACAGAACAAGCAGTTGGGCTGGGAGTCCATGGGAGTGCAGCACCCTCCACCCCAGATCCCCGAGAGAAAGGGGGAGGACTCCTGCGTAGAGGGCCCTCCACTGGGGATCCCCACCGCCCGGTGGCAAATGGGCACACCAGGGCGTGTCCGGGCGGTGGATGAGGGAGAAGAGGTGGACAGTGTGCAGCAGCAGTCTGTACAGGGCGCGCCTTTTAACGTCCTTGAAGGGGACAAAATTAAAATTTCGGAGGCGGCTCAGGTTGTGGGA
The DNA here is from genome assembly GCF_020745735.1 of Hemiscyllium ocellatum. Classification (NCBI taxonomy): domain Eukaryota; kingdom Metazoa; phylum Chordata; class Chondrichthyes; order Orectolobiformes; family Hemiscylliidae; genus Hemiscyllium; species Hemiscyllium ocellatum. The sequence continues at coordinate 69,737,405 of NC_083403.1, forward strand.
CACAGGCTCCCGCGGGAAGTACGGGACCTTGGGGCCAATGTGAAATTCCATCCGGGCAGGGGTGAGCGTGGACGGGATCCCACCGCACACCTGAGCGTCCTCCAACTGGTGCACTACGTCGGGTCCGAGCACCGCTGTTTTAAGGCGTCGGATGCCGGTGGCCACGTACCGGACGTCTACCGCTGCCCTGCTCGCTATGTCTTGCGGCAAAGTCCAGCCCAGGCCCCCGGCACCCAGCACGTCCCCGACCCTGGTAACCCTCGCCGCCACGGCCCTCCCCTCCGACAGCCACTTGAACCCGCGAGCACGGAGGTGCGGATTCCTGAGCAACGGCTCCCTGACGACAGCCGCTACTCCTGCCGGAGGGTAGGCACGACGCGATTCGACCATGTTCCAGACAGTGATCAGGTCCTGGTAAAAGACAGGCAGCACCTTGAGGGCAACCTCCAAACCGTCACGATCGACGAACAGGAGCTGCATGTCATAGTTGAGGTTAAGCACCTGGCGGAAAAAAATACGTCGCCAGGGCGCACCACCTAAGAGGAGGCTCGACGTAAAGGTATCGCTGCAAGGTCTGAAGGCGGAAGGTCGCGACCTGGGTGCGGACGCACACCAACAACTGACCGCCCTCCTCAATGGGGAGACTCTGAACCTGCGCAGCGACCCAGTGTATCTTTTTGTCCCAGAAGAAGTCGATCAACGTTCTCTGGATGTCAGCGACAAAGCTAGGAGGAGGGACCAAAGTGACCAGCCGGTACCACAGCATGGCGGCCACCAGCTGGTTTATGACCAGCACACGGCTCCTGTAAGATAGCACTCGGAGCAGTCCTGTCCAGCGGCCTAGGCGAGCCGAGACTTTGGCTTCCAGCTCCTGCCAGTTGGCCGGCCAGGATTCCTCGGTCGGGCTGAGGTAGACCCCCAGGTAGAGGAGATGGGTGGTACTCCAGCTGAACCCCCGAAACTCCTCCGGCAGGGAGTCCACCCGCCACGGACCCACCAGTAGCCCGGAACGTTTGGCCCAGTTGATCCTGGCGGAAGATGCCGCCGAGTACACGGCCTGGCACTCGCGCATCCTCCCCAGGTCAGCCGGGTCGGTGAAAGTGAGGAGCACGTCGTCGGCGTAGGCCGAAAGGACCAGCCCCAACAACCTCCTCCGCAAGAGGCGCAGAAAAGGCTCCACGCACAGGGAATACAGCTGGCCGGACAGGGGGCAGCCTTGACGCACTCCTCTCCCGAAGCGAAGGGGCGCCGTCAGGGACCCGTTAACTTTAACCAGACACTCTGCGGTGGCGTACAAAAGTCGGATTCGGGCGACGAACTGCGTCCCGAACCCGAATGCCCGCAGAGTCCCGAGCAGGTACTCGTGATCGACCCTGTCGAACGCCTTCTCCTGATCGAGAGACAGGAAGGCGCTCGGCAGACCAGCCCGTCGACAGAAATGGATCAGGTCCCGGACCAGATGGACGTTGTCATGTATCCTCCGGCCCGGGACCGTGTAGGACTGGTCCGGGTGAATCATGTGGGCCAGCACGGACGCCAGGCGAGAAGACAACACCCTGGCGAAGATTTTGTAGTCCGTGCTGAGGAGGGAGACTGGACGCCAGTTCTTCAAAGAACGAAGGTTCCCCCTTCTTTGGCAGCAGGACAATGACCGCCCTGCGCCAAGAAAGGGGCAGCTCTCCGGCATTTAGACACTCCCCCAGGACCTGTGCGTAGTCGCTCCCCAGGACGTCCCAGAACGCCCTGAAGAACTCCACAGTCATCCCGTCAAGCTCCGGGGACTTGCCCCTCGAGAGCCGGTCGAGGGCGCCGGTCAGCTCCTCTAAGGTGACGGGAGCGTCGAGCCTTCCGGCGTCCTCCGGGCTGAGCTGCAGCAGGTCCTCCCACAGGACTCTGCAAGCATCCTCGCTGGACGGATCCGGAGAGAACAGGGCCGTGTAATAGGATCGGACGTGGGCCCTGATACCCTCCGGATCCGAGACGAGGGACCCGTCGTCGGCCAGCAGCACAAGGAGCTGCTGACGGGTGCCACGCCTTTTTTCCAGCAAGTAGAAGGGGGAACCGTGGTCCAGGTCCTGGAGGAGCTGGAGCCGCAATCTCACGTACGCGCCCCGAGCCCCGACGAGCTGCAGGTCCTGAAGCGCGGCCTTCTTCTCTTCGTACACCCCGCGCAGGGCCGGGTCCACGTCGGGCTGACCGAGGCGGGACTCCAGGTCGAGCATCTCCCTCTCCAACTCCCCGATCCTGGATTTCCGCCTCTTTGTCAACCCCCTCGCGTACTCCTGACAGAAGACGCGGACGTGAGCCTTGCCCACGTCCCACCATAGCCTCAGGGAGGGGAAGCTTCCCCGCTTCCTTCTCCAGCTGGCCCAGAAACGACGAAACGAGTCCTGGAACCGCTCGTCCTCCAGCAGCAGGTTGTTAAAGTGCCAGGACGCGGAGCCCAACCTGGCGCCGAACGGAAGGAGTTACGCCCACACCAGGTGATGGTCCGTGCACGACACCTGCCGCGTGGAGGCCTTCGGAAAACAGTAGGCGTACGCCCGCGAAACGTACAGGCGGTCGATTCTGGACGCTCCGACCCCAGGCCTCACGAAGGTGAAGGCGATGGAGTCAGGATGGAGATTCCGCCAGACGTCCACCAGGTCCAAGGACTTGATCAAGTCCCCCAACCTCCTCCCCGACGCCGAACTCATGCGGGCACTGCCGTGGTCCCTGTCCCCGAGGACGCAGTTAAAATCTCCCCCAAGGACGACGCACTGGTTCTCGTCGATAGAAGCAAGATGAGCGGACACTTCTTCAAAGAAGCTCGCTTGCCTCGGCCCGGCCAGGGGAGCGTAGACGTTCACCAAGTGAAGCACCGCGCCCCCCAGCCGAACCGTCAGGTGAAGCAAACGGCCTGGCCCTGGCTCCCTGACCCCCAAGATCTCCGGCTGAAAATGCAGGGCCAACAGGATAGCCACCCCGCCAGATCTGCGGGTGAGGTGACTCATGTAGACCCCCCCTCGCCACTCCAGGAGCCAGGTGGCTTCGTCTCCCGGGGTAGCGTGGGTTTCTTGCAGGAAGCACATCGCATACCTCCCATCCCGAAGGACCGAGAAGGTCTGGAATCTGCGCTGTGACTCCCTGCTGCCGTTGATGTTGAGGCTGGCTATAGTTGTCTCCATGTCGGAAGTATAGTGCAACCACCACCAGTAAACAGTTAACAAAAACTATGTACATTTTTACTGGGAGGACGAGAGAGGGGCACAGAAGTCCCTTGCCCTCACCAGGAGCGCTCCCAGGAAGTTCCTGACTCGCTTTCGCTCATTCACGTCAAGCCCGGGCACCTGGCGTGCAGCGTGGGCCGACCAGTAGACTCTTTCCAAGGAGCTCCAGCGGTCGAGCACCAGTTGGGCTCTATCCCGGCGACTCCGAGTTTCCTCGACAAATTCCCGGAGTTCCTTGAGGGGGATGAGGGGGAGACCGGTGGGGGGCACCTGGGACTCAAAAATCTCACTGGAGACAGACTCCGCGTCGTCCCCGGTATCCGCCACCGATCCAGAACTCTCCTCCAGGAGGTCACCTTCAGTCACCGACCCCTCCCCCACTGAGAGGATGGGGGCTGGTCCGGCACCGCCAACTGGCCTCAAACCTCCAGTGACCCCACCCCCAGGGTCACCTTCAGTACCTTCCTCGGCACACCCCTTCCCTGAACACCCCGAGTTCAGGTCGTCGGGCAGCAGAGGCTCGGGGCCCCGCTCCTCGGGGAAAAAAGGTCCTCCCCCAGGGCCAAGGCCCCCGGAAAAAACAGTCTGGGAGGGAGGAGCGAGGATAACACCTTCCTCCCCTCCACCGCTCGACAACCCAGCAGTGAATAAAAGACTGTCGTCTGCACCATGGCCCGTGTTGTTATTAAAATCCTCCCTACGGGCTGGAGGAGTTATGGCAGTGGAAGGCCCGGCTATCGCCCCTGGGGGTTTGGGCAGGTCGGGCCATGGTGCTGGACAGTGGGGAGACACTGTCAGCTCATCCCCTGGAGAGGGGAAGCACTGCCGGCGCGCTGATGGGATTTCTCCCACCTCCAAGGGCCAGCACCTCTTCCCCAGAGAGACAGGGGGGAATTTATGGGTCTTCCCCTCCCCGCCTGCCTTGGTGGTCATGGGGCCTGAAGTCCCTCCCCCCAGCCTTTCCCGGAATATGATTGGCTGGGGGAAGGCAGGGGTCGTGGCCAAGGTGGGGAGGGTTAGCCGTGTCACTTCCTGCCCTGCCCCTGGTTTATCAGGTGATGGTGGGCTGGGGCCGGGCCCCGGGCTCAGAGCCCAGAGACACGGTCGCTGCAGGAAGAAGAGCAGCAGTGGTTCCCCCCAGGTTAGTGCCGGGGGTGGCTGGGTGGGGCTCGGTTTCCAGAGGAGGGGTTGAAGCCCCAGGTGTTCCTGTAACGAGGTGGAGGTGGAGGTGGAGGTGGAGGTGGAGGTTGGGGTCAGTGGGACCAGGATCAGGTACAGGTTTTGGGGTTCGGGGGTCAGGGTTCCCGTGCCGGGGTGATGCTGGCACGGCTGCAGGGGCATTGTCGTGCCAGGGCGGGGCAGGTCGTGGGCTACGTGGAGGGAGGGGATGGGGATAGGGTGGTCTCCCCATGGGCGGGCTTGACGCGTTGCGTCTTCCTGGGCGCCTTCCGTCCGGTCGGATGCTCACCCCCCTCCCTGCCAGAGGCTGAGGCATTGGGAGCCTCCGGCTTAGCCCCCGGAGCCAGGGCTTGTGCTGTTGACTTTGGGGGAGTGGGTTCGGCGGCACCACCCGCAGCCGTTGGTGTGGGCTGGGCAGCCTTCTGGGTGGGGCAGTTTTTTCTAATATGCCCCACCTCGTGGCACAGGTGGCACCGTACACCGTCTGCCGTCCAGAAGGCGCGATAGGTCGCGCCCTCATGGAGGACAGTGAACGAGCCCTCCGTGACCTCCTCCCGGGCCAGGCAAATAAACACCTGGCATCGGAAGGAGTATACGTGATGGAGGGCGGGGTCCTTAAGACCGAGCGGGAGCGGTTGAACACCTGACAGGATCTCCCCCAAGGTGTTGAGGTGGGGAAGAAGGAGCTCACTGGCAATGAAGGTCGCGACGTTGGAGATCACGACTCTCTGGGCCGTGACCTCCAAAGGGTCGACGGGCAAATGTGTCCCGCCCACAGTGAGCCCCCTCTCCAGGGCCAGGTGGACCGCCTGCTCAGTCTTGAGAAAGAATACGGCCTTCCCGTACGTGCGGGCCGCAGCGACGATGGCCAGTGGGCCGACCACACCAGCCATGGCCTTACTGCAGGCCTCGATGGTCATGTTGGAATGGGGATAGGCCTTTACCCCCAGGCGTTTGGTCAGGTGCCTGAAGGGGGATGCGGTTGCGGCCGGGGTTGGGGCAGCCGAGCCTAAGGCAGCGGCTACCCCGGCGTAGATCCGGCTGGGCCCTGCGACCTTCGGGCTCGCCATACTCCGTCGGCCCCCGGCAGCAGCGGTGGAGGTGGGCCTCTGGCAGTAGTAGCGATGGAGTCCTTGGGGAGGTGCCCGAGGGCAGTCACCCGAGGCGAGTCCTAGGCAGCGGTAGTGGAGGCAGGCCTCAGGCAAGTCCTCGGCAGGCCCTCAATTGCAGTGTTGGGGGCAGGCCTGTTGGGGGGGGTCCCCAAGACAAGTCCCAGGCAGCCCTAAAATTAAGTCCTGGGCAGCAGCAGTGGAGATGGGCCTTGGGTCGCAGCAGTGGTGGAGGCTGTGGGGAATGGCCTCAGGCGAGTCCCAGGCTGCAGTGGTGGAGGCAGGCCTCTGGCGAGTCCCAGGCAGGCCCTCAGTTGGGGAGGAACTCCCAGGCAGTGGTGGTGGAGGCAGGCCTCTGGCAGCGGCAGCAGTTGAGGCAGGCCTCTGGCGAATCCCAGGCTGGCCCTTTGTCCCAGCAGTGGAGGCAGACCTGTTGGGGAGGGACTCTCAGGCAAGTTCCAGGCCGCAGTGGTTTAGGTTGTGGGAAGGGGCCTCAGGCGAGTCCCAGTCGGCGCTGGTGGAGGCAGGCCTCTGGCTGCGGCAGAAGTTGAGGCAGGCCTCTGGAGTCCCAGGCTGGCCCTTGGTCCCAGCAGTGGATGGACTCCCAATCAAGTCCCAGGCAGCAGCAGTGGAGGTAGGCCTCAGGTCACACCAGTGGAGGAGGTCGTGGGAAGGGGCCTCAGGCGGGTCCCAGGCTGCGGTGGTGGAGACAGGCCCAGGTGGGGTCCCAGAGACCAGCAGTGGGAGTGGGCCCCACTGCAGCTCCAAAGCTAGGCCCAGAACACACAGCTCTCACCTCCTTCCTCCACCTCCTTGTTCTTCTTCTCCTTCTCTCTTCTCCTTCTGCCACTGGTCCAACTCCTAACAGGGAAAACACCCGAGTGGCCAGTGACAAGCAGTGCCCTTCACATCAAAGAGGGGGGAAGCTTAGAATCCCCTGTTTGTTTGTTTTTATTATTTCCCCCACACTACCGCCTAACTGCGGTAGTGCTTATTATTTTTATCCCCAGCACCCATGGTGTGTGTGTGTAGGTGTGAGACACAGTGAGAGACACAAGGTGTACAAATCTTTATTCAATTTCCACCACCAGGAAAAGTAGGAAAACAGCCGGGTGGCCAGTGACAAGCAGTGCCCTTCACATCAAAGGGCAATGCTGTGTGATCAAACAGTGAAGGGGAGGGCAGGGACTAAATCAAAATAGAGTTGGAGGGGGAAATAATGCACTCCACTCCCTGCGGGGCCCATACAATCCTGTTTGTTTTTGTTTTTTTTATCTTTTTTCTTTATTTCCCCCACACTACCGCCTAACTGCGGTAGTGCTTATTTTCCCCAGCACCCATGGTGTGTGTGTGTAGTTGTGAGACACAGTGAGAGACGCAAAGTGCACAAATCTTTATTCAATATCCACCACCAGGAAAAGTAGGAAAACACCCGAGTGGCCTGTGACGAGCAGTGCCCTTCACATCAAAGGGCAATGCTGTGTGATCAAAACAGTGAAGGGGAGGGCAGGGACTAAATCAAAATAGAGTTGGAGGGGGAAATAATGCACTCCACTCCCTGCGGGGCCCATACAATCCTGTTTGTATCTGTCAGCCAGGGCTTGCTGATTGAACCAGATTAACAGCCTGGTTGGCCTCATTACATCCCTTGCCCTCAGAGTCCAAAGACACCAGCTGGTTCTTGTAATTATAGCTCCTCCTGGGACGTTGTAGCACTGGATCAGATTCCTTCAACTCAGCCTCTGGTACAGGTGGCATGTAACACACAGTAGCTCAAGTCTTGTGCCCAGAGCATCTCTGAAGAAATTTCCTCTCTCCTTCAGGTGGCAAAGGTGTTGAGGCAGTGACTTCTGCCATGTGCATCTCCGATTCCGAGATATATTCAACGCTTGATGGAGAGGGAGAACCCATTGGTTCCGGAACAGTTGGAACGCTGTTGAGCCAAATATGTTTTGGTTCCACACAATTAGTAGATTTACAGCTTTCATATGGTCCATGTGCTTGTTTGGCACCACCTCAGATACCCGAACGTTATACCTTGCTGGCCCTGACCTTGCATTGACCATTGACCTCTTATCCATGCAGGGCCATTCCCTTGGTTCCCACACTAAACTTTGTCACCTGAAGTAAACTGTCTGTCTCACTTGGCAGAATCCTGCGTCCAGCATCGATGGACACCCGCCCCCCCCACCCCAAAGGTCCGGGAAAATCTGATTCAGTCTGGTGCAGAATCTTCTCCCCATTAAGAAGTCTGCTGATATTATCCCCGCCATTACATAAAAAGTTATTTAATAATCAAATAGGAACCAGGACCATTGGTATCTAGTGAAGCTGTAGGCTATTTTTTTTTGTGTCTGCCTTCAAAGTTTGAAATGCTCTTTCTGCCAGACGATTGGATGAATGGATGTTATGGAGCTGTCTTTATATGTCAAGTACCATTCAAGAAATTCTAAAATTCCCTGCTGGTAAACGATGGCCTCTTATCTGTAACCAACACTTCCGGGAGTCCGTGTATCGCAAAAGATGTGCACAGTTTTTCTATCATTTGATGAATGAACCCTATACAAGTCCTGCCACTTGAAATAAGCATCCACAATGACTAAAACACACAGCCTGCAAAAGGATAGGTATAATTGACGTGTAACTGAGTCCAGGGCATATCTGGCCATTCCACAGATGGAGGGGAACTGCTGGTGGTAATGTATGTTCTTGGCACTCTGGGCACTGCTGCACCAAAGCTGCTATGTTAGCATCCATTCCTGGCTAACATCTCCCAACATCTTCATTTTATAAACCTCTGGATGACCCTGGTGGGGTTCAGTCAATATCTGGCAATTATCTTTGGTTTGGACAATCACTCCTGATCCCCATAATGATATCTGATCCTCTATTGTGATCTGGCCAAAAGGTTTCAATTCCACTTGTGATGGCCCTTTGGGTTCTCCCATCACCACCAGCTGTTTCAGTTTTGCCAGGACTGGATCCTTCTGTGTCCAAAATCTGATGATGTCAGCTATAACTGCAAGTGTGTCCACAAAATTTAAAACCATGACAGACCCTTCCAGTGACAGTACCACCAGTGGTGTATCTGCCAGCTGGAACTGGCTCAATGCATCGCATTCGCTACTTGGTCTCCCGGATGGTGTTCCAAGTTATAATTGTATGTGCTTAGAATGAGAACTGACCCTGAAGCTATGGGCAGCAGGGCCTTGCCGCCTTAAGCAGACCTGGAAGGGTTTGTGTTCTGTTATTATTACAAGTTTATGTCTGTAAAGGTATTGGTGGAATTTCCTGACTTCAAATATGGCTGCCAAACCTCCCTCTTTATCTGGGCATATTTGTGCTCTGCATTAGCCAAAATCTGGATGCATATGCTATTGGGCATTCCTCTCCGTTGGGCCACCTATAAGCTAAGATGATGGCATAAGGGGAGGCATTGCATGTTAATGAGATCTCGCTTGGGATCATTGTCTGCCAATGCCTAATAGGATGATAGCTGTTTCTTCATTTCCCTGAAAGCTATGGGTTGGCTACATCACCATTTTCAAGCCTCATCCTTTAAGAGTTAATACAAAGGTGGCAGGATAGAGGCCAAGTTATGTGTAAACTTCCTGTAATCATTCACTAGCCCAGGGAAAGACCCAAGCTCTTGCACAGATGTGGGAGTCAGGGCACCTTTGATTGCCCTCCCCTTTATCTTCCCAGGGATATAACCCAGTTTTATTGACCCTGTAACCCAAGTCAATCAATTGGGGTGCCTGGAACACATGTTTTTCCCTTCTAATATGTATGCCTACCTTGGAGGAATCTCTAAGGATTAGGTCCAAGTTCTCTAAGTGCTCTTTATTGCTCTGCCATTGTTAGCACATAATCCAAATAAATGGCGAACTGGGGTTGCCCCTCAGGTTCCTTTTATATATTTCCCCTCTCATCTTAGTTTTGAACTCACCCATCCTAGGGAAAATACCTTTGCTATTCACCTTATCTATGACCTCCCAGTCCCAGCAATGTCTTGGTAAATCTTTTCTGAACCCTTTCTAGCTTAATAATATCCATCCTATAGGAGGCCAACCAGAACTAGACATCGTACTCTAAACAAGGCCTTATAAAAGTCCTACTCAACCTCTGTGATGTCCCAACTCCTATTCTCAGCAGTCTGACCAATGAAGGCAAGTGTGCTAACTGCTTTCTTAACCACCCTATATACCTGTGATGCAAGTTTCAAAGCATTGTGTATTGAACCCCTCAGTAACCCTGTTCTACAACACTACACAAGGTCCTATCATTAATTGTGTAAGTCCTGCACTTGTTTATTTTACTAAATGCAACACCTCACATTTATCCAAATAAAACTCCATTTGCTGCTACTCAGTCCATTTGATCAATCAATCAATCTCAATTGATCAAGATCTCTTTGAAATCTTAGTAACCTTCTTCACTGTCCAGTATACCACCAATGTTGGTGTCATCTGCAAACATACTAACCATGCCTTCTTTGTTCTCATCAAAATTGTTTATTTAAATGACAAGCAAAAGTGGACCCAGTATCGATTCCTGTGGAACACTGCTGGTCACAGGCCTCCAGTCTGAAAAACAAAGCTTCATCATCATCCTCTGTCTCCACCATTTTGTATCGAATTGACATGCTCACCATGAATCCCATGTGATCTAACTTTACTAATTAGTCTACCATGTGGAACCTTGTCAAAGGCTTTACTAAAGTCCATACAAACAACATCTATCACTTTGCCCTCATCAATCTTCTCAGACTATCAGAGGTCTTGCACAAACTTAAGGGTTAGAGTCAAGAGCAAAATTTATTAAAGACTGATTCCATGATCAAGTCGATTTAGATTAGATTAGACTTAGTGTGGAAACAGGCCCTTCGGCCCAACAAGTCCACACCGACCCGCCGAAGCGAAACCCACCCATACCCTTACATTTACCCCTTACCTAACACTACGGGCAATTTAGCATGGCCAATTCACCTGACCCGCACATCTTTGGACTGTGGGAGGAAACCGGAGCACCCGGAGGAAACCCACGCAGACACGGGGAGAACGTGCAAACTCCACACAATCGCCTGAGTCGGGAATTGAACCCGGGTCTCAGGCGCTGTGAGGCAGCAGTGCTAACCACTGATTATTTAACCATGCATTTATTTTAATTGGTTCTAATTTGAATATTGCTAAGCAATTTATCTGTACCTAATCAGGTGTAGGTGGACTTCCCAGGGTGTGTACTCTCCTGGACAGAAGTTCTGTTACTCGACTCAGGTCTAGTGGGACTCTTTTGCTGTCTCCATTCCGCTTACCAGCAACAACCAGAATGGCTTATCAGAATCTGAAGAAAATTTTAAGTGTTTGGTGGAGGTGTGGCTTTTTGGGATTTTACTGTGTGCTGACCTCTGTTCAAGATATGTCCTAAGTAGGGCTATGCAATTGCCTTCATTCAGGTGGTGTTCTCTAAGCTCAGTTGGACTGAGGGGTGCCCACTTTCAATGGAATATTATGAAACTCATGGTCCACTTTCTCATTTTCCAATGATAAAGCCAGAAGGAGTGCCTGTCTGAGGGTTTTCAGCTAGTAAGAGCTTTTGCATGGTTACATAATTAATTCCACATACCCACCAGTCTCTCAGCATCTCATTAAGGGTTAAACCTAAGTCACAAGCCACTCCAATCATCTTAACCTAGTCCAAAATCGCAATGCAGAACCCCCTGGTTTTTGAATTGCCGAGTAAAACCATAGCATCTCCAGATTAGAGGAGGCTTAGGGTTTTAATATTTCTTCACTAAATCTGCCAATTCTTGAAAGGCTTTGGTAAATGGTGCCTCAGAGAAAGTGAGGCTCCCAATAACCAAAAAAGCTGTGGCTCCACACACTGTCAGGAGAATTACTCTTTTCATCTGTCCCTATTTGATTTTCCTGGAAGGTGATATATTCTTTCCATGTACTGGCCCCAGTCTTTGATGACAGAATCAAAATAGTCAAGTTTCCCAAATAACAGCATGATGCCAGAAATACCCCAACTCAAAGATGACTGTTGTGGGCAAATTTCTTCGCCACTGAAATAATTCCACAGAGGCTGGTATCTTGTCACCAAGTCACTCTTTATTTACAAATGGAGAGGCCTTGACACTGAGCCAGCTCCCAGAGTGAATAGGATGTCTGGTACTCCTGTTCGTTTTTTTTCTTTTTGTGTAGGTGTGAGACAAAAAAGTGCACAAATCTTTATTCAGATACTCCTGTTCTTTTTTTTTTCACAAATCTTGATTCAATTTCCACCACCAGGAAAATAGGAAAACACCCGAGTGGCCTGTGGAGAGCAGTGCCCTTCACATCAAAGGGCAATGCTGTATGATCAAAAATCTCCTTTTTTTTTAACCCCCACACTATCGCCTAACTGCGGTAGTGCTTATTTTTTCCCCAGCACCCATGGTGTGTGTGTGCAGGTGTGAGACGCAGTGAGAGACACAAAGTGCACAAATCTTTATTCAGATACTCCTGTTCTTTATCGGTTAGCCAGAGCTCCCTGATTGGGCTGTTAATCTGGTCCAATCAGGGAACTCATTCTATGAGGTCCTTCTGGCTGACCTCATTTACAATCACTACATTTTTATTTCATCAGAATCGTACCTTTGGCTCTTTTTATTACTCTCCCCTTTTCCACTGTAGTTTAAAAACTTATTCCTAATATTTCTCACTCCTGATGAATGTTAATCAACTTGAGATGTAAACTCACTCTCTCTCTCTCTCCTCTGGGATACAGCCAGACCTGATGAGTTTCTCCAGCATTTTCTGTGTTTGTTTCAGATACTCAACATCCGCGATATTTTGCTTATACTCTGTAAAGGTTGTTCTGCTATAACGCATGTTTTGTTAATGCAAACTATGCTATAACATAATTGACAACTTAGGGACACTATGTTTCTAAAGCATGAAATTTTAAAACATGTATTGGCTACAATGCAATTCCAGCTCCATTAATTTAAATGGTGCTGCTTTTACAGATTTTCTTATAACACAGGATTGCATGAGAATGGAACTGTGTTATAGCTGAGCCAACTGTATGCTCCAAACTGCTCTCAGTCCGCCCTGCCACTTCCAGTGATTGTGCACATATACTCCCAGGTCTTGCACTCTCTGCTCTTGCACTCCCTTTAAACTTGTACTTTTTCTTTTGCATCGCCTCTTCTCATTCTTCCACCATAATGAAGATGACTGAACAACTTCAAGTATAAGAAATTATCTGCTAGTCTTTGGAGCTTGACCAATTTCAGTGAACAGTAAGAAAACAAAATTTAGAACTGCAGCGGATTTCCAACATTTTCTGTTTGTACTCCTGAAATGTCTGCATACAGAAACAATCTTTATGAGACTTTGTGGTTACTGGTTGGATATTATCTGACCAGGGTTCATTTGAAATCACGGCCTAGGTAGCATATTGTAGCTTCCAGGGTGATCAGCTCAAATTTGGACACCTGAAATATGTCCAACAGTTCCTCTGGGATGAAAGATACTATACCACATTTTCTGTTGAATTTATTCATGATTTTTTGACACTTCTACTTCTTTATCACCTTTTGCTGATCAGTGGTCTTCCTCAGTCTGAATCGAACTATTTCAATTATAGGGAGTGTGAGTGTATCCATCAATGGATGTAGTAGTATTGGATGTGGTGCCATTTAGTCCAGGCATTTTCTTTCTCGTACTGGCACTGATTCTGCCTCTTTATCATGGACTTTGGCCAGTTTCTAATGTTTTCTGTCAAGTTCCTGCTGCTTTGCCAGATAATTGTTATTTTTCTCTTGGGCTTTTCATTGAATCAAGCTTTTTTTAATGCCATCTGCAGTTGGTGTCTGACAGGAACTTTTTGCCAAATTTGCTGCATCATAAGGAGCTGAGAACTTGAGACTATCAATGCTTTTGCATTGCACATAATTCACAAATCCTTGAAAAGGGACATATTCTTTTTTCTTTGTTATGCACATCTACTACAGTGGAGTAAATATCTTGCACATTAATCACCTTAGTTTTCTTGTCTCTGTTTTCATGAAGAGCCGCATTAGCACAGATAAACAAAAATATGCCAATTCCCAAAACCAGTGGTCCTAAGATTTTCAGTTTATCAGAACGTAGATAGCTGGCTACAAATTCAGAAATTTCCAAAGATGAAGTGTCAGCTGTTGTGCAGTTACTGGTGATGTTGCAAGACACTGCAATTGTTTCGGGAATCTTGGAGGCTATGGGCCAGTAGCCTATCAGTACCATTGCAACTCCCCCCAACATCACCAGGATACCAAAGACAGTAACTAAACCTGAAATGGAGCATAACTTCAGTTTGGCTTTCACCATTACCACATTATTCTTCCTTTTTTTGTGCATTTTCCTTGTGTGTTTATTTGCCTGCTCACGAGATTGGAAAGAATCATTGGTCCTGGCTGTTATATGCAGAAGACCTCCTGTTGCCATCATAACTGATCCACTTAATGGCTCAATCTGAAAGGAAAACAATGTTAATTAGTAAAATAATAATGCAAAGGCTTTGGAGCGCAACATTGAGAGGATCTTCTCTCCTAATCTTCATCACTACTTTGATATTAAAAAATCTTTCATTTTGTGATAATATTTGGTCAGCTATAGATCAGTGGGTAGGATCCTTACTTCTAAGTCAGAAGGTTTCAAGCTCAACTCAAGACTTGAGCACAAAATAAAGCTCACATACCAGTCCAGTACAAAGCAAATGGTGTCTTTCAACATCGATGTTAAGCTGACTTGCATCTCAAATTTGATTTTAAAAAAATGCCATGACAACGATTTGAGGAACAGCAGAAAGTTATTCCTAATTATGATTTGGAGGTGCTGGTGTTGGGGGTGTTAGTTCTGGACAACATACTTCAGGAAGGATGTGATGGCATTAGAAAGGATACAGAAACAAAAGAAAAAAAATCATAGGAATGGTTCTCTGGATGGAGAAATTGAAGTAGCTGGTGCTGTTCTCTGATGAAATGAGAAATTCGGGAGACCTGACAGAGGTATTCAAAAGGTATTCAGAAGGAATGTAAACAGAGTAGACCAGCAGAAACTGATCCTATCGAATTCATGAACCGACAAGCAAAGAAGCAATAGTGACATGAGCAAAATCTTTTTATGTAGGAAGTGATGAAGGCAAATGCAATTGAGACCTTTAAAAGACAATTGGACAAGAATCCAAAAATAAAGAATTTGCAGAGTGAAAGAGAAATGGTATTAGAGCAGGATTAGGATGGTTGTTCTTGCTGTGAGCTAGCGTAGGTAGGCTGAATGGTTCCTTTCTGTCCAAGAATTATTCTACAACTCTTGGAGATCACATGTCTTGGCAACAGTAGCTTTAATATTCCATTTTGAGTAGTTTGCTAGTTGTCAAAAGATGGATATTATTGGCTTTTCATTTACTTTCCCAACCTATCACCATTCAGATAATAGTATGCTTGGTAATATGCGACCAAAGTGGATAATCTTACATTTGCCATGCATTTGCCCACTCATTCAATTTGTCCAAATCACAATGGAGCGTCTCTGCATCCTCCTCACAACACACCCGCCCACCCAGCTTTGTATCATGTGCAAAATGGCAGAGGTTCATTTAGAATTGTGACAGAATATGATATTTGCAACTCAGCTAAGTCAAGCAGCACACTAAGATTCAATCAGGTTCAGTTTGAATGAACAACCAGGAAATGAATCTGGAGATAGGGCAAGCCAGTTTTGGCAAAATTGAACAGGTTGTCTTCAATCATTAATAGATATCATAGAAATTCAGAGTGACTGCCATCATTATAGCCACCAGGAAAATCTGTCAGTGTCATGGGATATACAGAGCCTGTGTTGGCACTGTACCTCACTCTTCACCAGTAAATGGAGTCAGAAATGAAAAGCTCTGAGCCTCCTATGGAACCCATGCATCCCGAGGGTTCCTGCAGCAGCAACATCTTGAACAGAGTGCTCTTCGTCGTCTATGCTGGCTGCTGCTGCTCCTGCACCTATCTTCACCTCCTAAGGAAGGCAGCCACATTGGCACACCAGCAGCTAGGTGCAGGGCTCTCTGTGGATATGGCACACACTGGCAACAGAAGGAGCAAAAGAAGAGTCTTCAGTAGCAGGCCCTGTTGATTTGTAGATTAAGCACACTCCTGCAAATAATGAGACTTGCTATACCAAAATAATGAAGGAAATCTTTCCATCATTCATTCAACCACATCTCAGCATGTGCAGCAACTTGGGGAAAGTGCTGTGCTAACTGAGTGACAAATAGATGTCAACAAAAAGGGGAGTACCTGTAGTGATCCAAACACCCACATTAGCTGTTGAAGAGATGGTTTATGGCTTCCAAAACACCATTGCAACTTGCACGATGGTTTGCCTTTTCCAGTGTTGGTCTTTTTAAAATATCATTTCTGTAACTTTGAGATATCCATGTTCAATATGTACATACCAATGGCATGGTTCAAATCGCCTTTGATCAGAATCTGACCCCACAGCACCTTCACTCTGCATGCCCCCATCCAAACCTCTAGGTCCCCTTTGACTTCGTCTGACCCAAGAATCACTCTTTCCCCCTTCAGAATGCCCTGCAACTATTCCTTGATTTTGCAAGCCTGAAAACTCTTAAGCAAGATCTAATCAGAAATTCCCTCACTCGGTGCCTGATCCCCTTGTTTTGTCTGGTGATCCTCCATTCTCTCTCTGTCTGCAGTTCTAAAGTTGCAGAGTGTCCACATCCTGAAATATGTCAATTACTAAACTCTCAGCTTCATGAATGTAGTGAAGGATCCCCAACTGCTGCTCAAACTCCAAAACTGGCATTTGAGCTGTTCTAGGCAGAAGCACCACCTGCACACATGGTCTTCTAGACTGCCAGGCGTATCTCTGATTTCCCACATAGTGCAGGATGTGCCTGAGCTCCCTGGGCATTCAGTCAGTTCTGCTATAATGCAGTAGTTCCATTCTCAAGCAACCCCATGTTATAAGAAAATCGCTTAATAGCAGCACCATTTAAAGTAATAGGGCTGGAATCGCATTGTAACTGATACATGCTTTAACAGTTTGTGCTTTAGAAACAGCGTCCCCAATTCGTCAATCATGTTATAGTGAATTTGCATTGACAAAATGCACATTATAGCAGAATGATCTGTACCTGAATTAAATTAACTATGGACCCTTGTCTTTATTTCACACTTACTCCTTACTCCTAGAAAAGTTGAAATCTTGTTTATCTCCCGAGCCCCACTCAGATTTTTCAACAATCTGTCTGCTTCCCTGCATGGGCCTTTACCTCACCATCTCCTCTCAGTGACACTGACTGACTGTCACAGGTCCTCAATTCCCCCACTGCTCTTACCTTGCAGTTGGATTCTGTCTTCAATGTTTTGCACAAATGTAACATATCATAAAGTATTTATAATGTTTTAATGAACAAATAAAGTTTTAACATAAGTCCTAGAAAAGGCCAAAAATGTTTAATTCAACATTTGAAGCCTGAGAGCTCCACTTCCTGCTTTCTTCAGATGGAAGATTTTATACCTGACCCTAATGCGTGACCTGGAACCTCAGTGAGTGAGAATTGGTTTTACCTAACACGGTCTGCTGTGGCTTGTCACTAATTAGGCACAAGTAACAGTCGTAGCTGACAAAAATGAATGCATAGTTTCAGCACATACAATCCAGTCCAAAAACCAGCTACCTTCAGAATTATACTAAGCTTAGCTTGAACAGTTAGTTTTGAATGTGGGCCAGTTATTTAAATCTGTTTTCCAAAACATTTACAATCTGTGATTATTTAAATCTGAAATCGACTTCTCAGGAAAATAGTTCCAAGCATCAAGGGTGGTTTAAAAAAATACAAGTTGTGAGGATCTATACATATAATGGTGGTGCTCAAAAGAACACATTTGTTTTGAATTGTAACCTTTTATTATTTTCATTTTTATTAGGTATTGGGAGGGTATCGACTTAAATGCGAGCATAAGAGGTATAGTTAGTAAGTCTGCTGACGACACCAAAATTGGAGGTGTAGTG
Source organism: Hemiscyllium ocellatum (assembly GCF_020745735.1). NCBI lineage: Eukaryota > Metazoa > Chordata > Chondrichthyes > Orectolobiformes > Hemiscylliidae > Hemiscyllium > Hemiscyllium ocellatum. Next base: position 69,754,961 of record NC_083403.1, read on the forward strand.
GACAGTGAAGAGGTTACCTCAGATTATAACAGGATCTGGACCAGATGGGCCAATGAGTTGAGAAGTGGCAGATGGAGTTTAATTCAGATAAATGCGAGGTGCTGCATTTTGGGAAAGCAAATCTTAGCAGGACTTATACACTTAATGGTAAGGTCCTAGGGAATGTTGCTGAACAAAGAGACCTTGGAGTGCAGGTTGATAGCTCCTTGAAAATGGAGTCACAGGTAGATAGGATAGTGAAGAAGGTGTTTGGTATGCTTTTCTTTATTGGTTAGAGTATTGAGTACAGGAGTTGGGAGATCATGTTGTGGCTGTACAGGACATTGGTTAGGCCACTGTTGGAATATTGTGTGCAATTCTGGTCTCCTTCCTATCAGAAAGATGTTGTGAAATTTGAAAGGGTTCAGAAAAGTTTCACAAGGATGTTGCCAGGGTTGGAGGATTGGAGCTATAGGGAGATGCTGAACAGACTGGGATGTTTTCCCTGGAGCGTCGGAGGCTGAGGGGTGACCTTATAGAGGTTTACAAAATTATGAGTGGCATGGATAGGATAAATGGATAAAGTCTTTTCCCTGGGATCGGGGAGTCCAGAACTAGAGGGCATAGGATTATGGTGAGAGGGGAAAGATATGAAAGAGACCTAAGGAGCAACCTTTTCACGCAGAGGGTGGTACGTGTATGAAATAAGCTGCCACAAGATGTGATGGAGGCTGGTACAATTGCAACATTTAAGAGGCATTTGGATGGATATATGAATAAGAAGGGTTTGGAGGGATATGGGCCAGGTGCTGGTAGGTGGGACTGGATTGAGTTGGGATATCTGGTTGGCATGGACAGGTTGGACCGAAGAGTCTGTTTCCATGCTGTACATCTCTATGATTGTATGACTCTAATTGTGCTAGTTAATTCTATTGTTGAACTTTTGTTAAATGATTTAATGTAATCTAATTTTAAAATTTGCTGTGAAATTGTAATTGTCTAGCTCTAAACAATGAAGGGAAAGAGATAGTTACTTGAAGATTTAGGATCACTTTAGCAGCTAAAACAATTATTATTGGTGAAATATAAGTGAATTAGTGAAAACAGTATTTGTATAACAAGACTGCAGAAGAATTCAGAAACTGAGAAAGGTGGAATAAGAAGCTTGGAAACAATGAAAATCAAAACATAACCATATATGTTTTTCCAGTGAGATTTTGAAACATTTGCGCTTGAACAGATTTCCATACATTTTAAATTGAAATGCACTAGTATTACTTACTATATAATAACTGGCATTTCGCAAAAAGTGTCTTACTTTCACTCACTTTCTCTCTGCATCAATCTCTTTAATTAAAAGATTCTCACTCTAGAGAAACAAACATCCTTGTTTAATTTTGAAATATTGGTTGTTTATCACCAGATTATTACCACAAATTGATATGCAGCCATACAATTATTGTGACATTAAATCAATGCCATTCCTCCCAGAATCTATAATGCTATAATTTTTAAATTCAAATGTTACTACTGATTCCAGGCTGCCAAAACATAAATATACTTTTATTGCTATCAATTACATGATGGATAAATCTTTAAGATATAGTAGCAGTGCATTGTTTAATACTACCACAGAGACTTTGTTGATTTCCTATGTGCACAACAAATAAAGTAATTAAAAGCCTGTTTGTACATAATGGGTTTATGACATTATTGCACAGTAGAGAGACAATTCTTCCTATAGCCAACAATCTCCTGCAAGTCCTGCAATAAAATATAATAATATTCCTATGAACAAGCTTGTTGAACACAGATATGTTATTTGAAAAGTGTAAATTTTAGTATTCCAAAAGTAAATATCTGTCATATTTTAATATTTGACATTGCACACAAATAGAGCATTTTGCGCATCATAAATGTCTCTACATCTCATTCTATGCAATGTACTGTAAAGTTTAACCTCTGGGTACATCCAAAACATTTAACTAGAAAAAGCAGAAAACTGATGATTGAACTTTTGAATAGAATGTTGCCAATCAATAATTGACCAAAATGGGAGCAACTATAGACTAAAAAAAAATCATTTTCACCTACCTAGAAAGGTTTAGCTCATCTTGGAGCTCAAATCCAATGACCAGATTAGAGAAATTGAGAAAAATATGTCTGTACAACCTTTTCAGCATTGCTAGTGGGTGTTGAAGTCCTCTGCACAGACCAAGTGGAGCTGAGTCAGAGGTTGATCAAATACAGTACAACTGGTTTCTAGTGTTTGGTGGGGGATAAAATAACAAATAATCCAGAGAGAAAGCTTTCATTAGGCATGAGGTTTTAGCCTGCTGTTAGCAGGAGTTGGGCACAGCTTGCTATTTTAGACTTATCCAGTCTATATTTGTTGAATCAGTAGCCTTACTGAATCTGGTACCAGCTTGCGCAGCTAATATTATCCTGATGCTGCTGTTGCTATGATACCGGTCAATGACACAAGATGCAAGTAATTCCCTTCTTTACTCTTTGCCATAGCAGTCTCTTCACATTCTCATTTCATTTTCTACCATTTGATGTAGTGTTTTCTTTGAAATTTTAATTTGGAAATAATGAACACTATTTCTACCAGCTTCAATAAGAACTGCTGTATGATGTAAACATACAAATGCGTCACTGTAAACAGTTTCTAGCTAGGCAGTTAAGTGAATTATTTGGTGGCTGAGTTGGATATATTTTCAAACAGGAGACACTCACACTTAAATTAATCCCACCACTGATTTGATCAATTATTTTAGCAAGCTGAGATAAATAAACCACATGCTATTCTACATGTTAATTAAATTATGTTACAAGTGGGATTTAAAACCATTATTAAGTCTATCCTTCCCATAGCTTTAACATGTTCAGACATGCATTTTTAAAAATATATGTGTTATGAACAATGCAAGCATGCAGATACTAGCAAGTTTAACCATATTTTCAATTTCTTCAGAAGTGCTTGACTTTAAACAATATAGCTAGAGTTATATTTTCGCCATACAGTTTCCAAGATGCTTATAAGCTGGATTCAAAGCCATAATTAGCAAAGAACCTAAAATGTCTCAAATTAATTTACAATTTATTCAAAAATAACAAACCATTCTTACTTTATTGTTGTCTGCTGCTGATTATTGTAAGCAAAATTGATATATTTCCACAGTGCATGCCAAATAATTAGCAGTTTGTAAAGTTCTCTCAAAGAAACCTTGGCAAGTGGATGCAATACATCTTATAGCAGGGAGGGATACTGATCAAGTTTTCTCCTTGATGGTGTCAAGCCTCTTAAGTGATTAGGAGCTGCACTCATCCAGGCAACTGGAGAGAATTAATTTTACACCTAACTTGTGCTTTTGCATATGTTGCAAAAGTTTGGAAAAGTGGGGTGGGTCATGGTGAGGAGGTGAGCTACTATCAACTAAATACCAATTTCTGAACTTCTCTTGTAACCACAACGTTTATGTGGCTGATCGCGTTAGTTTTTTTAGACAATAGTGAAATCCAAGATGTTGATGGTAGGGGATTTAACAAAGATAATGTAGCTGAGTGTCATGGGAAATGGTTAGATTCTCTTTTGTTGTAGATGGTCATTACCAGATGTTCATTGCCTCATGGCATTTAGCAGTTCAAGGAAGTAACTCAGTACCATATTCTCAGGAACAGTTAGGAAGGGAGTAAATGTGAGACTTGCATATTAAATGGCAGAGTAGGCTCAAAGGACTGAATTGCAAACTCCAGCTCCTAGTTCATATTGACCTAGAATTTGTTATTTATATACCTGACCTATGACAATGACATCCCATGAAGAAAGAAAGAAAAGAATATATGAATTATCTCATGGTGGTTGAGATTCAGTTTCCAATTTGTATATGTCCTTATCTCATTTCAAGAACTGTTTTAAGTCACCTTCATTGGTAAAGCCATGTTGACACCCATTATGATTAGATTAGATTACTTACAGTGTGGAAACAGACCCTTCGGCCCAACAAGTCCACACCGACCCGCCGAAGCGCAACCCACCCAGACCCATTCCCCTACATTTACCCCTTCACCTAACACTACGGGCAATTTAGCATGGCCAATTCACCTAACCTGCACATTTTTGGACTTTGGGAGGAAACCGGAGCACCCGGAGGGAACCCACACAGACATGGGGAGAATGTGCAACTCCACACAGTGGGAATTGAACCGGGGTCTCTGGCGCTATGAGGCAACAGTGCTAACCACTGTGCCACTATGCTGCTCACAATATTGACACAAAGAGCAGAATACCATTAAAAGATATTTCGAAAGTAGCTTGTTGACAGATGGTCCTGGGCCAGCATTATGCTGCACAGCTAACAGTTTATGCCATGTCTGAAAGCATTGAGTCCAAAGTAATTATCCTACAGATACAGATTGATTAGGTAGAGATTGACGCTGAATGATAAAGTAAAGATGATAAGATATAGGAGCAAAATTAGATCATTCAACCTATTGAGTATGTTCTGCCTTCAATCATGGCTGATAAAACTCTCAAACCCATTCTCCTGCCTTATCCTTGATGTAACCCTTGATCCCCTTACTAATTAAGAACCTTTCAATCTCTGTCTTAAAGAGATTCAATGACTTGGCCTCCAAAGCATTCTGCGGCAAGAGTTCCACAGAGTCATCATCCGCTGGCTGAAGAAATTCCTCCTCATCTCTGTTCTAAAGGGTCTTCTCTTCACTCTGAGGCAATGTCCTCAGGTCCTTGTTTCTCCTAGTGGTGGAAACAACTTCTCCGCATCCACACTATCCAGGCCTCTTGGTTTCAACTAGATCAGCCCTCATCCTTCTAAACTCTACCGAGTACAGACTCCAAGTTCTCAACTGCTCCTCTTATGATAAGCACTTTATTCCCTGAAATAATTCTTGTAAACCTCTGAACCTCCACTAAGGCCGGCACAGTGGTTAGCACTGCTGCCTCACAGCGCCTGAGACCTGGGTTCAATTCCCGACTCAGGCAACTGACTGTGTGGAGTTTGCACGTTCTCCCCGTGTCTGCGTGGGTTTCCTCCGGGTGCTCCGGTTTCCTCCCACAGTCCAAAGATGTGCAGGTCAGGTGAATTGGCCATGCTAAATTGTCCGTAGAGTTAGGGTTAGGGGTAGGGGTATGGGTGGGTTGCGCTTCGGCGGGTCGTTGTGGACTTGTTGGGCCGAAGGGCCTGTTTCCACACCATAAGTAATCTAATCTAATCCTTTCTTAGATATGGGGTCCAAAACTGATCATGATATCCCAATTGTGGTCTGACTAGAGCTTAATACATCCTCAGCATTACATGTCTGCTCTTGTATTTAGCATTCTTGAAATGAAAGCTAGCATTGCACTTGCCTTCCTAAATGACAATTGAAGTTGCATGTTAACTTTAAGAGAATCCTGAACTAGGATGTAAGATCCTTTGTTCTTCAGATTTCCAAAACCTTTCCCCATGTAGAAAATAGACTATGTCTCTATTTTCCTACCAAACTGTAAAACCTTACACTTTCCTACGTTGTGTTCCATTTTTTACTTCTTTGCCCACTCTCTGTCCAAGTCAGTCCAAATGTTTTTGCAACCTCCCCACTCCCCACTTCCACCTGTCCCTCCATCTATCTTTGTATCATCGGCAAATTTAGCAACAATGCCCTCAGTTCCTTCATCCAGATCATTAAAGTATAACGTGAATACTTGTGGTCCCAACACTGACCTCCGCGGACCACCATTGGGTTAGCAGCTGGCATACAAACTCCTTGCCTTCTGTCAGTCATCCAATCCCTATCCCTACTTTGCCCCTAACACGATGAGCTCTGATCTTATTTAGCAGCCCCCTGTGCAGCACCTTATCAGAAACTTTCTGGAAATTCAAACATATCATGTCCACTAACTCTCCTTTGACTAACGTGCTCATTATTTCCTCAAAGGGTTCTAACAAATGTTCTAGGCATGACCTCCCCTTGATGAAGCCATGCTGACTGAGTCCAGTTTTACCATGGACTTCCAAATACTTTGCAATCTCATCTTAATAATAGACTCTAAAATCTTAGCGATGACTGAGGTCAGGCTAACTGGCCTGTGGTTCCCAATCTTTTGCCACACTCCCTTCTTAGACAGGAGTGTCACAATAACCATCTTCCAATCCTCTGAGCCTCCCTGACTCCAGTGCTTCCTGAAACATCTACACAATCTCCTCAGCTATCTCCCTCAGAACCCTGAGGTGTAGCCATCTTGTCTGGGTGATTTATGCACTTTCAGACCTTTCAAGTTTCCCAGCACCTTCTCCTTCGTGGTGGTCACTACAATCACCTCTGCCCTGACTCTGCTGAAGTTCTGGTATGGTATTGGTATCTTACACCATGAAGACTGATGCAAAATACCTTTGCAAAGTAATCAAAAGTTGGCAGTGATTGAATTAGATATGAATTGCTGCAGATTAATCATGTAGTGACTGATGCAGATTAATCAGGTATAGGCATTGGTGCAGTTAGATCAAATATGAGTTAGGTACAGATTGATCAGATAGGTGTTCATGTAGATTGATCAGGTCAAAGCTGGAACTATCATTTCAGGTAGGAATTGTATATAGAGACTTGTATATTATGATCAGAGTAGAGGCCAGTAATCATCAATCTGATAGGAGCCAACATGGGTAGCATGGTGGCACAGTGGTTAGCACTACTGCCTCACAACACCAGAGACCTAGGTTCAATTCCTGCCTCAGGCAACTGTCTGTGTGGAGTTTGCACATTCTCCCCTTGTCTGTGGGGGATTGCTCCAGTTTCCTCCCATAGTCCAAACATGTGCAGGTTAGGTGAATTGGCCATGCTTTCTTTTGCCTACATTCGTGAAGCTTTTTCCTCATTAGCAAGGTTGTTTGGCATGCAGTTAACCAAACTCCACACCCACTTTACCCATATCACTCAGATGTGACGTAGGGGCATGACCCAGAACTGGTAGGCCTCAATTCTGTCTTAGGGCTCGTAATACTCACAGGCGTGTGTACTGTTTGGTAATTTTCTTTTTAATTTCACTGTTAAACTGTCCGAAAAATTACAAATTCCGAAAACCAGCTGGTTCCGAGGGTTTCGGATAAAGGCTTCTGTAGCTGTAATATTGAAAGAGTACATGCAAATGCTGTTGTTCTCAAATAAGTAGGTCTTAGCAAAAATGAAGCAGTATATCTATGTGGAAAAACTCATTTTGAACTGATTGCAACCACTCACACAGACATTAGGCTAATTTATTTTGTACAGAATACCACTCATGCTCAACCAGTCTGTGCTTGTGAGCCTCAGAAAAATATATCCAGCATGAGCTGTTGTTGGAAGTCATTTATTAAATAATCCAGACTGTGCTGTTATGGACCAGACCAGAAGCCGCAAAATATAGGAAGATGATATGCTAGAACTAAACTTCTTTATTTAGTTGAAGGCAAGTGTAAGGTGGTGTTCCAGATGTAATTTGATTGGGCCACTGCTAGCTTTAAGGAAACCACACTTTACTTTTACAACACATTAAAATACAAGTGAAAAGAAAAACTGGCATACTTTAACTCCATTGAAATACTTAAACAAGATAATATATGACTGAACCACCAGTGGTCAATTGTTCCAACAATCCCACAAACACTCCCTTTGGCAAAAATAAAACTCAGCAAAACAATTCTGGATCGCACATGCAGGATCTCTCCAGTCCAGAAGAAAGAAACAATCTGCACCTTTTGATCTTTAACAGGAAGCCTCACTAACAGCAGAGAACTCCCGTTTTTAGCTTCAGCAGCTGGCAGACCTTTAAATAACTGAAAGCAAAACTGAAAGCCTTCCTGGGTCTATGTGAGACCTGATGCTGCCCACTCATGACTCTTTTTCTTTAAAAAACACATCCAGGGAGAACTCAAAGCTGTTTACCAAGTACCTGGTTGAAGGTGACATTTTGGTAACACCCCTCTGTGAGACAAACAGGAGAAAACACATCTCTCTTCTAGGCACAGTACAATGCTAACTGTCACACAAGAAACCAATTGAAAATCATTAGTCAGGCCTGTAGCATTTGCATAAGCTAGAAGCTACACACCTAAATACTCGGGACTCCTTTTCTATGTGGGAAGAAGGAACTTGTACATACATTTGTACATACGTTGAAGCCTTTTGCTTAAAAAGGTAATGAGGACAGTCTAACTCTGCTGTATCCCCATGGCAATGCCCTGATCAATCAGATTCTACCTACCTGGTCTGAGTAATGACATTCGCTGCTAACTCTTCTTGCTGCTTTTCGATACCAATGAAGGCCCAACCAATCCACACCCTCTTCTCATGCTGTATGAACTTGCATCTCCTTTTCTTTCAAGTCTGTTGTTTAACATTCTGGGTCTGATGAGTGCAAGATGATACATTTCAAATTCTAGTCTCCTTTTAATAATGTTTAAGTTCCATTCTACCATGCATTTACTTATAACCCAGGATGTTACAATGGATAGAAGTACACCCTTCCTGCTGGATGTTTTTGAAAGCATTATTAGCCTGTGTTGGTGAAGAAGCAAATGTTATTAGTGAGCACTGCAGGTTTAATATCATAATTATACCACCAGAGGACCTCAACTGACTTTAATTTTTGCACAGGATGCTAGGTTTACTCAACGACAAGGCAGTGTATTTCTGAAAGCTAGTTTCAGGTTAGAATTACACAGCCATTCCTTTTGGAATACTTAGGAAGACTAATAAATTTGAATTTCTCTTAAAGAAACTGCAAGTGAGAAATTCGAAATTAGGATTTCAGCTAGTCAATTTTCAATTAATTACTGACATAATAAATAGAAGTATTTTTCTGATACTAAAATACCAATACAATCTCAATATACCAAAAAGCGAGAAGAATACACAGCAAAAAAATATTGTAAACATAATGTGGACGGTTCTTGAATATGGATGTTCTGCTCAATATTTCACCTTCTACCACTATTACTAAAACCAGAATATAGCTGCTTGCCCTATTTTCTACATTGCACCACAGAATACACTCCAAAATATTCACTTGGATTTAAACAAATTTGGACTGGCCTTAGGTTGTGACTGCTGCATAAATGCAAATGTTTTTCTTGTCTTCCAGTAGTTCAACAAGTTATCCCATTGTCCTTTCATTTTGGTGCCAGGATTTGAATCTAGATCTGACCAATGAAATGAAATGATGCCATTTAACTGGCCCAAGATGCCCCAATGGATCCAAAAATGGATTAATGGCAGGAAGCAGAAAGTGATAGTTGAAGAGTGTTCTTGAGACTAGAATCCTGTGCCTACAGGCATACCACAAGTTTCAGGGCTGGTCTCCTTATTGTTTGTTGTGTACATTCATGATCTAGATATTGATGTAAATTCATAGAAGATATGAAAATTGGTGGTCTGGTACATAGCAAAGATATCTAGATATCGATGTAAATTCATAGAAGATATGAAAATTGGTGGTCTGGTACATAGAAAAGAGGAAAACCTTATGCTGCAGGCTGACGTAGACAGACTGATCAGATGGGCAGAGCAGTGGCAAATGAAAAGTGTGAGGAGATATATTTTGGGAAGACTAACAAGTCAAGGGAGTACACATTGACTGGTGGGATCCTAGGAATCTCAGAGGATAAGATGGACCGAGATGTGCATGTTCATAGATCCTTGAAGCTAGCAGAACAGATAAATAAGGTAATTAAGAAGGCATATAAGATACTTACCTTTATTAGACAAGGCAATTAATACAATGACAAGGCAATTAATACAACAGCAAGGAGGATATGACAGAGCTGTGAATGACTTTAGTTGGATCACAGCTGGAGTTCTGGTCACAACCCTATAAGGAGGGATGTGATTGCACTAGAAAGGGTACAGAAGAGATTCAATACAATGTTCGCTGGACTGGAGCAATTCAGCTATGAAGAGAGGCTTGATAGACTGGGGTTATTTTCCTTAGAACAGAGAAAGCTGAGGAGAGGATCTGTTTGAAGTGTACAAGTTCTGAGGGGCATAGACAATAGATAATAGACAATCGGTGCAAGAGTAAGCCAGTCTGCCCTTCGAGCCTGCACCACCATTCAATATGATCATGGCTGATCATCCTTAATCAGTATCCTGTTCCTGCCTTATCTCCATAACCGCTGCAAATGTGTTGCTGGTCAAAGCACAGCAGGCCAGGCAGCATCTCAGGAATAGAGAATTCGACGTTTCGAGCATAAGCCCTTCATCAGGAATAAGAGAGAGAGAGCCAAGCAGGCTAAGATAAAAGGTAGGGAGGAGGGACTAGGGGGAGGGGCGATGGAGGTGGGATAGGTGGAAGGAGGTCAAGGTGAGGGTGATAGGCCGGAGTGGGGTGGGGGCGGAGAGGTAACGAGTCTGTTTGAGAACGTGGCTGAAGAGCTTCTGTGCAGAGGAGATGACCTGGGGGGTGCAGTGAGAGAGGGACTCACTGAAATCCTTGTAGAGGGAGGAAGAGAGCTTCTTCAAGGAAGGCATCCTTGTAAGAGGATTCGCAGTAGGTTAAAATCTTCGAGTAATAAATGAGGTCTGCAGATGCTGGAGATCACAGCTGCAAATGTGTTGCTGGTCAAAGCACAGCAGGCCAGGCAGCATCTCAGGAATAGAGAATTCGACGTTTCGAGAAGATTTTATCTCCATAACCCTTGATTCCACTATCCTTTAGAGCTCTATCCAGCTCTTTCTTAAATGAATCCAGAGACTGGGCCTCCACTGCCCTCTGGGGCAGAGCATTCCACACAGCCACCACTCTCTGGGTGAAGAAGTTTCTCCTCATCTCTGTCCTAAATGGTCTACCCCGTATTTTTAAGCTGTGTCCTCTGGTTCGGCACTTACCCATCAGCGGAAACATGTTCCCTGCCTCCAGAGTGTCCAATCCTTTAATAATCTTATATGTCTCAATCAGATCTCCTCTCAGTCTTCTAAACTCAAGGGTATACAAGCCCAGTCGCTCCAGTCTTTCAGCGTAAGGTAGTCCCGCCATTCCAGGAATTGACCACGTGAACCTACGCTGCACTCCCTCAATAGCCAGAATGTCTTTCCTCAAATTTGGAGACCAGACCTGCACACAGTACTCCAGGTGTAGTCTCACCAGGGCCCTGTACAGCTGCAGAAGAGCCTCTTTGCTTCTATACTCAATCCCTCTTGTTATGAAGGCCAGCATGCTATAAGCCTTCTTCACCCTTCTTCACCCTTCAGCCTACTACCTGCTGTTCCTGCATGCTTACCTTCATTGACTGGTGTACAAGAACACCCAGATCTCTGCAAGGAAGATGGGGGAGATTTTGCCCCTTAGTAGAGGGGTCAATAACACCATTTTAAGCTAAGGAGCAGAAGGTTCAGAGGGGAAAAATCACCTCGAGGGTTGTGGGAGTCTGGAACTCACTGACTGAAAGGCTGATAAAGATAGGAACCTTCTGGATAATCCAAGATAGAGGATGGTAAAAAAAATTGTGGCTATGCGAACTGCTTTTTTGAACTATTTTAGGTGTTGGATTCCCTCAATTTTCAGGAGCAGTTATTGTTTTATAAGCTGTTGCATTGTTTTGGAACATTGGGGGAAAAAGATCAAAACAGCACTTTAAAAAGGAAGAAGAGAAGCAAAGACAAAGACCATGTGGTCAGTGAGAGACAGAGAGAAAGAAATCTCTACTCTGTCTGACACAGCCATTAAACTGCACAGCTACTGCCTTTGCTGTTTGAGTTCAAATATTTTTGGATATTGGAGTGCATCTAAGAAAAATTAACAAACTGGGAAATTCACAGCTGACCTTGGAGGAACCGGTGTGGGAGAGCTCACAGCACAGGGACAGATAGGAGCATGGTTTTAAGTGTAACCTTGCTGTCTTTTTTTTAATAGAAAGTAGAGTGGATTATTTTTGATTAACATGTAAAAATATATAGCATAAGTACAAAGTTAGCCTGGAGCAGTGCTTTTTGGAGCAGTAAGACTGTGCTATTTTCTGAGTCTGTAGATTGTTAAAGTGCAAAGCTGGCCTTTAGTAGAGTGATGTGGAAGATTAAGGAGAGTTTCCATGTTACTGATGATTATGTCTGCAGTAAGTGTATTTGATTGTGAATCCAATCAGATTGCATGGATTGGTTGGAGTGGCAGTTAGAGACAATGAGGAATTTACAGGAGCTAAGTGGTGTGATGGATGGCAGTTATAGGAAGGGAGAAATGCCACAGATACTGTCAGGTAGATGGGTTACCTCCAGAAAGGAAGGGAAGGGAGGCAGGTAGTGCAGGCGTCTCCTGTGGCTATCTCCCCGTCTCAAGTAAGTGTACTGTTTTAGAAAATGTAGAGAGGTGCTAGGCTCTCAAGCACGAACAGCCAAGTTTCTAGTATTGAGACTGGCTCTAATACAATGAGTGATACACCAGGTTCCAAATGATCAATTACATTGAGGAACGCTAGTCAGAGGCACATACAGACATTTCTGTGGTCAACAGCGAGAAATCAGAATGGTGTGTTGTCTCCCTGGTGCCAGGCTTAAGGAGATCTCAGAATGTTCTCAAGGGGGAGAGGAACCAGCAGGAGGTCATTGTACACATTGGAACCAATGATATAGGAAGGAAAAAGAATGGGTTTCTGAAGGGAGACTGTCAGAAGGTAGGCAAGAATTTTAAAAGGAAGTTGTTGAGGGTAGTAATATTTGGATTATCCCAGTGCTATGAGCTAGTGAGGGTTGGAATAGGAGGATATAACAGATGAATGTGTGCTTGAGAAGCTGGTGCAGGGAAGAAAGGTTCACATTTTTGGATCATTGGAATCTCTTCTGGAGTAGAAGTGATCTGCACAAGAAGAACAGATTGCACCTGATTTGGAAGGGGACTAATATACTGGTAAGAAGATTTGCTAGAGCTGCTCAGGAGGATGTAAACTAGTAAGGGACCCAGGGAGGTAATGAGAAAAGAGATGAATCTGATACTGGTAGAGTTGGGAAAAGGAGCCAGTCAAACAGTCAAGGCAAGCAGGAACAAAGCAGAGAACAAGGTAGGACTGATAAATTAAACTGCATTTATTTCGATACAAGAGGCCGAACAAGGAAGGCAGATGAACTCAGGGCATGGTTAGGAACATGGGACTGGGATATCATAACAATTACAGAGATGTGGTTCAGGGATGGACAGGACTGGTAGCTTAATGTTCCAGGATATAAATGCTATAGGAAGGATAGAAAGGGGTGCAAGAGAGGCAGGGTAGTGCTGTTTTTGATAAGGGTTAACATTATGGCTGTACTTATGGAGAATATTCCTGGGAATACATCCAGGGAAGTTATTTGGGTGGAACTGAGAAATAAGAAAGAGATGGTCACTTTATTGGGATTGTACTATAGGACTACCCACACCATTCCCCCACCCCTGTAGTCAGCAGGAAATTGAGGAACAAATTTGTAAGGAGATCTCCGTTATCTTTAAGAATAATAGGGCGATTATGGTAGGGGATTTTAACTTTCCAAACATAGACTAGGACTGCCATCATGTTAAGGGTTTAGATGGAGGGGAATTTGTGAAGAGTGTACAAGAAAATTTTCTGATTCAGTATTTGGATGTACCAACTAGAGAAGGTGCAAAACTTGACCTACTCTTGGGAAATAAGGCAGGGCAGTTGACTGTGGTGTCAGTGGGGAAGCACTTTGGGGCCAGTGACCATAATTCTATTAGTTAGTGATGGAAAAGGATCAACAGGGTCCAAAAGTTAAAGTTCTAAATTGGAGGAAGACCAATTTTGATGGTATTAAGCAAGAACTTTCAAAATTTGATTGAGAGCAGATGTCCGCAGATAAAGGGAAATGAGAGTCCAGAGACTATATGTTCTTATTAGGGTGAAAGACAAGGCTGGTAGGTGTGGGGAATGCTGGATGACTAGAGAAATTGAGGTTTTGATCAAGAAAAAGAAGGAAGCATATATCAGGTATATACCGCAGAGATTGAGTAAATCCTTGGAAGAGTATAAAGGCAGTCTGAGTATACTTAAGAGGGAAATCAAGAGGGCAAAAAGGGGACATGAGATAGCTTTGGCAAGGGTTAAGGAGAATCCAAAGGGATTTTAGAAATACATCCAGGACAAAAGCGTAACTAGGGAGAGAATAGGACCCCTCAATGATCAGCAAGGCAGCCTACATGTGAAACCGCAGGAGATGGGGTAGATATTAAACAAGTATTTTGCATCAGTGTTTAATGTGGAGAAGGACTTGGAAGTTATAGAATGTAGGGAAATAGATGGTGACATTTTGAAAATGTCCATATTACTGAGGAGGAAGTGCTGGATGTCTCAAAATGTGTATAAGTAGATAAAGGGCAGGACTTATATACTATGGTAATGTCCTGTTGCTAAACAAAGAGACCTTGGAGTGCAGGTTCATAGTTCCTTGAAAGTGGAGTCTCATGTAGATAGGGCAGTGAGGAAGGTGTTTAGTATGCTTTCCTTTATTGGTCAGAGCATTGAATATAAGATTTGGGAGATCATGTTGTAGCTCTACAGAACGTTGATTAGGTCACTTTTGGAATATTGCGTGCAATTTTGGTCTGCCTCCTACAGGAAAGATATTATGAAACTTGAAAGGGTTCAGAAAAGATTTACAAATTTGTTGTTAGGATTGGAAAGTTTGAGTTCTAGGGAGAGGCTGAATAGGCTGGGGCTGTTTTCCCTGGAGCGACGGAGGCTGAGAGGTGACCATATAGAGCTTTATAAAATCATGAGGGGTATAGATAGAGTAAACAGACAAGGTCTTTTCCCTAGGGTCGGGGAGTCTAGAAGTAGAGGGCATAAGTTTAGGATGAGAGGAGAAAGATTTAAAAGGGACCTAAGGGGCAACTTTTTTCACGCACAGGATAGTGCATGTATGGAATGAGCTGCCAGAGGAAGAGCTGGAGGTTGGTACAGTTACAACATTTAAAAGACATCTGAATGGATATATGAATGGGAAAGGTTTAGATGGATATGAGCCAAGTGCTGTTGAATGGGGCTAGATTAATTTAGGATATATGGCTGGAATGGAAAAATTGGACCAAAGAGTCTGTTTCTGTACTGTACATATCTACGATTCTATGACTCTACTTAGATGAATATTTGAAATACCATTGCACACAGGCCCCTTAACAAGTGCTCGAAAATGAGATTAGAATAGATGGATATTTGACGACCAGTGTGGACACAATGGGCCGAAAAGGTCTGTTTCCATGCTCTGAAAGCACAATGACATCAGAATGTGTTGCCTCCCTGGACCCAGGATGAAGGATATCTCAGAGAGGGTGCAGAATATTCTCAAAGGGGAGATGGACTAGCAGGAGGTCATTATGCACATTGGAACTAATCACATGGGAAGAGAAAAGGACAAAATTCTGAGGAGAGGATGCAGGAAGTTAAAAAGTAAGATTCTCAAGGATAATCATACTTTGGACATCTATGAGTGAAAACTAGATCTGACTGAAGGCAGCTGGACTTTAACATGTGCAGTTTCCTTCATGAACCACAGATGTAAAAAGTACAACTGCTACCACATGTTCCTCCCCGAAAAATCTGGTCTGATGTTTGACTTGAGATGGACTTTTGGCCATCTATCCATGCTAATGTGAAGATCATTTATTTCCACCTCTGCAACATTACGTGATTTTGTGTATAAATTAATTTACTCCTGAAGGGGAATTTGGAAGTGGTTGTCTTCCTAAGTACCTATTGTCTTTATCCTTCCAAAAGTAGAAATCACAATCATTAACCAGAAACTGAATTGGATTAGATATACAAATACAATGGTTAAAAGAACAGGTGATAAGCTAGGGTTCCTTCAACAATTCCCTAGTTGCATTGTTCCTGGGTCCCACTTTCATTTTAGCTATGAGTTTGAGCCACGGCGGCTCACCACCTGTACATCCAGTGTGTTTGCCACACAGGCTGCTAGCACCTGGTATAGGTTTAACAATGGTGTAATGCACTGCTATACAGCAAGATATACAATTCCTTGACTGAGCACCACTGAAGAACCAGGCAAGCTGCCTGTTTGTATGAATATGTAACAGAGACAACAAGGCAGATCAAGGCATGGATCCTGCAAACATGTAGGTAGGTACTGATTGATCAAGTGCTAATAGAGCAAGAAAGCAGCCCTGAGGTGCAACCTGATCCAACCTGTGAGTTGAATCCCTGTCCCTGTGCACTTGGTGTTCCTGCAGCAGACCTTCAATGCGAGTTGCTGGTGCATGCTGCAATGCAGGTCTCTGCTTCCAGAATATCCACTGTCAGTGTATCAGAGAGGAATATATTGGAGAAGTACTGTAATGGTGAGGGTTTGGCAAATACCAGATATCATAATCCATGGATAAGGAGAGCCTGTGGCTGGTGTCTGTTGATCGTGTCCTGAGATACTGTTTGGCTGTACGCAGCATGGAAGTTGTTCTGAGCAAGCAGCAAATTTACCAGGAACTCCCATTGTTTTCCAAGTTGAATTTTCTCCAAATCTAGCTCGTTTGGTGCAATTATTAAGATAAGAGGCTGAATATTTATGAGGCGAGTTGGGCTGTTAACAAGGCCTATAACAGATAATAATTCCTCTGAATTGGTAACATGCCATTGCCAGGTGAGAAACTTGCCATGTGCTTGACAAAAGCATAAAAGATGGAACGGGAGACTTCCAATGTTGAATTGGCCTCAACGGACACCTTGTCCAATTCTGCCACAAATCTTACCCCAACCATATAGACTTGTATAAGATTCTGCCCAATATTAACTTCTATTATAAAACAAAGACTTGCAGATGCTGGAAATCTGAAACAAAGCAGATTGCTGGAGAAACTCAACAGGTCTGGCATCATTTATGGGGCAAAAACAGAATTAGCATTTTGAGTTCAGTTCTTCTGAAAAAGGGGGTCTGGACTCTCGACATTAATTCTGTGATCTATCAACAGGTGTTGCCAGACCTGCTGAGTCTCTCCAGCAATTTTTGTTACATTCTATTATGCTATGATTGCTGCCACCTAATGGCACCTTTACGATGCAGTTTTTGATTACTCCTGCCTCATTATGCTTTACCTGATCGATGTCTGGCGCTAGAACATACTAATCTTAGAAATTATCCCAAATATATTCATGAGCTCATTTTCCAGTGTACCATTGCCATTCCAATATACCAAATCTATGTGTTAATTAAAATCATGCTTATTTCAGTAAATTTCTTACATGTCCAATTTATTTCTTCCAGTGTACTCTGTCTTATAGTGAAACCACAGTTAACAGGCCTGTAAACCTTTACACAAATGATCTTTTACCTTCCTTATTTTTCATCTCTACTCAATCTGATCCTACATCTTATTCTACTGAGCTAAGGCCATGCATGAATACTGTACTTCAGACATCCTTAGTGAACAGATCCACCCCACCACCTTTTCCTGGCTTCCTTGTCTTTTTGAAATATTCTGAAATATCTCCAATATTCATGTCCAAGTCTTGATTACCCTGTAACTAAACCTCTTTGTTGGCTTTTGTAGTTATTAATTTGAATCTGCTCTGAAAATTTGTTCATTTTGTTATGAATACTGAGCAAAATAAGATATAAGGACTTTAATTCTGTCTTTATAATAGTTTTGCAATCTCTGACTTTAACTCAGTTATGAATTTGTACTTGCTGTCTCTCTTGCCATACTCTGATTATCATTCCCTAAGTCACTATCCTGCTCTGTTACCTCATTGGTGGCCTTTGATTTACCACATCTCCCCATATAACTCTTCCTCCTGCTCTTTATTTTAAGACCTTCCCTACTCCTTTGTTAAACAATTTTCCAGAATGCCGGACACAGCATTATTCAGCTGAAGCGCACCCCAGCATTTCAGTGGCCATTTTCCCCAGTATTATTGTCACTGCCTCATGAATGGAAACCCATTTCTCCTACACTAGTCTATGAGCCAAGTATTCATCTCTCCAATCTCATTAATGCTGGGACAATTATTTCATGGTTCAGGCTTATTATTCAGTGTTTATTACCTTTGAAGTTCTATTATTTAATTTAGCCCTGCCCTGCTCATAATCCTGAAGCAGGACATTTTTCCTAGTCCTATCTATGTCATTAGTTTTTTTTTCACTGGGTGGGTGTCACTGGCTGAGTCAGCTTTATTGCACATCCCTAGTTGCCCTTGAGAAGATGGTGGTGAGCTGCTTTCTTGATCCACTATAGTCCATTTGCTTCCCCTTCCAGTTCCACATGGACCTCAAACACTGGATGGTTCCTACTTCTAACTCCAGTGCCTCTCCACCTTCAAATGCAGGTCTGGAATGCTGGCACCAGACAGGTATCACAGCCATTCGGGTTATCACTCTGGCCAGCAGAAAGTAGTGGTTTCGGGCAAAAGCCTTGATGAAGGGCTTTTGCCCGAAACGTCGATTTTCTTGCTCCTTGGATGCGACCTGCTTTTCCAGCACCACTCTAATCTAGATTCTGATCTCCAGCATCTGCAGTCCTCACTTCTGCCCTGCAGAGAATAGTATCACTCATCCTGACTACACTATACTGACTATCTTTTAATGTGTACCATGTGCAGCCATGCTGTGTTGGTGGTGGATACAGTGATTAAGCAGCCTGCAGTGGATGGTGTTGAGCTTCTTGAAGGTTGTTAGAGCTGCACACATCCAGGCAGATGAAGCTTTAATATACCACACCTCTGATTTGTGCCTTATGGAAGGTGGAAAGATTTTAGGAAATCAGGGGGTGAATTACCCACCACAGAATACTTAGCCTCTCGCCTGCTTCTATAGTTAAGATATTTATATGGCTACTGCAGTTAAATCTTCAGTCAGTGGCGACTCGCAGGGCATTGATGATGGGGAATTCAGTGAAGATGATGCTGTTAAATGTTGAGAGGTGCCATAGTTAAAATCATTCTAGTTAGAAACCATTGTGCCCAGGCACTTGGTGTTGTACAAACATTATTTGCTGCTTATCAGCCCAATCCTCAATATTGTATAGGGCTTCCTGCATGTTAAACCAATAAATTGTCCCTTTTCCCACAGTACCTCATGTTCCTATCAGCACTAATACTCACCAGACCAACCTGTTCCTATTTTTGATGCTGATTCTTGTGACAGGAACAGGAGGAAGAAGAACAGATCATTGTCATTGACTAGCTTACGGCACCTAAGCACCTTTTGTTTTCTCTGAGTAAAGTTCCCTTAATGTAGGCCACCTTAATGCATTGGTCTCATGCACATGTTCAGGTTTTTAAACTTTTAGTATTTGTGGTAGGGTGGGGTATGGAAAAGGCGTTTTATTATTTCAAGTATATAGTTTGTAAAAAAAATCTTAGTCACTAGAGCAGTTCAATTCTGTACACAGTCTTTACATATAGAAACATAGAAAATAGGTGCAGGCGTACGTCATTCGGCCCTTCAAGCCTGTCCCACCATTCAATATGATCAGGGCTAATCATGCAATATGAGTATCCCATTCCTGCTTTCTCTCCCTACCCCTTGCTCTCTTTAGCCGCAAGGGCTACATCCAACTCGCTCTTGAATATATCTAATGAATTGGCCCCAATAGCTTTCTGTGGTAAAGAATTACACAGGTTCGCAACTCTGAGTGAAGAAATTCTACCTCATTTCAGTCCTGAATGGCTTTTCCCTTTTTCTTAGACAGTGAAGCCTAGTTCTGGACTTACCCCAACATCAGGAACACCCTTCCTGCATTTAGCCTGTCCAGTTCCATCAGGATTTTATATGTTTCAACGAGATCCCGCTCCCCCCCACCAACATTCTTCTAAATTCCAGCGAGTACAAGCCCAGTCAATCCAATCTTTCTTTGTAAGTCAGTCCAGCCATCAAAGGAATCAGTCTGATGAACCTTCACTGGACTCTCTCAATAGCTACAATATCCTTCCTCAGACTAGGAGACAAAAATTGCACGCAATACTCAAAGTGTGACTTCACCAAGGCCCTGTATAACTGCAGCAAGACATAGGTATCCTTTGAACCATGTCATCTACCTAACTTCTACTATAAATCACTGTAAAGTAACACAGCTACTTTTCATTTTTATTCGTCTTTATATTTAAGATTTGTACCTTGGTTATTTGTACCTAAGGTGGCGCAATAAGACGCGACATTGTAAAACATTTTACTGTACTACTGTAGTTCTGTTCTTGAGTACACATAACAATAAAGGATTCTCTAATTCTAATTCTACTCAGATCCTTGAGCTACGAATGCCATCATGCCATTAGCTTTCCTCTCTGCTTGCTGCACCTGCATGCTAAATTTCAGTGACTGTTCCTCCAAGACACCCAGGTCTTGTTGCATCTCACCTTTTCTAAACTACCACCAATCAGATAATAATTGCCTTCCTATTTTTGCCAATAAAGTGGATAACCTCACATTTATCCACATTATATTACATTTGCTAAGTATTTGTCCAATTAGCCAGCCAGTCTAAGTCACCTTGCAGCCTCTTAACATCCTCCTCACAACACACATTGCCACCCAGATTAGTGTCATCTGCAAATTTGGAGATATTGCATTCAATCCCTTCATCCAAATCATTAATGTGTCTGATGAATAGCTGGGGTCTCAGCACTGAATCCTGCAGCACCCCACTCATCACTGCCTGCCACTCTGAAAAGGACCCATTTATTCCAACTCTCTGCTTCCTGTCTGCCAATCAGTCCTCTATCCATGTCAATGCATTACCTCTGGCACCATGCGCTTTAATTTCCCTTACTAATATCTCATGTGGGACCTTGTCAAAAGCTCTCTGAAAGTCCAGATACACAGCATCCATTGATTCACCCTTGTCCACTCTATAGCATCATCTTCAAAAAATTCCAGAAGATTTGTCACACATGATTTCTGTTCAGTGAATTCATGTTGACTTGGACCAATATTGTCACCACTTTCCAAATGCTCAGTTACTGCATCTTTAGTAGTTGACTCCAGCATTTTTCCCACCTCTAATGCCAGGCTAACTGGTCCATAACTCCCCTTTTCTCTCCCTCCTTTTTTAAAAAGTGGGGTTACATTAGCCACCCTCCAGTCCATTGGAACTCTTACAGAGTTTATAGAATGCTGGAAAATGATGATCAATGCATCCACTATTTTTAGGGCCATTTACTTAAAAGTACTCTGGAATGCAGAGCATTAGGCCTTGGGGACTAATTGGGTTTTAATCCCATCAATTTCCTTTGACCATTTCCTGACCATTTCTTTCACCTCCTGCTTCATGCTTGACTCTCTGTCCCCGAGCATTTCCGGAAGGTTATTTGTATCCTTCTAAATGAAGACAGATCCAAAGTATTTGTTCAACTGGTCTACCACCTCTTTGTTGTCCATTATGATTCTAGCCGTAAGGGACCTACATTTGTCTTCACCAGTCTTTTCTCTTCACATATCTATAGAAGATGTTGCAGTCAGTTGTAATGTTTTTCACAAGCTTGGAGCGGCTTGGGACAAACCCCAACAAAAATCACTGTCTCTTTCTCCAGACTTCGTTTGCAAAGGCATTTCACTCGGAAATGTGATAGTCCCTACCCTGGCCCTCACCTCTGGGGCAGCTTTGAGAGCAGGGTGCAATGGCACAGAGTCCAGGCATGCATGAAAGATTTCCCCATCAGCCAAGTGATGCCTTGGTGCTAGTTCTGGTGATGAGGAATTCTGGGAAAGGTTGACAGTGAAGGCTGTCTGCTGTAAATGGATAGCAATCCAATTGTCCATTAATAGCTCTAGGTATCCTCATCTCCTGACTTTCTAGTCACATTGTCTGCACATCCTTAAGGCAGCAACTAACACTAGGGAAAATTTGTCAGTTAGCTCCTGTGATATTGTCTTACACTGTAGTCCAGAGGGCATGTCAAAATATCAAAGGTCTCCAGCAACAAATATAGATTGTTTACTGCCTTGTTTTGTTTTTAGAAGAAACATTATTTGAATAACAAATTCATGTTTAGCATACATTGGCATACTTCTTGGTAACGCAGTACAATCAAACAGCAAAACATTCCGGCTGAGGTAAAGATAATTAAACAGATTTCAATGATTTGGGGAGAAAGTGAAAGCTATAGGAGATTAGCATTCATATTTATCTTGATCGATTGACTTATCTCTCCAAATTAATTCTTTTCATGTCCTGACAAAGCAGGAATCTGTACTAAATGTCAAAGTAAGGATTCCTCTGCACAAAGTCAGAAAACCCAATGAAATCAGTTCTATAAGTTTCTGGCTTTATAGGAAAATAAATAGCCAACTTGTAAAGCAGCAGGATTCCAAACACACTGATCATATAAAATTGTGGAGTGTAAATGGGAAATGGCAATAGTTATCAAGAGCTGAGTTTGTATTTGTCTTTCTGAAAACGGTGATTTGATGTTTGATTGTTTGAATAGATACTGTGCATAAAGAAAGGTTCCTAAACCTACAGGGAAAGATTGCATTCAATTCTGGTTGCCACATGACTGGAACGATATGGAGGCTTTGGAGGGGATGCAGAAGAGGTTTACCAGGATGCTGCCTGGATTGGGCGGTATGAGCAATAAGGAGAGGCTACAAAAACCCAGTTGTTTTCTCTAAAGCAGTGGAGACTAAAGAGGAGATTGATAGAAGTCTATAAAATTATGAGGTGCACAGATAGGGTTGATGGTCAGAATCTATTTCCTTGAGTTGAAACATCTAATACTAGGGGGCATACATTTAAGGTGAGAGGGAGAATATTCAAATGAGATGAGTGGGTACAAATCCAAAGCTTAAAAGACATTTGGATAAGTACATGAACAGGAATGATTTGGAGGGATATGGGCCAGGAGTAGGCAGGTGAAATTTGTTTAGCTTGGGATTATGTTCAGCATGGACTGGTTGGACCAAAGAGTCTGTTTCCATGCTCTGTGACTCTATGAGATGTAGAGCCAAATTTTTTACACAGTGAGAGATAAAGGTCTGGACTGTGCTGCCAGGGGTGGTAGTGGAGCAGATACAATCGGGAAGTTTAAGGGACTTTCAGAAAAGCACCTGCATGTGCAAGAACTGGAGGAATATGGACAAAGGGAGGGTAGAAGGTATGAGTTTAATTTGAGGTAATGTTTGGTGCAACATTGTGGGTCAAAGGATCTGTTCCTGTGCTGTACTGTTCTATCTTCTAAAGCTCACTGTCATGGCATTGATTAGTTCCTTATGTTGTGACTGTAACTTGGTTAGTAATATGTCAAAATGGGCACACACTAGACTGGGATTTGTTTTTACTCATTGATGGGATGAGGGCATTCCTGGCTAGGTCAGAATGTTTTGCCATAAGTTTCTGGCTTTCTGGGAAAATAAATAGCCTACTTGTAAAGCAACAGGTTTCCAAAAACACTGATCACATAAAATTGTGTAGTGTAAATGGACAGTAGCAATAGATGTCAAGAGCTGAGTTTGTAATTGTCTTTCTGAAAATGTTGATTTGATGTTTGATTGTTTGAATAGATACTGTGCACAAAGAAAGGTTCCTAAACCTACAGGGAAAGATTGCATTCAATTCTGGTTGCCACGTGACTGGAACGATGTGGAGGATTTGCACAGGGTGCAGGAGAGGTTTATCAGGATGCTGCCCAGAGGGCAGTTGAGAATCAATCACATTGCTATGTGTCTGGAGTTACAGTTAGGCCAGTCTAGGTAAGGTTGGTTGTTTCCTTCCCTGAAGGACATTATTAAATCAGTTGGGTTTTTCCCTAGATTTGGATTCAACATCATCATTAGAATCTTAATTCCAGATTTTTATTAAATTCAAATTCCCCCATCTAGACCCCGTGTCCCCAGAACATTACCTGGGTTTAATTCCGCTAGGTCATCACTTCACCTTGTACTTCAGGTCTTTTCCGAGATTCATAGTATTTTTTTCCCTGGATCTGCTGCCCACTTTAAATATAACATTGATGTTAAGGAAGGTGCCTCCAAATATTGCCATTCCTGCCATCCTCATGGTTCATTTGGGTCAGGATTTGGATAACACATTTTACCTGATGAGACCAGGTGTAGCAGCCAACGTAAGGGTGGAGGAGGGGAATTGCCTCAGAGTTGAGGTTATAAATATTGTTTAAAGATTTGAAAACCTTTGTTTTTAAGAGGTAAGCAGGAAATAGCCACATTTTTCCAGGATAAGAAAGACTTTCTTTTTGAGCTATACACCGAATGAACCCAATCTATTAGTGGTGCAGGTGCCTACAGTTTGCAAAATAATTGGGAATCTTTCCTGACTCCAGAAAGTTTGATTTCCCTTTTCAGATTATAACAGTATTATAACAGTAAACACAAGCTGAAGGTCTAGTTGGTGCAATATTTGGCCACTTTGTGGCCATGTTTTGTAGGCTGAGTGCCATTTGAATTTCCAAATGGCCATGCAGAGCATGCAAAGGCACTGATCGCCATCTTGGTTCAGATGTTAGTGCAGGTACAATGGAAAGAAGCCCTCAATCTCAACAGTCATCAGTTGTTTTCAGGACAGTTGTTGGTTGATCTCAACTGGATATTGCTGAAAATGTGTTGCTGGTTAAAGTGCAGCAGGTCAGGCAGCATCCAAGGAACAGGAAATTCGACGTTTCGGACACAAGCCGTTCATCAGGCTTGTGCCCGAAACGTCGAATTTCCTGTTCCTTGGATGCTGCCTGACCTGCTGCGCTTTAACCAGCAACACATTTTCA
The DNA here is from genome assembly GCF_020745735.1 of Hemiscyllium ocellatum. Classification (NCBI taxonomy): domain Eukaryota; kingdom Metazoa; phylum Chordata; class Chondrichthyes; order Orectolobiformes; family Hemiscylliidae; genus Hemiscyllium; species Hemiscyllium ocellatum. The sequence continues at coordinate 69,779,617 of NC_083403.1, forward strand.
GCTCTGATCTCCAGCATCTACAGACCTCACTTTTTACTCAACTGGATATTGCCTTATTTGTAGAAATTATTTGTAGTTTGGAATGGTTTTAAAGTTGCCATAGTCTACAGGCTTATATAGGCTTTGGTTTTTATTTCAAAGGTTCTGCTCTGATCACTTGCTCCCTGTCAAGGGAGCAGGCATTTCTATCCTGTGTAAAGAGGAACACCAACAGAGGCAGTGCAGAGGAAGACAAACTGCTAAAGCAGAAAAAGGAGAGGAAGAATGGTTTCAGAAAGGGGCAACTTCTTCCACCACCATCTCACCAAGAAACACTGCTTTAATGTTTTTCCTTATAATAAAGGTGTTCTTGCTGAAATCTATCTCATATTGACAAAATATCTTCAACTGTAACCAGGGTCACGACATTTTGAGTTGGTTCATTCCAGGTTGCAGTAGGTGATATTTGCAGTAACATTTCCTAGTTTGCAATCCAATTTTTGTATTACAGAGATCACTATGGCTCTGCACACAAAGAAAGCCGAATAACTGTCAGAATCTCTTGCCAGAGGGAAACAGGCAGAGTCATCACCTGATTTTGCAAAATGATTCTCAATGGTTCAGCATGCCATTGACACACCAGTTTGTAGGAGCTTTGTGACAATTCTAAAACTAGCTATAGACTGAAAAGTAAATTGTAAAACATTCCACAGGAATGTAAGGACAAGGAGACTAGCAAGATTGGATCTTGATGAAGATTGGATTCCTGATGAAGAGGTGATGCTTGAAATGTCGAATCCTCTGCTCCTCTGATGCTGCCTGACTGGCTGTGCTTTTCCAGCACCACCCTCTTTGACTCTGATGCCAGCGTCTCTACCTGTCCATGCTCACAAAGTGTCCCTGATAAAGCCTTCCAAAACGAGTTGCTGATGTGTCCTATAATACAAGTATGTACTTCAAGAACAGCTTGCCAGTGTATTGGAGAGGTTCCCTCCACCTTTTTTTCCAGCACATATACTAACCTTTTCTTAGCTACCACTAATTATGAAGAACTGGTCCCAAGACATTAACTCTGCTTTCTCTCCACAGATGCTGCCAGACCTGCTGAGTTTTTCTAACTATTTCTGATTTTCTTTCTGATTTTCAGTATCTGCAGCTTTTTAACCATTTTTCCATACATTATTATTTTCTCATTATCTTTAAAATCACAATTAGCACTGACAGGAATTTTAAAAATAAGGTCTTTCACTGGCATTCTTTAAGGCTAGAGATTACAACTAGTATCATAGAGTCATACAGCACTGTGACATACCCTTCGGTCCAACCAGTCCATCCAAACATAATCCCAAACCAAACTAGACCCACCTGCCTGCTCCTGGCCCATTTCCCTCCAAACCTTTCCTATTCATGTACTTAACTATGTGTCTTTTAATCAAAACTATGCTTCAGTTGTTTCATATACTGCATTCAATTTATCTGCTGTAATTTAAAAGAGGCATTAAAGAAGGAAATTAAAATTGTTTTTAAAATAGAGAGGAGCAACTTAATACATGTGTAGCTCCTCCCTGCTGAATGAGAATAAAAGCAAATGAGGCACAGTAAAGTTCAGTTTACCACAGGTACTAGTCACCTCTCAGTTATTGTATCTCAGTTCACATACAGCTTGATGTGTTGAAAAAGTAGTGACCATGTTTCTGACACCGATAGTGTTCACCGTATCTTTCTGGGCCTCTCTTCTCTATCCAGTGGGATCTTGCAATATCCCTGATGATACTGTAGCAGCCAGAGCTCCAGGGGACATCATCATTGGGGGACTCTTTCCAGTCCACAGACTGGTAGAAAACCTTACAGATCGGACACAGCCAGGACCATTGCACTGCTCAGGGTATGTTTTACAGCTTTATTAATGAGGAGAAAGTGAGGATTGCAGATGCTGGAGATCAGAGTGTGGTGCTGGAGAAGCACAGCCAGTCAGGCAGCATCTGAGGAGCAGAACAGCTTATACTCAAAACGTTAGCTCTCCTGCTCCTCGGATGCTGCCTGTGACCGGCTGTGCTTTTCGACACCTTTATTAACTTGTTTCGCTTTGATTTAATTCTAGTCTTCTTTTAAGACCAGGTTTGTGTTAAGTGAAGATGGGCGAGAAGTTTAAAGGCATGAAGGGAACAAAGGAAGATAAAAGGAACCATGCATATCATGTGTCATGTTCTTATCAAGGCCTCAACAACTCAGAGCTTCACAGTCAAGGGAATACTCTGGCTAACACTTACCTTAACCTAATCCAGCCAATCAAAAGCTTAAATGAACTAAAAAAAATTCTATTTACAGTCTGTAAATATTGTACAAAATAACAATGCTATCAGAATGTGAGTGAAGTGCAGGAGGGACTGTGATATGTGAGGATGTCAATAATACAATGAAAAATAAAATCAGACTCCCTCTGAGTGCATGGGCTAAATTTGTATTTTCAGAAATGGAGCAGATAATTTGCTTACTTCAAGTTTCACAAACCTCAGTCTAATACCTGGTCAGCTCTAGTTATCATCGGGTAAGGGATAAAATTGGTCAAAATACCTGGACAGCTCCCCGGCACATTTTTTGAGTAGTCTTGTGAGATTTTCTAAATCTATCTGGAAAGACAGATAGAAATTTCAGTTTAAAATTTAAACTAAAATACAGCACTTCTGGCAGTGCATTGGTTGAGAACTATTTTGTTAATATATCTAAAAGGCTTAACGTCTTAATGTCAGGTAGGGAAATTTAGAACTAGGGACCACAGTTTCAAAATAAAGGGTCTCCCATTTAAAATGGAAAGCAGGAGGAATTTCTTATCTCAGAATGTCTTTAATATTTGGAACTCACTAACCCAGAAAGCAGAGGAGGTTTGGTCTCTGAATGTATTGCAGGATTATGTGAACAGATTGATATATCTAATTTCCAAAAGGCATTCGACAAAGTGCTGCATAAAAGGCTGCTACATAAGATAAAGATGTATGGCGTTACAGGCGATGTATTAGCATGGATCAAGGATTGGTTAACTAAGACGAAGCAAAGAGTGGAAATAAATGAGTGCTTTTCTGCTTGGCAATCAGCAACCAGTGCTGTGCCTCAGGATCAGTTTTTCACAATTTATCTAGATGATTTGGAGTTGGGGACCACATGTAGTGTGTCAAAGTTTGCGGATGACACTAAAATGAATGGTTGAGAAAAGTGATCAGAGGATTGTGAAAGTTTGCATAGTTTAAGTTAGTCAGCAAAAGTCCTGCAGTACAATGTTAATAAATGTGAAGTCATCCATTTCGGTCAGAATAACTGTAAAAAGGACTATTACCTGAATGATTTGAAATTGCAGCACATTGCTGTGCAGTGGGACCTGGGTGTCTTTGTAAATGAATCACAGAAGGTTGATCTGCAGGTGCAACAGGTAATTAAGAAGGTCATGGAATTTTGTCCTTCATTGCTAAAGGGATTGAGTGTAAAAGCAGAGAGGTTAACTTGCAGCTCTATAGGATGCTGGTAAGTCCACACCTGGAGTACTACGTGCAACTTTGATCTCCTTAATTGACAAAGGATGTTTGGCACTAGAGGGAATGCAGAGGAGGTTCAGTAAATTGATTCTGGATTTGAGTGGTTGGCTTATGGGGAGAGACTGAGTAGACTGGGATTATATTCTTTGGAATTTAGAAGAATGAGGGGGGAATCTTACAGAAATATAAAATTATGAAGGGACTAGATAGGATAGAAGTAGAGAGGATGTTTCCACTGGTGGGTGGAACTAGGATAAGATTAGAGAAAGCAGATTTAGAACTGAATTGAGAAGAAGCTTGTTTGTCCACAGGGTTGTGAATCTGTGGAATTCCCGCCCCAGTGAAATAGTTGACACATCCTCATTAAATGTTTTTAAAGCTAAAATAGATAATTCTTTGAACAGTAATAGAATTAAGAGTTATGGTGAGATGGCGGGTATGTAGAGCTGAGGCCACAAAAACATCAGCTGTGATCTTATTGAATGGCAGAGCAGGCTTGAAGGTCCAGAGGGCCTACTCCTAATTCTCACATATAGGAGTCGAGGTTAATGGAGGTCAGGTGGAAATGTAGGGATTTATGAAGATGTGATTGCATGATGGACCAGTTTGAAAGGATCAAGGCGTCTACCTTGTTCCAATGTCCTATGTTATTATTATGGTGTGTTAAAAAAAAACTCCTAATGCCCAGCAATCTTAAGAACAGCTCGAAATATGATGCCTGATCTTGCAACTGCCATCACAACACATCTGACCAAAGGTAATCCTATTATAGATTGTCCACTTACCTGTCAGTAACTTTCACGGTAGTTTTCCACATTTGGCCTGTCCGTGATGTGACAATCATAGGGCACTGACTAGAAATGCACTCAGAGCAGGATTTAAGATGAAAGCCAAGATGCAGCCCCTTTTTATGGCATTAGCTGCTGTATTCCAATAAGAAACATGTTTAAAAGTCAGAAAGCTCTTTTTGCAGCAAGTTGGAGAGGGATCAGAGTGGTTGGTGGGTGTTGACGAAGCAGGATGCCAGGTGGATGAGTGGGATGTGTGGCAGCTGGGTGAGATAGTAAAATAGAAGGTGGGTGAGGTAGTTGGGCGGCAGCTGGAAGATAGGTAAGGCGACAGGTAGGTAAGGAGGTGGGGAATCAGGTGGGTGAAGGGGTAGTATGCTGGGATATGGTTTCAGGCAAGAGGTTGAGGGATTATGGTGGCAGGTTTGTGAGAAATAGGCTGCCAGGTGTGAAAGAGTGGAGGGGGGGATGGTCAGTTAATAAATGAAATAATGCAGGTGAAACGTAAGTGAGAAGGGTATCAGAAGGTGGGGAATGCTCGGGTGACACAGGGAATGGGGACATGTTGTCCATAGAATCCCACGGTCGGGGGAGGGCTAGGCGGATTGGGTGGGTCACTGCGTGCTGGTGTGGTTCAGGTATTCAGGTTGAGGAGGTCAGCCTACCAGCTGGGTCAGTATGACAGTTAGGAGGGCATCCAAGTTGGCTGGGGTGAGGATGCTGTTGGCTGGGTTAAGTGTGCAGTGGTGAAAGGATGTGTGAGATGTAGAACTTAATTTATTTCCATCAAAAGTAAAGTGACCAACTTTCCATCTTTGCAAACACACCACAAACACTGTGATATGGTACTCTTTGTTTCTTTATAATTATGAAAAATCTGTTGTGTTTTATTTCCCTTTAGATTTGATCCTTCCATGTTTCTCCATGTCCAAGCTATGATATATACCATCGAACAGATAAACAATTCAACTTTTTTACCTGGTATAAAACTGGGATATGAAATTTATGACAGTTGCTCCGAGGTTATCACTGCAATACAAGCGACCCAAAGATTTCTTTCCAAATTTAACTCCTCGGACAGTAGGATTGAAGTTCATTGTAATTACGCCAACTACAATCCAAATGTAAAAGCAGTTGTTGGAGGCTATTACTCAGAAATATCAATTGTAGTTGCAAGGTTGTTGAATCTTTACCTTATTCCACAGGTATGTATTTTTTTTATTCTCTAAAATGTATCATTGTTCTTTGGTTCAACTGTTTTCAGTGTTTTTGGTTGTGGCCATTGGTGGCTAGACCAGTATTTATGTCCAGCAGTTCTCTAGTTGGTCTTGATAAGGTGATGGTGGATGTTCTTCTCGAAGCACTGCAGATCATGAAGTTCAAATGGTGGGTTTGGAAGTCCGGAAACATGACCATGACACATTAAAGGATTATTTAAGTAATTGAGACGGTTAGTTGGAATGAACCTTGGAGTTGATGGTTTTTGCCTGCGCTTGTTAGTTTCATCCTTTTAGCTAGTGCATTGGGTTTTTAGGTTTGGAAGATGATTGCATAAGAAAATCTAGACGAGCTGCTGCAATGTATTCTATAGTTAATCGATGCTGCAGCTACAATATCTTGATGCTGAAATGGGTGAGTTTTTGCTTCAATAATTAGAATGTCATTCAAAAGGATTTCTTTGTTTTGAATGGCATTAAGCTCACTCGGGCAAGGTGATGGCCTAGTGGTATTATCATGAGACAATTAATCAGGAGACCCAGGTAATGTTTTGGGAATCTGGGATGAAATTTCACCATTGCAGATGATGGAATTTGTATTGAATAAAAATCTGGAATATAAATCAAATGATTAGATTAGATTACTTACAGTGTGGAAACAGGCCCTTCGGCCCAACAAGTCCACACCGACCCACCGAAGCGCGACCCACCGAAGCGCAACCCACCCATACCCCTACATTTGCCCCTTATCTAACACTACGGGCAATTTAGCATGGCCAATTCACCTGACGTGCACATCTTTGGACTATGGGAGGAAACCGGAACACCCAGAGGAAACCCACGCAGACACGGGGAGAACATGCAAACTCCACACAGTCAGTCACCTGAGGCGGGAATTGAACCCGGGTCTCTGGCGCTGTGAGGCAGCAGTGCTAACCATGAACTGTTGACCATGAAACAATTGCCAATTGTCAGAAAAAAATCCATCTAGTTCACTAATGTCCTTCAGGAAAAGAAACTGCCATCCTTACCTGGTCTGGCCCACCTGTGACTCCAGACCACAGCAATGTGGTTGACTCTCAACTACCCTATGGGCAACTAGGGATGGACACTGAATGTTGGCTTAGCTAATGATGCCCATATCCTAAGAATTAATTAAATAAAGAGTGTTGTTGAAATGGAGAGTATTTCATTATAATTCTGGTTTATTAAATCCTTTGGGGAATTTTGAAGTAACTCACTTGCCACAAAATATTTAACCTCTGACCTGTTCCAGCATCCATAGCATTTATCTAACCAGCTTAGTTCAGTGTCTTATCAGGATGTTAGTGGTGATGATTTGTTGTTGGTAATGCATTAAATGTCGAGGGAAGATGATTATGTTCTATTTTTGGGGGAGCTAATCATTACCTGATACTTGTGTGGTGCAAATATCATCTGGTACTTACTGGACCACAATTGGATATTATCCAGGTCCTGTAGCATGCAGGCAGTCATTTCTTCATTATCTAAGGAATTATGATTGGAACTGAACTGTATAGTCCTCATTGATGAAATTGTTTAACACAGTTAAAGAATGTTGCTGTGAGAAAATCCCACTGTGATGCCCAGTAACTGAGTTGATTGACTGTAAAGTCTACAGTCAGTCTCATTTTATCCATGATGGCAATTCAAGATGGAGAATGGAAAAAAAGTAAATTGTGGTTGTAAGACCTGCTTGTTTTTTGAGGTCTGTTAGGTGTTGGAGCTGATTTCCTCAGTAATCAGGAGCAGTAATTTCTGTTTTATAAGCTGTTGCATTGTTTTGGAAATTTGGGGAGGAAAAGATCAAAACAACAGCACTTTAAAAGGAGGAAGGGAGGCAAAGGCAAAGACCACATGGTAAGTGAGAGACAGAGAGGAAAAAACCTACACTGCTGTCTGACACAGCCGTGAATCTGCATAGCTACTGCCTTTGCTGATTGAGTTCAAGTATTTCTGGACATTAGAGTGCATCTGAGAAAAATTAATATACAACAATAATCAGAGCTTGGAGGAACAGTATTGAGCAGATAAGGACATAGTTTTAAAGTGTAACTTTACTGCTTTTTTTTGTAAATCTACAATAGTAAGTAGAGTGGCTTCTTTTTGATTGTGTGTTTTACTGAGATTAAAATTTAAAATTTTAAAACATAGGTACTAGGTGCCAACGCATCATCCTTAAATACTTTCACCACCTCTGATTAAACTCCACCACCAAAAACATCTTCCCCTCCCCACCCCTCTCCACCTTTCACAAAAACCATTCCCTTCGCCAATCCCTGATTAGTCCCACCGACCAACATCCCCATGATCAGCCAAGTTTCTGGTACCAAGAATGGCTAACAAGGGGTACGCCAGGTTCCAAGTGATCGATTGTGATAGGGGACACTAGTGGCACAGACAGATATTTTTGTGGCCGACAGCGAGAAATCAAAATGGTGTGTTGCCTCCCTGGTGCCAGGATCAAGGATATCTCAGAAAGAGTGCAGAATATTCTCAAAGGGGAGTGGGAACAGCAGGACACATTGGATCTAATGACATAGGAAGGAAAAGGATGACATTCTGAAAGGAGAATATAAGAAGTTATGCAGGAATTTAAAAAGGATGTCCGCATGGGTGATAATATCCGGATTACTCCCAGTGCTATGAGCTAGTGAGGGTAGAAATAGGAGGATAGAGCAGATGAATGCATGGCTGAGGAGCTGGTGCAGGTGAGAAGGGTTCATATTTTTGGAGCATTGGAATCTCTTCTGGGGTAGAAGTGACCTGTATAAGAAGGATGGATTGCACCTGAATTAGCAGACGAGTAATATACTGGCAGGGAGATTTGCTAGAGCTGCTCAGGAGGATTTAAATGAGCAAGGTGGTGGTGGTGGTGAGGGGGGGGAGGTGGGAAGGGAGGGGTGTGGGAGGTTGATGGGACTGAGGGAGGTAGTGAGCAAATCCAACAGTTTGGGCAGGCAGAAAGAAAGCAAAGAATGAGGTAGGGTTGATACATTAAACAACATTTATTTCAATGCAAGAAGGCAAATAGGGAAGGCAGATTAACTCAGGGCATTGTGAGGAACATGGGACTGGGACATTATAGCAATTAGCAATTACCATTCTTGGTACCAGAAACTTGGCTGATCATGGGGGTGGTGGTCGGTGGCTAATCAAGGATTGGTGAAGGGAATGGTCCTTGCGGAAGGTGGAGAGGGGCGGGGTGGGTTTAGTCAGAGTTGATGAAAGTATTTAAAGATGATGGCTCAGGGATGGAAAGGAATGGCAGCTTAATGTTCCAGGATACAAATGCGATAGGAATGACAGAAAGGGAGTCAAGAGAGGAGGAAGAGTGGCATTTTTGATAAGGGATAACATACCGGCTGTACTAAGGGAAGGTATTCCTGGGAATATGTTCAGGGAAGTTATTTGGGTGGAACTGAGAAATAAGAAAGGGATGATCACCTTATTGGGATTGTTCTATTGACCCCCTAGTAGTCAGTGGGAAATTGAGAAACAAATTTATTAGGAGATTTCAATTATCTTGAAGAATAATAGGGTGGTAATGGTAGAGGATTTTAAATTTCCAAACATGGACTGGGACTGCCATAGTGTTAAGGGCTTAGATGGAGAGGAACTTGTTATGTGTATTCAAGAAGGTTTTCTGATGCAGTATTTGAATGTACCACTAGAGAAGGTACAAAACTTGAACCTATTCTTGGGAAATAAGACAGGGCAAGTGACTGAGGTGTCAGTGGGGGAGCACTTTGGGGCCAGTGACCATAATTCTATTAGTTTTAAAATAGTGATGAAAGAAGATAGGCGGTTTCTAAATTGGAGGAAGGCAAATTTTGACGGTATTAGGCAAGAAGTTTCAAAAGACGATTGGGGTCAGATGTTTGTAGATAAAGGGATGGCTTGAAAATGGGAAGCCTTCAAAAATGAGATAATGAGTGCAGAGACAGTATGTTCCTGCTAGAGTGCAATGTAAGGCTGATAGGTGTAGGGAATGCTGGATGACAAGAGAAATTGAGGTTATGGTCAAGAAAAAGAAGGAAGCATATGCAGGTATAGACAGCAGAGATCGAGTGAATCCTAAGAAGAGTATAACAGCAGTAAGAATATACTTAACAGAGAAATCAGGAGGGCAAAAACAGGACATGAGATAGCTTTGGCAAATCTAAAAGATTCTCCTTTAATACATTAAAGATTATTAATAACAAATACATTAAGGGTAACTAGGGAGAGATTAGGCCCCATCAAAGGTCAACAAGGCAGCCCATGTGTGGAACCGCTGGAGGTGGGGCAAATACTAAATGTGTATTTTGCATCAGTATTTACTGTGGAGAAGAACATGGAAGATGCAGAATGGGGGAAAATAGATGGTGACATCTTGAAAAATATCCATATTACAAAAGAGGAGGTGCTGGATGTTTTAAAATGCTTTTTGGTGAATAAATCCCCAGGACCTGATCAGTTGTACCCTAGAACTCTGTGGGATGCTAGGGAAGTGATTGCTGGGCCCCTTGCTGAGATAGTTGCATCATTGATAGTCACAGGTGAAGTGCCGTTAGACTGGCGGTTGGCTAATGTGGTGCCACTGTTCAAGAAGGGTGGTAAGGACATACCAGGGAAATGCAGCCCAGTGAGCCTGACATCAGTGGTGGGCAAGTTGTTGGAGGGAATCCTGAGGGACAGGATTTATAGGTCATTGGAAAGGCAAGGACTTATTAACGATAGTCAAAATGGCTTAGTGCTCGGGAAATCATGCCTCACTAACTCGATTGATTAATAAAGAGGATTGATGAAGGCAGATCAGTAGATTTGATCTATATAGACTTCAGTAAGGTGTTTGACAAGGTTCTTCATAGTAGACTGGTTAGCAAGGCTAGATCACATGGAATACAGGGAGAACTAGCCACTCGGATACAGAACTGGCTCAAAGGTAGAAGACAGAGTATGTGGTGATGGGTTTCTTTTCAGACTGGAAGCCTGTGATCAGTGGTGTGCCACATAGATCAGTGCTGGGTCCACTATTTTTCATTATTTATATAAATGATTTGGATGTGAACATAGGGGGTATAGTTAATAAGTTTGCAGATGACGCCAAAGTTGGAGGTATAGTGGACAGCAAAGGAGGTTACCTCAGAGTACAGCAATACCTTGATCAGGTGGGCCAAGAAGTGGCAGATGGAGTTTAATTTAGATAAATGTGAGGTGCTACGTTTTGGAAAGATGAATTAGGGCAGGACTGTAGGACTTATATGCTTAATAGTAAGGTCCTGTGGAGTGTTGCTGAACAAAGAGACATTGGAGTGCAGGTGCATTGTTCCTTGAAAGTGGAATCCCAGCTAGTTAGGATAGTGAAGAAGGCATTTGGTATGCCTGCCATTTTTAGTCAGTGAATTCAGTATAAGAGTTGGGAGGTTATGTTGTGGCTGTACAGGACATTGGTTAGGCCACTTTTGGAATATTGTGTTCAATTCTGGTCTCCCTTCTTTAGGAAGGATGTTGTGGGTTCAGAAAAGATTTACAATGACATTGCCAGGGTTGGAAGGTTTGAGCTATAAGGAGAGACTGAATAGGCAGGGGCTGTATTCCCTGGAGTGGCGGAGGCTAAGAGGTGATAATCTCCAGGGATATTTTAATGGGGGAGTCCAGAACTAGAGGGCATATGTTTAGGGTGACAGGGACAAAAGGTTCAGCTTTTTCATGTAGAGAGTTGTGTGCATGGAATGAGCTGCCAGAGAAAGTAGCACAATTGCAGCATTTAAAAGACATCTGGATGGGTACATGAATAGGAAGGGGTTAGAGGGATATGGGCCAAGTACTGCCAAGTGGGACTAGATTAATTTAGGGTATCTGATTCATATAGATGAATTTGACCAAAGGGTCTGTTTCCATGCTGTACATTTCTATGACTCTGTGACATAAACTGCTGGAGCCATCCTCCAGATTTCCTTGACTTCAGTTTGTTATGGGTTTCAATGTAGTACAAATCACTAAGCAAGTTCAGCTTCTTTGTTGATGTTGAGGCTCTAGATGTACTGCAGCCTTTGGCCAAATGGTTCTGACACAATAAATTTGCAGCAGGACGTGGTCGATGAATATATGTTTCTTGATTGCTTTACTAATGTTTGAAAGTTGGATCTGAAATTGTCATGTATGCCACAATTTTGAAACTGTATTCACCAAGAGTTGATGAAAAAAAATTTTAAAAAATTAAATTCAAACATAAAAACTTACAAAGTCTATGCTGCAATATTAATTCAAATGTGATTATGTGGGGGTGCCGGTGTTAAACTGGGATGGACAAAATCGGAAGTCACATGATACCAAATCCTGACCTCACCTGATGAAGGAGTAGTCATTCAAATGTAACCCAAATGAAAGCTCCTCTTAGTTTTCAGATAATGATGGCACAACTCAGGGTTCAAATAAAGAAAAGCTTAAATATGATCATCAATGTAGCTGAAGTACATAAATTTTAGGATAATAGCAGAGACACAGCAATATAATTTCAGTGTCACTGAGGGAGGAAGCTGTAAAATCAGACAAGGACTTCATCCTCAAGGATTGCAGCATCAGAATACAATTGTAGGTGTACAAGATGCTGTTTCAAGAGACTTCCAGAAGCAAAAGTAGGAATCCATAAAGCAGTTAGAATGGGAGTTTCCTAATTGTTTTCTGTGTTGAGGGGGATAAGCATGTTCAGTGATGATGAACAAGCTGCTCCTGACCAACGAGATAACTCACTGGATTGCCTGTGAGTCAGCTCAATAACAGCAAGTCAGGCAGCATCCGAGGAGCAGGAGAATCGATGTTTTGGGCAAGAGCCCTTCATCAGGAATAAGGCTTGTGAGCCAAGAGGGTGGGGCAAAGGTAGCTGAGAGTGCAATAGGTGGATGGAGGTGGGGGTAATGGTGATAGGTCAGAATGGAGGGTGGAGAGGATAGGTGGGAAGGAAGATGGACAGGTAGGACAGGTCATGAGGGTGGTGCTGAAGATTGGAACTCACCCATATATTGATATACGAATTTTGACTGCTCATATTCACCAATAAGAAATGGCTTATTATATTAATAGTGATATAAAGTTTCAACTGGTCTGAATAATTGGAGAATGCACACAACAACAATGAATGTCCACTGATTTCTACTCTGGCATACATTTTGCAGAGAATTTTGTTCATGGTCCTCTAGAAAGAACTGTTTCTTTACAATACAATAAAATGTTTTCCAAGCTGAGTCTACCAACTATAGTCATTATTATAGCAGTTTTACAGAATGAATTTTTAGGTATGAAAAATCATCTCTTGCTCTACAATTTGAAAGAGCATTCCTAGAACCTTAAAGAATGAGGACAGTTTGAGGTTATGGCCAATCCATAACATGAGTTATGCAAGTAATAATTGTAAAAAGAAGCACAAGTTTTATCTCACCCTTTTAATATTCAATTAAAAATATTTGCTTGAAATGGTATATGTCGACATTTAAATGTATTATTCTGACAATACAAAATGATTCTGTTTTGAAATGTTGTTTTGTTCTTTGAACTCTTGACAGATTAGTTATGGGTCAACAGCAGAAACACTCAGTGACAAGACAAAGTTTGCATCATTTTTACGGACCGTTCCAAATGTCGATCATCAAGCTAATGGCATAGCTCAACTTATGGAACACCTCAACTGGAAACGGGTGGCGGCCATTGCTTCTGACGATGCATATGGACGGGCTGGATTGAAGAGTTTTACCTCACATGCAGCAAGGCTCAATATTTGTGTTAAATTTCAAATATTTATTCCAATTTTTAAGGATGAATACCAAAATGCTAAAATTAATGAGACAGCTGAAATGATTATGAAGTCAACTGTACAAGTTATAATCACATTTGTAAGATCATCAGAAATCATCAAACTGTTCACCACATTGATTCAACGGAATATAAGTAAAATTTGGATTGCTAGTAATGTCTGGTCCACTTCTAGGGTGGTTGCCAGTATTAATGACATTGAAAAGAATGGAATTATTTTGGGCTTTACTTTCAAAGGTGGAACAATACCAAATTTTAAAAATTACTTAAAGAAGTTAAAGTTTTACCCATCTGATGCTAACCAGATTATTAAAGAGTACATAAACTTTATAAATAGAAGGGATGCAAAGAAACCAATTGGGAAAAATTCAAACTCACAAGGAAATAAATCTCAGAAGTATTACGAAATTGTTGAAATGGTTAAAGAACCCAGTATCTATGGTGTATACTCAGCTGTCAAGGCGATAGCTTATGCTCTTCAGAAAATGTTTAATTGTACTCAAGGAAACTGCAACCAAAATTTTAATTTCCCACCATGGCAGGTAAATATATATCAAGATTCTTTCTATAATATATAGGCATACTTTATGTATACAATATAATATATAGGCATACTTTATGCATACTATAATCACAACTTTAACTGCAAGCCTCCTACTGATTCACAAGCCGTCATCATTCTACAAGCAGATTACTCCAACTCTTTCTTAACTGGTATTCAGCCCCATCACTACCTTCAACTATTCCAGAATGTTACAGCCTTTTTCCATTCCAAAAAGGCTCTGTCCTCACTTTTATATTGATCCATCACTGGTGAAGAAGCTTGAATGCATGTACCAACAGGTTCAATAACAGTTTCTTCTCTGCTGTTACTCTCCAATTTCAAATGATGTCGATCTCACTGATGTTGATCTTGTTTTGTACACCAGCTGTGCAGCTGTAACCTTGTATGCCTTGCGTTGTCTAAGCACCCTATGATCTGTATGTCCTTGTTTACTATGATCTGCCTGTACTACTCATAAAACAATGCTTTTTACTGAACTCAGGTACATGCGACTACAATAAATCAATGAATCAATCTGTTTTACCCCGGTAATCTACTACATGTCCATGCACCATATAAACACTTCAAACATCTGTCGTTGTTCTATTCTGTACACTCTCCCTGTCAAATTTATCTTTCAGAAACTACAATTAGTGTCTCTTTGCACTTTCGAAACTTTTAACAGAACTTCATTCTTTGGAGGTAATATTACCTTTCATCACTCTGCAAGAAACAGACGAGAGAAAATCAATCACTTATTTTTCGACTGACTATTTTTCGTTGTCATTGATTTGCATCCACAGAAAGCTCACTATTGCTTTTATCGTCAGCTGATAAAAGTAATAATTCTTCCTTTTCTTGGCTTTTCATCCCTAACCTTGTCTGTTTTCTTACTCAGTGTATCTCACCTTCCCTGAAAGATCCAACTTAGCCCAGGAGCAGATATCACTGAGCTATGTGAACACCAATGTCAGCATCGTATTGGGGATGCAATGTGAGAGATGTTCTTTAGCAGATTAGAAAATATACTTACGCTACAACAAAGTAAAATTTATTTGCACTTATCTATTCACTAAGCTTCTAATTACTGATCTATTACTATGTATAAGTATTATTTGAATGAGGAAAGACTGTAAAAAAAAACACAGCACAGCAGGATTTGAGCATCTGAGTGCATGAAACACCAACACTAGCATCCAATTTGGGCAGGTATTAGGGAAAGCAAATAGAATGTTGGCTCTTATTTCAAAGGGATAAACATTGCAATGTCTTGCTGAAACTTGATCAGCCAATGGCTAGCAAACTGGGCTACTTATCTAAGAAAAGATACACTGCCATTGGAAGAAGTCCAGAGAAAGTGCATTCGGTTGATCCTGAGTATGGAAAGATTTCCTTCGGAAGACAGATGTGTAGTTTGGGTGTGTGTTCTTTGGATGTTTAGGAGAATGGAAGAAAACATGATTAAAATGTAAAAATTTCCCAGGGTGCTTGATAGAGTAGACACAGAAAGGTTGTTTTCCCTTGTGAGACAGTGTAGGAGTGGAGGACATGATTCCAGCATAAGAAGTTTCCCATAAAAGACAGAATGAGAGGGAAAGTGTTTTTCTTAGAGGGTGGCGAATCTGTGGAAGTCTTTACTGCAAAGGTGTCACTGAGTATACTCAAGACTGAGAGAAACAGAATTTTAATCAGTGATGTGATTCAAGGGTCGTGGGGTAAACGTGAGAGTTAAGAATTATCAGTTCAGCAATGATCTAATTGAATGACAGCAGATTCGGTAGGTTGAATGGTTTACTTCTCATATAACTTATTGTCTAATGGTCTAATCTCCTCACCTATGGAACAGATGGATTCCTTCAAATGTTTCGCAGGGAGCCTACTCATTTCCAGAGTTAGCCAAGATGTATACTTGAACGCAAAACATAATTGTGCTTTTCCTTTGCAAGTAATGGCAGGACAATCCTCTGAAGTTTGTTGTTTTGTACCTGAAATGGTAAAACAAGAAAGGAAAATAAAACTGCACCAAATTAAAGAGAACAAAGGACTCATGATGATGGAATCTGAAACTGAAAGAGAAATTGCTGGAGAAACTCAGCAAGTCTGGCAGCATCTGCGGACAGAAAGCAGAATTTATGCTTTGATACTAATGACCCTTCTTCAGAATGTTTTGAAGCAGGCTCATTGGACCTGAAATGCTAATTCTGCTTTCTCTCTGCAAATGCTGCCAAACCTGCTGAGTTTCTCTGCAATTTCTGTTTTTGTTTCAACGAAATCAAATCCTTGTCAATTATAAATTCTCACCTTAATCTGCAACAGTCCCAATTCCTTCAGTCACAATACCAGTGTTGTAAAGACTATATATCTCTCTCTACCCAAGCCTCATTCTTTCCTGAGACTGTTACTTTATTTGTAGAATGCTAAGGTGTACATCAGTATTCCTTTTTTGTATTTTCAATATACGAACTTCTAATAATTGAAGAATGTTCTATTTTCAGTTGCTAAATGAATTGAAGAAAGTTAAATTTAAGACAGACGACGGACAATTTGAATTTGACAGTTCAGGAGATTTCTCAAATGGATATAACATAATTAAATGGAAGATGGAAAACGGTTCAATACAGTTTGTCAATGTTGGTACCTACAATGTGAGGAAGCAAAGTATTAATTTCTCCAGGGACTTAGCAGAGGTGAGCTTTTCCAAACAATTTAGAATGGATATGGTGGTCTCTACCTTTTTATCTCTACCTTTTACAAAAACAAAATCTAATATAAATTTGTGTAGACTTTACAGGTTAGATTTTACAGCAAGTGCAATAAATTATTTATTTCTAAATGCACATGAGATTAAGGTACAAGCTGATATATCATAAACAAACTTTTTTAAAAAAGTAAAATTATGCAGAAATTTACGCAAACATAAAATTAATTTTTCAGAACCAGTGAAGGTTTTGAGTATTAATTGTAAACTTAGACTACTGTGTCAAACCTAGTTACTTCCCAAATCAACCAGCTACAATTTTTTCAAAAGAGTTGCATCCAGATTAATTGGAAACAAAGGTAAATTCTTACCAGTGCAGTGATTTCTACCTGATTGCAGTCACTGGGGGCTTCAACAACGCACTATGTATGGAATATCAGATATAATGACAACTTATGAATGTATTGCCAGTTTACCTGAAAAGTGGCAAACATAGTCAGAATTTCAATCCATTCTATCTTTTAATATGAAGAAAAAAGTCAGCATTTCAGACAGGATGCTTATACTTGGTCAGTTGGAATCAAACCAGGCCTCCATTTCAAATAAACAAAGTAGGAGTAGAAGTAGGCTGTTTGGTTCTTCGAGACGATTCCACCATTTAATATGATCATGGCTGATCTTCTATCTCACTGTCCTATTCCTACTGTGGCGCTATACCCCCGATGTCTTTAACATCTAAAATTGTATCAATCTCTTTCTTGAATATGCCTGCGATTAGTCAAATTAAGTGTATGAAAGAGAAATCTTGCTTAGCCAATCTCATAAAGATTGATTAGTGTCCTAGCCTCGACAACCTTCTGTCGTAGCAAAGTCCACAGGTTGACCACCCTCTGAGTGAAAACTGTTTTCTCCACACAGTCTGAAATGTTCATCCTCAGTCTCCCCCATTGCCACAGTGAATCAGACTGCAAATTGGAGGAACAACACCTCATCTTCCACCTGGGCAGTCTATAGCCCGGAAGACTCAACATTGAGTTCTTCAATTTCAAATAATCTTTCCACCCAGCCCCCAATTCCTTTTCTACACCTGCCTCTTCCCTTCCATTCCACCTACCAACTCTTTGTTCCAGCTACTAACAGGATTCATTCCTCTCGTCAACCAACCAGGTTGTACCCATCTCCTGTGTTTTATGATCTCAACCTCACCATTCTGCCCCTCTTACTCACTCAAAGCCCTCCTCCTATCTCTTTATCTGCAACTCCCCCTACTCCCACATCTACTCATGAAGAAAAGTTATATCCAAAACGTCAACTTCTCCATCTCCTGATGCTGCCAGACTTCCAGCCTGCAGCTTGTCTACTCTGTTTTTCACACCAAAATGTATAACTTCACATTTAATAATGATGTATTTATTTTGCCATGTATATGCCAGTCACTGAATTTGTCTAACTTATCAAAAGTCTCTTTGCAAACCCTTCACAATTCTCAAACCCATCAAAGCTTGTGTCATCAGCAAACTTGGACATATTACATTTGGTTTCCTCATCCTGAACAGCTAGGCTCCAAGCATTGATTCCTGTGATGCACCACTATCAGCCTGAGCAAGACAAATTTATTATCACTCTGTTTCCAAACAGTTCTCAATCCATGCCAATATATTACCCCCAATCCCATGTGATTTAATTTTGCTCACTTGCCTCTTATCAAAAGCCTTCTTAAAATCCAAATTGATCACATCCACTCATTCATCCTTTCCTATTTTATCAGATACATCCTTAATAAACGCCAACAGATTACATAACAATTTTTTTCATAAACCTACACTGACTTTTTCTAATCCCATTATTGTTTTCCAAGTGTTCTAGTATTATGTTTTTATATGATTTCAGCATTTTCCCACGACTGATGTTTGGTGTTAACTGGTCTGTAATTCTACTATTTTATCTCCCTCCTTTCTTTTAAATACTGGGATTACATTTGCCACCCTCCAATATCCAGAAGATAACCATCGATTCATCCAATATTTTCAGGGTCACTTCCTTTTGTACTCTGAGACGCAGAGAATCAGACCCTAAGGATTTGTCAGCCTTTAATCCCATTAATTTCATTCCTAAAGCACGTCCTCCTTCACAGTGCACACATGGTTCTCAAACATTTCTGTAGCGGTTATTTCTGTCCTCTTTTGTGAAAGCAGCATCAAAATATGTATTCCATTCTTCTGCCATTGGATCCACTTCATAACTTCCACCATTTCTGACTGTAACGGACCTACATTTGTCTTCACTAATTTTTTTTATCATCATGAATTTATAGAAGCTTTAAAAATGAGTTTTTCTATACCTTTTGGTATTCTCTCATACTCTATTTAGCCCCTCTTGATCAATTTTTGTTTTGTCCTGTCTTATTAAAATCTAAATTGCTCCCAGTCCTCAGTCTTGCAGCTTTCGCTGGAAATTTTTATTTGTCTCCTCTTTGGATCCAATACCATCCCGAATTTCTTTTGTAAGTTATGAATGAACCGCTTTTTCTGTTTTATTTTTGTGCTGGATAAGAATGCATAATTGTTGTAACTATTCCTTACATATTCCTGCCAACACTTTTAGTAAGGTTCACCAACCCACCATTGCCACCTTGCACCATATATCCTCGCAGTTTCCTTGATTTAGATTCAGGGCGCTAGTTTCAGATTCAACTTCTTCACTCCCCATCTTAGTAAGTAATTCTAACATTTAATGGTCAATCCTCCTGATCAAAGTAGTAGTTTCCACATTCTGTGATCTACACACAACGGCTTTGACAGCTCCTGGTAAATGAGACGTCAGAGTGCCAAGTGGACTACTTAAATAAGTGATGGACTGCTTAGGACAGGTTGGTGCAGACAAGGAATATTGGATCTGGTGGGGAATTTGGAGGAGTTATGGGTCCTGAGGGGGAGGAGGGTGCTTCCAAGGTTACCAATGGGTTGTTTTCCAAGTAGCCGGATATCTGACAATGATGGTGGTGGCTTTTGTCAGTGTTGGGTCTGTGAGTGGGAAGACGTTGGGTGTTGGAAAAAGAGTGTGTGTGAGGTTTCCATGGACATTGGAGGTGATGCCAGGTTCTTGGGGGCAAGGAGCTGTCAACTTGAGTGATGGGGTCTGTCAGATTCTGGGTGGAGTGCGAGGTGTGGTGTTGGGAGAAGGGGATTCTTGAGTCCTGGAACAAGCGGTGCTGTCGGATCAGGATGTAAGGGATCTGAGGAATCAGAGTTGTAGGTTTGCCACATTGGGATGCAGTTTAATATTCACTCAGGAGTTAGCCTGGATTTTTCTGCATATCCAATAATTTAACTCCAGCAGGAACCTTTGAATTCTCTGATTTAAATTGATGCTTTCAGAGGGAAAATGGTGTGAGGGAATTGACATGGCAATGCTAAATTTCACAGGAAATTCCTGGGGAGTCTCCTATGTCAATAATTCCACAGCATTCTGATGCACATTTCCATTCAATGCTGCAGAAACAGATATTGGCGATTGGAAAATCCCAGTCTATATATTTAACTGTCCTGTGGAGACTCATAGTCACAGATTCATAGAGATGGACAGCATGGAAACAGACCCTTCAGTCCAATCCGTCCATGCCGACCAGATATCCAAACCCAATCTAGTCCAACCTGCCAGCACCCGACTCCAGACAATACTTTCAGTTTCAGAGGATTAATAAGACAAATACTGAAAGTGCAATTGTTATTACCAGTACAAAATCCCAGGCACCTTTGCTCAAGATCAAAAGTTGACTCACTTGCCTTGAATGGTTGACTTGATATTGTTTGGTCTGCCTCTTGCTACACACTTAGTTAAACTTGTTTCACACAGTGTCTCATGACTGCAAAATCTTTACATTTTATTTTCCAGACTATGATTTATTTGCCAATATTATAGTTGAGACTAAGACTTGCTTATTCACTGCATAACTGCACATCCCATTAAACTTGAGCCAAAGCCCTTTCTTATTTTGTTTCCCATTATTTTTGCCTTTTGTTTACTTTCAGGCTGGTGGTCGTGTGGGTTTGAGTTAACAACTTAAGTGAACACGCTGTCAACAAGATCTTCAGTCACTCATCTGTTCTTATATTATGTTCATCATAGGTTCAAATCTCTAATTGTCCACAAACCTGTAGACCTGGACATAAGAAGACTGTGTCAACGAAAAGGTTCTGTTGTTTTGAATGTGATCCATGCCCAGCAGGATTTTACTCTGAAAAAAATAGTAGGTATCAAGTGAGAGATGGTATGGAGAAACTTCAGTGAAACTCATTGCATATATAGCAATATGTACAACAGTAAGATTATACTTCAAATTTTTAAAGTTATTTTGAATACTTTGTACCTGGTATCCATTGCAATGCTGCAGTCCAATCACAGTGAACACATAATTGTAAGATAGATATTTGGATAAGAGCAAAACTGAAATAGGAAGATTGTAATGTGAACCCCAAAGGAAAAGTTCATGTTTAAAGTCATTATTGACACTCATTACTTTTACAGGACATGAACTTGAATCCCCTCCCCTCACTTGGTCAGTGAGCCAATGGCTTAAGCAGGAAAATTAGCATCTGGATGTAGAATTGGGATGTGCACTCCACTTAAAGAATGATTTGGAGATGCCAGTATTGGACTGGAGTGCACAAAGTTAAAAATTACACAACACCAGGTTATAGTCCAACAGGTTTAATTGGAAGCACTAGCTTTCAGAGCACCGCTCCTTCATCAGATGATTGTTCAAACTTTAAAAAGTTTGTTAGGGAACTCCAAAATGCATTGAATTCATTTTTTTTATTGCTTCTGGAAAATAATAGGGTGAGGTTTGCAAGCAGTAAGTGAGACCTTTCTTCAAAGAAGTCTGAAAGTTATAGACATAGCAGCCAGCTGAAAGCTATAGCCTGTCACTGAGTCAGGATAACTCATGAGCCCTCTAAAACTCTTGGCTCAGTTCTGGGATATCCCACTCTATTCCAGGAGTTTCCAATTTTTGGGTGTGTCTTTTAAGGCATTGTGGAGTCATAGCTGTTTTTCCACACGTTTCAAAGTGTTGGGCCAAGTTTTCAAAGGATGTTAGAGGTTTTACCTGTCACAAAGTTCTCAAACCACAGATCGTAAATTCAAAAGGACCTCCTCAGATTTCCCTCCACCATGTCAACATATGCTTTCCCTCCTGATGCCCTGTCCCAATGGTGCATCATGATCTAATGCCACTTTATTGTCTATTAAACACTATACAAAAAAGCAAGCAAACCATTTAGTGGCAGCTGGTTGCGTAATAAAAAAGCTTTTAAAAAAATGTATCAATAACTTCTCACGATATTTTTTAAAAAAGCTCCTTTCTACCACAGAAGCATAGACGTTTCAGAAATGCAGGTCTTTCAAAATATCATTGTCTGATACAATGAAGCACTTAACAACAGTGAACAAACACTTGGAAATTAATAGCAATCAAGCTGTATCGGCAATCTAATGGCTGTCTGGGCTTTCACTAAGAATACGTAATAAATTGTGGCACTTCTAGTGTAGTGGTAGTGATCCTACCTCCAGGCCTGTGGACCTGGTTCAAGTCCCACCTGCTCCAGAAGTATGTAATAATGCATCTGAACTGGTTGATTAAATATATCTATAAAGAGCTGTGTGGCACCATCACCATCTCAAAACTGCACATCCATGAGATGCTGTGGGCCATCAGCAGCAGCCAAATTGTACTCCAACACAATCTAAAACCTCATGACCTGGCATATCCACCACTTAACATCAAGGCAGGAAGTCAACTGTAGGTCACTGGAGAGTTCAGGCAGGCATGCCAATATCACCAGGCATGCCTGACAATGAGGTCAACCTTGTGAAGCTATACAATCAGAATACTTGCATACAACAGAAACATAGCAAGTGACAGGCAGATCTAAGTTATTCCACAACCAACAGCTCGAAGCTCGATAGGTCTGCCATATCCCATCATAAATGAAAAATAATTTGTTGAATGAGGAGGTTCTATGAATATCCCATCCTCAGTAATGGAGGACTCCTGTACATCAGAAACATTTGCAGCAATCTTCAGCCAGAAATGCTGAGTGGATGTGTTGAGTTGGCCTCTCTCTGAGGTCCCAGCATCATAGATGCTAGCTGTTTACCAATCTAATTCACTCCACACAACATCAAGAAACGGTTAGAGGCACTGAATACTGCAAACGCTATGCCCCCTGACAATATTCCAGTTACAGTACTGAATTCAGGTGCTTCAACACTTGCTGTATCCCTAAAATGTCCCAGTACAGTTACAGCACTGACATCTACCCGACAATGTCGAAGATTGCACAAATATATTCTATACAGAAAAAGGCAGAACAAATCGAACACGGCAAATTAATACCCCATCAGTCTAATCTCAATGATTATAAAGTGATGTAGGGTGTCATCAACAGTGCTATTAAGCAGCACCTGCTCAGAAATAACTTCCTCAGAGATACCCAGGTTGGGTTCTGCCAGGGCCACTCAGCTCCTGACCTCATTATAGCCTTAGTTTGAGCTTGGACAAAAGGCTTGAATTCCAGACATGAGGTGAGGTGAAAGTAACTCCTCTTGATATCAAGATAACACTTCACTGTGTGTGGCATCAAGAAGCTTGTGTAAAGTTGGAATCAATGGGAATCAGGTGGAAAACTCACTGCTGCCTGGAGTTGTATAAAGCATATAGCCAAATGGTTCTGGTTGGTGGAGGTCAGTCATCTCATCTCCAGGACATCTCTGCAGGAATTCCTCGGGGTAGTGTCCTAGGCTCAATTATCTTCAGCTGCTTTATCAATGACGTTCCCTCTATCATAAGGTCAGAAGTAGGGATTGCATCATTTGCAATTCCTGGGAAGGTAGAAGATGCAGGAAACCTTGCAACCTTTAAAAATGTATGTGGATGAGCACTCAAAATGTCATAACATTCAAGGCTCTGGGCCAAGTGCTGGAAAGTAGGTTTAGTGTAGGTCAGAACAGACTCATTGGGGTGAAAGGCTTCTCGTTTACTATATGACACTATGATCTATGACTCTTTAGATATGGAAGTAATCCTTCTTCAAATACAGCAGGATCTTAACAATATCCATGTTTGAGTTCAAACGTGGAAAATAAGATTAGTGCTAAAAAAGTGCAAAACAATGACCGTTTGCAACAAGAGGTAATCTAATTATTATCCCTTGGCATTCAATGGTGTTACTATCACTGAATACCAAACCATCAACATTCTGGGCTGATCATTGACCAGAAACTCGTGCTGTGCTAGTCACCTAAATGCAATGGCTGCAAGAACGATTCAGAGGCGAGAGATCATGCAGCAACAAATGAATGCCCCAAAGCCTGTCTGCCAGTGACAATGGACAAGTCAGGAGTGTGATAAGATACTCTTCACCTGCGTGAATATTTAGATTCTTCATATGTTTAGCGATATCATAAAATAAGTTTGTAACTTTCATTTTTGCTTCCTGTGCAAAAGCTTCACCTGTCAGAGGTGTATTTTAGATATTTTTGCATATGTTTAAATTCTGAAGATGCACTTCCTGTGAGGTTTCACACTGCGAACACAAATTCATAAAAGTACACCCATTGTGTCAAAATAATTAGTTTCAAAATTTCACTTTGCTCCTTTATGCTATTGTGTAACACTCTTTTCCCCAATAGATTCCAATGATTGCATTGAGTGCTCAGAAGACTACTGGTCTAAGGCAGGAAGTACAAAATGCCAGCATAAATCTGTCGAGTTTCTACAGTGGAAGCAAGCTCTTTCTGTGGTGTTAATAATATTTATCATTTTAGCCGTACTCATAATATGTGTAATACTTATATTATTCACAAAATATCGGCGTACCCCAGCTGTGAAAGCTGCAGGAGGTTGGATGTGTTACATCATGCTGTTTTCACTAGTGCTCGGTTTAGTCAGTGTTGTTTTCTTCCTCGGAGAGCCATTTGATTATACCTGTAAAATGCGACAACCACTTTTTGGTATCAGCTTTACACTTTGTGTTTCCTGCATTTTGGTGAAATCTTTTCGAATCATCCTCGCTTTTACTTTTAATCCAAATACTCATAAAAAATTGAAGTATCTTTATAAACCAGTGCCTGTTATAATTGTCACCACAGGAATTCAAGTGGTCATTTGCTCAATGTGGTTATCTTTGAAAGCTCCAAAGCCTGTACAAAATAGGAATCTTCCCCAAATGATTTTGTTGTTATGTGACGAAGGTTCCTACGTCGCATTTGTCGCAATGTTAGGATACATTGCTTTTCTTGCATTTGTCTGTTTTATTCTTGCTTTTAAGGGAAGAAAGGCACCAGAAATGTTTAATGAGGCAAAGTTTATCACGTTCAGCATGCTTGTTTATTTAATTGTGTGGATTTCATTTGGTGCTACATATGTTAATGTGGGAGCTAACAACAAATATTACCCAGTAATTGAAGCAATTGCGATTTTAGCATCAATCTATAGCATTTTATGTTGCCATTTCATTCCAACCTGTTATGTAGTTTACTTCAAGAAAGAAAGTAATGTTGAGTCAAATTATTTGACACATGCGAGGGAGCATTTCAAACAGAAAGGACAGTTTGTGTGTCCAATTACCAACATAAAAAGACACTCAGGTCAGCCTGTCTCCTTGATTCAAGTGATGGCAGATCCTGAATTTGAATGTCAAATTAATCAGCAATTTAATGACACAAACCAGAACAAAAATTGCCAGAATCAAACACTTGAAGCAACCTGCCTGAGAAAAAGACATAAAAGCGTGTGAATCTTTCATGTTTTAAGAGTGAAATAAAGAAGAAAACTGGTTTTATTCTTTACTTCAGTCACTTTGATATTAATATCAATGCTGAACGAACTTTTCACATGGAAACTTTCAAGGAATTGCTACTTATCACTATACAAAATCATCAAATAAGTCCATGTGAATGAAATTAATGTGATATTTCCAATGCAGCGTGAATCCAGTTATTTGAACTGGGCTAAAATAAATCTGTTACAGTCTAATTCAACAAACAAAAAAAGCTCTATTAAACCCATTGACCATTTGCACGCTCATATTGTGCAGAATTTGAAAGACATAGATTTTTCCAAAGGAATTAAGTGACTTTGTCGTATGTTACCCCTAATTTGAACTTGGAACATGATTGAGTCCGGTGGAATCACTACATGGCCAGTTAGTAGGAGGGAGCTTTTGCACGGTTAAATACAGTTTGAACCGAAATCACTATGTTATTAAAAGGTGCTGGACTGGGTCAGCCCATTCTGACATAAAGAAACGTTTGTCTCCTGTACTGATTTGCATCTGATTTTGAAATTTTACATGAGACCTCATCTAGAATTAGCAAACCTAGAGAAGAAACTGAACTTCAGTTTGCCGGATAAATTGTTATTGAGAGCTGAAGAGGAAGATCTTGCATTCTGACGAGGACCAGCTGGAGAAAGTGCTGTCTCAGACTCTATGGAAGAAAGTGTGCTCAGTAACAGAGCTGGTTAAAAACGAACAGTAGAACAGGGGATACTCAAAGGATGAATGAAATATTCATTACTGCTGTGAATAAAAGACATCAATTAACCAACCACGGTTTCAGCTTAATATCCTCGATCTCATTGATAGACTAAGGACATCAAGTTATCTATTTCTTTCAACATTCTTTTGTCTAGGACAGTGTTCCTTTATAACTTTGTATCTATGCATGTATGCTTGTCATTGCTTTTTCATTACATTTTGTTCCAGGGTTTATAGATAATAAAAATGATTCTTTCTTTCACGCCAAAGGACATTTTGATTGGCTTCTTATTGTTTCTGGTGTGGTAGCTAACTCCAGAACAGCTACAAACCTGGCACCTCCCTGACAAGTTAGCGAATTGCACAGGCTTGTCCTGTCTCCAGAAAGAAGGAGAAATCTAATCTGGTCAATTACCAGCCCATCAGTCTCTTCTTGACCACCAGCAAAACAATAGCAGGTGTCCTGAAATTTATGAACCTGTGCTTATTCACCCAACAGAATGGTTCACTAATGATCAACTTGGATTGTTCTAGGACCACTCAGTTCTAGACCTTATTGCAGCTTACGTACAAACATAGATGAAAGAGTTTTTTTCTAAAGGTGAAATTCTATGAAGCTTGCATCAGATATAAACAGGATGGTTAAGAAGTGTTTCTGTACTTCCCTTCATTGTTCTGTCTTTTAGTGTAGGAGGTGGGAAGATTTTATAAAATCTTGAGGGGTATAGATAGGGTTAATGATAGATGACAAGGAGGCATATTTTTAAGGTGAGAAGATCGAGATTGAAAAAGACATGAGAGGTAGAATTGTTATACAAGAGGGCTGGTTTGTGTGTGGAATGAACATCCTGAGGAGGTGGTGGGTGTAAGTAAAGTCACAATATTTAAAAGGCACATAGATAAGTACATGGATAAGAAAGATTTGGAGGGATATGTGTCATGAGCAGGCAGGTAGGATTAGTTTAGTTTGGGATTATGTTCGGCATGGACTGGTTAGGCCAACGGGTATGTTTTGGTGCTGTATGACTCTATGACTATGACTCTATAAAAAATGCAGGTGTGAGATAAGAGACACCAGTTTTTGAGTTCACAGCATCATTAATCCAAGAAGTCCTGCTAAAAATGATCAGGTTGAAAATGACACTTAGCACAAATGTCGATGATTGTGCTTATTCTTGTTAAGGGTCCAATCATCTCAGCCCCACAAAGTTGTTGCAAGGAGGAGTCCTTTGGAGCAGTGCTCTAGGTTCAAATATAGTCAACTGCTTTCTCAATGACCTTCCCTCCATCATGGGATCAGAGCTGGAGGTGTCTTGATAATTGCGTTCAGTTCCAGTTCATGCCAGTAATAAAACACTATGTTGTACAGTTATTCTTTTAAAGTTTAATTTTTTTAAAGTAAACTTTGTAGGTATAAAGCCCATTTTTTAAAAAAAATTACCTCTAAGTTGATCAATTGAGAAATTATCATTTCAAATGAGTTTATGCAAAACAATACTCACTTCCCTTTGGTAGGTGAGTCTAGTTTTAATTTCATCCAACTTCTTTTCAATGATATTTACCAGAAGTATGCAGGCAAGGTGGGACTTGACACTGTGTTTGCTGGGTTAGTGGCTGCTTCTGGTCAGGCCTTGGAGTTGGTATGAATAGTCTGCTGTTCCAAAAGGTATGTGGGTGCATCTAGTGGGATCCTGGGCACTGGTTTTGGCCTCAGGACTTGTTCTCAGTCTGGTTGGGCCGCAATGTTGGGTGTCCATGAGGTCAGTTAGAGCCATGGAGTAAGATCTGAAAATGTGTTGCTGGAAAAGCGCAGCAGGTCAGGCAGTATCCAAGGAACAGGAAAATTGACGTTTCGGGCATGAGCCCTTCTTCAGGAATGAGGAAAGTGTGGAGTAAGATGGAGTAAGATGGCCATGGAGTAAGATCGCCAATCAACATCCAAGTCAAGCTTTAGAGAAGCCGGCAAATGGTTTGTCACTTTTTGTTGTTGTCATGGTCATGGTCATGGCCATGATTCCAGCATCGGCATTCTGGATCTGTCAGATCATGCAGTCAGGTGCTCTGGGAGGTCCTGGTCTCAGTCCGTTCGGATCACTTCGGGTTGGGGATTATTTCTGGAGGTTGAAAGATTACCAGACCTACAAGTGGAGTTAAGAGAACATTGTTAGTAATTCTGACAGACTTACAATTGAGATTTAAGAGTGTAGAAAAATGATAAAAGATATGAGAGGATAATCTGCTGGAGAAAGCTGCAAAGGTTGCCACACTCTGGCGCCATCTTGATTTTTTGTCAATGGTAACCCCCTGGATGTTGAGAGTACAGTATTCAGGATGGTAATCTTCACTGAATGGGTAGTTTCTCCCCTATCATGATTATGGTTTGAGTTGAATATAGGACATAGGATCACAATGTGGCCAAGTTAATATATTTATGCATCTTCATAAAAATGAGAGAATTGTTTATTTCATGGGCAGAGGTGAAATGATGTTGTTTGTTATATCGGTCCTTAAAATTGCCTGAAAAATGGTCACCATAAGGAAGGTAGAATTCAATAAATGAACTTAGATACATTACATGAAGTAAAGGATTAATATCATTTGCATCTTTTGGGAAGGCTTGATTCTGAATAATTGGCAAAAGAACTGCAGTATTTCCATTTCAAATGTGAAATAGGGAAGCAAAAATACACACATATTCTTACTAAGGATTTTACTTTGAGGTTGGCTGAAAGTTAGTCCAAATTTAGTGGCATGGAAAGGGAAAAATAATTCATTCTGGATTCCAGTAAAAGATAAAGAAATCATAATTTTCAGGCAAGAATATAACTTTAGATGTGTACCTACTGAGACTTGGATAAATTACTTTCAGAAATTAATCGACAGAATTTTGAGGTAGCGATAGCAGTAACTCACTGTTATTTATGTTGAACCAAACAGTTACACCTAGTGATGGTGATCAACAATTAAACATGAACATCAGGAAGTTTCTTTCTGGGATGTCCCATGATCCCAGAGCTGTGTGACAATGCTGTATTAACTCTGGCTCAGCATTAGGATATATCAGTCAGCATGGCATTGCTGTACCTACCACATATATACAGACTAGAATTATCATTTGGCGCTTGCTGGTTCTGTCAGTGCTCTTCTAAAGGTGTGTTAGTTTTTTTTTGAAAAGCTAATGGAACAGCTCTATGCCCTGCAGTCCTGCCACATACAGTCTTGAATAATGGTAGGTAATTAAATTAACAGAAAAAGGATGCTCCAGGATTTTCCCCTTCATCAATGGCATGGGAGCCCAACACATCAGTGTGAGAGGTAAAAATGAAGGATTTTCAACTATCTCCAACCTGGAGTGCCAAGTGTGTTATCAATTCCAGATTCTTCCTGAGGTCTTCACCACCACAGATGCCAGTTTTCAGGAAATTCAATTTGGTCCGGGTGATAGCAAGCAACTGACATAGACACAGGATACTGCAAAGGCTATGGGTTCTGAAAACATTCTGGCAACAGTATTGAAGACATGTGCTCCACAACTGTCTGTGCCCTTCAGTCAAAACCAGGGGGTAAAAGAGCTGAGCTCCGGAGGTACGATGAAAGTGACAGTCCTTGACATCAATGCAATAATTGATGGAATATCAAGGATCTAAAGCAAAACTGGAGTCTGTGGGAATCAGGGAGAAAGCTCTCCAGTTGTTGCAGTTATTTGGAGCACAAAGGAAGATGGTTGTGGTTGTTGGAGATCAATGATCTCAGGGTATCTCTGCAGAAGGTACTCAGGATGTTGTCCTCGGAAAAGACATCTTCAGCAGTCTCACCAAGGACGATCCTGTAACCATGAGGTCAGAAATGAGGATGTCGCTGACATTTGCACAATGTTCAGAACCATTCAGATACTGAATGAGTTCATGTCCACATTAAGCAAAACCTGGGCAACATTCAAGCTTGAAATTGTGTTGCTGGTTAAAGCACAGCAGGTTAGGCAGCATCCAAGGAACAGGAAATTCGACGTTTTGGGCCAGAGCCCTTCATCAGGCTCTGGCCCGAAACGTCGAATTTCCTGTTCCTTGGATGCTGCCTAACCTGCTGTGCTTTAACCAGCAACACATTTTCAGCTCTGATCTCCAGCATCTGCAGACTTCACTTTTTACTCGAACATTCAAGCTTGAGCTGATAAGTGGCAAATACCATTTACACCCTTCAGGTGTCAGGCAATGAACATCTAGATTAGATTCTCTACAGTATGGAAATAGGTGCTTCAGCCCAACAAGTTGACACCAACCCTCTGAAGAGTAACCCACCAGACCCATTCCCCTATCCCATATTTATGACTGACTTGGCAATTTAGCATGGCCAATTCACCTGGATTGTGGGAGGAAACCGGAGCACCCGGCGGAAACCCATGCAGACAAAGGGAGAATGTGCAAACTCCACACACTCAGTCACCTGATAGAATTGAAACTGGGTCCCTGACACGGTGACACAGCAGTGCTAAGCACTGAGCTACCATGCCCAAACAAGAGACAAAATCTCCCTTTGACATTCAATGCCATTATTATATCTGAATTCCCCACTATGAACATCCTGGCATTTGCCTTTTATTCTGGAATGAAGGACATTTGAAGCAATGCTACTTCTTTGTCCATTGGAGTTTGCAGGAATAAGAAATGATCTTACTGAAACTTATAAGATCATGAGAAGACTGGATAGATGGATATCAAGCGGATGATTCCTCTTGTGGGGTCAGTTGAAATTCGAGGATAGAGTTGAAGAATAAGAGGCTTCTCTTTTAACACAGAGGTGAAGAGGCTTTGTTTTTCTGTCAGAGGGTATTGATGTTTAGAATACCCTTTTTCACAAGTAGTGGAGTCTGAGTCTGTAAATCATAAAATGCCTATTCTAGGAATGTACAATGCAGAATCCCTACAGCGTGGAAGCAAGCCAATTGGCCCATTGAAAACCCACCCACCCTCTGAAGAGCATCCCTCCCAGATTTACCTCCCTATCCTTTTCTTGTAAGCCTGTATTTACCATGGCTCAGCTACCTAGTCTGCACATCACTGGAAACTATGGGCTATAATGATGTAATGAGTTCAAGATGTCAGTGGCCAATCTCATCAATCACGCAGCATTGCTGAGTGATTTTCTAGACTGTGGACACAGCACTGTCCCAGGTGTCAGCGGGGCAGTGCAGTGTCCACAGTGTAGAAAATCACTCAGCAGTGCTGCATGATTGATGAAGATTGGTATTGTGACCTTCTGCACCAGTCCTGGGGTTGAAGGTGGCACTCCTCTGCACCCACTCCTACCACCAGCATCTCCATGTCCCTGTCCGAAAGCTGGGCAGAAATGTTTCCATGTCTGTCATTTCCAGGACAAATAAAACACATCATGCAGCCAGCTCCAGACTGATAGTTTTTCACCAGATACACAACTGTCTTTTATATATCTCATCGGCACCAGGTATTCCAAAATGTCCTGGCAGGGGTGGGTACATCTGCCACAGCCTGTGGAACTTATAACTGCAAGTTGCCACTGGATGTGATGCATAGATAATGAGGTGAATTTGGGAAAATAGAGAAAGAAAACTCACTGGGCCTCATCAGAAGAATCCTTTCATGAAACCTGTCAAGATTATCGCACAACCAACTTCTAGTAGGATCAATCATTAACCTTACTGCATTGCATAATACAGTAAATCCTTTGGATTGTGAAATCACGAATCATGAATTTGCCCATCGGCTCCAAAAAATAAGTAACAACAAAAATCAACGTTGGCAGGCTAATATCATGTATCTGCAATATTTTAGCAATTTAATTAATTTTTAAACTGCATTTAACAAGCTCCACACACATGTACTTCATTATTCACAGGGATTCTCAGGAACAGAACCCTCCTGGGTACAGAGGACTGGCTGAATCATTCCTAAATGTCTGGCTGAGAAAAGACTTTGTTATTTAGAGATTCAGGTCCCCACCTATAGTTTCTGGCTGGCTGATACCCTGAACTTAACCTGGATTCTGCTGCAAGTCATATGTCAGGGATCTTTGCTGGCCAGAGATGTAGAAATCCCTGGCATTGGGAGTTTGTGCTCTTGACAAGCAGTACAGACGTGTGGCTTTTTGCACTATGGCATTATAGTGAGAATATACCAAAGTGACCATGGATTTTCAACTTTATTTATATACATAACTGACAGTAAGAAGAAAATGACAAACTGAAAAATGCTGCGATAAAAATATACCAGCACTTATGATTGATTTGTTTTGTGGTACTTTGAGGATTCTAAATACAAATTTTGAATTTATTCATGGATTTGATAGATGATGTGTAAGATTTCTGTATGTTTCCCATTTATTATTGCTTTTATTTTCGTGTTAATGTTTTCTGATTTCCAATTTAACTGACATTGGTCATTGTTTGAAAACTAACTTACTGATGTGTAAAGTTTGGGCATCGGGTCATTTTTGAGGCATAATGCTCTCAAAGTTTGCCTGCTCAGGATATGTGTATGTGACAAGAAACATACCAAATTCAGAATAGAAACACTTTGTCATATTGATCGTACGTGTTACTTTTCTTTTCAAAAGTTGCAGCTCTCAGTCACACATTTTGGGGTAAATTTAAACTTTCTCTCAATCAATCCAGCGTTACACATCCCATTACATTTCCCTGTCCACTGTTTTAAAGGTCTATGATGGGTGGTCTTTAACCTCAAAGTGATGAAAGTTAAAATCGACCCACAGTGTCTCATCATGTCAATTTCTCCTTTGAGTACTGTTTTGTGAAAGCTCATGTGAAGTGACAATTTCTCATACAATCAACTTAGAACTAGATATTATTTAAAAGATGGGCTTTGCACCTACAATGTTTAGTTTGATTCTTTAAATAAAAACAACTGCACAATATATCATTTTATTATAGGCATAAACTGCTTCATTTTCTGATAATTGTGAATGGAACTGAACACAGCACAATTATCAAGACATTGCCAGCTCTGATCCCATGATGGAGGGAAGGTCATTGAGAAAGCAGTTGACTATATTTGAAACTAGAGCACTGCTCCAAAGGACTCCTCCTTACAAAAACTTTGTGAAGCTGAGATTGTTGGACTCTTAACAAGAATAAGTGCAATCTTCTACATTTGTGTTAGGCATGGTTCCAATACGTTTTCAACCTGATCATTTTTAGCAAGGCTTCTTGGAGACACACTGATAAATGATGCTGTGAACTCAAAATTGGTCCCTCTTATTTCACATCTGCATGTTTTTCAGAGAGTCATAGCTATAGAGTTATAGAGCAGCACAACAAACCCTTTTGCCCAACCAGTCCATGCCAAACATAATCTTAAACTAAACAAAGTCCCCTGCTGCTCCTGGCCCACATCCCTCCAAACCTTTCCTATTCAGGTACTTATTTAAATGTCTTTTAAATGTTGTAACTGTGCCCACAGGACGTACATGCCAAATGCGAAGCACCCATTATGTAACATATTTTCCCCTGTCTTTCTTAAATCTCTCTCCTTTCAACAGAAAAATATGCCCTCTGGTCTTGAAACACCCATCCTAGGGTAAAGACACTTATCATTAACCCTATCCAAACCCTCAAGATTTTATAAACCTGTATAAGGTCACCTCTCAAACAGCTACAATAATTCTGAATCAGAGTGAAAGTAACAGGGTAGTTGTTATGGGGTCTTTAACTTTCCAAATATTGAATGGAAATGTTATAGTTCAAGTACCTTAAATGGGTTGGTTTTTGTCTGATGTGTTCAGGAGGGTTTCCTGACACAGTATATAGATAGGCCAACAAGAGGTCAACCCACATTCGATTTGCTGCTCAGTAATGACCTTGGCCAGGTGTTAGATTTGGAGACAGGTGAGCACTTTGGTGATAGTGACCACAATTCATTTAAGTTTACTTTAGTGATGGAAAGAGATAGATATATACCGCAGGGCAAGAGCTATGGCTGGGGGAAAGGTAATTATGGTGCAATTAGGCAAGATTTAGGATGCATAGGAGGGGGAGAGAAATTACAGGGGATAGGCACAATCGAAGTGTAGAGCTTGTCCAAGGAACAGCTACTAAGTTTCCTTGGTAAGTATGTACCTCTCAGGCAGAAAGGAAGTAGTCGAGCAAGGGAACTGGGGTTTACTAAGCAAGTTGAATCTCTTGTCAAGAGGAAGAAGTGGGCTTATGTAAAGATGAGATATGAAGGCTGAGTTAGAATGCTTGAGAGTTACAAGTTAGCCAGGAAGGACCTAAAGAGAGAGCTAAGATGAACCAGGAGGTGACATGATAAGTCTTTGGCGGATAGGATGAAGGAAAACCCTAAAGCTTTCTATGAACATGTCAAGAATAAAAGAATGACTAGAGTAGGATTAGGGTCTGTCAGAACAGTAGTGGGAAGTTGTGCATGAAGTCCAAAGAGATAGGAGAGGTGCCAAATGAATATTTTTTGTCAGTATTCACACAGGAAAAAGGTAATGTTGCCGAAGAGAATACGGAGATACTGGCTATTAGACTAGATGGGATTGATGTTTATAAGGAGGAGGTGTTAACAATTCTGGAAAATGTGAAAATAGATAAGTCCCCTGGGCCATATGGGATTTATCTAAGAATTATCTGGGAAGCTAGAGAAGAGATTGCAGAGTTTTTGATCTTTATGTCATCATTGTCTAGAAATAGTGCCAGAAGATTGGAGGATAGCGACTGTTGTTACCTTGTTCAAGAAGTAGAGTAGAGACAACCCTGGCAATTATAGACCAGTGAGCTTTACTTTGGTTGTGGGTAAAGTGTTGGAAAGGATTAAAAAAGTTAGGATTTATAATCATGCAGCAAGGAATAATTTGATTAGGGATAGTCAACATGGTTTTCATGTCTCGCTAATTTTATTGAATTCTTTGAGAAGGTGACCAATCAGGTGGATGAGGGTAAAACGGTTGGTATGGGTGTATATGGATTTCAGTAAAGCATTTGATAAGGTTCCCCACAGTAGGCTATTGCAGAAAATATGGCAACATGGAATTGAGGGTGATTTAATGGTATGGATCAGACATTGGTTAGCTGAAGGAAAACGGAGGGTGATGGTTGATGGGAAATGTTCATCCTGGAGTTCAGTAACTAGTGGTTTACCGCAAGGATATGTTTTGGGGCCACTGTTGTTTGTCATTTTTGTTACCTGAGGGTGCAGAAGGATGGATTAGTAAATTTGCAGCTGACCCTAAAGTTGGTGGAATTGTGGACAGTGCAGAAGGATGTTGCAGGAAAAAGTGAGGTCTGCAGATGCTGGAGATCAGAGCAGAAAATGTGCCGCTGGTTAAAGCGCAGCAGGTCAGGCAGCATCCAAGGAACAGGAAATTCGACGTTTCGGGCATAAGCCCTTCCTCAGGAAACTGTGTCCAGCAGGCTAAGGTAGGGAGGGGGGACTTGGGGGAGGGGCGATGGAGATGTGATAGGTGGAAGGAGGTAAAGGTGAGGGTGATTGGCCGGTGTGGGGTGGGGGCGGAGAGGTCAGGAAGAAGATTGCAGGTTAGGAGGGCGGTGCTGAGTTCGAGGGATTCGACTGAGTCAAGGTGCAGGGAGGGGAAATGAGGAAACTGGAGAAATCTGAGTTCATCCCTTGTGGTTGGAGGGTTCCCAGGCGGAAGATGAGGTGCTCTTCCTCCAACCGTCGTGTTGTTATGTTCTGGCGATGGAGGAGTCCAAGGACCTGCATATCCTTGGTGGAGTGGGAGGGGGAGTTAAAATGTTGAGCCACGGGGTGGTTGGGTTGGTTGGTCCGGGCGTCCCAGAGGTGTTCCCTGAAGCGTTCCGCAAGTAAGCGGCCCGTCTCCCCAATATAGAGGAGGCCACATCGGGTGCAGCGGATGCAATAGATGGTGTGTGTGGAGATGCAGGTGAATTTGTGGCGGATATGGAAGGATCCCTTGCGGCCTTGGAGAGAGGTAAGGGAGGAGGTGTGGGCGCAAGTTTTGCATTTCTTGCGGTTGCAGGGGAAGGTGCCGGGAGTGGAGGTTGGGTTGGTGGGGGGTGTGGACCTGACGAGGGAGTCACAGAGGGAGTGGTCTTTTCGGAACGCTGATAGGGGAGGGGAGGGAAATATATCCCTGGTGGTGGGGTCCGTTTGGAGTTGGCGGAAATGACGGCGGATGATACGCTGTATACGGAGGTTGGTGGGGTGGTAGGTGAGAACCAGTGGGGTTCTGTCTTGGTGGCGGTTGGAGGGGTGGGGCTCAAGGGCGAAGGAGTGGGAAGTGGAGGAGATGCAGTGGAGGGCATCATCGATCACGTCTGGGGGGAATCTGCGGTCTTTGAAGAAGGAGGCCATCTGGGCTGTACGGTATTGGAACTGGTCCTCCTGGGAGCAGATGCGGCGGAGATGAAGGAATTGGGAATATGGGATGGTGTTTTTACAGGGGGCAGGGTGGGAGGAGGTGCAGTCTAGGTAGCTGTGAGAGTCAGTCAGTTTATAGTAGATGTCTGTGTTGATTTGGTTGCCCGAGATAGAAATGGAAAGGTCTAGGAAGGGGAGGGAGGAGTCTGAGACAGTCCAGGTGAATTTGAGGTCGGGGTGGAAGGTGTTGGTAAAGTGGATGAACTGTTCAACATCCTCGTGGGAGCACGAGGCAGTGTCAATACAGTCATCGATGTAGCGGAGGAAAAGGTGGGGGGTGGTGCCAGTGTAGTTGCGGAAGATGGACCGTTCCACATATCCTACGAAGAGACAGGCATAGCTGGAGCCCATGCGGGTGCCCATGGCAACTCCTTTAGTTTGGAGGAAGTGGGAGGATTGGAAAGAGAAGTTGTTCAGGGTGAGGACCAGTTCAGTCAGTCGAAGGAGGGTGTCTCGATGGAAGGGTACTGGTTGGTATGTGGGAAAGGAAGAAGTGGAGGGCTTTGAGCGGTTTGTGATGAGGGATTGAGGTGTACAGGGACTGGATGTCCATGGTGAAGATAAGGTATTGGGGACCGGGGAAGCGAAAATCATGGAGGAGGTGGAGGGCGTGGGTGGTGTCCTGAACGTAGGTGGGGGACAGGACCGTGTCGAGGTATGCAGAGATGAGTTCAGTGGAGCAGGAGCAGGCTGAGACAATGGGTCGGCCGGGGCAGTCAGGTTTGTGGATTTTGGGCAGGAGGTAGAAACAGGCGGTGCGGGGTTGTGGGACTATGAGGTTGGAGGCGGTGGAGGGGAGATCCCCTGAGGTGATGAAGTTATGGATGGTCTGGGAGATGATGGTTTGGTGGTGGGAGGTGGGGTCATGGTCAAGGGGGCAGTAGGAGGAGGCGTCCGCGAGCTGGCGTTTGGCCTCAGCGGTATAAAGGTCGGTGCGCCAAACTACTACCGCACCTCCCTTGTCTGCCGGTTTGATGGTGAGGTTGGGGTTGGAGCGGAGGGAGTGGAGGGCTGCACGTTCCGAGGGTGAGAGGTTGGAGTGGGTAAGAGGGGTGGACAGGTTGAGTCGGTTAATGTCGCTGCGGCAGTTGGCTATAAAGAGATTGAGGGCGGGTAAGAGGCCAGCAGGGGGTGCCCAGGTGGATGGGGTGTGTTGGAGGCGGGAGAAGGGGGTCGTCAGATGGTGGGCGAGAGTCTTGGTTGAAAAAGTAGGCACGGAGGCGAAGGCGGCGGAAGAATTGTTCAATGTCTCGCCGCGTGTTGAACTCATTAATCCGAGGGCGTAGGAAAATGAAGGTGAGGCCTCTGCTGAGGACTGATCTTTCATCCTCAGAGAGGGGGAGGTCTGGAGGGATGGTGAAGACCTGGCAATGCTGGGAGCTAGGACCTGGTGTGGGATTGGAGCTGGGAGTGGGGGCGGGGTTAGGCGCAGGGGCGGGGACGGAGATCGGCGTGGGGGCGGGGTTAGACATGGGGGCGGTGTCACGCGTGGTGACGGAAGTTGGCGTGGGGGTGGAGTTACGCGTGGTGACGGAAGTCGGCGTGGGGACGGGGTTACGCATGGTGACGGAGGTCAGCCTGGGGGTGGAGACACATGAGGCGTTGTGGTATGTTGCAGGCTACAAAGGGACTTAGAAAAGCTGTAGAGCCAGAAATGGATTTTAATATGGAAAAGTGTGAGGTGATTCACTTTGAAAGATGTAACAGAGATACAGAATACTGGGCTAATAGTAAGATTCTTGGCAGTGTGGATGAGCAGAAAGATCTTGGTATCCATGTGCACAGATCTCTGAAAGTTATGACCCCGGTTGATGAGATTGTTAAGAAAGCGTACAGTGTGTTAGCTTTTATTGGTAGAGGGATTAGTTTCGGAGCCATGGGTCATGTTGCAGCTGTACAAAACTCTCTTGTGGCCGCATTTGGAGTATTGTGTACAGTTCTGGTGGCCACATTATAAGATGATGTGGAAACTTTGGAATGTGTGCAGAGGAAATTTACCAAGATTTTGCCTGGTATGGAGGGAAGGTCTTATTAGGAAAGGCTAAGGGATTTCAGGCTATTTTCATTGGAGAGAAGAAGGTTAAGAAGTGACTTAGTAGAGACATTCAAGATGATCAGTGGATTAAATAGGGTGGATAGTGAGATCCTTTTTCTGCTAATAGTGATGGCTAACATCAGGGCTTTAAATTGAGGGGTGATAGATACAGGACAGATGTCAGAGGTAGATTCTTTACTCAGAGAGTAGTAAGGGCATGGAATGCACTGCCTGCAACAGTAGTAGACTCGCCAACATTAAGGGCATTAAATGGTCATTGTATAGACATATAGATGATAATGGAATAGTGTAGGTTAGATGGGCTTCAGATTGGTTTCAAAGATCAGTGCAACATCGAGGGCCAAAGGGCCTGTACTGCACTGTAATGTTCTATATGTACTTCGCTCCAGTGAAAAAAGTCCCAACCTATCCAGACTTTCTTTATAACTCAAACCTTCTATACCCATCAACATCCTGCTAAAACTCTTCAGAATCCTCTCTTGCTTAATAATATCCTTCCAAGACTGGGTGATCAGAATTAGGCACAGTATTCCAGAACCAATATCCTGTACAATGTCATTTTGACTTAAGAACTCCTGGATTCAAAGGACTGAGTAGTGAAGACAACTGTAGGAACACCTTTTTAACCACCCTATCTATATGTGATGGATCCTTCAAAGAATTTCATCTTTCGAAAAAGTCCCATCATCCATGTTTGTACATAAGCTGTAATAAGGTCTGGAACTCAGTGATCCTAGAACAATCCAAGTTGTTCATTAGTGAACCATTCTGTTGGGTGAATAAGCACTGTTTCATAAATTTCAGGACACCTACTATTGCTTTGCTGGTGGCCAAGAAGAGACTGATGGGTTGGTAATTGATCAAATCAGATTTAAGACCCTAAGACCATAAGACATAGGAGTGGAAGTAAGGCCATTCGGCCCATCTAGTCCACTCCGCCATTCAATCATGGCTGGTGGGCATTTCAACTCCACTTACTCGCATTCTCCCTGTAGCCCTTAATTCCTCGTGACATCAAGAATCTATCAATCTCTGCCTTGAAGACATTTTGCATCCCGGCCTCCACTACACTCTGCGACAATGAATTCCATAGGCCCACCACTCTCTAGCTGAAGAAATGTCTCTGCATTTCTGTTCTGAATTGACCCCCTCTAATTTTAAGGCTGTGTCCATGGGTCCTAGTCTCCTCGCCTAACGGAAACAATTTCCTAGCGTCCACCCTTTCCAAGCCATGTATTATCTTGTAAGTTTCTATTAAGTCTCCCCTTAATCTTCTAAACTCCAATGAATACAATCCCAGGATCCTCAGCCATTCCTCGTATGCTAGACCAACCATTCCAGGGATCATCCGTGTGAATCTCCGCTGGACAGCTCCAGTGCCAGTATGTTCTTCCTGAGGTGTGGGGACCAAAACTGGACACAGTACTCCAAATGGGGCCTAACCAGAGCTTTATAAAGTCTCAGTAGCACAACGGTGCTTTTATATTCCAACCCTCTTGAGATAAATGACAACATTGCATTCTCTTTCTTAATCACGGACTCAACCTGTATGTTTACCTTTAGAGAATCCTTGACTAGCACTCCCAGATCCCTTTGTACTTTGGCTTTACGAATTTTCTCACCATTTAGAAAGTAGTCTATGCTTTTATTCTTTTTGCCAAAGTGCAAGACCTCGCATTTGCTCATGTTGAATTACATCAGCCATTTGCTGGATCACTCTCCCAAACTGTCTAGATCCTTCTATAGCCTCCCCACTTCCTCAGTACTACTTGCCTGTCCACCTAACTTCATATCATCGGCAAACCTCACTAGAATGCCCCCAGTCCCTTCATCCAGATCATTAATATATAATGCGTACAGCTGTGGCCCCAACACTGAATCCTGCGGGACACCGCTTGTCACCAGCTGCCATTCCGAAAAAGAACCTTTTATCCCAACTCTCTGCCTTCTGTCAGATAGCCAATCCTCAATCCATCCCAGTAGCTCACCTTGAACCCCATGGGCCCTCACCTTGCTCAGCAGCCTCCCGTGTGGCACCTTATCAAAGGCCTTTTTGAAGTCTAGAGAGACCATATCCACTGGGTTTCCTTGGTCTAACCTACTTGTCACCTCTTCAAAGAATTCCAACAGGTTTGTCAGGCATGACCTCCCCTTACTAAATCCATGTTGACTTGCTCTAATCAGGCTCTGCTCTTCCAAGAATTTAGAAACCTCATCCTTAACGATGGATTCTAGAATTTTACCAACAACCGAGGTTAGGCTAATTGGCCTATAATTTTCCATCTTTTGTCTTGATCCTTTCTTGAACAAGAGGGTTACAACAGCGATTTTCCAATCATCAGGGACTTTCCCTGACTCCAGTGACTCTTGAAAGATCTCAACCAATGCCTCCACTATTTCCTTAGCCACCTCTCTCAGAACTCTAGGATGTATTTCATCGGGGCAGGAGATTTATCAGTTTTAAAACCTTTTAGCTTTTCTAGCACTTTCTCTTTTGTAACAGCAACCATACTCAACTCAGCCCCCTGACTCCCTTTAATTGTTGGGATATTACTCATGTCTTCCACTGGGAAAACTGACACAAAGTACTTGTTAAGTTCTCTTGTTATTTCCTTATCTCCCATCACTAGGCTTCCAGCATCAGTTTGAAGTGGCCCAATGTCTACTTTTGCCAGTCATTTGTTTCTTATGTATTGAAAGAAACTTTTACTATCATTTCTAATATTACTGGCTAGCCTACCTTCATATTTGATCCTCTCCTTTTTTATTACTCTCTTTGTTACCCTCTGTTTGTTTTTGTAGCCTTCCCAATCTTCTGATTTCCCACTGCTCTTGGCCACTTTATAGGATCTCTCTTTTTCTTTAATACATTTCCTGACTTCCTTTGTCAGCCATGGCTGTCTAATCACTCCCCGGATAATCTTTCTTTTCTTGGGGATGAACCTCTGTACAGTGTCCTCAATTATACCCACAAACTCCTGCCATTTTTGCTCTACTGTCTTCCCCGCTAGGCTCTGCTTCCAGTCTATTTTCGTCAGTTCCTCTCTCATGCCCTCATAATTACCTTTATTTAACTGTAAAACCATTACATCCGATTTTGCGTTCTCTCTTTCAAACTGCAGACTGAACTCTACCATATTATGATCGCTGCTTCCTAAGGGTTCCCTTACTTTAAGATCTTTTATAAAGTCTGGTTCATTGCAAAGTGTTAGGCACAGAATAGCCTGCTCCCTTGTGGGCTCCATGACAAGCTGTTCCAAAAAGCCATCCTGTAAGTATTCCATGAATTCCCTTTCTTTGGATTCACTGGCAACATTATTTACCCAGTCCACCTGCATATTGAAGTCTCCCATGATCACTGTGACCTTGGCTTTCTGACATGCCTTCTCTATTTCCCGGTACATGTTGCGTCCCTGGTCCTGACCACTGTTAGGAGGTCTGTACACAACTCCAATTATGGTTTTTTTGCCTTTGTGGTTCCTCAATTCCACCCACACAGACTCCACATCATCCGACGCTATGTCATTCAGTACCATAGATTTAATTTGGTTCTTAACTTCTCCTGCTTTCCGTAGACAGGACAAGCCTGTGCAATTCTCTAACTTGTCAGGGAGGTGCCAGGTTTGTAGCTGTTCTGGAGTTAGCTACCACACCAGAAACAATAAGAAGCCAATCAAAATGTCCTTTGGCGTGAAAGAAAGAATCATTTTTATTATCTGTAAACCCTGGAACGAAATGTAATGAAAATGCAATGACAAGCATACATGTATAGGTACAAAGTTATAAAGGAACACTGTCCTAGACGAAAGAATGTTGAAAGAAATAGACAAGTTGATGTCCTTAGTCTATCAATGAGATCTAGGATATTAAGCTGAAACCGTGGTTGGTTAATTGATGTCTTTTATTCACAGCAGTAATGAATATTTCAGTCATCCTTTGAGTATCCCCTGTTCTGTTGATTGCTTTTAACCAGCTCTGTTACTGAGCACACTTTCTTCCATAGAGTCTGAGACAGCACTTTCTCCAGCTGTTCCTAGTTGCATTCCAAGATCTTTCTCTTCTGCTCTGTCAATAACAGTTTATCCGGCAAACTGAAGTTCAGTTTCTTCTTTAGGTTTGCTAATTCTAGGTGAGGTTTCATGTAAAATTTCAAAATCAGATGCAAATCAGTACAGGAGACAGAGGTTTCTTTATGTCAGAATGGCCTGACTCAGTCCAGCACTTTTTAATAACGTAGTGATTTCGGTTCAAACTGTCTTTGTTTATTTCACACAAGTTTCATAACTTCATCAATTTCTGGTCAGGTGACTGCTGTGGCAACTTTAAGTCATTCCCTTTTTAAAATCATTTCAGTCCATGAAAGCCCCAAGGTTTAGAATCTGATGGGATTCAAAAATCAGGATTCCATATTTAACCTCTATAGTAATAAAGATAAATGGATGGTCTGGGTGGCTGGGAGGTTGTCAGGGGTTGGATGGTAAATATGGAGGTGAGGGGGAATAAGGCGGCGGGTAGTAATGGGTTAGGTGTCAGGTGGCTGTTGTGCTTTTCTTTCTTCACTTGTTCGATGTTGGTCTCACTGGCTGGTCAGCATTTATTGCCAATACAAGTTACCCTTTCGAAGATGGTGGTGAGCTGCCTTCATGAAAGACTGCAGTCCAATGTTCTGGGCTGACCCACAATGCCCTCAGTGAGGGAATTCCAGAATCATGATGGAAAAGGATTAAATTTCCAAGTCAGGTAGTGAGCTGCTTGGAGGGGATTTGCAAGGTGGTAGTGTGCCAACATATATGCTGTCCTTGTCCTTCTCAATGGAAGTAGTTGTGGGTTGGAAAGGTTCTGTCTAAGGAACTCTGGTGAATTTCTGCAGTGTATCTTGTACATGGTACAAACTGCTGCCACTCAGGGTTGGTGGTGGATGAGTGGATGCTGTTTGTGGATGAGATACCAATCAAGTGGGTTGCTTTGTCCTGGATGGTGTCAAATGACTTTAGTATTGCAGCTGAACCCATCAAGGGAAGTGAGGCATATTCCATCACACTCCTGATGAGCTTTGTAGATGGTGAACAGGAGTTGGGGAGTCAGGAAGCAAATTATGCACTAAAGTATTCCTATCGATGTGGCCTGGTGGTATTATCACTGGATTGTTAATCCACAGACCCAGCTAATGTTTTGGGTACTATTGTTCGAATCTCACCATGCCAGATGGTAGAATTTGCATTCAATAAGTAAACATCTGGAATTGAAAATCTGATCATGACTATGAATTCATTGTCTATGGATTAACAGTCTAGTGACAATATCACACTCGATCACTAGGTCGACATTGAAATCCTCCATCCAGAGCATTTTCTGCACCTTTAGCACCTTGAGTTGCTTCCTCCAAATCTTGTTCAAAATGGAGGAGTCCTGATTCATCAGCACAGAGAGGGCAGTCAATGATGATCAGTTGGGGTTTTCTTGCCCATGTTTAACCTGAAGCCGTGAGACTTGATGGGGTCTGTTGTCAATGTTGAGAACTCCTAGACAACTCTGCCTGACTATGTACCATTTGCCATTGCCTCCCCTGGCTCTGTCCTGCCCTTGAGATGATGATGGTTTTGTCTGGGACATTGCATGCAAGGTATGACTGTGTCAGGTTGTTACTTGAATTATCTGTGAGGTAGCCCCTGTTAGATAGGAGGACT
Source organism: Hemiscyllium ocellatum (assembly GCF_020745735.1). NCBI lineage: Eukaryota > Metazoa > Chordata > Chondrichthyes > Orectolobiformes > Hemiscylliidae > Hemiscyllium > Hemiscyllium ocellatum. Next base: position 69,823,861 of record NC_083403.1, read on the forward strand.
TTGTAGGGTCAGGGTCTTGAGGTCATCTTTTCTGCTGCCAGGTCAATACCAGGTGGTCAGTCTGCTTCCTTTTCTGGTGTTTGGACTGAAGGAATCTAATTTCATGACTGGGGAATCGTTATAAGTGATTGGGGATCAGTAATATAGTATGACAGGAGTTAGCGCTGCTTTTAATCCCTCTAATGTTTGCTGAATAATTATTAAAGGTTAGTCAGTCAGAAAAATGGATGCCTGACACTTACTCACAGTTGGGGAATATTTCTGAGGATGCCAAACAATTGGGCACTAGCCTGACAGAAGTTTAAGCTTCTTAGGCAAATAAAGCCCAGCCTGTACTTTGGGATTTATAAAGTGTTCTAATGTGTATCTATCATGAGATGCCCATTTTCTAACTGCCTGCAGATTACAGGATCTGGGCCATTAAAATTAAAATCCTGTCACTTATACATAACATTAATACTGTGCCTGTTGTCCGGCTCCATGACCCATTGCTTTATCTTTAGTCTTCTCTGTAACTCTCGCATCAACTCTTCCTTTTGTCCTTTATTTATTGAAATCTCTCTCTCTCTCTTACCCTGTCTCCTTAATGTCTGTCAATCATCTACAAGTTGCAAATCAGAAGTGTGATGAAATATGTGCCTGGATGAATGCACTCAAGTACCTTAACACCATCCAAGATAAAGCAGACTATTTGATTGTCCCACCTCATACAGTACCTTCAATGTTCGCTCCCTCCTGCTGTGTCACTTAATGAAGTTATTGAATTTATTCATGTAGCTACTTATTACAAAACTGGCAGCCCCAGTGTTAATATCCCACACAGAAACGTGGTACAGTTAGCACCCATTCGCAAATTTAATCTTAGTTTGGGCAAATTGTACACTGCCCCAAATCACCTAGCGAAACCAGGTAGCAAACAACATTGCAGATGGAAAGGGACTAGGAATAGATCATCTTGTTATAATTTTCTTTGAGATAATATTAATAATTTTTTTCAAAACCCTGGGTTTCTCTCCCCTTGCACAGCACCGATCCTCCCTGGTCATGTGACAATAATCAGTCAATCAATCCTTCCTCAGATGACCACTTTCTTAAAGTCTGGGACCATTCCTTCAAGCCTCGGGCCATGGTAGATAACTGTGCAAAATCTCCCTCCTACTATCTGGCCATTTAGTGATTCCACCTGACTCAATCATGTCCCAAGTTCAAATTGGGGGTAACATATTACAAAGTCATTTAATTAATTTGGAAAAATCTATGTCTTTCAAGTTCTGCACAATACGAGCGCGCAAATGGTCAATGGGTTTAATAGAGCTTTTTTTGTTTGTTGAATTAGACTGTAACAGATTTATTTTAGCCCAGTTCAAATAACTGGATTAACGCTGCATTGGAAATATCACATTAATTTCATTCACATGGACTTATTTGATGATTTTGTATAGTGATAAGTAGCAATTCCTTGAAAGTTTCCATGTGAAAAGTTCGTTCAGCATTGAAATTAATATCAAAGTGACTGAAATAAAGAAGAAAACCAGTTTTGTGAAAAGTTCGTTCAGCATTGATATTAATATCAAAGTGACTGAAATAAAGAAGAAAACCAGTTTTCTTCTTTATTTCACTCTTAAAACATGAAAGATTCACACGCTTTTATGTCTTTTTCTCAGGCAGGTTGCTTCAAGTGTTTGATTCTGGCAATTTTTGTTCTGGTTTATGTCATTAAATTGCTGATTAATTTGACATTCAAATTCAGGATCTGCCATCACTTGAATCAAGGAGACAGGCTGACCTGAGTGTCTTTTTATGTTGGTAATTGGACACACAAACTGTCCTTTCTGTTTGAAATGCTCCCTCGCATGTGTCAAATAATTTGACTCAACATTACTTTCTTTCTTGAAGTAAACTACATAACAGGTTGGAATGAAATGGCAACATAAAATGCTATAGATTGATGCTAAAATCGCAATTGCTTCAATTACTGGGTAATATTTGTTGTTAGCTCCCACATTAACATATGTAGCACCAAATGAAATCCACACAATTAAATAAACAAGCATGCTGAATGTGATAAACTTTGCCTCATTAAACATTTCTGGTGCCTTTCTTCCCTTAAAAGCAAGAATAAAACAGACAAATGCAAGAAAAGCAATGTATCCCAACGTTGCGACAAATGCGACGTAGGAACCTTCGTCACATAACAACAAAATCGTTTGGGGGAGATTCCTATTTCGTACAGGCTTTGGAGCTTTCAAAGATAACCACATTGAGCAAATGACCACTTGAATTCCTGTGGTGACAATTATAACAGGCACTGGTTTATAAAGATACTTCAATTTTTTATGAGTATTTGGATTAAAAGTAAAAGCGAGGATGATTCGAAAAGATTTCACCAAAATGCAGGAAACACAAAGTGTAAAGCTGATACCAAAAAGTGGTTGTCGCATTTTACAGGTATAATCAAATGGCTCTCCGAGGAAGAAAACAACACTGACTAAACCGAGCACTAGTGAAAACAGCATGATGTAACACATCCAACCTCCTGCAGCTTTCACAGCTGGGGTACGCCGATATTTTGTGAATAATATAAGTATTACACATATTATGAGTACGGCTAAAATGATAAATATTATTAACACCACAGAAAGAGCTTGCTTCCACTGTAGAAACTCGACAGATTTATGCTGGCATTTTGTACTTCCTGCCTTAGACCAGTAGTCTTCTGAGCACTCAATGCAATCATTGGAATCTATGGGGGAAAAGAGTGTTACACAATAGCATAAAGGAGCAAAGTGAAATTTTGAAACTAATTATTTTGACACAATGGGTGTACTTTTATGAGTTTGTGCTCGCAGTGTGAAACCTCATTGGAGAAGAAGTAACAAAGGGGATTGATGAGGGCAGAGCGGTAGATGTGATCTATATGGACTTCAGTAAGGTGTTCGACAAAGTTCCCCATGGGAGACTGGTTAGTAAGGGTAGATCTCATGGAATACAGAGAGAACTAGCCATTTGGATACAGAACTGGCTCAAAGGTAGAAGACAGAGGGTGGTGGTGGACAGTTATTTTTCAGCCTGGAGGCCTGTGACCAGTGGAGTGCCACAAGGATCAGCGCTGAGTCCTCTACTTTTTGTCATTTACGTAAATGAATTAGATGCAAGCATAAGGGGTACAGTTAGTAAGTTTGCAGATGACACCAAAATTGGAGGTGTAACAGACAGTGAAGAAGATTACCTCAGATTACAACAGGGTCTTGACCAAATGGGCCAATGGCCTAAGAAGTGGCAGATGGAGTTTGATTCAGATAAATGCGAGATGCTGCATTTTTGGAAAGCAAATCTTAGCAGGACTTATGTACTTAATGTTAAGATCCTAGGGAGTGTTGTTGAACAAAGAGATCTTGGAGTGCAGGTTCATAGCTCCTTGAAAGTGGAGTTACAGGTAGATAGACAGCGATGTAGTCATTTGGTATGCTTTCTTTTATTGGTCAGAGTACTGAGTACAGGAGTTGGGAGGTCATGTTGCGGCTGTACAGGAGATTGATTAGGCCACTGTTGAAATATTGCATGCAATTCTGGTCTCCTTCCTTTTGGAATGATGTTGTGAAACTTGGAAGGGTTCAGAAAAGAATTGCAAGGATGTTGCCTGGTTTGGAGGATTTGAGCTACAGGGAGAGGCTGAACAGGCTGAGGCTGTTTTCCCTGGGGCGTCGGAGGCTGAGGGGTGACCTTATGGAGGTTTACAAAATTATGAGGGGCATTGATAGGGTAAATAGACAATGTCTTTGCCCTGGGATTGGGGAGTCCAGAACTAGGGTGAGAGGGAAGACCTAAAGTGTAACGTTTTCATACAGAGGGTGGTATGGGTGTGGAATGAGCTGCCAGAGGAAGTAGTGGAGGCTGGTACAGTTACAAAATTTAAGAGGCATTTAGATGGGTGGATGAATAGGAAGGGTTTGGTGGGATGTAGGCCAGGAGCTGACAGGTGGGACTAGATTGGCTTGGGATATCTGATTGGCATGGACGGGTTAGATCGAAGGATCTGTTTCCATGCTGTACATCCCTATGACTCTATGACTCTAAGTGCTTCTTCAGTATTTTAACACACACAAAAATCTCTGAAATGTACCTCTGACAGGTGAAGCTTTTGCACAGAAAGCAAAAAGAAAGTCAGAAAATTACTTTATGATATTATTAAACATATGATGAATATAAATATTTTTGCAATTGACAGGGTGCATTCACCAACCTTGCACTCCCAGTAGGAAGGTGCTGTTGAGGGAAGCTTGGAACAGAGGAAGATCTGTGTCACTGTCGTGCAGAGATTCTGCGATGGGTTGTCAGCCTCAAGGTGATAATGGCAGTCAGGAAAATTGAACACTCCACACACCTGCCTTGGGAATTAGTGGCACCAGAAGCACAGTTTCCATTGCTTGCTGGGGGTGGGGGCGGAGGCGGGGGTGGGGGGCGAGGGTAATGGCAGGTGACATTGACTCAAGAAAGAGTTTGGATGTAGCTGCATTAGCTGCCAGATACCGTGGAATGGGCTGTTTAAAAATACTTTGGTGCTGTTGGACTTCATCCCTAGTCTTAAGCCTACCACAATAAAAGAACAATGTTCTACAGCCCTCTCCTGCCACTTGAATTTTACGACAACACATACCTCAGAACATCTTGAACAAAATGGCAGTCTATTCTCCCAAAACACCACTCCTTTGACCAACCCCACCCCACAGTCTACCATTCCTCTATGCCAAAGTATATACAGAGGAACCTCGATTATCTGAATAGAAATTATCTGAATTTCGGATTATCCAAAGTAGATTTCAAGATCCCGCACAAACATTACATTAAAGTGGTAACTGTATTTGGATTACCTGTGCATGTGAAAACATGGCAAAAACGAAGGAATACAAGGAGCTCAGGCATCAGTGACTGGATTTTTTTTAGGTGAGGATTTTTACACAGGCCTTTACAAAATTAAGAGTTTTACAGTATTCCTGTCACTTTACTGGGTCGTTCATTAAAAAAAAGCCAAGAACGTAAATGCATGTGTGAGGTAGCGCTTCTGTATTTCTGTCGCGAGACTGAATTCCCAGAAACTGACAAATGCTCTTGCAATTGTGGACGGTGTTCAGCCCCTTGTTTAATACTAGAATTTGATATACAATATTAATGTCATGGTCAGTCCTTCTCATTTTAACCTGTAATTTGCAGACTGCAAGGATTAGTTTGTTTAAATGGCAGAGTCATTAACTTTATAGATTTAAACAAATTCTCCGGTAGAGCACAGCATTAGATCAGTATGGTTTCCCTTGTTTAAGATAAAGTCGATTATCCAAACGGAATAGTACCCGCACATCTCATTCAGATAATCAAGGTTCCTCTGTACCTCAAACATCTCCCATATCTCTGACTCCCCACATTCGGCATTTATTGCCTGTCCCAAATTGACCTTGAGAAGGTGGTGGTGCGGTGCTTACAGGCCATGTGCTGTAAGTAGACCCACAATGCCGTGGGGGAGGGAATTCCAGGATTTTAAACCAGCGACGGTGAAAGCATGGTGATGTATTTCCAAATAAGGATGGTGAGTGGCTTGGAAGTGAACTTTCTCCGATACCCTTGTTGCCCTTGTCCTTCCAGGTGGAAGGAGTTGTGAGTTTGGAAGGTGCTCTCTGAGCAGCCTTAGTGAATAAATGGCACACACTGCTGCTACCAAGCATTGGTGTTGGAGAGGGAGATACTTGTCGATGTGGTGCCATTCAAGTGGGCAACTTTGTTCTGGGTTCTTGGATGTTGATGGAGTTTCACTCATCCAGGCAAGTGGGGTTATTCAATCACACTCCTGAATCGTGCATTGCAAATGGTGGACAGCTTTGGGGAATCAGTTACTCACTACTTGACTCCTAGCCTCTGACTTGCTGTTGCAATCATTGCATTCATGTGATTAGCACAGTTTAGTTTCTGGTCACTGGTAATCCTGGGATGTTAATGGTGTGGTTTTCAATGATGGTAACACCATTGAATGTCAAGGGATGGATGATAATTAGATTATCTTTTGTTGCAAATGGTCATTACTTTGCACTGTTTAAGCAAAAATGCTATTTTCAACTTTTGAGCCTAAGGCTGGATATTATTCAGGTCCTACTGTATTTGGATAAGCTTTCCTTCAGTATCTGAAGAGTCATAGAATCATAGAGCCATATAGTATACAAGAGGCCCTTCACCCCAATGAGTCTGTTCTGATCTACACGAATTCCACTTTCCAGCACTTGGCCCAGAGTCTTGAATGTTTTTGAAGTCTCATCCAAATACATTTTTTAAAATTGTGAGGTTTCCTGCCTCTGCTACCTTCCCAGGAATTGCAAATGATGATGAACATTGTGCAATTCCCACTTCTGACCTAATGATGGAGGGGACATCATTGATAAAGCAGCTGAAAGATGATTGGATCTAGGACACTATCCTGAGGAACTTCTGTACAGATGTCCTGGAGCTCAAGTGAATGATGTCCAACAACCACAACAAGAGTTGAACTGAGTGTGTAATGAAGTCAGGAGCTGAGTGGTCCTAGTGGAAGCCAAACTGAGCGTCACTGAGCTGGTTATTGCTGAGCAGATGCTGCTTGAGAGCACTGTCGATAACACCTTCCATCACTTTACTGATAATTGAGAGTAGATTGATGGGGCATTAATTTGCTACATTTGTTCTGCTTTTTTCTGTTCAGAACATATCTGGGCAATATTCGATATTCGGGTAGATGCCAGTGTTGTAATTGCATTGGAAGCTTTAGATCGGGATACAGCAAGGTTTGACCACCTGAATTCAGTACTATTGCTGGAATGTTATCAAGGCCCATAGCACTTGCAGTATCCAGTGCCTCCAACTATCTTTTGACGTTGTGTGGAGTGAATTGGATTAGCAGATCTGTGATGTTAGGGCCTCAGGAGGAGGCCGAGATAAATCATCCACTCAGTACTTCTAGCTGAAGATTTTTGTGTATGCTTTGCCCTTATCTTTTGCACTGATGTACTGGGTTCCCCCATTATTGTGGATGGGGATATTCATGGAACCTCGTCCTTCAGTGAGTTCTGGCTGGATGGTGGTAGGACTCTAGAGCTTAAAGCTGTTGTTGTAGAAAAGCTTAGAGATGCCTATCACTTGGTAATTATGCTGTTTGCATGCAAGTAGTTTTGTTATGTAGCTTCATGAGCTTGACCTCATTGTTAGGTATGCCTCACGCTGCTATTGACATGCCCTCCTGTACTTTCCATTGAAGTACAATTGATTCCCTGGCTTGATGGTAACTGGTGGATATAACAGTCATAAGGTTGCAGATTATGTTGGAGTGCAATTTTGCTGCTGCTAATGGCCCATAGCATCTCATGGATGCCTGATTTTGAGTTGCTAGATCTGTTCTATTTAGCATGGTGATAGTGCCACATAGCATGTTACATATATGTTTAATCAACCAGTTCAGATGCATTATTACACACTTCTGGAGCAAGTAGGACTTGAACCAGTTTCACAGGCCCAGAGGTCGGGACCCTGTACACTATTTATTTAGGATTCTTAGCTGAAGGCCCAGACAGCCACTAGATTATTGGTACAGTTGTGTTTCAGATTGATTTCTGTCACTATAGGTTAAGTGCTTCATAGTATTAGGTATTATAATTTGAAAATTATTTCAATTTTGGGGTGGTATGGTAGCTCAGTGGTTAGCACTGCTGCCTCACAGCGCCAGGGACCTGGGTTCGATTCCAGCTTGGGCGACTGTCTGTGTGGAGTTTGCATATTCTCCGTGTCTGTGTGGGTTTCCTCCAGGTGCTCTGGTTTCCTCCCACAGTCCAAAGACCTGCAGGTCAGGTGAATTGGCCATGCTAAATCACCCATAGAGTTAGGTGCATTAGTCAAAGGGAAATGGTTCTGGGCGGGTTAGTGTGGACTGGTTGGGCCAAAGGACCTGTTTCGACACTGTAGGGAATCGAATCTAATCTTATCAAGATCTGCATTTTTGATACTTCCATGGTAAAAAGGAGATTTTTTTTAACCAAGTGAGATATATCTTTTAAAAGCTTTTTTATTATGCAACCAACTGCCATTTTGTATGGTTTGTTTCTTTATGAAAGTGTAGAGTAGGCATAAAGTGGCACTGAATCATGATGATTCAAAGGAATATGTGATCCATCTGGAGTAGAGACATATATTGACATGGAGGAGGGAGATCAGAGAATTTGGACTTATCTATCAAAACATTCTCTCATACAGACTATAGATGACAAAACCTCTTAGGTCCTTTGAAAACTTGGCCCAACGCTTTGAAAAGTGTGGAGAAATAGGCTATGACTCTTTCTACAATGCCTTAAAAGGCACACCCAAAAATTGGAAACTCCTGGAATAGAGTGGGATATCCCAGAACTGAGCCGAGAGATTTAGAAGGCTCATGAGTTATCCTCACTCAGTGACAGGCTATAGCTTTCAGCTGGCTGCTATGTCTATAACTTTCAGACTTCTTTGAAGAAAGGCGTTCACAGGTCTCACCTACTTGCAAACCTCACCCTATTATTTTCCAGAACCAATAAAAGAATGAATTCAATGTATCTTGGAGTTCTCTGTCAAACTGCTTTAAGTGGAGTGCACACCCCAATTCTACATTCCGGCTTAAGCCATTGGCTCACTGAGTGAGGGGAGGGGATTCAAGTTCATGTCCTGTAAAAGTAATGAGTGTCAATAATGACTTTAAACATGAACTTTTCCTTTGAGGTTCACATTACAATCTAACTGTTTCAGTTTTGCTCTTATCCAAATATCTATCTTACAATTATGTGTTCACTGTGATTGGACTGCAGCATTGCAATGGATACCAGGTACAAAGTATTCAAAATAACTTTAAAAATTTGAAGTATAATCTTACTGTTGTACATATTGCTATATATGCAATGAGTTTCACTGAAGTTTCTCCATACCATCTCTCACTTGATACCTACTATTTTTTTCAGAGTAAAATCCTGCTGGGCATGGATCACATTCAAAACAACAGAACCTTTTCATTGACACAGTCTTCTTATATCCAGGTCTACAGGCTTGTGGACAATTAGAGATTTGAACCTATGATGAACATAATACAAAAACAGATGAGTGACTGAAGATCTTGTTGACAGCGTGTTCACTTAAGCTGTTAACTCAAACCCACGCGACCACCAGCCTGAAAGTAAACAAAAGGCAAAAATAATGGGAAACAAAATAAGAAAGGGCTTTGGCTCAAGTTTAATGGGATGTGCAGTAATGCAGTGAATAAGCTAGTCTTAGTCTCAACTATAATATTGGCAAATAAATCACTGTCTAGAAAATAAAATGTCATTAAATGATAGAATTACTTATTAAGATAGGAAGTGAAGAAGTTGAATCTGAAACTATCGCCCTGAATCTAAATAAAGGGAACTGTGAGGGTATATAGTGCAAGGTGGCAATGATGGGCTGGTGAACCTTACTAAAAGTGTTGGCAGGAATACGTAAGGAATAGTTACAACAATTATTCATTCTTATCCATCACAAAAATAAAACAGGAAAGGTGTTTCATTCATGGCTTACAAAAGAAATTAGGGATGGTATTAGATCCAAAGAGAAGACACATAAAAATTACCAGCAAAAAGAAGCAAGCCTGAGTACTGCGAGAAATTTAGAATTTAATAAGACAGGACAAAAAAAAATGATCAAGAGGGGCTAAATAGAGTATGGGAGAAAACCGAAAGGTACAGAAAAATGCATTTTAAAAGTTTCTATAAATTCATGATGATAAAAAGACTAGTGAAGACAAATGTAGGACTTTTACAGTCAGTAATGGTAGAAATTATAAAGTAGATCAAAGAAGTGGCAGAAGAATGGAATACATATATTGGTTCCACTTTCACAAAAGGGGACACAAGTACCCTGTTCAGAAATCCTTGGGAACCATGGATGTACTGAGAGGGAGGAAATGCTTTAGGAAAGAAATGGTATTAGGGAAATTAATGGGATTAAAGGCTGACAAATCGTTAGGGTCTGATTCTCCGTATTCCAGAGTACAAAAGGACGTGACCCTGGAAATATTGGATGAATTGATGGTTATCTTCCAAAAATCTGTAGACTCTGGATATTGGAGGGTGGCAAATGTAATCCCACTATTTAAAAAAAGAGGGCATAAAAATAATAGAATTACAGGTCAGTTAACCTAACATCAGTCATGGGAAAATGCTAAAGTCATATAAAAAAAAACATGATAATAGAACACTTGAAAAACAATAATGGGATTGGAAAAGAATCAGTGTGGGTGTATGAAAAGGAAATTATATTTATCTAACATATTGGAGTTTTTTGAGGATGTATCTAGTAAAGCAGATAAGGGTGAATGAGTGGATGTGATGTATTTGGATTTCAAGAAGGCTTTTGATAAGAGGTTCGTGAGCAAAATTAAATCATATGGAATTGGAGGTAATATATTGGCACAGATAGAAAAAGGTTTGGAAACAGAATGGTAACACATTTGTTTTCCTCTTGGTAATAGATAGTAACTAGTGGTGCATCACAGGAATCAGCGCTTGGGGCCCAGCTGATCAGCATGAGGGAACCAAATGTAATATATCTAAGTTCACTGATGACACAAGCTTTGATGAGTTTGTGAGTTGTGAAGGGGATGTAAAGTGACTTCTGGATAAGTTAGACAAATTGAGTGTGCGGGCAAACCTATGGCAGATTCAATATAACATTAATAAATATGAATTTATACATTTTGGTGTGTAAAACAGAAAGGCAGAGTATTATTTCAATGGTCATATATTGTAAACTGTGGATGTACAATGGGATCAAGGTGAGCACTTATATCAGTCAATGAAAGTAAACAGGAAGCTGCAACAAGCAATTCGGAAAACAAATGGCATGTTGGCCTTCATTGCAAGAGGATTTGAGTTCAGAAGTAAGGACGTATCAATGCAGCTATACAGGGGCTTGGTACCATCACACTGAGAGTCATGTGAGCAGTTTTGATGTCTCTACATAACCAAGGATATTTTACCAGAGAGAGAGGAATGGAGGTTCACTTGGGTGATGTCAGTGATGGCAAGATTCTCATATGAGGAGGCATTGGTTTGACTGGATCTGAATTCACTAGAACAATGATCGAGGGTCTGATTGAAATGTATAAAATCCTAACAGGGCTAGGCAGACTAAATGCTGGGATGATGGTTTCCCTGGTTACAGATTCAAGAACCAGGGCTTACAGCTTCAAGATCTGAAGTAGGCCATTTAGGACTGTATTGAGGAAATATCTTTCACTCAGAGGGTGGTCACCCTGTGGAATTTGTTACCACAGAAGGTTGTCAAGGCTGAGGCACTAATTAATCCTAATGAGATTAGGTCAGCATGATTTCTCTTTCATCGGCCTGATTTGTCTAATCCCAGGCATATTAAAGAAAGAGATTGATACAATTTTAAATGCTAAAGACACCAGTGCTTTGGGCAACAGTAGGAATATCTCACTGAGGTAGAAGATCAGCCATGATCATATTAAATGGTAGAATCATCTCGAAGAACCAAACAGCCTACTTCTGCTCCTACTTTGTTTATTTGAAATGGAGGTCTGGTTTGATTCCCACTGACCAAGTATAAGCATCCTGTCAGAAATGCCGACTTCTTTCTTCATATTAAAAGATAGACTGGGTTGATAATCTGACTATATTTGCCATTTTTCAGGTAAGCTGGCAATACTTTCAGATGTTGTCATTATATCTGGCCTTCAATACATAGTTCGTTATTGAAGTCCCCACTGACTGCAATCAGGTAGAAATCACTGCACTGACAAGAATTTACCTTTGTTTCCAATTAATCTGGATGCAATTCTTTTGAAAAAATTGCAACTGGTTGATTTGGGAGTAACTAGGCTTGACACAGTATGCTAAGTTTACAATTAATACTCAAAACCTTCATTGGTACTGAAAAAATAATTTTATATTAGCATAAATTTCTGCATAATTCTACATTCTTTTTTAAAAGTTTGTTTATGATATTTCAGCTTCCACTTTAATCACAAGTGCACTTGGAAACAAATAATTTATTTCACTTGCTGTAAAATCTAACCTGTAAAGTCAATACACACTATTCATTTATTTTTTTAAAAAGTACAGATAAAAACTACAACCACCATATCCATTCTAAATTGTTTGGAAAAGCTTACCTCTAGTTCTCTGGAGAAATTAATTATTTGCTTCATCACATTGTAGGTACCAACATTGACAAACTTTATTGAATCATTTTCCATCTTCCATTTGACTATGTTATATCCATTTGAGAAATCTCCTGAACTGTCAAATTCAAATTGCCCATCTTCTGTCTTAAATTTAACGTTCTTCAATTCATTTAACAACTGAAAATAAAACATTCTTCAATTATTGGAAGTTCATATGTTGAAAATACAAAGAAAGGAATACTGATACACACCTTAGCATTCTACAAATAAAGTAACAGTTTTCAGTGTAGAGTAGATCTTGAGTAGAGAAAGACAGTCTTCATAACACTAGACTGAAGGAATTGGGACTATAGTAGGTTAAGTTGAGAGTTTATAATTGATTGATTGGTTGAAACAAAAATAGAAATTGCTGGAGAAACTCAGCAGATCTGGTAGGATCTGCAGAGAGAAAGTAGAATTAACATTTCAGGTCCAATGAGCCGAATTCAAAACATTCTGAAGCAAAGTCATTGGACTCAAAATGTTAACTCTACTTTCTGTCTGCAGATGCTGCCAGACCTGCTGAGTTTCTCCAGCAACTTCTCTTTCTGTTTCAGATTTCCAGCATCATGAGTTCTTTGTTCTATTTACCTGCTGAAGTTGGATGCTAGCCTTTGAGTTTCATGCACTCAGATACTTAAATCCTACTGTGCTGTGGTTTCCTCATATAAATTATATTTATACATAGTAATAGATCGGTAACTATAAGTTTAGTGAACAGCTGAGTGCACATAAATTTTACTTTGAGTAAATCTGTCGAAGAACATCTCTTACATTGGCTTCCCCATATTGATGCTGGCATTAGTGTTCACATAGCTCAGTGTAATCTGCTCCTGAGCTAGATTGGAGCTTTCAGAGAGACTGAGATGCACTGAGTAAGAAAACAGATGAGGTTAGGATCAAAAGCCAAGAAAAGGAGAGAATTATTACTTTTATCAGCTCGTGATAAAAGCAAGTAATAGTGAGCCTTCCATGGATGCAAACCATGTGACAAATAAAAATAACCAGTAGAAAAATAAGTGATTGATTTTCTCTTGTTTGTTTCTTTCAGAGTGATGAAAGTTAATATTATCTCCAAAGAGGAGAAAGTGAGGACTGCAGATGCTGGAGATCAGAGCTGAAAATGTGTTGCTGGAAAAGCGCAGCAGGTCAGGCAGCATCCAAGGAGCAGGAGAATCGGCATTTCGGGCATGAGCCCTTCTTCAGCCCTTCTTCTGCTCCTTGGATGCTGCCTGACCTGCTGCGCTTTTCCATTATCTCCAAAGAATAAAGTTCTATTAAGAGTTTTGAAAGTGTGGGGAGACACAACAAGTAGTTTCTGAAAGATAAATTTGAAAGGAAGAGTAGACAGAGTAGTGCAGAGACAGAGGTCTGAAATGTTTATACGGTGCATGGACATTGAGAAGGTTACTAGGGTAAGACTGATTGATTGATTGATTGAAAAGCTTTGTTTTGTGAACAGGCAGATCATGGCAAACAAGGATTTACCAATCACAGGGTGTATAGACAGAGCGAGGCATAAAAGGTTACAGCTGCATAGCTGATGTACAAAGCAAGATCGAGATCAGTAAGATCAACATCATTTGAAGTTGGAGATTCATTCAGCAGTCTAGTAACGGCAGGGAAGAAACTGTTCTTGAACCTGCTGATGTATGTGTTCAAACTTCTTTACCAGTGATGGACCAATATAAACGTGAGGACAGGGCCTTTTGGAATGGAAAGAATCTGTAAAACTCTGGAAGAGTTGCAGGTAGTGAAGGGGATGAATACCAGTTTAAAAAGAGTTGGAGAATCCCACTCATAGAATGATGAAGGCATGGGAATCACGAGGAGGTTTGCAGTTAAGGTTGTGTAGATGCCCAAATATTATAGAAAGAACCTTGACATATATTTACCTGCCATGGTGGGAAATTAAAATTTTGGTTGCAGTTTCCTTGAGTACAATTAAACATTTTCTGAAGAGCATAAGCTATCGCCTTGATGGCTAAGTATACATCATAAATAGTGGGTTCATTAAACATTTCAACAATTTGGGAATATGTTGGATATTTATTTCCTTGTGAGTTTGAATTTTTGCAACTTGGCTTTACATCTCTTCTATTTATAAAGCTTATGTACTCTTTAATAATCTTGTTAGTGTCAGAAGGATGAAACTGAAACTTCTTGAAGTAATCTTTAAAGTTTGGAATTGTTCCACCTTTGAAAGTAAAGCCTAAAATAGTTCCAATCTTATCAATGTCTTTAATACTGGCAACCTGCGCAGAATTGGACCAGGTATCACTGGCAATCCAAATTTTACTTATATTCCGGTGAATCAATGTGGTGAACAGTTTGATGATTTCTGATGACCTTACAAATGCGATTATAACTTGTGCATTTGATTTCACAATCATTTCAGCTGTCACATTAATTTTAGCATTTTGGTATTCATCCTTAAAAATTGGAATCAGTTCATGAAAATCAACACATATATTGAGCCTTGCTGCATGTGAGGTAAAACTCTTCAATCCTGCCCGTCCATATGCATCGTCAGAAGCAATGGCCGCCACCCGTTTCCAGTTGAGGTGTTCCATAAGTTGAGCTATGCCATTAGTTTGATGATTGTCATTTGGAACTGTCCGTAAAAATGATGCAAACTTTGTCTTGTCACTGAGAGTTTCTGCTGATGATCCATAACTAATCTGTCAAGAGTTCAAAGAACAAAACAGAATTTTTTTTTAGAATAATATATTTACATGTGGACAAGAATCAGTTCAAGCAAATATTTTTAATTGAGTATTAAAAGTGTGAGGCAGAAGATATCCTTTTTACAATTAATAATAAGTTTGTATAGATTATTTCTAGTTTTAGTAGCATTGAGCCTACAGTCAAACACCCGACAATTCAATACTTAACTCCATTCTACTTAGTCAGCACAGATTACAAGGAGCACAAGTAGAATTTCAACTTTCCACTTGCATAGAAAACTCAAGTTATGGATTGGCCATAACCTCACACTTCCCTTTTCTTTCAGATTCTCAGAATGCTCTTTCAAGTTGCAGAACAAGAGATAATTTTCATAGCTTAAAGTTCATTTTGTGAAACGATTGCAATTAAAGTTGTGCCTGTACTAAAAAAATACAAGCATAGTAGATTGGAAAACTTTTTTACAGTATTGTAAACAAACAATTCTTTCTAGAAGCCCATGAATGAAATCCTCCACAAAATGCATGCCAGAGTATAAAAAGCAATGGTCACTCACTGTTGCGGCGATGCATTTCCCAGTTAATGAGACAAATTGAATCTTACTGTCACTGTTAATATAATAATTTGTTATTGGTGAACATGAGCAGTGAACCTTCATATCTCAATATATGGGTGAGATTTTCTCCTCTGTAGAGAGCATGAGGCTGGGAAATAACTGGGTGAATTTACTCTGAGAGAAGTTCACCCCCTTCTCACCATCTCCACAATTTCTCTGGGTGAGAAAGTCCATGGGTGACAATTGTGGTTCTCCAGCAATTAAAACCCTTAAGTCATGGATTAATGGCCACTTAACACCTTAATCTACCACCTCACCAATCATTGCCTTCCCAATCGGAGAGAAAGCTGGCTAGTAGCCAGAAGGCGGGCAGCTGTCTTCAGCGCTGTCACCCCAGGCAGGTACCAGGGCGGGCTGCCCCAGAGGTGGCCGAAAGGTGCTGAGGGTGGTTAGTGAAGCCGGAAGGTGGGTAGGCCGTCCAAACCGCTGTCACCCCGGGCGGGTACTGGGGCGGGCTGTCCTAGAGGTGGTCGAAAGGTGTGTGAGGGCGGACCGAGAACTGGAAGGGGCACGGGGTGGACCGAGAACCGGAAGGTGGGTAGGGGCGGGCTGCCTTAGAGTGGTCGAAAGGCGGGAGGGGTGGGGGGCTTGCTAGGTCTGTATTGTCTGCACTTCTGTATGTAACTGTGTTGTTTAATGTACAAATGTCATTGTCACTGTCTTGTTAAATGTGGAACTGGGATTTGAGGCTTGTCCTCATCTCCCTGTAAAATGGTCAAACGGTAGGGTTTGGGGCCTAGCTTTGCTGCTCCTCTCCCTTGTAAAATTGCTGTCTCTTGTACAGCTGTAAATGTTTATTGTAAACTGTTTTGTAATTTGTTTAATAAAATAAAATAAAGCTGGCTAGTTTCCTGACTGGGGAAAGGTAAGGTGCCTGACTGAGAAATTCACCCTCAATGTTATTGAGTTGGCTCACAGGCAATCCAGTGAGTTATCTCATTGGTTAGGAACAGCTTGTTCATCATCACTAAGTATGCTCATCTTTCCTCCCAACACAAAAACAATTAGGAAACTCCCATTCTATGTGTTGCAGTGTGGCTTAATGGATTTCTGCTTCTGGATGTCTCCTGAACACAATACACAAGATAATGGCTAGAGTCCCAAAAAATAGAACATAATCACCTCCTCTTTACATTTAATGCATCACTATCATGAAATCACCACCATCAAGATCCTGATTAGACACTGAACTAAGCTGGTTTGATAAATGCTGTGGATGCTGGAACAGATCAGGTGGTGTATTTTGTGGCAAGTGAGTTACTTCAACATTCCTCAAAGGATTTAATCAATCAGAATTGTCATGAAATACTCTCCATTTCTGCAACACTCAAGTAGCCTTTTTAAATTCATTCATGGGACGTGGGCATCATTGGCTAGGCCAACATTCAGTTCCCATTGCTAATTGCCCACAGGGTAGTTGAGAGTCAACCACATTAATGTAAGTTTAGAGTAACAGATAGGCCAGAGCAGGTAAAAATGACAGTTTCCTTTTCAGAGAATAGAAAATAAACATACATACCTGTGGAATAAGGTAAAGATTCAACAGCCTTGCAACTACAATTGATATTTCTGAGTAAAGGTCCCCAACAACTGCTTTTACATTTGGATTGTAGTCGGTGTAATTACAATGAACTTCAATCCTACTGTCCGAGGAGTTAAGTTTGGAAATAAATCTTTGGGTCGCTTGTATTGCAGTGATAACATCTGAGCAGCTGTCATAAATTTCATATCCCAGTGTTATACCAGGTAAAAAAGTGGAGTTGTTTATCTGTTCGATGGTATATATCATAGCTTGGACATGGAGAAACATGGCAGGATCAAATCTAAGGAGGAATAAAACACAACAGATTTTTCATAATTATAAAGAAACATGTAGAATAATATATCTCAAAATGTTTGTGGTATGTTTGCTAAGATTGAAAGGTGTCACTTTAGAGTTGATAAACTATGGGCTTTCAGATGGAAACAAATTAAGTTCTACATCTTATACTTGACTGTAAAACTGACCTCATTGTCTTGGAGAGAAATTCCTCCCTTAGACAGACAGACACACACACACAAACACCTCCTTTCACCAATGGACATCCAGCAACACCCTCACCTCAGACAACATGGATGCCCACCTGATTGTCAACCCCACCACCAGGTGATAGGCTGATCTCCCCAACCTTAACGCCTGAACTGCACCAGCACTCAGTGACCCACCAAATCCACTTCGTCTTCCCCCAACCACACGATTCTGTGGATGACATCCCTCCATTCCCTGTGTCACCCTAACATTCCCAATATTCTGATACCCTTCCCACTTACAGTCTACCTGCATAATTTCATTTATCAACCAACCATTCCCACCCCCCTTACTCATCTTCCACTCTTACACACTTGGCAGCCTACTTCTCACAATCCTGCCACCATAATCCCTCACCCTCTTGCCTGAAACCATATCCCAACATACTACCCCTTCACCCACCTGGTACCCCACCTCCTTACCTACTTGTTGACTTACCCTCTTCCAGCTGCCATCCAACCACCTCACCCATCTTCCATCTTACTATCTCATCCAGCTGCCATCTATCCCGTTTATCCACCTGACATCCTGCTTCCTGAACACCCACCTGCCACTCTGATCCCTCTCCTCCTTGATTTATGCACTTACCTTCTCTCACTTGCTGTAAAAAGAGCTTTGTGTCTTTTAAACATGTTTCTTACTGGAATACAGCAGCTATTGATCTAAAAATGGGCTGTGTCTTGGTTTCCATCTTAAACCCTGCTCTGAGTGGAGTTCTAGCCCTGTGATTGTCACATCACGGACATGCCAAACGTGGAAAACTACCATGAAAGTTATTGACAGGTAAGTGGGCAATCTATAATAGGATTACCTTTGGTCAGATGTGTTAGGATGCTAATTGGAAGATCAGAGAACATATTTCGAGTGTTCTTAAGATTGCTGGGCATTAGGAGTGTTTTAACACATTATTGTTAGAACGTAAGACATTGGAACAAGATAGACCCCTTGATCCTTTCAACTTGGTCCATCATTTAATTAAATTTTGGTTAATCTGCAAATTTCCACCTGAACCCTTTTACTCTCGATGCCTTTATAGATCATCAATCTGTTCACATAATCCTGCAATATAGTCAATGACCGACCCTCCTCTGATTTCTGGGGTAGGGAGTTACAAAGATTAAACACCTTCTGAGATAAGAAATTCCTCCTGATCTCCTTCTTAAATTGGAGACGCTTTATTTTGAAATTGTGCTCCCTAGTTCTAAATTTCCCTACCTGACATTAAGAACTCAATGCCTTGTCCATCTTAAGTTTGGTAGAAGTAAAGCCATTCTCTTTGATTGCCTGCCAACATTTCTCTATCTTATCCAATCTAAATCAAAGAAAGCCTTATTTCACTTCTAAAATAAGGCCTACTTTTGGCCATGCCCTTCCTGTACTGCTTTGAAGTTTCTCATCACCTCAAAGCTTGGCTCCTTGAATGTTTACTTTGTTGGCACCTCAACCATCTCAGTTTAGAGAATGTATCTTGACCAAAATAATTTAACACACTACTTACTCACCATCAATGTCCTTGATAACAACATGACACATGATATGGTTCCTTTTATCTACCAAATTTAGTGGCTTTCTATTATCCGAATAGTCAAATATATACAATCCTTGTTCTTGTGCTCAAATCCCTATTGCATCTTTAATTTGCTGAAGAAAATGCCTAAATCCTGGCTGTTTATTCATTATTTCTAATGCAACCTAACTTGAATAAATAATAGAGTAGAGAAAGAAAAATGCTTCCAATGGTAGAAGTATCAGTAACCAAAGAAGTTAAAGTGTTTCAGCTAAATTGAATATAAGCAGAAGAGTTGTTATGATCTGAAAAATACCACTTACCTACTCTCACTTGCTGTAAAAAGAGCTTTGTGACTTTTAAACATGTTTCTTACTGGAATCTAAAACATCTCCCCACCACCACCATTACATCTAAAAGCACACCACTGCATCTAAAAGATGGGTGGAATTCATAAAAAATTCAAAACAAAATTGGATAAATATTTGATATGGAAGCATTTTCAGGCCTCTGGGAAAGAATTGGACACTGAGGTAACTAGATGACATTTTCAAAGAATTGACATAGATAAGATGATAAAATGACCTCCTTCTCTGCTGTAGAATTTAACGATTTTGTAATGCTGCTCTTACTTTAAGAAAACATTATTGTCTTTAAGCCACACACAGACACCTGTATCAATTTGAAACTGAGGGAGGGAGACATAAAGGTAAAATAAGAGTAAATAAATTCAGAATATTCAATGTAATTGGCAAATCCTAACAGGAAATAAATCAATTCATTCCATGCCATTGATATTTCTTTTTGAAAAACTTTGCTGTGTCTTTTTTTGACATTTGTTTGGATTGTCTGATCCTTTTTCATTTCCTTGGACAACTATTTTGTACATTGTACTGTACTTCAAAGTACATCACTAATATATAGAGCTGATAAAATAATTCACAAATATGTGGATCACTGCAACAATATATTTTGTTTACAAGCACAACAATGCACAACCTTTGGCACTGGGTGACTCATTTAGCATCAAATTGTACAAGGAACAATGGAAATTGTGATTTATTCTTCGCTTTTCACTTTACAATTTGTGCTGTGTTAAATCTACTACACTAATGATAGTGAAAAATATATAAGGTGCAGATAGATTTTTATTTGTCTGTAATGCAATTGACAGAACTACTGCATGTATTATATAAAAGTGGGTTTGCCTTTCGTTTTAGAATAAATGGCACCATTCAAAGTAACCTTCATTGTGGCCTTTCAGATACTAAAACAAAGTTCTGAATCACTGCACTGCCAGAAGTGTTGGGTTTCAGATTAAATTTTAGACCAAGATTTCAATCTGCCTTTCCAAAAAGATATAGAAAATCTCACAATACTACTCCAAACAAGAGCAGGGGAGCTCTCCAGATATTTTGACCAATTTTATCCCTTAACCAATAATCACTAGATTGCTACTTGAAGTTAGCAAATTATCTGCTTCATTTCTGATAATACAAAATTTGCCCAAACTCTCAGAGAGAGTCTGATTTTATTTTTCGTTGTATTATTGCCATCCTCACACATCAGAGTCGAGAGTGTGTTTCTGGAAAGCACAGTAAGTCACGCAACATCTGAGGAGCAGGAGAGTCGACATTTCTGGCATAAGCCCTTCATCAAGAAGCAAGACTCTCGATGAAGGGCTTATGTCTGAAACATTGATTCTCCTGCTCCTCAGTTGCTGTGCTGACCTGCTGTGCTTTTCCAGCAACACTTTGACCTCCAGCATCTGCAGTCCTCACTTTCTCATCACACATCACGTGCCTCTTGCACTCCACTCACATTCTGATAGCATTGTTATTTTGTACAATATTTGTAGACTGCAAATAGAAAACATTTTTAGTTCATTTAAGCTTTTGATTGGCTGGATTACGTTAAGGTAAGTGTTAGCCAGAGTATTCCCTTGACTGTGAAGCTCTGAGTTGTTGAGGCCTTGATAAGAACATGACACATGATATGTATGGTTCCTTTTATCTTCCTTTGTTCCCTCCATGCCTTTAAACTTCTCACCCATCTTCACTTAACACAAACCTGGTCTTAAAAGAAGTCTAGAATTAAATCAAAGCGAAACAAGTTAATAAAGGTGTTGAAAAGCACAGCCGGCCACAGGCAGCATCCGAGGAGCATGAGAGCTAATGTTTCGAGTATAAGCTGTTCTCCTGCTCCTCAGATGCTGCCTGACCAGCTGTGCTTCTCCAGCACCACACTCTGATCTCCAGCATCTGCAATCCTCACTTTCTCCTCATTAATAAAGCTGTAAAACATACCCTGCGCAGTGCAATGGTCCTGGCTGTGTCCGATGTGTAAGGTTTTCTACCAGTCTGTGGACTGGAAAGAGTCCCCCAATGATGATGTCCCCTGGAGCTCTGGCTGCTACAATATCATCAGGGATATTGCAAGATCCCACTGGATAGAGAAGAGAGGCCCAGAAAGATACGGTGAACACTATCGGTGTCAGAAACATGGTCACTACTTTTTCAACACATCAAGTTGTATGTGAACTGAGATACAATAACTGAGAGGTGACTAGTACCTGTGGTAAACTGAACGTTACTGTGCCTCATTTGCTTTTATTCTCATTCAGCAGGGAGGAGCTACACATGTATTAAGTTGCTCCTCTCTATTTTAAAAAACAATTTTAATTTCCTTCTTTAATGCCTCTTTTAAATTACAGCAGATAAGTATGCCTGGCAGCATAATAACCTACTGAAGGATAGTATTCATTAAAAGACACTTAGGTAAGTACACAAATAGGAAAGGTTTGGAGGGATATGGGCCAGGAGCAGGCAGGTGGGTCTGGTTTAGTTTGGAATTTTGTTTGACATGGACTGATTAAACTCCATGACTCTAATTGTATTCTCTAACCTTAAAGAAAGGCAGTTGAAGACCTTTTTTGGCATTCCTGTCAATGTAGGTTGTGATTTTAAAGATACCATGAAATAAGAATTTATGAAAATAAAACAAATAACTGTGGATGCTGGAAATCAGAAACAAAATTAGGGCAGCATGGTGGCTCAGTGCTTAGCACTGCTGCCTCACAGCACCAGGGTCCCAGGTTCGGTTCCAGCACCCAGTGACTGTCTGTGTGGAGTTTGCACATTCTCTCCCTGTCTGTGTGGGTGTGCTCCAGTTTCCTCCCACAGTCCAAAGGTGTGCAAGTCAGGTGAATTGGCCATACTAAAGTGCCCATAGTGTTAGGTGCATTAGTCAGAGAGAAATGAGTCGGTGTGGACTGGTTGGGCCAAAGGGCCTGTTTCTGCACTGTAGGGAATCAAATTTAAAAATCAGAAATAGTTGGAAAATCTCAGCAGGTCTAGCAGCATCTGTGGTGAGAATGCAGAGTTAATGTTTTGGGTCCAGTGACCCGGGTTCAGAACTTATTGTGAGTGGGAAGAGGTTGGTACATATAAGAGAAAGTGTGAGGGAAGGGGTTAACAGTAAATGATAGGTGAAGATGAAGCCTGGATAGAGAGAATAGCAGTTGGGCAGACAAAGGACTAGGTTAAGTTCAAGCCAGGAGAATGAATAACCTCTAATGGTGACCATTACTTGCTGACAATGGGTTGCTTTGGGTTAGTGGTAGCAGTCAATGTGATGACATAGTTTGGTATGTGGGGGTTTGGGATAAGGAGATGGCAGAAGGTGCTCAAGCCTTAAAATTATTGAACTTAATATTGACCCTTGAAGGCTGCAGAGTTCCCAAGTGGAAAATGAGGTGTTGTTCTTCCAGCTTATTCTGAGCTTTGTTGGCCAGGAAACAGGCTGGTGCATTGAAATGGCAGGTGACCATTTTTTTGAGGTAATTTTTTTTTTGAAAAGCTGCCAGGCTCTGTGCCTGCACTCCAAGGCTTGGCACGGCAGAAGTACAGTGAACCTGTAAGTTCGGAAATATGTGGCACAGTGTGAAATGGCAAGACAAGGCAGTGATGCTGTGAGCAAAGTTGATTGGTTGCTCAGAGAACAAGATAAAATCCCCAAGATACTCTAATGCATAATTTCATAACATGTGAAAAAACAGTTGTATTTGGAAATGAAAATACTGGTTGTATTGGAACACTGTTCTGAGGTATATAATTCAAGTCTGACCAGAGTGTGCCATTTGTGAGTTTTACTGTTTCTTTCCTTTCGGTAGGTGCTAATCCCTGCACATTACTGGCCTGGCAGCGGTATGAAAATACAAGGCGTCGGTATGTCACAGCTTTATTCTAAGTGAGTCAGTGAAATGCCATGAGGATGTGATGAAGTTGGCACATGTCCAATGCCAACCTCCTTTGATAAAGGATGTAGGTGGTCCCTACCCAGAGAGCATTCCTGAGATGTTGGTAAACGTTGGGCAAGATGGAGACCGGGATTAACAAGTAGCAAGTTGGAGCCACCAGATATACGCTCTGACTTTTATATCAGGAATCAGCACCATCTGGTTCCTCTTTCCCATGAGGAAGAATGGAAAACTGCATGTAAATGAGCCATGAATAGGTGTAACTAACAAGTGAACATATGTAAATGGGCCTTTTGATGTTCACAAATGAGCTTTTCGTCTCGGTGCTCAAACCTTGGGTACAAAATCAGATTTTCTTCTTCATTAATGTTGAGAATCTCATTTTTCCAATCATGCCCATATGTTCCCAACTGACTCGCCACTGCCCATGTCCATCGGCTGAGGGATTTCAGCCCAAGGTCCTACCAAACCCTGTGTTATTGAGGTAACAGCTAAGCAGATATCGTTAGTAAATCTGTCAAAGGGACTGTGAACCTTATTTTGATTGACTGTTGTATAAACAGCTCACTTCAAGATCAGTCCTTGGATTGTTTATATTCTACATCAGTAACATATATCAGGCACTTCAGTATTATGCATTCACATTTGCTAATGATACAAAGTTAGATGGGATTATAAATAGAGAGGAGACTACAAAGAGACTCTAAAGGGCTTAACGATAATGCTTTTCAAGTAGAGTTACAAGGAGGGGTTCAGGGCTGAAGGCTAGGATGCCTAACAATCGTTTATAGAGCTGGGTTTATGTCCCAGCAGATTGGAGCAAGGCATCTAACCTCCCAGCCTGAGCTTCCGAAGGCCTCTGTTTCCACCTCGGGCCCACTTCAGGAAGTAATGGCCCAGCTTCAGTCAGTCTCCACTAACCCACTTTGAAAATGATGCAGGCAGGCACTGCCAGTCAAGTGCATCTTCGAAAATGGACCAACTTAGAATTCCCTTCTCAAAGATGAAATTCTGTGCCGTTTCTCATTACTTCCAGAGTATTGTTTGTGTCTTCTGTCGTGAAGGTAGATACAAGGGGTAGAATCTTATAGGGGTCTGAGTGATGTGGGTAATACCTAGATGTGTGACAGAATTTGACAAGAATTCCCATGAGGCCCAGCTCAATATCAGGAACATCTCATTCCTTCTTTAACGTTTTTCACAAGTGGAAATTGTGAATTTCTCATGGGGTAGTGGTGAATTGCCAATTAAAGGGGGATTATTACTTGTTAAATCTCTTTTTGGCAATACAACTCACTTCATCAATAGTCTGCCTCCCATCTTACCTAACCTGCCAAACAAGCTAGAGGTTGAGAAAACTCATTGCAGAAACCAGAGTGATTACTTGGTAGATTCAGGACAATACATATTCTAAATGATGTCCATGGTGCCTCAGGCCAAACTGCTCACCAAGCACACCAAGATCCATTTCACCAGACACGCAGATACCTCAACCAGGGATGTGAACACTGGGTACCTGCCAACCACTCACTACCAAGACACCTCTCCAATATACTGGCAGGCTGTTCTTGAAGCACAGACTTGTATTGTAAGCTGCACTGGCATCTAGTATTTGCAAGCCTGGAGAGGTGGCGATGCTTAAATGTCATGCATAGTTGCTGAGTGGCGCATTGTTCTCTGAACAGCGAATAGCAAGATGGGGCCAGCATCAACCACGATGGATCCAATACGGATAGGGTAGGAATTAATGCAGCAAGTTTGGTAAGATACAGCAGGAGAACCCATTGTCTGGATGGTGAGAAGCTTTCCAAAAATCTTCTTGCAACTCGGACTTAATGAGAAAAAGATAAAGACTGAAGTATTTGTGCAGTGTTTCTCTCATATTGTTATTTCTCTTTGCAATTTCTGCATCTCTGCCTCTAAGGGATTCATAGTCACTTTTGCTCGTCTCTTTGCCCTTACATTCCTATGGAATGTTTTGCAATTTATTTTCAGATGTTTTGCTAGTTTACCCATCATAGTTTCTCTTTGTCAATTTCTATGTTATGTTTTGCTGCTTTAGCAGTTAGTTTTCCTTTGTGCTGCTTTTGTTGATGTTCCCTTTCATACTGCAGGCCAAAAGGAATAGAAAGACTTCTGTTCAGATCACTTGATCACTTTCTGACAGGGAACCAGTGATCTGAGCAGAATCCTTGAAATGAAAACCAAGGCCTATATGCCTGTCGACTGTGGCAGCATTAAAACCAATCCAAATCATAAACTATTTCTACAAATAAGGCAATATCCAGTAGAAGTCAATTAGAAATGATCCTGAAGATAGTCGAAAATTATTTTAAATAGTGTTTGAGGTGGAAGGGCTTCCATTCCATTGTACCTGCACAAGCATCCTAGCAAAGATGGCCAACAGTGCTTATGCATGACCTGGATGACCAGTTGGAATTGAAATGGCACTCATAGCCAACAAAACATGGGCATACAGTGGCAAAATATTGCACCAACTAGATCTTCAGCTTGTGTTTACTATTATAACAAATTAATCTGAAAAGTGGATTCAAGCTTTCTGGAGTTAGGAAAGATTCTCAATTATTTTGAAAACTGTAGGCACCTGTATACATTTGGTGTATAGCTCAAAAAATAAAGATTTTCTTATCCTGGATAAATATGAAGGATAGAACATAGAACATAGAACAATACAGCGCAGTACAAGCCCTTTGGCCCTCGATGTTGCACCGAACTGTGAAACTGATTTGAAGCCCATCTTACACCATTCCATTATCATCCATATGTTTATCCAATGACCATTTAAATGCCCTTAAAATTGATGAGTCTACTACTGTTGCAGGCAGAGAATTCCACATGCTTCCTACTCTCCGAGTGAAGAACCTATCTCTGACATCTGTCCTATACCTATCACCCATCAATTTAAAGCTATGATCCCTTGTGCTAACCATCACCATCCTCTCACTGTCAACCCTATCTAATCCTCTGATAATCTTGTATGTCTCTATTAAGTCACCTCTTAATCTGTTTCTCTCGAAATAAAATGGCGTCAACTCCCTTAGCCTTTCCTCATAAGATCTTCCCTCCACACCAGACAACATCCTGGTAAATCTCCTCTGCACACTTTCCAATGCTTACACATCCTTCCTATAATGCGGCGACCAAAATTGGACGCAATTCTCCAAGTGCAACCGCACCAGAGTTTTCTACAGCTGTAACACGACCTCATGACTCTGAAACTCAATCCCTCTACTAATAAAAGCCAACACATTGTATGCCTTCTTAACAACCCTATCAATCTGGGTGGCAACTTTCAGGGATCTATGCACATGGATACCAAGATCTCTCTACTCATCCACACTACCATGAATCTTACCATTAGCCCAGGACTCTGTATTCCTGTTACTCCTTCCAAAGTGAATCACCTCACACTTTTCTACATTAAACTCCATTTGCCACCTCTCAGCCCAACTCTGCAGCTTATCTATGTCCCTCTGTAACCTGCAACATCCTTCTGCACTGTCCACAACTCTAACAACTTTAGTGTCATCTGTAAATTTACTAACCCATCCTTGTATGCCCTCATCCAAGTCATTTATAAAAATGACAAACAATAGTGGCCCCAAAACAGATCCTTGCAGTACACCACTAGTAACTGAACTCCAGGATGAACATTTCCCATCAACCATCACCCTCTCTCTTCTTTCAGCTAGCCAATATCTGATCCAACCAGCTAAATTACCCTCAATCCCATACCTCGGTATTTTCTGCAATAGCCTACTGTGGGGAACCTTATCAAATGCTTTACTGAAATCCATGTACACCATATCAACCCTTTACCCTCACCTTCTCAAAGAACTCATTAAGGTTTGTGAGGCATGATCTGCCCTTCATAAAACCATGTTGACTATCCCTAATCAAATTATTCCTTGCTAGATGATTATAAATCCTCACTCTTTTAATCATTTCCAGCATTTTACCCAAAACCAAAGTAAAGCTCACTGGTTTATAATTGCCAGAGTTGTCTCTACTCCCCTTTTTGAACATGGGGACAACACTTAGTATCTCCCAGTCTTTTGGCACTATTCCTGTAGACAATGATGACATAAAAATCAATGCCAAATCATTGGCATTGCTAATCCCTGCAATCTCTTCTTTAGCTTCCCAGAGAATCCTAGGATAAATCCCATTCGGTCCAGGGGACGTATCTATTTGCACACTTTCCAGAATTGCTAACACCTCCTCCTTATCCCATCTGTTCTAATATCCTGTATCTCAGTATTCTCCTCTACAACATTGTCTTTTCCTGCTTGAATATCGACGAAAAAATTCATTTAGTGCCTCTCCTATCTCTTTGGAGTCCATGCACAACTTCCCACTACTATCCTTGACAGCCCTAATCTTAGTCTAATCATTCTTTTACTACTAGGTAAAAACAAGGACTGCAGATACTGGAAACCAGAGTCTAGATTAGAGTGGTGCTGGAAAAGCACAGCAGGTCAGGCAGCATCCGAAGAGCAGGAAAATCGACGTTTTGGGCAAAAGCCTTTCATCATAAATAAAGCTCTATTCCTGATGAAGGGCTTTTGCCTGAAACATCGATTTCCCTGCTCCTCTGATGCTGCCTGACCTGCTGTGCTTTTCCAGCACCACTCTAATCTAGATTCTTTTATTCCTGACATACCTATACAAGGCTTTAGGGTTTTCCTTGATCCTATCCGCCAAAGACTTCTCATGTCGCCTCCTGGCTCTTCTCAGCTCTCTCTTTAGGTCCTTCCTGATTAATTCGTAACTCTTAAATGGCCTAATCTAGCCTTTCATGTCGAATCTTTACATAAGCCTCCTTCTTCCTCTTGACAAGAGATTCAACTTGTTTAATAAACCACGGTTCCCTCGCTTGACTACTTCCTCCCTGACTGACAGGTACATACTCATCAAGAACACACAGCAGCTGTTCTTTGAAAAAGCTCCACATTTCAACTGTGCCCATCACCTGCAGTTTCCTTTCCTATCCTATGCATCCTAAATCTTACCTAATTGTATCATAATTACCTTTCCCCCAGCTATAACTCTTGCCCTGTAGTATATACCTAGCCCTTTCCATAACTAAAGTAAACTTAATTGAATTGTGGTCACTATCACCAAAGTGCTCACCTCCCTCCAAATCTTACACCTGGGCTGGTTCATTATCAAGTACCAAATCTAATGTGGCCTTGCCTCTTGTTGGCCTGTCAACATACTGTGTCAGGTAACTGTCCTACACACATTGGACAAAAATTGACCCATCTAAGATACTCAAACTATCGCGTTTCCAGTCAATATTAGGAAAGTTAAAGTCCCCCATAACAACTACACTGTTACTTTTGCTCCTAACCAGAATCATCTTTGCAATCCTTTCCTCTACATCTCTAAAGCTTTTGGAGGCCTATAGAAAACTTCCAGCAGGGTGACCTCTCCTTTCCTGTTTCTAACCTCAGCCCATATTGTATTAGTAAACGAGTTCTCATCAAATGTCCTTTCTGCCACTGTAATACAGTCCTTGAGTAATAATTCTACAACTCCCCCTCTATTACCACCTTCCCTTTCTTACTGAAACATCTAAACCATGGAATGTATAGCAACCATTCCTGTCCTTGCTCTATCTATGTCTCCAAAATGGCCACAACATCGAAGTCCCAGATACCAACCCATACTGCAAGTTCACCCACCTTATTCTGGATGCTCCTGGCATTGAAGTAGATGCACTTCAAACCACCTGCCTATCTGCCGGTATACCCCTGTGACCTTGAAACCTTATTCATGACCTCACTACTCTCAACTTCCCCCCAGCATATTGGTACCCCTCTGGTTCAGGTGTAGACCATCCCGTTTGTAGAGGTCCCACTTACCCCAGAATGAGCCCCAATTATCCAGGTATCTGAATTCCTCCCTCCTGCACCATCCCTTTAGCCATGTGTTCAACTATTCTCTCTCCCTATTCCTTGCCTCACCACCATATGGCACGGGTAACAAACCAGAGATAACAACTCTGTTTGTTCTAGCTCTAAACTTCCACCCTAGCTCCCTGAATTTCTGCATTACATTCCTATCCCTTTTCCAACCTAGCTCATTGGTGCCTGTGTTAATCACAAATTGGGGCTGCTCCCCCTCCTCCTTAAGGATCCCAAAATACGATCTGAAATATCATGAACCCTGGCACCTGGGAAGAAACACAGCAACCACGGGTTTCTCTCGTTCCCACAGAATTGCCTATCTATGTCCCCCTAACTATGGAGTTCCTAATGGCTAATGCTCTGCTCATCTCCCCCTTCCTTTCTGAGCAATAAGGATGGACTCTGCGCCAGAGACCTGTACCCCATGGCTTGCCCCGGTACGTTGTCCTCCCCAATAGTATAAAAAATGGTATATTTGTTATTGAGAGGAATGGCCACAGGGGATCCCTGCACTGTCTGCCTGTTCCTTTTCCGTCCAGAAGAAATTTGTGAATCTAGGAAAAGACATGAATTGCAAAGGGAAGCGATGATCTCATGGTATTAATCCAGAGGCCCAGGTAATGTTCTGGGGACATGGGTTCGAATCCCGCCATTGTCGTCGGGGGAGTTTGAATTCAATAAAAATGTGGAATTAGGAGTATAATGATGACCATGAAGCTATTGTGTCACTTGTCTGGAAAGCCCCACCTAGATCACTTCTTTTGGGAAGGAAACTGCCATCCTTACCTGTCTGGCCTGTGTGTGACTCCAGGCCCAAAGCAATGTCATTGACTCTAGATAGTTAGGGATGGGCAATAAATGCTGACCTCGTCAACGATGCCTTCATCCTGTCTATGAGTTTAAAAAAAGTTTCAGTCTAGTTTCTGCCCATTTTGACATATTACTGCCAAACCTACAGCCACAACTTAAAGAACTGCCATGACAGTGAACTTAAGAACCTAGAACAGTACAACAAAGGAACGGGTTTTTTGGCCCATGATGTTGTTGCAAAACATGATGCCAAATTAAACAAATTCTTTCTGACTGCCCTTGGTCATATCCCTTGATTCTTTGCCAATTCATGTGCATAACCAAAACTCCCTTAAACTCCCCTATCATATCTGCCTCTGTTAGCATCCCTGGCAGCATGTTCTGGACTTCTGCCACTCTCTGTGTAAACAACTTGCACCTCACATCTCATAGAGTCACAGAGTCAAATGGCACAGAAACCCACACCTTCCTTTGAACTTTCTCCCTCTCACCTTAAATGTATGCCCCCTAGTATTAGACACTTCAATTCTGGGAAAAAGATTCTGATTATCAACCCTATCTATTCATCTCATAATATTATAGACTTCTACCAAGTTCCCCCTCAGCCTTCGCCATTCCAGAGAAAAAAACCTGAGTTTTTGTAGCCTCTCCTTATAGCTCATGCCCTCTGATCCAGGCAGCATCCTGGTAAACCTCTGCTGCACCACCTCCAAAACCTTCAGGTCAGTCCTGTACCATAGCAACCAGAATTGGATGCAACCTTTCTTTGCAGTGTTTGCAACTTTTCTTTATGGAAGGTATCTATTCCAACAGTCAAACACTAAATCACCATTTTCAGAAAGACAATTACAAACTCAGTTCTTGATATCTATTGCCACTCTCCCATTTACACTACACAATTTTATGTGATCAGTGTGTTCAGAACCCTGCTACTTTACAAGCTGGCCAAATAATTCCCATAAAGCCAGAAACTTATGGAACAGATTTCACTGGGTTTTCTGAGCTTGTGCAGAGGAATCCTTACTTTGGCATTTAGTACAGATTCCAGCTTTGCCAGGACATGAAAAAAATTAAGTTGGAGAAATAAGTCAATTGCTTAAATTAAACATGATTGGTAATCTCCCACAGCATTCAGCTTCTCCCCAAATCATTAAAATCTTAGTTGGATTTTTTTTGTTTTTTCATCACACTGTTTTACCAAGGAGCATGCAAATGTATGATACACATGAATTTGTTATTCAAATAATGTTTTTTTTAAAGACAAGACAATGCAGTAAAGCAGGTTTGCTGCTGGAGACCTTTGATATTTTTGACATGATCTGTGGACAATAATGTAGGATGTTATCAGAAGAGCTCACTGACAAACTGTGCATCTCTATGACTCTATGACTCTATTTAATAGTTACCAAAGTGTAATGCATGATAGTACATTCCTGTATGCAATTGGGGATATATCTGTGATGTTATAGATCATGGTAGCATTTAAAAAAAGATACTTTTGATGAAGTTCAGAAACTTTGATAATTATTTTCATCTCAGAACAAGTAAGATTCTTGAAAGAGCAAATTTTAACAGAAGAATTCATCATCCAAGGGAATCTGCAGATACGTTCATTAATGATCTCTAGAGATTGGTGGAGATGATGGTTTGGTCAGAGTTCATAATGGATATTGGAATTGCAGATGAGTCTTTGTCAGATACATGACAGTCAAAAGAAAACTTGACTCTCTGAAAAGCTAAACAGACAGTGAATGAAGGCAAAGTCAGAAATAATATAGATCAATCCTAAAAGGAGAATGGATTTATCATAGGGGATGAATAGAATTCATTATCATCTTAAGGTTCAAAATCACTTAAGTCACACTTGAGAATTGAATACGATGATAGGACAGATGAAAAGCTTCTTTGATCAGGAATATTCTAAATTATTCAGTGGATTAGGGAAACACAATACTGAATTCAGCAACACATTGAAGAAAAAAGTTAAATTATTATGTCTCTATACAGCCAAGAAGATCTCAAGAATCAACTGTAGAAATTGATGCATTTTCCTTAGTTACAAAAACAATAAAGTAATGAACATGCCTAGTTACTATGTCTAAATCATTCATATTGATCTGAAATGTGTTGCTGGAAAAGTGCAGCAGGTCAGGCAGCATCCAAGGAGCAGGAGAATCGACGTTTCGGGCATGAGCCCTTCTTCAGGAATTTCCTCCCTCATTCATATTGATGTCAACCTGAACAACACAACCAGGCTCTGGCAACAGAAATTCACCGTAAGTTTACGCTTGACAACAGTTTGGTTAGATTAACCTAAATTCACAAGACTCCATGCAAACAGTAGATTCTGGCAGGTGCTTTTGGATGAGCAATCAAATTGCTTACCACATTTAGAACTCCATCTGGAGGTTTGGATCAACAGACTGTCTTTTCGGATTGCTTTAGCCCCAGCGATGTTTCGACAGACAATGTCCAAGATTTTAAGAACTCTTCAAAGAGGCATATGCCACCTGGAAGAAATATTGGAACAGCCCATGAGCATGATCAGAGAATGCAAGCAGTTCTCAAATACTGAAAGGCAAGAATTCTCAAAATTACCTGTCAACTTTTGGAACACAATATCAAAAATTGGGATAATGGCAGACTCACAGAATAGCAAAACCATTAAAGTGTTTCCACTCAGGAATTAGTTCATGGTGTGCAAGGATTTTAGGGATGATAAGCAAGTTGGCAAATGTTTGCCTGTCTATAGAACTTCTGAGACCCCTCCTGAAGAAGACATGATGTTCTGTTGAAACCTGTACCAGGAGGATACTCTTCAAAGGATCAAATACATGGTGACAACCATGAATATTCTAGGCCATGAGAATCATTCCTTTCCAACTATCATATCAGCTGATTCTTCAGCTACAGGCTTAGGAGCAGTGCTTTTCTGGGAGGAACTGGCTATGTATTGGAAATTGGTCAGTTTATAAAAACATGGTATGATGTAATTGAGACAGAAGTTCTCTTAGTTACATGGAATTCCAAGAGAAATGCAGAATATCTCCATGGCTGTAAAGGTGGAACACAAATGCATGGTCTCACCAGTAGTTGAGAAATATTTGCAAGTATGCCTGTGAATACAAAGATTTTCACACCACCTTCTATGAAACAGTATACATGTAGGGAAAACTGCAGATGATTAAGAATGTGTTGTCTAGATTGAAAGTCGACAGGAGAAAGTGAGAACTGCAGATACTGGAAAGTCAGAGTTGAAAAGGGGGTGGCGCTGGAAAAGTACAGCAGGTCAGGCAGCATCCGAAGAGCAGGAGGGTTGACGTTTCAGCGTCAACTCTCCAGCTCCTCAAATGCTGCCTGACCTGCTGTGCTTTTTCAATGCCACACGTTTCAAATCTTACCAGATGTGATATTGGCTTTGTTTATGGAATTATGCCATTTGCTTAATTCACTGTAGCACATTTGTAGGCAAACCACAGTTGGTTCAATCCAAAGTGACAGAAGCAGAAGATAATTCACAATTGTCTCACCATCCATTGGTATTATGTCGGGAGTTGGCCATGAAATTTATTTCGAGCACTGAACGATTTCACAATCATGGATGACTTACTGATGTTTGACATACAGCAGATTGTTCCAGCTTCTCTTTCACAGGTTAACCTCTTTCTGAAGATACACCAAGGACACTTGTGATCACCAAGTGCAGGGCCAGAGCTGGATCCATGGTGTGGTGGCCTAAATTCTCCAAGGAGATTGAAGATGTCATAGTGAGAAAACTTGCGCTATTCACTGATCAAAGGAACAAGAGTTGCTGATACCTCTCATACCAGACTGGTGTACTGGCTGGGTTCGTATTCATTTTTGGTTGGAAGTTTTATGAAATCTTTGTGCAAACAATTAGCTTTCACAATGGAGAGAGGTGAAGAAATTACATAAAGGAACATAGAGAGGCTTGATGAGAGGAGTGATAGCATTTTGCCATACAACATCAACAACATCTCCTGTAGCAACTGGAAAAGGATCCAATGAGAAATGCCATGGAAATTCAGGTTGCATAGATTAGAGTCATAGAGTCATAGAGATGTACAGCACAGAAACACACCCTTCAGTCCAACCTGTCCATGCTGACCAGATATCCCAACCCAACCTGCCATATCCCTCCAAACTCTTCCTACTCATATACCCATCCAGACACCTTTTAAATGTTGGAATTGTAGCAGCCTCCACCACTTCCTCTGGCAGCTCATTCCATACATGTACCACCCTCTGCATGAAAACGTTGCCCCCTTAGATCTCTTTTATATCTTTCCTCTTTCACCCTAAACCTATGCTCTCTAGGTCTGGATTCCCCCACCCCAGGGAAAAGACTTTGTCTATTTATCCTATCCATACCCCTCATGATTTTATAAACCTCTATAAGGTCACCCCTCAGCCTCCAACACCCCAGGGAAAACAGCACTGGCCTATTCAACCTCTCCCTGTAGCTCAAATTCTCCAACCGTGGCAACATCCTTGTAAATTTTTTCTGAACCCTTTCCAATTTCACAACATCTTTCTGATAGGAAGGAGACCAGAATTGCATGCGATATCCCAACAGTGGCCTAACCAATGTCATATACAGCTGCAACATGACCTCCCAACTCCTGTACTCAATACTCTGACCAGTAAAGGAAAGCATACCGAATGCCTTCTTCACTATCCTATCTAACTGCGACTCCACTTTCAAGGACGTATGAACCTGTACTCCAAGGTCTCTTTGTTCAGCAACACTCCTTAGGATCTTACCATTAAGTGTATAAGTCCTGCTAAGATTTGCTTTCCAAAATGCAGCATCTCACATATATAGAAATTAAACTCCATCCACCCCATTGGCCCATCTGATCAAGATCCGTTGTAATCTGAGGTAATCTTCTTCACTGTCCACTACACCTCCAATTTTGGTATCATCTGCAAACTTACTGATGCTCACATCCAAATAATTTATATAAATGATGAAAAGTAGTGGACCCAACACCGATCCTTGCAGCACTCCACTGGTCAGAGGCCTCCAGTCTGAAGAACAACCCTCCACCACCACCCTCTGTCTTCTACCTTTGAGCCAAAATGCTGACAAATGTAACTAGTAGTAAAGCTGGAATCATGCAATGTCCTGTTGATCTATTAGTTTTTCTTTGTCTGTCTAATGGCTTTTAAAAGCATTTCAGAAATGAATAGATTTTTAAATGCGTAGTAACAATCTTATTTCACATAAATTCACTGCACACTTTGAATTGGCCTCAGATTACCAGGCTACTTTATTATCAAATAACACAGTCTGATGCTGGACAGTAAGTAGAATGAAGAGAAGTTAAATGTTCAATTCTGAGAACTTCCTTTTTTTATATTGTTAGAAAAAATGAACTGAGGCAACTAAGTTCTCACTCAATTAAGTGAAGTGCAGCTGAAGTGAATGTCTGCAGAGATAAGATAGCTGAGCATAATTGAATTCCAATTCTAACTGTTCCTCATTACCTCAGGCTATGTACAGAGATTTTACCTTTTGAACAGACAGGAAAACTTAAATTGCAGAGCTTTGTGATATTATCTGCTTCTGGTTAATGCATGACACACACCAGGGCTTCAATTCAAGTACATTTTTATACATGGATAAGTGCCTCATAGTCAACTGAGAAATGTGAATATTCAGCAAGTTGAATAGTTCAGTGCTCTGAAACATAGAATTGCTGCTCTAATTTTCCACAAGATGAAGTTCAAATCTCACTGAAATATTTTGAAATTCTTCAGAGGTGACAGAAGCCACCTTGTCAAGGTCAAAAATGGAATGGTCCATCACAATCTTGACAGTAAATATACTATAAATTCATAAGAGATAGGAGCGGAATTTGCCCGTTCAGCCCATTGAGTCTGTTCTGCCATTCGATCAGGGCTAATGTGTTTCTCACCCCATTTTCCTGCCTTCTCTCCATATCCTTTCAACCATTACCAATTAAAAATTTAACTCTTCCTCAAATTTACCCAGTGACCCAGCATCCACCGCACTTTGGAGTAGCAAATTCCACAGATTCACAACCTTTCGGAAGAAATAATTCCTCCACAACTCAGTTTTAAATTTGCTACCCTCTAGAATGCCCTGCACGAGGAAACATTCACTTCACGTCTATTTTACCCTTGCCTTTTATCATCTTGAATACCTCAATTTGATCTCCCCTCATTCTTCTAAATTCCAGAGAGTATAGGTCTAAACTATATGTTTATAGTGTTCAACCTCTCTTCATATGTCAATTCCCTCATCTCTGGGATCAATCTAGTGAACCTCCTTTGAACTGCCTCCGATGACATTAATTCTTTCCTCAAATAAGGGGACTAAAACTGCGTACAATACTCCAGGTGCAGTCTCACCAATGCATTGTGTT
Organism: Hemiscyllium ocellatum; assembly: GCF_020745735.1. Lineage (NCBI taxonomy): Eukaryota > Metazoa > Chordata > Chondrichthyes > Orectolobiformes > Hemiscylliidae > Hemiscyllium > Hemiscyllium ocellatum. The sequence goes on from NC_083403.1 coordinate 69,860,404, forward strand.
GTTACAACAATATTTCCTTACCTTTATATTTTATTCCTTTAGCTATAAAAGCCAACATTCCATTCGCTCTCTTTATTATTTGATGTACCTGCATGCCCGGGTTTCTGTGAATCATGAACAAGTACACCTAGATTCCCTCTGCAGCGGAGCACCCCAACTCTCCCCATTAGGTTATCTTCCCATTTTTTCAACCCAATGAATGACCTCACACTTACCCATGTTAAACACCTTCTGCCACATTTTGACCCACTCTCCTAACCTATCTATATTCATTTGTAAGGTTCTTATTTTCTCACTGTCCCACCTATTTTTGTGTCACACACAAATTTGACTATCTCTGTATCTAAGTCATTAATGTAGATTGTAAATAGCTGGAGTCCAAGGAGCAAACCCTGTGACACTCCATTTGTTACATCCTGTTGTCCAAAAAAATTATCCCGACTCTCTGTCTTCTGTCCGTTAGCCAATCATCTATCGAGGTTAATAAATTACCCACAATTCCCTATGATCCAACCTTGTGAATTAACATTTTGTGTGGCAAATTATCAAAGGCCTTCTGGAAGTCCAGATAAGTTATATCAACAGCATCCCCATTATCCACTTTGCTTGTTATCACTTCAAAGAACGCTAGAAAATGAGTCAAACATGCTTGGCCCTTTATAAAACCATACTGACTCTGATGGATAGCATTTTGACTTTCCAAATGTCCTGATACTGCTTGCTTGATAATTGATTCTAATATCTTCCCAACCATAGTTGTTAAACTAACTGGTCTGTAATTTCCAAATTTTATCTCCCTCCCTTTTTGAGTAAGAGTGTTCCATTTGCCTTTTTTCAATCCACTGGAATCTTTCCTATATCCAGGGAATTTTGGAATATTGTTACTGATGGATCCACTATCTCTGCTGCCATTTCCTTTAATACTCTTGGATGTAGGCTCTCAGGTCTGGGGGACTTGTCTGTTCTCAATCCTAATAGCTTGCTGAGTACCTTTTCCCTATCGAAATTAATTGTTCTATGTTCTACATTATCTATAGCTTCTGACTTGCCCGTTTCAACAGGAATGGTACTGTTGACTTCTACCCGTGAAAACTGAGGCAAAGTATTGATTTAGCATCTCTGCCATCTCTGTGTTCCATCCTATTAACTCAGCAATTTCATCTTCCAAGGGACCAATATTCACAGTCGTGACTCTCTTCTCTTTAATACATCAATAGAAGCTTTTGCTATCCTTTTTGATATTTTGTGCTAGTTTTTTTTGTAATTTACCTTAGCTCTTTTTATTCATGTTTTAGTATCCCTTTGTTTATGCTTGCATGTTTCCCAATCTTCCAGCTTGCCACTGGCCTTTGCAATATGGTATACCTTAGGTTGACTTTATGTTGTCCTTGATCTCCTTGTTGAGCCATGGTTATTTTTGACCCCCCTTTACCATCTTTCTTTCTCACTGGTACATTGTTCTGCAGGTCTCTCAAGTCAACTATGTGTGCCAAATCCAAAATATAAACTAGCCTCTAAAATGCATGCAGCACCTATATAGGGGCTGGTGGCAGCAAGTGTTAGAATAATAATGGAACTGCATCTTTAAGGCTATGTATCTCCTCTCACTCTTCCACATAATTTCCCACAATGGTTGAGCAGCCAATGGTTCCTGGGTATCTGAAAGCACAAAAGTAAAGTGAAGGCTTGGCTTGAGGGAGGGAGTTGGGCAGAAAAGTGAAGGCTCGTGGTACTCCATCCGCAGTTTCTATTTCATGGCATAGTTCATGATAGGGATGAGGAAGCAGAAGAGAAATGAAAAAGGCAACAAATTACTATTATTCAGGATGCCAACCATTGCAACAGATATCCCATCATTCTATGGGAGTGAGCCTCTAGACTCTCCTGCACGACACAGACATCTCTTAATCCTTCAATGCTCTGAACTTCCGGCCAATTGTTTGCCAACTTGTCCTAATAGAGAGAGAGAAAGCGAGTGAAGAATTGAGTTTGTCAGAGAGCTTGTATGGCACCTACCATAGCTGGATAAAATGAGGTAAATGGAGACAGTGAGAGGGCTATGTATAGGTTAGATGCTTCAATGACATGAGTGAGTGAGGTGCAGTGTAAGAATTTTAGAAATAGATCTCAAGCATTAGTGTGGGGCCGTGAGTAAAGTGCCTGGTGGAGACGACTGATGAATTCATTACTTTGACTACCTGAATAAGATCATTAAACTTTAGTCTGTACTGCCGTCTGGTCAGTGGTGTTACATTCATTATCCCGCCCATTGGCCTTTTTAGAGACCCTGGCAAACTGCTCCCCATCACCAAAGACACCCCGAAGGAGTGAGACCTAAAATCTGCTTCGGCTCATAATCTCTGTAACAATGTCTGTCACGTCAGTGTAACTTGTACCTTATTGCTAACAAATGAAACAAACTTCATCCTGTAGTTAGGAGACTGTTCTAGTTATTCCACAAAGTGAGGTTTCCTCTAGCACACTGGATCCTGCAATTTCTGGCACTTAAAGAGAACGGTGGCAGTAAGACTCATGATGAGGAAGGGGTCACAGAGCATAGTAAGCTGGTATGCCCATGGAACAAGAACGATTTGTATCAGCAATTATGACTTATTTAGAAAATTGTTGGGTGTTAAGGAACAATTATGATTTGCATTACAAGGCAGATTGTATTACAGCAGAACACCAAGCAAGTATGTAGGTGCAAGTTATTTGATTACATAAGATTAGTATAATCCTAATTGTTTTTATTTTGATATTTAACAGTCAGTTGTTGACAATTATAAATGATAGTGAGATTTCTAGGATTTCTCTGATCATTGCAATAATTGTATTATTTCATGTTTCCATCAAACTGAAGCTATGGCTGAACGCAGCAAACATTTTAAAAGGAACCGTTTAGAGCAGTTGATAGTGTTGATGATTGTGGCTGAGCTAAGTTTAATCTGGAAGGCAGGAAAGTTTAATCCATGTATTGCTTTTCATTTAGTTATTTCAACTTACATTAATCAAATAGACACAGAAGAACTGATTATAGATCATTAGACTGACAGCATTAAGAATTAATCAGTAAAAGATATTTTATTTTAAGAAGTGCAAATTTTCATACAGCTTGTCAGTGCATTCATTAAATAGCAAAATGCTACTGCTAGTGATTTATAGTGAACCTTTAAACAGGTTTTTAAAATTTATTCTTTCACAGGATTTGCTGAAAAAAAACCAGTATTTTTTGCCCAAATCTAATTGCCCTTGAACTGAGTCTTGTGAGGCTATTTCAGAGATTCAATCACTCTGCTCAGGGTCTCGATCCACAAAGCAGCCAGACTGGGTAAGAACAGCAGATTTTCTCCCTTAAAGAAAATCACTGAACAAGATGGGTTTCGACAATGGTAGTGCCAATAGTAGTTGTCATTGCTCAGATTAGCTTTACAACTCAAGATGAATTCATTCCACTGCCAAATATTTGTATGACAAATAATTTTTTAAAAGCTGTTTGGTGTCTAGCTGTTTTCTACTTCTCAAGTTAACGTCTATTCTTACAACTCAAATCTTCAAACAGGAATGATGGTGCTTTGTCAAAATTTTAAGTTTCTATTGCTCTGCTTAATACTCCGTTTTGCTTTGGGTTTGCATTTTTTTAACATGAACTCAATGTAAGTTATCTTTGAATAGTCCAAATCCTCTGCAAAATAGAAACATACCCAAAATAATCTTGTTGCTATGCAGTGAAGTTTCCTATGGCTATAATGTCACAATACCTGGCTTTCCTTGCACGAATCTGCTTCATTTATGCTTTTAAAGGAAAGGAGGGCTCCAGAATTGCCTAATGAGGTAAAAACTTTCACATTTAGCATGCTTGTCGATGTAATTGTATGGATTTTGTCTGCTGTCATGAGCATCAGCATAAAAACTGACAAGTATCCCCCAACCATTGAATCTGCTGCAATTTAGCATCAAGCTATGGCTTTTCACATTGTCAATCCTTTCCAACATGTCACAGAGTTTGGTTCAGGAAGGAACATTGAGCTGAAATATCTGTTCCCAATGTGTCACATTAGAAAATATTGGTATTACCCAGTGATAATTTAAGGTGATATTATTATTTTCATAGTCTCCATTTGATTCATGTTACTGCTTATTACATTTTATTTATGTTTCATATTAGTTGGTCATTTTCTAAAATTAGAATTAAGAAATATTAACTGAATTCTACAATAATTCCTTTTCTACTTTTTCCTTTATACTTCACACAATTATAGCATAATGAAATGTATTTTAACTCGCATTATCTGAAAACATGTTCAATAAATTTCCTTCCCAATTTATTTAATTAACACCATACCAGAATAATGTTGTAATGATAACAGAATTAATGCCCCTTTCAGTTTAAAAATCTGAACATTAATTTTTCATTGTAAATCAATGAAGAATGTTCCCAATGGTCATAAATAGCAAAAGATATTCTAGTGGAAATGCAAGAAGATTTACATTCCAAGGGAATTAGCTGCATTGTCAGTAATAAATATTGGATGTAATAGCTTGGTTTTAATGGCTTAATATTGCATGGTAGAACAGATATATCTTACTTCCTGTAATCTGAAATAAAATAAAAATGGACCTTCAGCATAGCAAGATTTATTTATTGAAAATGTTATAGATTACTGCCCACAATGGTGAAAGAATGCTCAAGTAAAATGTGCATAATGCCAATAACGAAAGCAGCAGAAATAATATTGTTGTTCTACAACTTTTATATTTTTAGAATCCAATTTCATTAAAACTTGATGTAACAAATCAGTTGAGTCAGTCTTCAAGTACAGATGTAGGTGTTGATTTCTTTTCAGAAAAAAATAATTATTAAATAACATTGATTCATATTAAAACATTGCTGTAATTTATTTTCAGAGGGTCCCCAATTTACAACTATCTGACTTTCACTTGCTGGTACTTATGAATGCGATCCCATTCAGGGGTGTATAAACATTAATTTTAAAGATCTGAAATATCAATGCCTATTTTATGTTCTCCTGCATTGTGTCTCAACCTGCCTACAAATTGACTTGTGAACGGACTCAAGAACAGAACCCATTCACAACTTGAGGACTGCCTGTATTACAATTTAATATATTGGTATGCAGTGGGAGAAACAGAGTTGCATTGTTGCAGGATATTATTTCACAAGTTTTTTCCTAAGGTTCCAAAACGCTGCAACAACTTATAAGATAGTAATCACTGCTCCAAGGAAATTGGCTTCAATGCTGAAAATAACTTAAAAAAGGAGCAGCTCTTGTAGTCACATTCTTTTCCTGTCCTCCATTCCATTTTATCACATTATGTCTTGATGTTCTTTTTAGAACAAAGGAATGCATGCACACGTCGATGCTTATGAACATATAAATGACAAAACATAGAAGGATATGCCCTGATTTGTGCAGTTATGTTATTCTTTTGGATCACAATATGTTTAACTCACCCCACCCAAAACCATTGGATTTTGTGAAAAAATGCAAAAGAAAGGAAAGTCATGGGGATAGGTCATGGAGCTTTCTCTCTGACTCACTTCAGTTGATTGAATCAAGCCCAGGAGATCACTCTTACCCTGTAAACTCTAGATATCATCTACCTTTTGTACAAGGTGATCTCCACTACAACAGAGAAATAGCTCCAGTTCTCGTTGAAAGATGTTTAGCACATCAGCATCCACCATACGAGTCAGCAGGCTGTCCAGAGGTTCATTATTTTCTGAACAAAGAATCATTTCCTGAGATTTGACTTAGATCTGGGCTTAGTCCAGTTCAAAGCACTGGTTTTCAATTTTGGTTGTTCTTGCCCAAAAGTAATCTGGAGTGGTTTTAAAGGTGGTGTATTGAGCTTCCAGATTTGACAGACTGTTATTACATCTTCATAGAGAAGGCAGAGAAATGTTGTTAACTGCCTAAAAGCTATCAGTAAATAGGGCCTGTTGGACAGGGAGATAGAACAGAATCTGGAAGGGAAAAAAACAGCATGATGCTGTCTTTCTAATTGGAGATTGACCACCCCCCAGCCAACCACAGCCACTGGACTGGAAGGAGAGAACTGATCAGTCCCTCAGTTGTGACTCTTCGATAAACCAAAGTACACTTGCACTCAGGAACATTAGGTTAAGCCAGTTATCTCAGGACAAAGTAATTTGATCAACTATTTGGATGCTAGAGAGAGAGAGAGAGAGAGAGAGAGAGAGAGAGAGAGAGAGATGGCATTGATCAATCCCTACAATCTGACTCTCAAACTAGCCCCAAGCAACCTTGCACATGTGGCCAAGTGAGTACATGTCTTATACCTTTAGCATGTACGTTTCTTTACAATGATGAATAAATGTGTTTTGCACATTTACACACATTTACACAGTCTTGAGTTGTTGAAACCCAAAGCAGACCTCCAAACCAAAAAGGGGAGAAAAAACACAGGATGTGTTATTTTAATAGATTATACATCCAAGGACCATTCAAGAGAGTATCGAGCCAAGGGAGTCTGTGAGTGGAGAAAGAAGCTGGTAAGAAAAATATCAGCTTATCATTATTGGCAACATCTTGTTAAAGTGGCCAGATGGCTTGACAGTTTTCTTGAAAGGCAAATGGGTAGCAGTCAGAATGAGTGACCTGTTTATGGCATGGCATTTCCACATGGACAAGGGAGTTAGGTATCTTTTGAAGTAGAGAAAGGCAGCATCAAAACTCAGATCTACAGATTAAGTAGGTGTTTGTATCAGAAAGTCTTGAAAATTGTTGGAGAATAGGGAGATCGTTGTGTTGCAGACAGTGAAGTGGGACTAAGCAACTAGCAAAGAGAATGCCTCCAAGCTGGTGCTTAGACATCAGTACATTACAGCAACATGCAAAACAATGGCTTCCTGAAAGACTGAGTTGATGTTTAGTGTCTTTCTTGTTGTTATCCAGTAGGGTCATCACCACAGGCTGTGAAATACAAAGCCAATAGTGTTAATAGAGAACTGCAGCTTTCTGACAAAGGTGAAGAATAACCAAAGAATGCTTCATCATCTGGCTCTCCCTCACACTGCACCAATGCAGTCACCTTCATACAGATACCTGAGGATTCATGTTTAGAACTGGTGGCACATGCTGGCGATCACTGGAAACACAGCTGAGGTCCTTGATAGTGAGTTGACCCCTGGGGATCGGACCCATGCTGAGCCCCAGGCTGATGATGAGTGATATTGTGGAAATCATTTGCTCTAGTGGCCGGGCCATCAACATTTGAGAATTAGTTCCGGAGCCACCTCCTTTCTGGGGGAGAGGAGATGAGGAACCAAATGCTCGGCAATTCAGCACCCACCTTGACTGTTTCCACCCTATTCTGGGCTGTTTTCTCCTGGACTGAGAGAAAGGGAGGGAGTGTGAGGTGAAATGGGTTGCACAGCGAGTGGTGATGGTGGGGAAATAGGGAGGTGTCCCGAGTCAGTGAGTAAGCAGAGCACAGGCCAAGCAGAGTTCATAGAGTGGGGGGATTGGCTAGGTAAGGGCAAGTGAAGGGAGATGTTGCATGTGAGAGTGAGAGTAGTAAAGCACGAGTTTTGGTGGAAGGTGCGTCAGCAGCAGAGATGGAATAAGTGTGAGATACCAGAGTGAATATAGTATCACTTACACTAATGGAGCAGAGAAAGTCATAGACCTTCTTCCCATACTGTTAAGCATTCCCTGAGATGGCCGAGGTCATCCTGACTTGGCTGGCAACCCTGGACAGACTGGTACAGTCTGATGTAGTGACCTCCTCCGGCAGTTCTGGTGGTGGGGGTGGTGAGGTGAGGGGGGGGGGGGGGGGGGGGGGGGTGGTGGAAGTGGGGCAAAACAGGACATCTCTCCTCTGTATCAGCTCATCCATTCAGGGTCCTTGCCCACAGAGTGGGGCACCAATTTCCTCTTATTGGCCATACCTGGGGACTGAGTACCACTGTCGCTCCACTTTCTCGACCCTACCACTCCCAATCCATGCAACCTCCCCTGACCAACTCTGCTGTGCTGCTAGAAGTAGAGAAAGGCAGCATCAAAACTCAGATCTACAGATTAAGTAATCTTCCCTGGTGCAACCATGTTTAAGCTGTTGTGAAAGAGGAGACATAAGTTTCCCACACACTGTCCACTTGAAGGTAGGATTCAATTTGGTGTGCTTCTCAATTACTTAGGACTTTCAACATGCAAATCAATGAAAAAACATGTTCCTGTCACTGGACTGTATGTTGGCCATTCCACCATCTAATTTATCTCACAAATACAAGCAGACATCAGGAAACCAGGATATCTGATCCCATCTCATTAAGTCCCCCACTGGCCATGTTTCCAGCTGTGATAGGCTCCATTAAATGCCACGCGAGAAGGATAATGGTTTTTAGTCACTCACAGGAGCCGTGATCTGCCTAAGGGTATATGCTCTCCTCTTTTCGCCAAATCTCAGGGTTTTAAGCGTTAGTGTTGCCCAGAGCAGCTGCCAATTTTCATACTTAAGTTGTCTGACATCACTTTCTCTTGCCCTTTTGGTTTACAGCCTTTGCGGTTTTCTCTGAATCACATCCTTCAATAAGATCTCATTTTCTTAGAATACACCCAATCCAATATTGTTGTCTGGTCTTGAGATTAACTAATGAAGCACAGAATCCCGAGAGTGTAGAAACAGGCCATTTGGCCCAACAAATCCACACCTCTGAAGAGTACCCCACCCAGACTCATTCCACTACCCTATTACTCTACATTTCCCGTAACTAACGCACCTAACCTACACATCCCTGAACAATATGGGCAATTTAATATGGCCAGTTCACCTAACCTGCACACCTTTAGACTGTGGCAGGAAACCAGAGCACCCAGAGGAAGCCCACGCAGACACAGGGAGAATGTACACACTCCACACGGACAGTCACCCAAGGCTGGAATCGAACCCATGTCCCTGGCGCTGTGAGGGAGCAGTACTAACCACTGAGCCACCGTGCCACCCTTAATGATTTTTCCTCCCCCATCATTTAAAGAGCTTTTCATTTTACTTGTGTTTTCTCCAACTGACTCACTCCAGGGCCACATCATGCCACTTTCTTAACTTTGGGTCACCACTTCTCTTCAGGTTTGTGTTCCAGATCTCTACAACAAGACAGGTTTGTTAACCTCTTCTGCAAAGGGAGTCTGTGATATAGTGATAATGTCTCAGGGCTCTAGTGTCAAGGATTCAAAAGCCGTACCACAACAGCTGAAAGAAATTAAATTCAATTAATAAAAATATTGTCCATGAAACTACCAACAATTTTGATTAAAATCTTCCTGGTTCACAAATGTCCTTTAGGGATGGAAATCTTCACATGTTGGCCATCCCTATCTGACCTGCCCTATGTGTGACACCTTATCCATGACATTAACTCTGAAATGGCCTAGCCAGCCATTCAGTTTAAAGGCAATCAAGAATAGGCAACAAATTTGCAGTCTAATTCCACATCTCATGATTTAATTCTTTGAAAACTAATCCTGATTCATAAGAACTGTCATTATATGGAGAAGGTGAGGTGATTAAGTATACAGGTTTAAAATGAGAAGCTGGATAAATACGAGGAAGAAAGGAATAAAGGATAAGTAGATAGGGTAATGTGGCAGAAGAATCGTTTGGACTTTAAACATTGACAGACCTGTTGAGTTAAATGACCTCCCTTGGTGTTTTAAGCTCTATGTAATTTTGGCTTTGGATTTAAAAAGAAACAAAATCAATAATTATGCACGATGGTAATATTAGATGAAAGCCCAGAGGGTAAAGGAAATCTGTATTTGATGTAAGTAAGGTCAGGTAAATAAATAATTATGAAATAAGGGAATCTTCACCTCTCCACAGACACTGAAGTTTAGAGATCTTTGGCAATTTCAACACTGAATCAAACACTGAATTTATTTCATTTTAAGAATCAATGGTGTGACTCAAATGATATCCAAACATAACAACATCCCTTTAAAACACAATTGTTTAGCAGATTTTAGAGGAAGTACTTTAAATATACATTTGCTTCCTTAGGAAGTTGTTGGAAATGTTTCACACACCTGGTTTCATAAATATAATTGCATGTTGTTCCATCCATATATTGAAGTATTCTGAGATATTGATTTTCAGTCTGCATGCTTCCAAAGAGAATGTAATGCTTATTGCCTCAAATGAATCAGAATCAAAAAGAAAACTGGGTGCATTTTTTTCTTTTATAACAATAATAAGTAAAACCTCTCCCTTTATCTAGATAAAGCAATATTTCTACATGCAATGTGTGCAGTAAACTTCTCTCAATACCTCTTAAGTGATCCTTTGTGTTCACCAAGAATTACAGAACTGTTATGGTGCAGAGGGAGGTTATCCAGCCAATTGTGTCTGAACCATTTCTATTACCTCATGCCAATCTCCTGCCTTTTCCTATATCCCTGCATGCCATTTCAATCCACCCAATCATCCAACACCCTCCAAATTCAAGTTGCTAAATTCACCGAGCAAGTTGTCAGCCTTGTGTTTTCTGTTTACTATTTCAGTCTTGTACTTTTTAAAATTAATCAGACTCTGCAAAATTCCTGAAGTTATTATAAATGTCAGAGTTCCAGGAGACTTCATGATTGGGATGGGGGGGGCGCTTTCAAATCCATGAAAAGGTGGCAAAGTTGGAAAATATACTCAAGCAGAATCACTGCATTGCTTGGAGTAAATGAACATCGATGACGGGGATACACTATTGTATAACTGAATAACAAAAGGTCCTGAACTGTCGATGGCAACCCTGACTGAAGTAACAGTTCAAGCAATTGGGATCATGAACAATGTGGGAAAGCAGCCAGGAGTCTATTGGAATAGCTATGCCTAGAGGTTATTCAGGTATGAGTGAGTGTTTCAGCAGCAGATGAACTGAGAGAAGGGTAGATTTGAGATTGAAAACCATGGCTTCAGTCTTCCTAATATTTAGTCAGAGAAAATTTCTATTCATCACAACTTGATGTCTGGAAACCAGTTTGATAACCTAGCAAAGATAGATGGTAGTGATGTACGACTGAGTGTCATGAGAATATTTGTGAAAACTAATACTTGGCTTCAGATGATGGGGAGGGCAGCAGTGCAGTAATAATGTCATTGGATTTATAATTGCGTATTCCTGAAGAAGGGCTCATGCCCGAAACGTCGAATCTCCTGTTCCTTGGATGCTGCCTGACCTGCTGCACTTTTCCAGCAACACATTTTCAGTTATAATCCATAACCTCAAGCTAATGCTCTGGGATGCAATGGCAAATGGTGCAATTTGAATTCAATAAAAATCTGGAGATAGAAGCTTGCCTAAAGAGGACAATATAGTCACTCTAGATTATTGGCAAACCTATTTGGTTCACTAATTTCCTTCAAGGAAGGAAACCCACCTTTCTGGGGTTGACTCTTAACTGCATTCTGAAATATCAACTCAATTCCAGAGCAATTGGGGAGAGTAATAACGTTGACCTAGCCAGTGATGCCCACATCCCATGAATATATTTAAATAAAGTAATGTTGCTGAAAGACAGTGTATCAGAAATGTTGTTGTCTTCACTGTCAGAAACTGCAAAAAGATCAAATAATAAGGTGGCAAAGTCAAAAAGGTATCATTGGTGACATTAGTCTGAACTGTTTTAGTGTTGCAGCAGAGGTGAAAACTGATTGGAGGGATTCAAACAGTGGCTGAAACGAAGATGGGCTTGGGAGGCAACAGCACAGTCAAAGATTTTGGAGAGGAAATGGTATGTACAGATGGATGGTACAAATATTGGGTTTAGGAGAAACGAATAGAGTGTATGGATTTAAAGGACAGAGGCACAGCAGTTGATACATCAGAGTTATTTTCAATGTTGTCTAACATGGGTAGGAGTTGGACAAGTCAGATGGTCGAAGATTACGGGTAAACGACTTTCTGATTCGGTTATAAAAATGGCATCGTTATTAAAATTAAAGGCACAATCTCTTCATGTAAAAGGAAAAGATTGCCATCATCTTACCAGGTCAGCGAGCTGCTCTGTCATTAGAGGAGGTCATTTAGCCTGAGGGTCACCATGCCTCAGTTGAGGGAAGAGGTTGAGAAGGACAGTCCTTCATGGAACCTCAGCCAGTGTGCGAATTAAACCTACACTGTACACTGTCCCCATCAACCGAGCTGACCAACCCCTCTTATAATGTGCTCAAATAACCTGTTTACTTATCATTAGCAGACAGATTAGTTACCTCTTATATGTCCTCCTTGAGCAAGTTTGAAACTAACTTAGTTCTTCTTTTGGAATTCAACATTTGATAAAGTCCCACTTATTCACTTTTGACAGTTACATTTCAGCCCTGATAATGAAAATTAATTACCAACTGATCAACGTTTTGAGCTAAATAAGGCAGTGTTACATAGACACTTTGTACTTAACATTCCTTGGGAGACTTTTGAATGATTCTGAGAAAAGAAATTTATTTCACGTTTAATGGATGTACTTGGAGAGGTTTCTTGAAAAGAGATTTGTGAATGTTCACTTTGGACAAAGGCTTTTAATAAAGCTTCCTAGAATCACAAGACTGGTTACAATAAACTTGATTGGCTGAAGCCCCTGCTTGGACATTTCTGAATAGTGACTGGCTTGGATGGGTTCTGGTTTTAGTTTGGTTTTAACTGGTTTTAGCTGGAGCAAAGCCTGCTGAGAACTGAAGAAGGGTCACTGGAGCCAAAATGTTACCTCTGCTTTCTCTCCATGGATTCTGCCAGGCCTGCTGAATTTTTCCAAATATTTCCGATTTTGTCTCTCCTTAGAACCAGCTGAGTTGGAGAGAGGCCTTCTAAGAATAACCTGAGTAGGAGGAAAGTTTGGTATAAACAAGTTGAACTTCTGCTTTCTGCCACTTCTGAAAAGGAAAAGCTCTACGATCAGGTAAGAGTGAAATCTATTTATTCCTTTGAAAGATTGATTGAAGAAACATCTCACAGTTGTATCTCCTGGGCATGCTGTGCCCTCAGAATCTACCATGCATAATTCTTGACTTGACCATATGTGACAGAATATTGGAGCAACAGTTTCCAGAACATGATATGTTTTATCCTTCTGTCCTCAAGAATAACCCATTGGCCAAAGTACAATCTTTTTATCAGAAGGCCAGTCTACAGAAACGTTTGTTTTAGTTTCTCTTTTCCTGAACAGTGTCTGTGTGCATTTTGTGTGTATCTGTCTGATGTGTGCACATCTGTCTGGTGACATGATGACACAATGGTTAGGCACTGCTGCCGCACAGCACCTGAGACCCAGGTTTGTTTCCAGCCTCAGTGACTGTCTGTGTGGGGCTTGCATACTCTCTCCGTGTCCGTGTGTGTTTCTGCTGGGTGTTCCAGTTCCCTCGAGAAGTCCAAGATGAGAAGGTTAGGCAGATTGGCCATGTTAAATTCTCCATAATGTGTAGGCTAGGCAGATTAGCCATGGTAAGTGTGGGGTCACAGGGATGGAGTGGGTCCAGGTGAGATGCTATCTGGCGACTGAATGGGCTGAATGGCCATATCTACACTGTAAACATTTTGATATTTTAGGGATACATAAAGGGGTAATCATTTGCACTTCTACATTACACACTGTGTTTTTTAATCAATTATTGCATATTTATTGAATGGGCTTTGTCTGAATAATAAATACATAATTTAGTTTCTTAAGAAACCTATGTGATAGATTTCTTTTTGTTAAAACTTGAAATAGATAAGATATTAAATTGATTGTAGGAACTGGAAAAAAAGTATTCTTACATTATGCCCTGTGAATTAGTGCAATTGTGCACTCCTCCAGCCTCATCTGTAACAATAGGCCTTGCATGAACAGTCTCTTCCAGCTACTGTCATCTGCTTTGAATGCATCTGAAATAAATAATAACAATCATGTTTTGGAAGTGATATGGAAACCCAGGTACAGAGCTTTGTGGGCTGGTGTTCAAGTAATCTAACATTTCAAATGATTCAATTAATGTCAAACACTGGGGGTCGAGGAAGAACCAAGTTGTTGATGGTTTTAAGTTTCAAGTTATGAAGAGAGGATGTGGAACTACCTCCACAACTGGGGTGGTTCTGAGAGGCCCTCAAGTTAATAAGCCCCTAGTGACAAGTATCACAGGCTGCTGAAAGCATCGATCAAGGAGGCTTGACAAATTGAGGTGGGTTTTTGAGTCAAATAGAGAGTAGTAGGTACATCTTAAAAGTTTTAACATTTTATAACATATGTAAACTTACTAAGAAACTGACTGTGTACACCAATGAAACTAGTAAATTATTTTGTATAGCTTTTTTAAAATACATTTTTAGGAGACAAAATCAAATTGCTCATGGCTTGGAGTACTAGATGTTCCCATTAAAAATGCTGCTTGTGATAATGTCCTTCTCAACACTATTAAACTAAAGGTTGATAATCTACTTGAGCTGAAGAAAATAAAGCAATGTTATTCTATTGTGTTGACCTCACAGAATATTTTACATATGCAATTATTCAAATATATTTGGGAGGAAACCTGAAACATAAGTACACTTCAGAAAAAGAACAATAGCAGTTCAAAACATAATTTACATCCATTTTCCCAATTTGCACTTCAAATGGAAACAGTACCCTGCTGTGTTTTACGTAATGCTGATCTTAATGCCTGCCTGATAGTGTTTGTTTCTGAAAACGAATCCATCACTGTATCTCATATCCAATATTAATCGGCCTGTATGAGTGGATTGCATGGAAAAAAACTTAAACCATGAACAATTACTCTGTCATACGGAATAATCTTAAATGATAGAATCAGTTAGCTGTCAAAGGGAGTAATATCCTCGGATATACTTGAGCCTTGTGATATCAGCAGTTCCAGAAAATAAAGCAGCTATTTCTTTTACGTGATTTTAGTTTACATATTGTCATGCTGAAACAAATATTATTATAATAATAAAACTCAGCAAATGTCCATAGTATCTATAATAAACATACACAGCTAAAAATCATTTAATAAAACTAATATTGTTATTTGGTATGTTCATCCAGTCTCTGTTTCCCTTTTTTGCCATTTACTACCTTAATCACATTTTATTTTTAAGTTTAGTTTTCTGCCTGATGTACTTATTAAATTAGTTTTGTTTCTGTAAAACAAACTTTAAATCCTACTTCTTCCATACATTCCCCTGCCTTTATCATTAATATTAGACATAGTGAGGCATCCAGAAACTGGTTTTAATTTTGGGAAATCTACATTTCAGAGTAATGTTTTCTAGACAATTCAATCCCTTGAGGTAAAATATTGCCCAGTCTCTGTCAAGGAAATGGTTAATTCAACTCTGGAAATGTATCAATGCATGAACCAAGGAAGACTACATGATAAACAGGTAAACTCTTCAGCAGAGCACAGAATCCAATCTCACACGAAACAGAATGATTAGCTACAGCTAATAACATTTGGAATATTCTCCTATTTGTTCAGTGCCTTTTATAATATTCAAACACATTAACAATTGATGTAAAATAAACAATTCCCTTAAACAGTAAGTGGTACAGCAGTTAAGGCATCAATTTTGATTGGATATTATTGGCAAGATTACTGACAATTGCATTTTCATGATTGACTACTGCAGTTTGTTCCTAACTAGCGTATTCATTTTTAAACCACGTATAATGTCTTCCAGCTATTTGAAATACTTACTGTTTTAATTTGATTTTCTGATTTGTTGTTCAGTCAATGCCACAATTCTGAGTGAACAGAAACTTTGCAGGCTAAATCGACTGATGTTAATTTTATTTAAGAATTTATTGATTCGGCACTGTATGATTATATGACAAATTCACATCAGTCAGTTTATCAATGACACCAATATTTGTAAACCCCTAAACTCACAGAATGGTGCACTGGCTGACTGTCTGAGGTAATGTCGCCTTCACTAAAAGCCAGTGTTTGGTGGGCTTTATGAAATGTACTTGCCTGTCAAAGCAAAACCTAATGTTCTGCAGAAATTGCTGAACTGTAAAAAAGAAACATGCAACGCAGCATCTGCTGTTAATAATTATCGGTAAAAATTTATAGGTGAGGGGGAAATGTAATATTTAAATTTTAACACAAGAACACTGCAAACAGCAAACGTCAAACAATATTTTATTGCTAATGAAATGGTCATATATTTGAGTCTCAGGAGTTCGTGTTATTGCTATGGGATGAGACATACTTTGTCAGGACTTCTTGTTAAATGCCATTGAAATGCTCCAGAATGAAGGAAAATAATAAACTGGTGAAGGCAATTGGTCTTAAATTACTCCACTTCCTAATACATTATTTTCAATAGTTTTCACCCAAAAAATAATTAAACAAATCCTGCAAATGTTCTGTAAAAACTAGCTCATACTATTGTTTTACATCTGTAATATCATTACTATTTTACATAAAGAAGTTACATTAGTTACAAAATATTAATATTTGATTATGGGAATATCTTTACTGGATGATATTGAAAGCATAAAATATAACAAGCACAAGTCGTTTTTTTGGAATTTGGTAATTGATTGTTGTAAACCTTTATGAAGGACTAATGCATCCTTTATGGTATTTTGTACAGCTGGAGATATGAAGGAAACTTGCCTGAAGTCAGGTAAAGTAATGAAACATCAATGTTCCGAACAGCAATCAGACTATGGTGGCACTACTGAATCTCCTTAAGTCATCAACATTGCAGGTACTTTCTGTTTCCAACTCAAAACATCTAAGCTTTGCTCATTTCAGAACTGGATTAAAATATTCACTCATGATTTTAAACATCTAGTTTTAATAGATTAATTGTAAATTGTTGGAATGATATCGCATATCAGGTAAAGTAAGTGCCATAAAGTATGTCATGTTAAGTAAAATTCATACTTAATATTTTATTAAAATTAAATATTAATACTATTTTCATCACAATTATATTCTTAGAACATAAATGAACATTAGAACATTGAACATAACCTGCAAATTAATGTAATTAAATATGCAATGAAGCTTAGCATAATTAGAATCTCTTCTAATATACACAGAATGTTTTTTGAAGTATGTGCCATGTTCACTAGCTATTAAAAGAGCTAAAGAATATTTACTTTATTGAAGATGATGAAGAATTTAAATTTAATGAGGCAGGAGATAAGTGGATACAATTTGTCAGACTGGAATATGGCCAGCGAAAGTGCAGACTTTAATTTCACTGATCAACAAATAATTAGTTTTCAGAATGCCATTAGGGAAACATTTAACAAAAAAAGACAAAAGAAAACTGTGGAAGCTGAGGTTCTGAAACAAGAGGAGTTGCTGTAGAAACTCAGCAGGTCTGAAAACACCTGTGTAGAGAAAGCAGAGTTAACGTGTCAGGCTCAGTGACCTTTATTCAGAAAAACAGCCTCAGTGTGGAGTCAACTCCTAGCCTCAATGTGAAGTTTGGTGCTGTGTGGATCGGAAGGACGTCTATCCTGAACTCTTTCTCAGGAAGGGTCTTCCTCAGGACGGCAGCTGGTGACAAGAGGCTTTCTGCAAGGGTCAGTGTTGGGACCGCAACTTTTCACTTTATACATGAAAGATCTAGATGAAGGAATTGAGGACATTATGGCTAAGTTTGCAGAGAATACAAAGATAGGTAGAGGAACAGGTAGCATTGAGGAGACAGGGAGACTGCAGAAGGATTTGCATAGGTTAGGAGAGTGGGCAAAGAAGTGCCAGATGGAGTACAATGCAGGAAAGTGTGATGTCATGCACTTTAGTAAGAAGAATAGAAGCCTGATTTTTTTCTAAACGGGGAGAAAATTCAGAAGTCTAAAGTGCAAGGAGACTTGGGAGTTCTAGTCCAGGATTCTCTCAAGATGAACTTGCAGGTTGAGTCAATAGTTAGGAAGACAAATGCAATATTGGCATTTATTTTCAGAGAACTTGAATATAAAAGCAGGATGTACTTCAGAGTCTCTATAAGGCTCTGGTCAGATTAAGTTTAGAGTATTGTGTGCAGTTTTGGGCTCCATATCTCAGGAAGGATGCACTGGCCCTGGAGAGTGGTCAGAGAAGGTTCACAAGAATGGTCCCAGGAATGAAAAGCTTAACATATTAGGAACGTTCAAGGACTCTGGGTCTATACTCAATGGAGTTTAGAAGGATGAGGGAGGATTTAATTGAGACTTTCAGAATACTGAATGGCCTGGACAGAGTAGATGTTGGGAATATGTTTCCATTGGTAGGAGAGACTGGGACCTGAGAGCGCAGCCTGACAGTAAAGGACAAACCTTTTAGAACGGAGATAAGGAGAAACTTCTTCAGCCAGAGAGTGGTGTATCTATGGAATTCACTGCCACAGAAGGCTATGGAAGCCAAGTCATTGAGTAAATTTAATACTGAGATAGATACATTCTTGAGTAACAAGAGGATCGAGGGTTACAGTGAGAAAGCGGGAGAATGGAGTTGAGAAATTTATCAGCCATGATTGAATGGCAGAGCAGACTTGATAGGCTGACAAAATGGGCATTTTTCTGATGAAACCCACTACAATCAGCATTTATGTTGTAGCAAGTAAATGTGGTGCATGAGGTGCCAACCAAGAAAGTTGCTTTGTCCTGGATGATGTTGAACTTCCTGAGTTTTATTGCAGCTGCATTTGTTGTTGTTCCTCATGGTTGGAGCAGAGCTCATCCTGGCAAAGATGCAGATATTCAGTCACAATCCTGATGTGTGCTTTGGAGATAATGAGCTGGATTTGGGGAATTAGGAGCTCCAGAATTTAGGTAATTAATTAATGTGTGATGAAACAATTTAATTTGAGCTTGTAGTTTTGCTGCATGATCCTTTGTTGCCCTCTTCAACAGGTCTCTTGCCTTTGATGCAGATGGCCACAATGTTCCCCTTTCAAATCTTACATTCTCCACCCAGCAAGGCACTTCCATGACTAGACTGACAAAGGGCTTTTGCCCTAAACCTTGACCGTCCTGCACCTCGGATGCTGCCTGACCTGCTGTGCTTTTCCAGCACCACTCTAATCTTGACTGTGATCTTCAGCATCTGCAGTCCTCAATTTCTCAGAGTTGATTTTAACCTTACTGCAAAGCCTTTTCTAAGGATCCCTACCTTCCATCACCACACTCTAGAGCAACATTATTGCCCATTTCTAACTGCTTAGAGGGCAATTGACCCATACAATACATTATTTTTCACCCTAATATTGATGGCTATGTCTTTCTTCCATCTAGCCTATCTTGAAGTACCCTCTGGAAATTCCTATCCTTGTTTTTTTTATGCTTGACAACCTCCATAAACCCATTTGATCAATCTTCTAGTTACTCTTCCTAATCATTTGGTATCAATTCATACACCATTCTGTAACCTAATAAGTTCAAACCATAGTCTTTGAGTATTTTCCTATGTTAAAGATGGTGTGCATTGAGTGTCGCAATGGTTGTAGATGTATATATGCAGGAACATATCTTTGCATTTCTTTCCTTTTTATATAAAACCTACCAGTTACTTCATTCTATGAAGCTGGCCACTGAAGTAATATTATGTTCAACCAACAGAGGGTGCTAATGGACCACAAGTCACATACAGCAGTGCAATGAAGGAAACAATAATATCTAATTTTCCCCATTTGGACTGTTAGTGTTAGAAATGGAAAAGCTGAAGTGAGCATAGTCCCACAATCATAGTGGTAGAATTCATAAACCTTTGATTACAATGTCCTTCAATTGCAAAAAAAAACGTGATCTGAAAAAAGGTTGATATCTGCACAAATCTGAGATCTCAATACAATATAAATTGGTTTTGTTTAATGCACATAGGTGATAATCTGGACAAATGAGAGTCAGTTACCAATACTGATGGAAAGCAAAACACATCAATGAATGTCAGTCAGTAAGTGCAACTTAAAATTATGCACTTTTGAGACTGCAGTGGGAAAACAAGTTCTAATATAAGCATTACAGCTCTGAGGGATTTTGGAGGTTGGATTATTTTTTGCTGGGTTGTCGTTATTAGTGGAACGACTGGAGGCAGCTGCAAAACAAAGCAAAACACCTAGATGAGGCTAGCGAGACTGGCTGGGAATAAAAAAATTTGAAGCTTTACAACTACAGAGGTTTGAGTTTCAAAAAATACTCATACTGACAATGCAGATGATCAATACTTTTATGACTTGTATTCTCTCAAATGTAACCACCACTAGAATTGTGAGGAAGTAATCTAATTGTTAGCTCTACAATAGCCTAGTAACATCTTCTGATACAATCAT
Source organism: Hemiscyllium ocellatum (assembly GCF_020745735.1). Classification (NCBI taxonomy): domain Eukaryota; kingdom Metazoa; phylum Chordata; class Chondrichthyes; order Orectolobiformes; family Hemiscylliidae; genus Hemiscyllium; species Hemiscyllium ocellatum. The sequence continues at coordinate 69,880,679 of NC_083403.1, forward strand.
GCTATATTCCAGCTCACAGGTCCATTCAAAACGTTTCTAATCCCAATCTAAACTGCACATATTTTGTCATGTAATAGAAATTGCAATCTTCAGATTCGAAAGAATGAAGGGTAGTCCTGTAGCTCCACTTATTTAAGCAAAAACCCTGCCTTACGTATCAGATTAGTTCATTTGTAATTGTTTAGTACTTGAGGGCACAAGATAATTTCAAGCTATTAACTCTCACTCACCACTTTCCTGAATTTCACTGTTTCAATAACATATAATACGTTCAGTTCATTACATCATTGTCAAAAGTACATAATATTAAGAAGATGTAGAAGAACAAAAGTCCATTGGTCAATCTAGACTAGACAATTTGCCCTTTGTGACTCGAACCAAAAGCCATCATGCTTCCACAGTATTTGATCCTCCGTGTGTCCAACTAAAGAGTTAATCACTGTGCTATTAATTTTTTTTCTGGGAACTGATTCTGTTACTTTCAATGAGGGAAAAAAAAGCCTTTTAATCTTTAATCTTGCTAGAGGCTTGTTAATTTTGTATTCATGTGCTAGTTCTGTGATCACAATCTAAGTTCAATAACCTTCTTACATTACACTAATTAGGCATCTCATCATTTTCATCTATAGGCTGCAATAATTCTTGGCGAATGAATATATTCCTGGATCAGATAATTTTATTTCAGTTCACTCACCACGACGCTAAATTAACTGCTCATGTTACAACTGTCAGTAGCAGGCTAACTGGTGCAATATCTGCCTTTTATAACCAAATGAACAATTGATAGGATTTTTAAAAATAAAGCACTTGAGTTCTATCCCTCTTGTCCTCTTCAGTTCTGTCTTTACCATTCTCTGTCTTCTCATTTTTTTATGATTTTACAATTATCTTCCTAGCTTCATGTGCCCTATTTATTATAACCCCTACTACTTTTTTTTATATTAAATGCAGTGCAATAAATCCAAATTGACTGTAGAATATCACCTTTCATGCTGACCCTAAGCACTTCTCAAAAAATAAATCATTTTTGCAATGCAGTTAGTATGGTAATGTGGGACATGCAGCAGCCAATTTGTGTACAGTAAACTCCAGTAATGTGGTAATGACAAGACCATTTTTAATTTTTATGTGATTGTTTAAGGAATAATGATTGAATAGGAGACAGATATCGCTTTAATACTTGTTGTTAAAATGGGATCTCATCCAACGGATAGCACTCCACCTATTCTACATTGAAATGTTAACCTTGTTTTCTGTTCTCATGCCCTGGAGTAGGACTTGTATCTGTAATCTTCAACCTCAGCTGAGAGTGCTACCAACTCAACCACAACTGATACCAGTAGGAACTGTTTGAACAATAGTATTGTTACAGCTCATTTGGAGGCTATTTAAGTGGCTATGTTTGCACGGTCTCTCCAAGGAGCAATTCACATTTTGCCATATTGCTACCCTCTCCCCACAACATGGCGTATTCTGCTTTTTCAGATATTTACAATACTTAGAAAATGTAGAAAACATTTACAGCAGATGAGAAGGCTCCTCTACCCAACTTGTCTGCTCCAGCCAAAAAACAAACCATTCATTTCCCAGGGATTACCGGACTTTCCGTACACTTTTCAAATAACGTGAGGGTTTGTATCTCTACTGCCCATTCACACAATGCATTTCAGACCCCAACCACCCTTTTCATTATTTTTCTCTTAATCTTTCTACCAATAATTTTAAATCTATGCCCCAAGTCACTGACCTTTCTGCTAAGGAAAATATAAATTCCCATCCATTTTATCTGGGTGGCTCACAATATTGTACATCCCAATCAAATCTCCCCTTGGCCACCTCTCTCCTAACGTAAACAACAAGATTCTATTTGGTGATGGTGTATACTAATATCATTGGAATAGAAATGCGGTGATAATTCTCTGTAGATATGGGATCCAATCTGACCTCATCAGCCAATTACATTTAAAACCTAGTCTCAGTTTTAGTGACTACAAACCTATTCTTGATTGTTGTAAAAACCCATCCTTTTCACTCTTGCATTATAAGAAGGAAATGTAATTATCTGACTGGTTTGACCTATATGGTGATTGCTCGATAATTGCCCTCTGAAATGGTATAGAATGCCACTGAAATGTATCAATCCACTGACACAGGATGGTCCACCTGGTCAACTGAAACACAAATCCCGACCCTGTTAACATCGCAAAGTCCTCCTTATTAACATCTTGGAGCTTGGCCTGAAAATGGGAGAGCTGAGCCACAGACTACTCAAGCAACAACCTGCCATAGTTATCATACCTTACTGACAACATCCTGGAAAATGCTGTCACTATCCCTGGGTATGTCCTGTCCCATCAGCAGGTCAGACTCTCCAGAGATGGCAGCCCATATTAGAGTCAGGAGGGAGTTGCTGTATGAGCCCCCAGCATTGACATCAACCCCCATGAATTTTCATATTGTCAGGTCAAACATGAGCAAAGAAATCTCCTGCAATAAAACCCTAGCAATACTTGATGTCAATGGAAATAAAGGAGAACATGATTGTGGTTGTTAGAAGTCAATCACAGAACATTGATTTTTCAATTCTCAGCTATTTCACAAATGACCTTCCCTTATCAATCTTGAAGACTGCATATTTTTCAGCATCATATGCAACTCCTCAGATACTGAAATGATTCCGTGTCTATATGTCTATATTGACATTTTGGGCATTTCCTGATGAAGGGCTTATTCCTGAAATGTCAATTCTCCTGTTCCTCGGATGCTGCCTGACCTGCTGACTCTGATCTCCAGCATCTGCAGTCCTCACTTTCTCCTACACGACATCTACCTCCAGGGGAAGTTAACCTCCACGTCATCCTAATTTGGAACTATATTATCATTCTTCATGGTTGCTTAGTCAAAACCCTTCCTAACTGTACTGTGGACACTACATTCAAGAAGGTAGTTCATGACCACCTCCTCAAGCGTACATCATGGATAGGTCAATGGACATTGACATAACCTGTGATGCTCATATCCCTTGGAGAGAAAATATTTTTATACAATGTCTGTGCACTCATCCCCTCTTTGCCTGCTGATATAGAGCAGGTTCCACTTTAGCAGCCCTGTGAGGTGATGGAGTAGTGGTAAACCCCTGGACTAATATCCAGAACTCCAGGTTGATGTTCCCTTTGAGGAAAGAGGTCTGCCATCCATACTACTCCAGACCCACAGAAATATGGCTGATTCTTAACTCAGCTTTGAAATAGATAAGCAAGTTCAAGGACAATTCGACATGGACAGTAAGGATCTTAAAATAATTGAAATGGTCCCAAATTGACTCAAGGGATGACATCATTCATGTATAAGGTGGATAAATCGGTTAGGCTCATATTTGCTGGAGTACAGAAGAATGAAGGGGATATCTCGTAAAAATCAAAAACATCTTAACAGGACTAGACCGGGTAGGTACAGGATAGATGTTCCTGATGGCGGGACTCCAGGGCTAGGGATCACAGTCTAAAGCTATGGAGGAAACCATACAGGAATGAAAGGAGAGGTAAATCTGTGGAATTCACTAGCATTGAAATAACTCAAGGTCAAAATATTATATGTTTTCAAGGAGGAGTTGGATGTAGCACTTGGGGGTAAAGGGACCAAAGGATACAGGGAAAAGCAAAAACAGATTATTGAATTGGATGATCAGCCACAATCATAACGAATGGTGGAGCTGTCTCAAAGAGCCGGATGTTGAAGAGTGTGGTGTTGGAATCACATCCGAGGAGCAGGAGGGTCGATGTTTCAATCATAAACTCTTCATCGGGAAGGAGTTTTGTGGGCCATGGGGCTGAGAGATAAATGGGAGGGGGGTTGGGGCTCAGGGGAAGGTAGATGATAATGTGATAGGTAGACAAAGGTGATAGGTAGAGAGGACGGTGGAATGGATAGGTGGGAAGGAAGACGGACAGATAGGACAGGTCAAGAAGGTGGTGCTGGATTGCAAGATTGGGACTGGGATTGGGATAAGGTGTGGATGGGCACAGTTGGTGGGGGGGGGAGGCAGGTGGAAATGTGGCCATATTGATGCCATGTGGTTGGACAGTCCCAAGGTGGACGATGAGGTGATCTTGCTCCAGGCGTCGGGTGGTTCCTCATGCTCCTATTTTCTATGTTTCTAATTTCATTTTTAAATTCTTTACCTTGTTGAAAATCTTGATTCTTCTTATCAGTGTAATCTCCTCAAACTGCACAACTCTCTAATATCTGCTTTCATTTTATTCTGGCTTCTTGAGTTTTCCCAATTTCAATCCCTTCCACATTGATAGTTGTGCTATCAACCACCAAAATCATAATCTCTTGAATTCCCTTCCAAATCTCTCCATTGAACATTTCTCCTCTAAAACACATTCTTTAGAACCCAAGACTTTCACTAAACTTTTAGTTATCTGGCCTAATATCTTAATGTGTCCCAATGTCATAATTCATCTTATAATGCACTCTGAAGTACCTGGTGGTAGGGGAAACTGGCACCACAAAATCGATTAATCTCTGTGGACAACTTTGCTCAAGGTGAGTGTCTTTCCTTCACCACTGACCAAAAACAGCCAAGCCTATGTCTGTCACTTTCTGTTGTTCATTTTCGTCCAACTCCCTGTTCTATCACGCAAATTAAACAAATACTTCTCTGTGATTTCATGACACCTAGCCAAGACTATAAAGCAAGAGATATCGTTTTCCTTCCTTTTGTACATTTGTCATGACAAAGACAGCTTAATATAATACTTTAAGATTTATCATTCACTGCCATCAGTGCATTAACCTACTGAAAGCTGAAAATCCAGCCATGCCAGATAAATTAACTGATTGCTTGAAACATTAATCTGTGACTAGTTTAAGTTAGTGCAGCTGAAGGACTATCTGCTTAATGTAGCTTCATTTGTGGAGAATGACTTGGCACAATGTCACAGATTTTTCACAGGAGACTACCTGCCTTTGACATTCTGTCAGTATTTTTATGTGTATGCTCCTCTCATTTCCCTAGCACCTATCAACTGTGGCTACAGCTGCCACAGGATGTGGAATAAATAATACTGTTTGCTCATTTGCATCATTTTCTTCTGGTGGAGAAATTTGATCATAAAATTTGGTGTGGAAGTCACAGCATTTATGCATGTTTTTGAATCCTGCATGGTGAACTTGAGCCAGAAAATTTAAAAGGTTTTACGTGAAATGACAGCCATATAATTACGGGTTTTATATACACGGTCTGTTACACCATTTGTTTTGAGATCCAACATGAACGGAAAGTACTTGTTGTATATCCAATTAAATGAAAAAGTAAACAACTAATGCATTTGCTGTGACGTTCTATTTTTCAGCCTGCAAGATCCTCAAGAGGTCACTAACCCTACTCTGATAATGGTACATTTTGATTTTGTTTTATTTGGTATGCAGCACATTTTAATGGCATACTGATTAGTATATTATTGCATTTGCTCCAGTGAGCTGGAATGAGCTAACAGGGCATAAAATCAAAATGTCAAGCACAGCTAATGGTTAATTCATGAACTGATCCCACGATAAAACCTAATCTTGAACAAAAATGAAAACAAAACTTCTACATTACATGAACAAAAGTTTATTTAGCAATCAATATAAACTTTCAGATAATGAAACATCCCAGGATAAAATACAAATTATATTTCACATATACATTATATTTCATCATATTACACATTTGTACATGAAATTATATATGTAATTTTAAAAGGTCAATACATATGCCAGCAGGTATTAGGCTATTTCCCCAATGAAATTAACACAGGTAAAGTCACTGTCAGCCACTGGATTAGCCAGTTACGAAAGTTTTGGCAGACTATGAAGAAATGTCACCTGTACCAACATCTCAACTGGGAAACCGTGAGGAGTAAGGAGTCCAAAATCACAATTTAGAATTAGGATTTATGAATAAATAATATACTCCCCGTGTTGTTGGAAATATTACATCAATATTTTAAAGTCTGAGATGACATTTTAAATTCACCGAGGCAAATAATACAAGTCCTCACAATTAACGTTGTTGATGTTGTAACTGGTCTTTATTCAAAGATTTTATCACAATGAATATATTCAACTGTTCTAAAAATGGATTTTTATAGTATCATGCTTGTATTGCAGATCTATGCGGTTATAAAGATCCATTAGGAATTTTGCTCGTCTTAGAAAGTGAAATATCTTGCAAACCATTCCTCATGCTGTGGATCAGATGAAGGCTCAGTGACTGATGTGGTTTCCAACTGTGGAGGGCTACGTTAAGAGAGAGAAGACATTTTTATAACTTTGCATAATGACAGTTCAAAAGACAGCTGATGATACTAATTACTTCAATTGACAGCGTTGTTCATCCCAGTGAAAGAAGTTCAGTTTCCATATACATGTAGGAATTGCAATCATTTCACAATAGAACATCCTTTTAAGAAATTTGATCTACTATGTTGGCACTTCAACCTTTTGATCTTTCTGAATTAGATATAACAAAGTATTGCACACAAGACTTTATTCTGATTGATATCATTGAACACAGCAATATTGAGACCTCAAATCTACAAACAATGGAATCATACACACAAGGACATCTTACCTGGTCCAGTAATGATGAAAAATGAAAAGATTGAGAGGGAGTGAAATAATAAGGAAGAACCTATCTATTGTGGTCAAACCTACATGTAAAAAGTAAAGGCAGTTAAGGATTTAAAACTTCAATGCCCAAGCCAAAATGAGCGACACGACAGAGAAGTCAGATTAAGACATAAAAACTTACAAAAACCCAAATTGATCTACATAACTACTCATACTCACTCATGTTGTTTTAATAGATAACTATTGGAACACTCCAATGTGCATCTGCACTCTCAGTCTAACCATTTCATGTATTATTGGCTAAAAAAAAAACAGAGGTTCTTAAGAGTCTTGAAACAGCTGAGCCCCAGGGAAAACATTGCTTGATTAGCAGCAATCCTCCATTCTGTCAACGGCTATCTATACAAGATAGATTGCTTGTTGTTTCTGTTAATTATACTTCAACAAGTTTAGATGATTGATTTTTATTGGTTTTTAGTGAAACAAGTTCTTTTATCAAAAATGGAAACCTTTCGTAAAAATATGTTTTATCATCACTGTAAGGTCCACTGGTTCTATGGAATAGGTAAACAGTGAAGGTATGAAGGGCATGGGAGTAGCACAAAGGAATGGCAGGCTGTAGAGGGCATGGGAAAGGGATGTAGAGGGCATGAGAGAGCACATAGATTATGTTCAGACCATTGTGGGGGGTGGAGCAATGGAAAGACATGGGTAATTTGGGGAAGGTGACGGGGTTTGAGAGGTGAGTGACATAGAGCCCCTCTGTTTTAATTATAACTTGTTCAAAGTCCCACTGCTGCAGTCTGTTTGCATTGTGTGGTCCTCCCATACCAAATAGTCAGTCTGAATGGTCTACTCCTTCCCCGAACTTGTGTGTGTGTTTGTATATATCTTGATGTATTTGTAATAGACAGAAACACGTAAGCAATGTGTTGGTGGCTTGTCAGAGTCAGTGGCTAGGGCTCCCTGGCTCAGGGTGCATTCATAATTTCAGCTGTCCTCCTTTTTTCCCTAATATTAATTTATGTACTCCTACATAGTACCTTTTTAACAGTTATCAATTAGATCAACTGTATTTAAAAATGAATTCTTGAAGTACTGACATCACTGATGAAGTCACTGAGGTCAGCAGGGAGAGAAAGGAAGGTCAGAATCAGAAGGGAACCTGATTTAAGGATGTCAATGGAAATCAGGGCACTGGTATGGGATGTTGCTTGCTGCCAGGCTGGGGAGGTCACCCTCTTTGAAAGGTTTTGAACATCTATCCCACCATGGGAGTTAACTCAACTACTCCTACATCTTTACCTGGTATGGGAGAACCACACAATGCCACTAGGGAGGTGTTGACCCAGTGACACAGAAGGAATGACAATATCTTTCCTAGTCAGAATGGTAAGAAACTCGGAGTGGCTTGCTTTTAAAATAGGATTTGGAGATTCAGATGTTGGACTGGGGTGGAAAAGTTAAAAATTACACAACATCAGGTTATTGTCTAACAGGTTTATTTGAAGGCACTAGCTTTCGGAGCGCTGCTCCTTCATCAGGAGGTTATGGAGCAGCGCTCCGAAAGCTAGTGCTTCCGAATAAAGTTTTTAAAATAATCATCTTGCCTTCAGTTTTCTGCCAGTCATGTTCAAACACCACAATCTGCAAGTTTCCCTCCAAGTCACAGATCATTCTGAGTAGGGAAGGTATTGTCATTCCTTCAGGGTCAGTGGGACAAAGAACTGAAAACCAACACCACTGATGTTTTACTTGTATCAGGCGGAATTTTCAGACATTTTAAGAACACAACTCACCATCACCTCCTGAGGGCAACCAGGAATGGACAATAAGTGCTGACCTTGCCAAGGACATCCACATTCCATCAAAGAAATCAAGTATGAGAGAAATCACGAGGTCATGAAAGGCACCACAAAAAAAAACAAGTATTCCTTTCTTTAATAGGTTTCCCACTTGCTGCTCATCCTGAATACATATTCATGAACCTTTGATGATGGGAAGGTAATCATAAGAAGAACTTTCATTTCTGCTACTCCTTTACAGAATAAAAATATTATTGGAGTTCATGGAAAAGCCTGGGCTAATAGGTAGGTTTTAAGGAGTGAGTTATTTTAACCCGACGTTAAAACGTTGAGTACAGCAATGATATATTATCATGTGCCACACAAGTGTTATCTAAAATATAATTTTGTGATATTAATTATTGGATATATCGTGAATGTTTTAAAGATAACTTTTCAGAGTAGAAGACACTGAATAAAGTAACATATGCTACAGCTGCAAAAGCACAAACTGTCAGATAGAGGCACATTGTCTGCAACACTTTCAGAGAGAACTTGCCACAGGGGCATTGGCTCCTGCCCTTTTTCTGAAATCCTTCTCCTTTAAGATTGAAGGTTGAACACCCACTGAAATACCTCATTGTTGCAAGTGGCAGGTTCTTAAGGAAGAATTCTGAATCTACCCTACTCCCTGCAGAGAAAGAGAATTCTACCGGCCGTAACCGATTTAGTAAAAAAGCCCAGTGTGCATCATTCAAAACAAAAATGAACTGAGAGTGTAAATAGAAATAAATTAATACACTTAACAGACAGGATGACACTGATTAGAACCTGAATAGTGAAGGGTACAATTCAGCTAGGAAGAAGAAGCAGCGAGGAGAAGATAAGTGATGGCTTTGTTAGTTAATGATCACATACGCTTAATAGAGAGGGACGATCCAAATTCAAGAATCCACAAAGTGGAATGGTTTTGGTAGAGATGAGACAGAATAAAGACAAGCGATAGAATCTTTCCAAGCTCGAAATTATGTAAACTGTGTGAAAAATTTGACAGAACCACTTAATATATCAAGTGGCTCCTTTCTTGATATTGAGACTGAGGAGTTGTATTTTCCAACAAAGTGCCAGACATCAAAATAAGATTCCCACTAGTGAGAGACCTATTAACAGAGAATGTCACTTATTATCACCTTCATTATTACTCAATTTCACCTAATATGTTTTCTCTTATTCTCCCACCCATTGGATAGAAACTAGACATTGAGAATTCCCAACATGAAAGTCAGAAAAGATACTTAGTGATTTCAACTTATCGCATGCTCCTCTTGACCTCAATCTTGGACATATGGCACCATGAGCTCAAAGTACGGGCAGAGTACACAAGCCCCATGCCCATGACACTGGCATTTGCAACCTCTCCACTTCATCATGGTCATCCTCAATCCATTAAAGCATGGCTTTGGCATTACCATGTTGCACTTTGGAGCTCACCAGCAATTATCATCAGAATGCTGCTGCAAAGACACTTCGCACATCGTGACAGGCACAAAGCTCACATTCAACCAGGTTGTATCTCAAGACTCCTTGCTTGATCTCTTTGCACTCACTCACTTTGCACAGACCTGAACACTCACACCATCCCAGCCTTGGCTTTTACCATTTCCCCTCTCAGCCACACTTTAAAGGCGGTCAGTACTTCTGTCTTGCCATGCCATTTAGTGCAGACGCAAAACCAGGCAGTTTGACAAGGTTGCCAGCTGCCACCAGTCAAGGGGGTGGCCATGTTGTTGTATGGTACTTTGCTACATGAATCTCATATAGAAACTATGGTGAGATGACGGTCTAATGGTATTAATCCAGAAACTCAGGGAATGTTCTTGGGACTGATCCATGTTCAAATCTCACCAAGGCAGATAGTTGATTTCAATTTTTTTAACAAACTGGAATAAAAATCTAGTGATGACCATGAAAACATTGTCAATTGTTGGAAAAACCCACCTGTCTCACTAATGTCCTTTAGGGAAAGGAATCTGCCATCCTTACCTGGTCTGCCCTACGTGCAACTCCAGATCTACAGTAATGTGGCTGGCTCTCAACTATCCTCTGAAATGACCTAGCAAGCAACTTAGTTGTATCAATCATTATGAAGTCTCAAAAAAGAAATTAACCTCGACAGACCACCCGGCATTGACCAAGGCACTGGAGAAGACGACAGTAGAAACAGCTCTGTTGACCCTGCAAAGTCCTCTTTACCAACACCTAGGGGCGTGCCAAAATTGGGACAGCTGTCTCACAAACTAGTCAAGCAACAGCCCAACATTGTCATGCTCACGGGATCGTACCTTACAGATAATGACCCAGACACATTACCATTCCTAGATAAGTCTTGTCTCACCAGCAGGACAGATCCAGCACAGGTGGTGACACAGTGGCATACAGTTAAGAGTCCTCAACATTGACTCTGGACCCCATGAAGTCTCCATTGCTTCAGGTTAAACATGGGAAAGGAAACCTCCTGATTATCATGTACTGTCCTCCCTCCTTCAGCTGATGAATCGGTACTCCGCCATGTTGACCAACATTTGGAGGAAGCATTACAGCAACACGAGAGCAAAATACACTCTGGATGGGGTTTTCAATGTCCACCGCTGAGAATGGCTCAGCAGCAGTAATACTGATTGAGCTGATTGGGTCCTGAAGGACATAGCTATAGAAGAATCTGTTCATAACTGTATCAGTAAGAGTGACCACCGCAGTCATTGCAAAGACAAAGTCATTTCTTCACATTGAGAATACAGTCCATTGTTTTGTGTGCCACTATCACTGTGCTAAATGGGACAGACTTCCAACAGATTTAACAACCCTAGGCTGGGTATCCATGACGTGCTGGGGGTCATCTGCAGCAGCAGAACATTACTCCAGCAAAATCTGTAACCTCATGGCCCATCATTTCCCCCACTCAATCATTACCATCAAGCAAGGGAATCAACCCTGATTCAATGGAGAGTGGAGGAGGGCATGGCAGGAACAGCACCAGGCAGACCTAAAAAGGTGTCAACCTTGTGAAGCTACTAAACAGGACTACTTGCATCCCCAAAAGCAGACCAGCAAGTGACAGAAACAGCTATGTGATCCCACAACCAAAGGATCAAATTTAAGCTGTGCAGTTCTGCCACATCCAGTCGAGAATGGTGGTGGACAATTAAACAACTCACTGATGAAGTGGCTCCATAAATATCCCCAACCTCAATGATGGAAGAGTCCGGCACGTCATAACAAAAGATAAAGCTGAAGCATTTTTAGCAATCTTCAGCCAGAAGAACCAAGTGGATGACTCAGCTTGGTCTCCTCCTGCGGTCCCCCGCATCACAGATTCAGCTAATTTGATTCACTCCATGTGATATCAAGAAATGGTTGAAGGCACTGGATAGTGTAAACACTATGGCCCTGAAAACATTCCAACAATAGTACTGAAGACTTATGCTCCAAAACTTGCCACAGGACTAGCCATGCTCTTCCGTCACCTAATCCACAATCTGTAAAGTTGCCCAGGTATGCCCTATACACAAAAAGCAAGACAAATCCAAACTAGCCAATTATCACCCCATCAGGCCACTGTCAATCATCAGCAAACTAATGGATGGTGTCATCAACAGTGCTATGAAGCAGCACCTGCTCAGCAATAACACTTAGTGATGCCCAGTTTGGGCTCCATCAGGATCATACAGCCTTAGTTCAAACATGGACAAAAGAGCTGAATTCCAAAGGTGAGGACAGTGTGACAGCTCTTGACATCAAGGCTGCATTTGACCAAGTATAGCATCATGAAGCCCTAGCAAAACTACATTAAATGGTTTCAAGGTCAAACTCCCCACTGACTGGAGTCATATCTGGCACATAGGAAGATGGTTGTGGTTGTTGGAGGTCAGTCATGTCAGCTCCAGAACATCTTTGCAGGAACTCCTCAGGATAGTGTCCTAAGTGTACACATCTTCAGCTGATTCTTCAATAACCTTCCCTCCATCCTAAGTCAGAAATGGGGATGTTTGCTGATGATTGCACAATGTTCAGCATCATTTGCAACTCCTCAGATACTGAAGCAGTTCATGTTCAAATGCACCAAGATCTGGACAAGATCCAGGCTTGGCTCATGCCCGAAATGTCGACTTTCCTGCTCCATGGATGCTGCCTGACCTGCTGCACTTTTCCAGCAACACATTTTCAGCTTGGACTGACAGGAGGCAAATAACATTCATGTCACACAAGTGCCAGGCATTGACCATCACCAATAATAGACAAGCTAACCACTGCCCAATGACAAATCAATTATGTAACCATCACCGAATCCCCTATTGTCAACATCCTTGGGGTTACCATTGACCAGAATCTCAACTGGACTTGACACATAAACACAATGGCTAAACGGGGGTAAAAGGCTAAGAATATTTAGTGAGTAACTCACCCCTTGACTCTCCAAAGTCTGTCCACCACCTACAAGGCACAAGTCAAGCATACAATGGAATATCCCTAACTTGCCAGGATGGATGCAGCTCCAATAACATTCAAGAACCTTGAGTGCCTCTAGAAAAAGAAGCACACTTGATTGGCACCACACCCACAAACACTGACCACCGAAACTCAAATCCACACTGCTGCTACTATTTACAAGATGCAATGCAAAATTTCACCAAGTACCCTTAAGTCAGCATCTTCCAAACCCACAACCACTTCCATCTCGAAGGACAAGGACTGCAGATACATGGGAATACCATCATCTGCAAGTTTCCCTCCAAGCCACACACCATCCTGACTTAAAAATATATCGCTGTTCCTTAACTGCTGTTTGAGTCAAAATCTTGAAATTCTCTTCCTAATGGCATTGAGTCAACCTATATGATGTGGACTGTGGCAGTGTATAAAGGCAGCTCACCACGATCTTCTCAAGAGCAACTGGGGACAGGCAACAAATGCTGGCCAGCCAGAAATGCCCACATCCCACAAGTAAAAAAACTGTGACAGTTGCGTACGTGAACAATGCATATGATTTAAGCAAACAGCCAAGTCTCAAAGTCTAAGGGAGTAGTCCTCAGTCAGGTCCAAGTCCAGGCAGTCCCAACAAACTAAAGGCAGTCTCTGATATCAATCTGGGGCTTGGCATGATCAATGGTTTGAGACAGTTAGGGTCAGAGGTCCATAACTCTGTGACCATGAATGGGTCACAGTCAGCCCTGTTAGTACTGTGCAACTAGGGCAGGGAGTTGAGGAGCTGTAGATAAGTGACAGGGACTTAAACATGACTTACATCTGTGGAAGGGAGACAATTTCTCTTATTTGTGGGAATTAGAATCAGAACACTGGAATGCAATATTAAAGGTGGGTGGGGGCAACTCACTATTTAAGGGTGGGGAGAGAAAGGAAGATGATTGTTGATGCATTGATTTTAATTTTCCAAAGATCTCTTGCTTCTGGGTAAGTCCAATTTGGCTGGAAAATAGCAAATGTGACTCTTATTCAGAAAGGTATGGAGACAGAAAGCAGGCAATTATAAGACAGTTAACATCTGCCATAGGGTAAATATTAAAAAAGCTATTATAAAAGATGTTATAGGTGGGCACTTAGTAGGTTCGAAATAATCAGATAGTCAACATTATTAACATAGAGTCATAGAGACGTAAAGCATGAACACAGACTCTTCCGTCCAACCCGTCCATGTCAACCAGATATCCCAACCCAATTTAGTCCCACCTGCCAGCACCCGGCCCGTATCCCTCCAAACCCTTCCCATTCATATAGCCATCCAAATGCCTCTTAAATGTTGCTATTGTACCAGCCTCCATCACATCCTCTGGCAGCTCATTCCACACACGTATCACCTTCTGTGTGAAAATGTTGCCCGTTAGGTATCTTTTATATCTTTCCCCTCTCATCCTAAACCTATGCCCTCTAGTTCTGGACTCTCCAACCCCAGGGAAAAGACTTTGTCTACTTATCCTATCCATGCCCCTTATAATTTTATAAAACTCTACAAGGAAAACAGCCCTAGCCTATTCAACCTCTCTCTATATGGTCCTTATTTTTGTTCTTCCTGCTAAAATAAACAGTTGCACACTTTCCTTTATTCCACTCCAATTTCAAGACCTTTGGCCATTCATAACCTGATGTATCTTTTAGTCTCCTTAGATTCTCTTCCCAATTTACTTTGCTACCTATCTTTGTGTTTTCCGAACATTTGGCAATCGTACTTTCGGTGCCTTTATCCAAATCATTTATATTATTTATCGAACTGGCATACAGAAAGTTTTGATCAATTAGCGGGTTTATTAGGCTAACGTGCACATAGGTCATTATAGTCTACCAATGCATTTATGCCAATCACATCATAATACAGAGGAACCGCAATTATCCAAATATCAATTATCCGAATATCTGATTATCTGAAGGGGATCTCAAGGTCCCAATAGAAACATTGTGTCAAGAGCTGTTTCAATCCTGATTGCGTCTTTTGTTTACAGGTACAATGATGAAAGATGAACTTGGATCACTGAAATGCTGCAGAGAACAGTCCTGCACAGCCCAGTCACTGTCTCTAAATGACTGACCTCCAGCACTCTCTTCCCCTGCCCTTCCTCCCCAACTTTCCCTGGAGTTCTACACAGGGGTGAACCCTAACCATCCCCCCTTCCCCAGATAATCTCTCCAACATTGTCCTGAACAGGGCAGAGGTGGAACCTGTCAAAAAGTTGTGTGTGCGCGTGCACGCGGCTGTGTGTGCGCGCACATGTGGCAGTGTGTGTGCATGTGTTTGTGTGTGTGTATGTGGCTGTGCGTGTGCATGCGCACTATTTGGACACTTACCGACAAAGGTGTAGTGTACAATGTGTGCTCCAAGGGTGGGGGGGGTCGAGCAGGGGAGTAGATGGGGGTCGGACTGTGGGTGGGGATGGGGAGCCGTTTTGGGTGGGCGGTGGAGGGGGAGCAGATGGGAGGGGGTGCAGGGTGGGAGCAGACTGGATTGGGGGTAGGCAGGAGGGGGCAGGGTTTCACGCACAGTGTGCTTTTACCGAGTCTCCTGAATGGGGAGCAGACTTCACAGAAATCTCCAAGCCCCAGAGAAAACCAATTAACCGAATAATCAATTATCCAAATGAAATAGTGTCCGTCCATCTCGTTCAGATAATCAAGCAACCTCTGTACTTCCATTCACTGAGAACTGACCAGGTTCTTCCAATTCCTCTTGCAGTGTTCGTCTTGAGTTCTGCTGCTGGAAACTGTTAATGCTGATCCCTTTATTGGTCCTTTACTCAAACCTCATCCTTACTGCATCCTGTTCTTGTCAGTTAGTACGTGACACAATTATCCTTTTAATTCACTCAATGGTTAATTGTTATGCAGCAGTTCACAATCGCATAATTAGTTGTAACTCAATCAGTGGTTTATCTTGTTTATGTTACAGTTTTGGTCTAGTGGAAACCATTTGAATCCAGTCTCTTTGGAACTGGACTCATACCTAGGTCCCATAGGCTGTTAACCCAATATATTTTAGTACACTTTACAGCCCCTTAGTCAACAGTTAGGTTCCAGCACTGATGGCAGTGGTATATCACTCATTTCATTCTGCCAACCTGATAAGGACCAATTTCTACCTACTCTGCTTGTTAGCCATCCTGTTTTCTATCCATGTCAAATACTAGCTGCTATACCATAATCTTTTATCTTCTACAATAACATTTGATGTGGAACTTTATCAAAAGCCTTCGGGAAATCTAAGAGCAGTATACCCACCAGATTCTCTTCACGTGTTACTTCCTCAAAAATACTTTAATTCATTGGTTAAACATGATTTCCTTTTCAGAAATTTTATCCACATTACAGAAGAGGAAGTGCTGGATGTCTTGAAACGCATAAAGGTGGATAAATCCCTAGGACTTGATCAGGTGTAACTGAGAACTCTGTGGGAAGCTAGAAAAGTGATTGCTGGGCCTCTTGCTGAGATATTTGTATCATTGATAGTCATAGGTGAGGTGCCAGAAGACTGGAGGTTGGCTAATGTGGTGCCACTGTTTAAAAAGGGTGCTAAGGACAAGCCAGGGAACTATAGACCAGTGAGCCTGACATCGGCAGTGGGCAAATCGTTGGAGGGAATTCTGAGGGACAGGATGTACGTGGATTTGGAAAGCCAAGAAGCTAGTACAATTGCAACATTTAAAAGGCATCTGGATGGGTATATGAATAGGAAGGGTTTGGAGGGATATGGGCCAGGTGCTGGTGGGGTGGGGAGAAACTAGATTCGGTTGGGATATCTGTTCGGCATGAACGAATTGGATGGAAGGGTCTGTTTCCATGCTCTACATCTTCATGACTCTATGACTCGATTACTTAACATAGTGAGAATTCACAGAGATCTGAGGTGGAGAGAGATGAGTTGTGTCATGGTCCACAAGAAGTTAGTAAACGGGTACCTGGAGAAATGATGAAAGCTAATAGGATTTATAATTGTGAGGGGAATTGAATAGTGGAGTGTGGAGGCTGTGCTTCAGTTATACAGAGCACTGGTGAGATCACATCTGGAGCACTGTGTACTGTACTAGTCATCTTCTTTAAGGAAGTACGCAAATGTATTGAAAGCAGTTCAAACATTTGTCAGATTAACATCTGAAATGGGAGAGTTGTGTTATGAGGAAAGGTTGGACAAGCTTGGCTTTTATTTCCTAGACTTTAAAAGTGTTAGAGGCAGCTTAATTGGAACATAAGATCCTCAGAAGTTTGGACAGGGTGGATGCAAACAGGGTGCTTCCTTTTGTGGGGAATGTAGAACTATGGGGTCACTGTGTCTATGGCTGCAAAATAAAATGCAGATTTTGGAAAAATCTGTGATTTTTTTTCCATGTTTCCCATACGCAACTTGGCAGAAGTTCACTTGTTAATTTTCAAGAATGGTTGATATTGTACTTGATGTGTCAAAACTAATGTTATTATGCTTCATAACATTATCCATTGCCTATTTCTTTTTAATGTGGTGTAAAAAGATTCAACAGACATATAATATAGCACACTAACATATGCAAACAACATTTACAGTCACATCGGTGTCTGGGTTGACTTTAAGCCATTTGATCACAAACAGTACCAAGCTTTCCCCATAGCATCATGCTTCAGGTGACCTAGGTTATGATGGAGTCTGACATCTTTATACCCTCAGTTCACACGCCATGACACAGTTTGTTTTAAATATTCTCTAATCGACCAGTTCAGAGATGCTATAAAAAAAGGAGCAAGTGGGACTCTGCATCTTGCTCTGATACAGTGATGAAATCATGAGCATGTCTCTAAGGTATACTGACATACTGAGAGACACAACACAAAAAATACTTTGAATTTACACAAGTTGTTTTTACAATAATATATTATTTTATTTCTAATTTAAGGATCCCGGCTGACTTTCTTCTGATACTAAGCGATATATAGTCTTAACACACATACAATATATAAATAATATTGCTTTCCTTTTAAATGCAATTTTTTATGGCCAATGGAATAAGGAAAGGAATCAATCTACTCTCTGACTTAGCCAAAACATTTGCATGACAGTAAGGGATGAGAAAACAAGACTCCGGATGGAGAAAATAATCCAAATCCCACACATCAATGATATGCATTATTGCAATTCCAATCAAATAAAACAAATGGTTGACTGAGTTCATGTATCTTTTAACAGCTGCTTACAGCAGATTCAACACTGAGACTGGTCTGGTATGAAATTACTTGCATTATTTGTACATCAAATGTATTAGAAGGGACCTAAATGAAGTGAGGGGAGACAACAAATGTAGATAAAGAAGCATTACTTTAAAACCAAACTTGTGAAAGAATAAGGAACTCATAAATATCATTAATGCAATTAAGTGCCTCAAGGCACTTTTGAAGAGCGCTACAAAACAAACTGTAACACCAAGCCACAATAAAATATTAAATCAGAACTAATAAAGCTTGATCAACGTGGTAAGCTTAAACAGCATGTGGCAAGAGGAATGGTGAGTTAGGGATGTTGTCAAGTGTAATAAAATGCAATACAGAGTAGAAAAGCAGCTCCATTGCACTCATCAATAAATGCTTTTTTAATAATACTGAAAAAAGGGATTCAAGTACCTAGTGCAATGCTTCCATCCAAATTTACACAGACACGTCTATGCAAGTTCTTACAGCAATGGTCATGATTATACAGGCTTAACTTTAATTCTTCAAATATCATCAACAGCAACCAATAGTGTATTATGATATTTTCACTTAATTCCTTACATTTAAAAGACTAGTAATTATGTCCCTGGATTAGTCATAGAGAGGCCTGGAGTAATGACTGCAGAAACATGAGTTGAAATTTTATCATGGCAGTTGTGGAACGTAAATTCAATTCATCAAATAAATCAAAAATTAAAAGCTAGCAACAATGATGGTGATCATCATAATAGCAAAATATCATACGGATCCAATCTGCCACGTGTAGGAAGTTGGGTACATTTGTGACTTCAGAACCACAGCAATGTGGGTGACTCTTAACTGCCCTTGGAAATGATCTGGTAAATCATTTAGTTGTATACATGGTAGCAGTTCCCCCCTATCTTCTCAAGGGCAGTTACAGATTGACAATAAATTCTGTCCTGTCCAGTAATGCTGCATCCTGTGCATTGATAAATAATGACTCTCACTATTAAAATATCTAACAGAAAAAATATTCTAAATTTTTGATCAGATCACGAGAGATCTTGTCAAATTCACTACTTTGTCTTTAAAAGGTAGGGCTATCGTGAATATAGTGAAAATGTGTAAGAAAACTTGAAGCAGCAATTTTAAGTAAGGTCACTTCAGATATTACCTATTGTTGAACTAGATGCAAGAAAAAGACCACATTGAGAATGTTTTCTTTACAATGAATGTAAGTGCAATCAGCCAACATTTTATTAATAGAATTTAGCTGCAGTCTGAAAATCAGAGTCTGATACTTAACTATATCAAAATGATACCAGAGATTTCTCGATTTAAGTTTATGTTTTGCTTTCAATTGATGATTGCATCATGCTCGTTTGCAATCAGGACAATTGGTGCCTACATGTACCAAGATCTGCACAATATTCATCACCATCTCCAACCAAAGAAAATCTTACCAACTTCCCTTGACATTCAACAGCATAACCATTGCTGAATTGGTTTACCAACAACATTCTGGATTTACTATTGACCAGAAACTGAACTGGACATCTTCTTAAAAACTACAGCTACAAGAACAGATCAAAGACTGGGAATTCTGAGATGAAACAGTCACCTCCTGACTCCTACAAGCATTGCCATCTCCTATAAGGCATAAGGCAGGCATATGATGGAACAAGACCCTCAAAAACACTTGGGCAGTTTTATACAATTTATAACAAAGCAATCTTCCTGGGTGTTTCGCATCCACTACCTTAAACATTCACACCCTTTGATATCCATGCAATCTGGTGTTACTTCAACTACCTACAAGCAGCACAGCAGCAAAAAAAACATGGCTTGTTGAACAGAACTTTCAAACACCCAACCTTCATTAGCTAAAAGGACAGAACAACTGACAATGGAAGGGGTTTCTCCAAAACTTCTGACTTGGAATGTACTCATCATTCCTTCGCTGTTGCTGCAACTCCTTTTCTCACAATGCTTTAGATGCTCTGAACTGAGCTGGATTCTGGCCTGTCTCACTGAGTCAAAAGGCTCAACAGCATGAACTCTTCAGCAGTTACTTCAGCAGGTAGCTTGTGTATTTACAGCAAGTCACATAATTTAATAAAACTGTGTTATTGGATCCATTGCTAAAATAAAATCTCTGAGCCTTTAGTACAAAACTAGTCACCCTCACAGAACGGAAAACCAAAACCCCATTTACCTCACTTTTAGAACCCAAGTTCTCAAATAATAATTTATATGAAACCTCCATTGCCTAAGACAAAAGATAAAATAAAGTTTTATTTTTAAGTGTTCTTTAATAAATAATTTTTTTTAGGAATTTTTCATCAATTTACATTCCATGAACATTAAACCAACTTTTCAACTCCAATGAAACTCTTTACTGGATATTATAAACTGTTTGTAAATGATAAACTTACGAAACTATTAAACATGCACTTACATCTCATTCATCAAAACGTAATATTTTCGAGGGACTTAAAGGGCGATTAAAAGTTTTCATCAATTCTCAATTGCAAGGGTGATGGTAGTCTGCAAAAATCACAGCATTCAACACCTGGAGGAATGAAAATTCACTGGCAGTAACTTCTGGATTCCCACAGTTGAACTCATGAAGTTTCTGTCTTTTCAGTGGAGAGACGAGGGTGAACATGGTAGCAACAACAAAGCATTTATTTTTACTTCTTTAACTCATTCCTTAGACAATAGTTGTTAGGTAAAGCTTCAAATCACTTAAGTAACTAACTCATTTCTTAGCTTGGTATCAATGGCTGATTTATAATAATCTTATGAAGGCCCTTGAACACTTAGCTGCATTAAAGGCAATATAAACTTTAAACTGTCACTCTCATTTTAAATTCATCCTTTTGGGAAAATGCACCACAGATTTACTTGCTCTGACACCCCTGTTATACGTAATACCTACTTAGGTTATGCTGTTTCTCCATTCCAATCTCCCAAAGTAACATCACACTAACCAACATTAAAGTCACAAGCTAAGTCTTTAAATGTGAAGGGAATACAACCAAACTTATGTATCCTGTCGTCTTAATTTAACTCAAGATTCATATTACTATATCAAAACTGTATGACCTTTACTTACAAAACAGGGTCACTGGACCTGTGACGTTAACTCTGACTTCTTTCCACAGATGCTGCCAGACCTGCTGAGTTTTTTCAGCAATTTCTGTTCTTGTTTCTGATTTCCAGCATTCACTGTTCTTTTCGTTTTTTGACCACCTATTTAATTTTCTAGAATTGTTTGGAGATGCAAGAATGTCATGGTGCCACTTGTGAAGAAAATTTCTTGGCTTAAGGTGAAGAAATTGTCCAGAAAACAGATGAGCATGATATCTTGTCACAGGTCATTGTGGAGTAGAGTGAAGGAGATAAAATGGGCTTACATGTGATTCACTCAAAATATTTAACATTTAGGCTTGGTATCTTGCCTTATGTTTTTTTTCCTTCAGTGATAAAATATTTTATGCACCCTATTGAAATGAGAGAAAGAAGTATGTAGCAGAAAGAAAACTGTTTTGTGCCCATGCATGTTTAAGGAAAGAGAACCTAGAGAACGAGGCCCACCAAACAGATCCCAAACTGTAGTTAACAGCCTTGATCCAAGTCAAGACATCAGCTAAACCACAATAGGTATATAGCTACGCTTAACTTTACCTTGTGCTTAACATTGAGTATCAATTATACAGGCCCTTTTTTCAAGGTATTTACACAGGAAATATTCTCACTGGTGAGCCAGGAGCAGCTGCACGTTTTGACGATAACCTGACTTATCATGCAATTTAATTTTCCAATTAAATTTATTTTGCAAAAACAAACAGCCTTGAAAAATGATTTCCATCTGCCTTGTGCTTCTAAATGTCATCTGCACTTACAAAATGATCAGAATGTTCCTTCCTCAATCTGTTGGCAGATTCCACCAGCTGAAAATTTAAAATCGATTCCAACATTACAAGAAGCGTTCCAACAATTACAGAATTTCAAGTGAATCTAAAACAATCTGAGCAGCATCCTAAAAATTACAGTGAGGAATTGCAACAGAACAATAGTTAGTGGACAAAACTGGGGTTTGCACTTTGCACAAAGAATTCATAATTAAGTGTATTTCTGAGAATTTCAGTTTTGAAGGTTTGTAAAAAAGTGGATTTATTCCAGCTTCTGGAGAGATTGTTGAATGTTTTTCTTAAAGGGATCTCTGAAAGATCACTGGACTGGAGATTTTATTCAAACAAAACATTTTTGGAAATGTGGTTCCAACCAATTAGTTGAGCTCACTTCTGGTAAAACACATGGCTGAGTTTATAACTGGAAGGTTTCTTGGGCTTCAGAAGGAAAAATCTTAATTGCTTGTGAACGACACGCACTACTATGACTTGGCTTGTATATTTCAAAATAGAGGTCCAGTTTGACCAATTCTTAATTTCCAAATATTAACTGATATGTTATATAGGTTTTTCCTTCTGGGAGAAAAGGCTTGGTCAAATTTTATCTCTGCTTTTCTGAAACACCCTGGTAGTGAATCCAGTGTGAAAGACCTAAACAATAGTGTTTAATAAGCAGGCTGCATCTGCCAAGATTTCACAGATAATTGCGCATGGCTAGTGACCCGCTCATTTGCACCAGAATGTCAAATTGATTGTTATCGAACCATGCCACACCTTGGGCTAAATTCCCCCAGCTCTTGAACAATGTGGGCAATAGTGAATTAGCTAAGAAAGGGAAACTGCGCTTCTTTATGCCCAGAAAGAAAGATGATCAATTTTGCAATCAATGTTTGATCAGCAAGTCAAGAGTTTCCTGAGTGAGTGATGGGACACCCATTTGCATGCATTTACATTTCATTATCATCCATTCTCATCTCATTTAAAAACAATTTGCTATTTTCCCATATGGCAGAGAGGACTGACTAACTGGCAATAATTCTTAATATAAAAGTCAACGTGGGTAACTTGTACCTCAGGGTCTCCACCTTGGCCAAACAGTTCCTAAACCTCTGGGCACACTCCATAGGCAGCAAGTGACTGTATATTGTCATCAGATACATACCAGCTTCAGCACATCATAATAGCATATCTCCAAACTACTTAGAATACAGTTATTCACTTTAATGCTGCACTTTGGGATACACAAACATCTTTTATTGTTAAGCGACTGCCAATCAGCTTAGTGCACAGGCACCCATCTTATATTCACAGCAGGGTGCATCTCAGGACTATTTAGTTTCTTAGTGATTATTCATTTCACCCTTACTTGCTCACAGGGTCTCTGCTTTGCTTTGCCTTGTCTTGTCTTGTCTTGTCTTTCTGTATTTTATCACCTCACTGGAAGCTTACCGTACTTCTGTCAGAGTCATACAGCATGGAAATAGACCCTTGGTCTAACCAGTCCATGCTGAACATAATCCCAAACTGATCTAGTCCTACTTGCCTGCTCCTGGTCCATATCCCTTCAAATCCTTCCTCCAAATGTCTTCTAAACATTGTAATTGTACGCTCATCACTTTCTCAAGATGTTCACTTCCCACACAACAGTCACTCTTAGTGTAAAAAAATTTGTCCCTCAAGTCTTTTTAAAATCTCTCTCCTCTCACCTTAAAAATGTGCCCCCTAATCTTGAAATCCCTCATCTTAAGGAAAAGCCAACTACCATTAACTCTGTCTATACCTCTCATTATTTTATAAACTTCTATTAGCTTGCCTCTCAGCCTCCTATGCTCCAGTGAAAAATGTCCCAGCTTATCCAACCTTTCTTTATAACTCAAACCTTCCATACACTGCAACGTTCTGGTAAATCTGTTCTTCACCCTCTCCAGCTTAATAATACCCTTCCGAGAACTTAGTGACCAGAACTGGACACAATATTCTAGAAGAGGCCTCAACAACATCCTATACAACCTCAACATGACCACTTGACTCGACTCAAAGGACAGAGTAATGAAGGCACGTGTGCCAAATGCCTTGCCTTTTTAACACCTCTGACGTAAACTTCAAAGAATTATGTACCTGAACCCTTACGTGTTTCTGTTCTCCAACATTACTCAAGGCTCTACTATTAATTATATAAGTCCTACCTTGTTTGTTGTACTAAAATGCAATAACTCGCATTTACCTAGATTGAATTCCCTCTGCTATTTGTCAGCCCAATGCCCCAGTTGATCAAGATCCCTTTGTCATCTTAGAAAACCTCCTTCACTGTCTACTATGTCACCAATTTTGGTGCTGTCCGCAAACTTACTAACCACGCCTTCTACATTCTCATCCAAATTATTTATATCAATGACAAACAAAAGCAGACCCAGAAACTATTCCTGTGGAACACCACTGCTCACAGGCCTCTAGTCCAAAAAGCTACCCTCCACCACCACTCTGTCTCCTGCTGTTAAGCTAATTATGTGCCCAATTGCAAGCACACGCTAAATCCCATTTTACTCATTAGTCTACTTGTGGAACCTCATCAAAGGTTTTACTAGAATCCAAATAAACAACGTCTACCACTCTGCCCTTATCAATCTTTTCAGTAACTTCCTCAAAAAACTCAATCAAGTTTGAGACATAATTTTCTTTCCATGCTGACTATCCTTAAACAACTTTTGCTTCTCTAAATATCCATAAATCCCATCTTTTATAAACACTTCCAATAATTTAGCCAGAACTGAAGTCAGATTCACAGTCTGTAGTTCTCCAGTTTCTCTTTACAACCTTTCTTAAACAAAAGTGCAACATTAGCCACTGTTTTGATTACTGAGATTACTAAACAGCTGTTTTGTTTCTAATATTCCCCACTCAGACTCACTGCAACCATGACCAATGAATCCAGCCACAGCACATCATCACTGCCGACTGTGATGGTCCCAGAACAGTCGCTGACCTATGCTGTCTGTTACAGCTGAACTTGTGATCTGAAGGGGTAGGTGTCCATCTTATTCTGATAGCTGTCAAGGTGACAGCTATGTGAAAATTTTATGCAACCAGCACTTCTGAGGATCATGAGGAACTCGTAAGAGATCTCATAAACCTCAAACCACAAAGACTTCCAGGCTGTTACCAATGAAATTGGTGCCCGATTCCACCAGTTCATCCCATTTCCCCGTGACAAGGTCAGCATTTTGACAATATAGCTGTTTCCCCCAGGCATGGTGCTACAAGTTGTATACACATCGCAGACAGTGCCATAACACAGTACAATTCACTTCATCAACAGTAGAGGATTCAATTCTATCAATGTAAAAATGATCTGTGGTCACTGATATCCTAGGGGTTTGGGCCAGCCACCCTGAAAGTTGCCATGCCCTTGACAAATTTCAGGCTCCTCTTTCATTTCAAAGGCTGGTTACTTTGAGACAAAGGCTATCATCTGCAACTATGGTTAAAATCTCTGTTACATAACCTCCTGACTAAAGTCAAGCATAATACAATGTAGGCTATTCTTGGAACAGATGACAGGGCTGCTGAAGATGAAGTTCCAATGTTTGGATCTGTCTCCAGGCTTATGGGGAGTGGAGGGCTTGCAATCCAGAAAGAGTTTACCACGTAATCATTGTATGCAGTGCCCTATAAAATTGCATGCAAAGAGGGACATGACAGATTCTGAAGAGTTGGGGGAACAGTGTTAGTCTGAGTAGGAAGAAGAATACATGGAACAGGAGGAACATCACCTTCAGCTTGATAGACTCAGCAGAATCAGCTACAAAGAGACAGACAGGACTAAAGTAACTTCTAAAACTTTAAAGAATTGTGGATGCAGTAAATCAGAAACAAAAGCAGAAATTGCTGGAAAAGCTCAGCAGGACTGGCAGCATCTGTGGGGAGAAATCAGTATTAATATCAGTGGACCTGAAAAGTCTGAATTCTCTCCACAGATGCTGCCAGACCTGCCGAAACTTCTAGCCATTTCTGGTTTGTTGCTAAATTAATACCTGGTTCCAATTGGGTGACGTCATCATTCATTGCTTGCAAATGCGTTGTTGCTCAAAAGACAAGCAGCCGTTTATTCCTAGTAGCAAATGCATTTTTTTTTCTCTTTTGCTTTTTGTTTATATCTTCTGCTGTTTGATAAAAATTAATGTTTACACCAGATGAAGGGTTTTTTGAACATGTGTTGCTCCCAAATTGAACAATGACAAGATACTATGCTTTACTACACTGGATATGATGGGAAAAGAAGCACTTCTTTAGACAAGAGTTGTAACATAGCTTGGTGCAAAGGGAAAGTGATCTGTGTAGCTTGATTCTTGCAGGTGCAGTTACTATGACGCTCAATCAGATAGGTGATGTAAGGTAGCAAAACATGAAGGACAGATTTCATTTCTAAAGAATAACCTGTGCCATGTATCTGCCCGCAGAATGGCTCTTTTTTGCTTCCCTCCCATGAACTGCAAAGTGCAGTTTGTGACTGGCAGCAACTGATCTGGTGTATAGCTGGGCTTTAAATACGGAAACAGCAACAAAAATCCTGGAAGCTCCCAGCAATGGTAACTATGTCTGTTGCTGGTAAGCACTCAATAGTGCAACAACACAGCGGCATGGCGCATATATAATGAGAATGAGCAGCAGAGAATTTTGCAAGCTAAATTTCTAGAATTCACAGAGAAACTTCCATGATACTGCCCAAAATTGATACCTTCATGATTTTCTTCATAAAGTTCAGCCCCTTTGCTCTTTATTCCTTCAAGGACTAACAGTATTTCATTCCAACGCGCACCTATTGTTATGAAGTTGAACGTGTGTACTGCATGTTTAAGAGAGAGTGAATACTGTTCTTTCAAACACTTCATAGAGTCGTCGTCAAAGATGTACAGCATGGAGACAGACCCTTTGGTCCAACTCGTCCATGCTGACCAGATATCCCAACTCAGCAATCATTTCCCTAGCTTGTGGTATGACTAGATGGTAGTCTCAGAGTGTACTGGAAAAATGAAAATATGTAACATTTGGCTGTGAAATGGATATCTAAATTGGTTGCTGTTTCAATAACAATTCAAATTTGGGTCTAAAAGTGTGGTGCTGGAAAACCACAGCCAGTCAGTTAGCATTCGGGGAGCAGGAGAGTCAATGTTTCAAGCATGTGCATTTCAACAGGAATGGTGGGGTACCAAAATGGGCCTGAGGTGGCTGGGGCTGAGGGTAAGGTAGCTGGGAATGCAATATGTAGATGAAGTTGGGGATGATGGTGATAGGTAGGAGAGGGGGTTGGAGCGGATAGGTAGGAAGAGAGATAGACAGTTCAAGAGGGTGGTGCCAAGTTGGAGGGTTGGATTTGGGATAAGTGGGGCAGGGAAAATAAGGAAACTGGTGAAATCAACATTGATCCCGTGTGGTTGTCAGGAGCCAAGGTAGAAGATGAGGCGTACTTCCTTTGGACATTGGGTGGCTAGAGTTTGGTGGTGAGAATCTAATACTCATTCTCAGTCTCTCTTAAGATGGAGATATGATACCTAATTCTAGACTCCCAGCCAATGGTTACACCTTTCCAGCATTTACAAACTCAATCCTTTCAATTCCCTTCGCATTTTTCTAAACTCCAGGCAGTAAAGCTTTAGACTACTCAAACACAGTCATCGCAGCAATTGTTCCATTGAAATTTTACCACACTCTCTTTAAAGCAAGTACTATTCTTCCTTAGATAAGGAAAACAACATTCTACACAGTACAGAAAGTATCATTTCATCAAGAATATAATTGCACAAAAAACATTTACTCTCACTCCAATCCTTTGTATTAAAGGTTAACCTAACATTTACATTCCAATCTGCTTGCTGTATGAACATGTTAACCATCCATGATTTAGGTACAAAGAAGTTCTCTTTGATTAAGAACTTTTCTTCACCTTCATTTATCCAAAATCATTTGCACCCTCTACAAAAAGGGAATTTCCTCATAAAATTACGCACACAGTCCTCTCATCTGAGTCATTTAGATTGTACACAGCAGAAGTCCAAGCACCGATCCTTACAGTACTGCAACCCAAACCTGACTATATTCATTCCTACTCTTCATATTGCTTAAACGATCCTGAATTCGTGTTAATTTATTGCTCTCAATACCTGAGCCCTAAAATACATGCTCCTACCTCTTGCGTAGCAACATAGAGTCATACAGATGTACAGCATGGAAACAGTACTCTTCGGTCCAATTCGTTCATGCCGACCAGATATCCCAACCCAATCTAGTCCCACCTCCCAGCACCTGGCCCATATCCCTCCAAACCCTTCCTATTCATATACCCATCCAGATGCCTTTTAAATGTTGCAATTGTACTTGCCTTCACCACTTCCTCTGGCAGCTTATTCCATACACGTATCACCCTCTGGGTGAAAAACTTGCCCCTTAGGTAGCTTTTATATCTTTCCCTTCTCAGCCTAAACTTATGCCCTCTAGTTCTGGACTCCTCCACCCCAGGGAAGAGTGTTTATCTATTTATCCTATCCATGCCTTTCATGATTTTATAAACCTCTCATGTCACCCCTCACCGCTGTTGCTCCAGGGAAAGCAGCCCCAGCCTATTCAGCCTCTCCCTATAACTCAAATCCTCCAATCCTGGCAACATCCTTATACATCTTTTCGATAGGAAGATCAGGTTGCATGCAATATTCCAAGTGACCTAAACAATATCCTGTACAGCCACAACATGACCTCCCAATTCCTGTACTCAATACTCTGACCAATAAAGGAAAGCATACCAAACACCTTCTTCGCTATTCTATCTACCTGCAACTCCACTTTCAAGGAGCTGCACTCCAAGTCTCTTTGTTCAGCAATATTCCCAGGACCTTACCATTAAAAGTCCTGCTAAGATTTGCTTTCCCAAAATAATTCCTCGCATTTATCTAAACTCCATCTGCCACTCCTCAGCCAACTGGCCCATCTGATCAAGATCGTGTTGTAAAATGAGGTAACCTTCTTCGCTGTCCACTACACCCCCAATTTTGGTGTCATCTGCGAACTTACTAACTATATCTCTTATGCTCACATCCAAATATAAATGATGAAAAGTAGCAGACCCAGCACCGATCCTTGTGTCCCTCCACTGGTCACAGGCCCCCAGTCTGAAAAACAACCCTCCACCACCATCCTCTATCTTCTACCTTCTACCTTCGAGACAGTTCTGTACCCAAATGGCTAGTTCTCCCTGAATTCCATGCGATCAAACTTTGCTAACCAGTCTCTCATGGGGAACCTTGTTGAACTCCTTACTGAAGTCCATATAGATTATGTCCACCGCTCTGCCCTCATCAATCCGCTTTGGGACCTCTTCAAAAAACTCAACCAAGTTCATGAGACATGATTTCCCACGCACAAAGCCATGCTGACTATCCCTAATCAGATGTTGCCTTTTCAAATACATGTATATCCTCTTTTACAGGATTCCATCCAAAAACTTGCCCACCACCGACGTCAGGCTCACTGGTCTATACTTCTCTGGCTTGTCCTTACCAACTTTCTTAAATAGTGGCATCACGTTAGCCTAACTCCAGTCTTCCGCACCTCACCTGTGACTATCGATGACACAAAAATCTCAGCAAGAGGCCCAGCAATCACTTCCCTAGCTTCCCACAGCGTTCTCAGGTACACCTGTTCAGGTCCTGGGGACGTATCCACTTTTATGCATTTCAAGACATCCACCACTTCTTCCTCTGTTACGTGGACATTTTTCAAGATGCCACCATCTATTTTCCTACACTCTATACCTTCCATGTCCTTCTCCACAGTAAACGCTGATACAAAATACTCATTTAGTATAATCCTCACCTCCTGCGGCTCCACACAAAGGCCACCTTGCTAATCTATTCTCTCTCTACTTACCCCTCTGTGAATGCTTAAAAATCTAAAAGCACTATGTTCACAGATTCCCCTCATCAATCCACTAGTTACAACTTCAATCAAATTTGACAAACACATATATTTTCTTACATTAATTAGTGCTGCCTTCCAAATATTATTATAGTTTTCTGAATACCTTGATATCATGTCATGTCCGCTCACTGAACCACCAGTGTTATTTTTTCAAATAAGGAAGTTTGTCAGAAGATTGATTTCATTATAAATTCAGGTGTTCTTAGAAAAGATTATACTGCCCCTCTTGCAAAGAGGTCTGGTGCTTGCACACCCAATTTTTCGGCCAATGCATGTTTGAGGTGCTTGGGACAGACGGAGTTGTTCTGTTCCATTGGTGTCCTGTAGTCTGAATGACTCATGAAACAGAATATTATTATTTGAAGATAGCAAACAGCTATAATTGTAGGTCTGGAAAGATATATCTCTGTGCCATATGGAAGAGAAAGAACATTCAAGTAGGATAATAATTTATGGGTAGAACCTCTTGGGATGTGTCTAATAACTTATGAAAATTTTGAAAAATATTTTTGCAGTGGTCTGTTCTGAATTGGCTTATTTTGGCAAAACATTTTTGTATAGGGGCAAACATGCATAAGCCTGATGTTTCTATTTACCTTGATACAGAAACAAGCAAACAAAGTACTGAAGATGGCAATGCAATATTTTAAAACAACTATATAATTCTTGAAAGTTGGTTGGTGGACATTAAAGAAATTCTTCGAAACAAAAACATTGATTATTCTTCTGGCTTTTCATGGCTTAAGTTTTCCTGAACAAGTCACGACATGTTCTCCATGATAAAATTATTGATTAATAGGACATTCTGGTTTCTAAATGAAGAGCGTTAATTGTGTCTACCAAGAGAACCAAGTCAGAATACGTAGTTTTACATATTAAGTGAGTTATAAATTCATGTCTTTCACTTATCAAAACTGCACTGAACACCAAACATAGAACGATAACCCTGAAATGCTCCAATTAAGGAAAAGATGTGAATGTGGGAATAAGAGAAGAATACTTACATTAAAAATACTTGCATTTCACAACATTATGAGATTCCAAAGTGCTTTGTCACCTTCAATAAATAATCTAGCAAAGTTAGTCATTATTGTTATGTCGAAAAATCAGCTGCCAAATTGCACAGCATAATCCTATGAGTACTGAGATAAACCTTAAAGTAAATAAGTTGCTTTAGTGATGCTAACTGAGAGCTAAATTTTGGTCAGAGTACTATGTCACCTTCACTACTTTTGTTCATTTCGAAATCGCAAATAGAATCATAGAAATGTACAGCACGGAAACAGACCCTTTGATCCAACTCGTCCATGCCGTCCAGATAACCAAACCCAATCTAGTCCCATCTGCCAGCACCTGGTTCATATCCCTCCAAATCCTTCTTATTCATAGCAAGTTTTGAGAAGATTTGTAGCTCAGGTTGAGGTTCTGGATATAGGTTTGCTTGCTAGGCTGGAAGGTTCATTTCCAGACGTTTCGTCACCCTACTAGGCAACATCTTCAGTGGGCCTCTGGGCAAAGCACTGCTGATGATTCCTGCTTTCTATGTATATGTCTTGGTTTCTTTGGGTTGGTGATGTCATTTCTGGTTCTTTCTCCCAGGGGGTGGTAGATGGGGTCTAACTCGATGTGTCTGTTGATCAAATTTGCGTTGGAATGCCCTGTTTCTAGGAATTCTCATGCATGTCTGTTTGGCTTGTACTAGGATGGATGTGTTGTCCTTGTCGACAACTGGAAACGACACCACCACAGAAGCTGACATCACCAACCCAAAGAAATCCAAACATATAAATAGAAAGCAGGAATCATCAGCACTGCTTCACCCGGAGGCCCACTGAAGATGTTACCTAGTAGGGTGATGAAACATCTGGAAATGAACCTTCCAGCTCAGCAAGAAAACATACATCCTTTCTATTCATACACCCATCTGTATGCCTTTTAAATATTGCAATTGTACTAGCCTCCACTACTTCCTCTGGCAGCTCATTCTATACACGTACCACCTTCTGCATGAAAGAATTGCCCATTAGGTCGTCTCTTTTATATCTTTCCCCTCTCACCCTAAACCTAGGCCCTCTAGTTCTGAACTCCCCCACCCCAGGGAAAGGACTTTGTCTATTTATCCTATCCATGCCCCTCATGATTTTATGAACCTCTATAAGGTCACTGGTCAGCCTCCAATGCTCCAGGGAAAACAGCCCTAGCCTATTCAACTTCTCCCTACAGCTCAAATCCTCCAATTCTGGCAACATCCTTGTAAATCTTTTCTGAACCCTTTCACAAAATCTTTCTGATAGGAAGGAGTCCAGAACTGCACACAATATTCCAACAGTGGCCTAACCATCAATTTAACATCTCACTTGAAAGACAATACTGGTTCTTTGTACTCTACACTGAGGTTGTAGCCTAATTTATGTGCTCAAAGTTCGACATTGCATATCAACACCCAACATTCTGACTCAAAGGGAAGAAGGTTACTACTTTGGTGGATCAGACTATTGGGTGGGCATATAACTGCCATTCAATGTGACTCTACATATTTTGCAATACTGTCTAAGATTAATCTTTTTTACCACAATATTTCCATTAGCTCTAGGATGATTTCTCACAGGTAAGGATACATAAAAGAAATTAACAGTAGCAAGTAAAGGAAAAAATATACAAGAGGGTTTGAATGCTTTGGAGTGCAGAATTAGCAATTCTGGCAGAAAACATGTCAACATTTAATATTGGGCCAGGTCTTGCTGAAATGAGAGATTTCACAGAACTCTTCAAATGTTAAAAAAAGTAACTTACTGGAATTGAGGGGTTATAACTGTGTGGTAGAGCAAGGGGCACCTGAGACCTTGCTGAATGGTGCAATCAACAGTGTAAATCCTCAATGAACAAGATTGAAGCCATGGAAAAGAAACCAAAGAACAATGAAGATAGGTGAAATACAATGGATTAACTCAATTTCAAATCAGTTGCAAAAAGAGAAATAAAGAAAGGGTACCTTAATTTGAAAAGAAAATACAAAGAAATAGAAAGCAAAAGAAAATAAAATTCACACTTTCACATTTTAAAACTAAACTTCACCAACCGAATACATGCATCGAGAGTGAACAGTTTGAATGCATTGCTTAAAGACAGTTTCAATACATTGGCGAGTTGAAACACAGAGACAAAAAGGGATGGGTAACTGGTGGTTGTTTTGCTGAAAAGCAAAGTTCTCCGCAAAAATAACCTTTATCTTCCAGTTGCCTACCACTTCCATTGTGCTCCCTGGCCAACACTGTCATGTCAGGCTTGCTGCAATGCTCCAACAAGGCTCAGCACAAGCTCGAAGAGTGCCACCTCATTTTCCACTTGCAGACTCTGCAACCTTCTGGACTCAATATTCAGTTCAATAATTTCAGAGTCTGAACACCACCTTCTATGTCCTTTATTCACCCTCACATCTCAGGCAGCCCTGTCACGAGATAGGCTGCTTTCAGCATAGCCAATCCATTTTCAACTACTTATGGTCAGTTTTTATTTTTCCCTGGCTTACCTTTACCCATCCCTTTCTATGCCTTTCTCTCTCTCTAGACTCCATCTTCATCTATCCGCTCACTCCCTTACCTCCCACCTGTCCTCAGTATACACACCACCTTTTCTTAACTATTATCAGTTCTGAGGAAGGGCCACTGGAGTCAAAAAATTAACTCTGCTTTCTCTCCAAAGCCACTACCAGACCTGAATTTCTCCAGAGATATCGGTTTTAGTTCAAATTCCTCCCTTTTTAGGCTAGAAGACACTGATTGGTTTTGCAGTTATAATTATTGCAACTCTTGAAAATAAAGTGCCGTTAACTTTGATCCTACCTTTTCTTTGGCAGATTTATGGGGCAATTCATTCAGCAGGATTTCAAAAATAATAAGCAAGTTAAAGATAAGTTGCAATTTGTGCTGAGCAAATGATGAAGCAGCATAACTCATAGAAGTTCTGGAGATCTGGAGGATAATTACTGGCATATTTCTTAATCCTCTGGATTTGCTGGAGAATTTGTACATTCATACTGCCTCACGAACAACTTTATTTTCTGGAAAGATCCTGGCCAACAGGTTAAATTGAAGGCAAGAGAAATAAAGCAATGTGAGAAAGATAGGTTATTGGATTACATCTACTATTTACGTGTAACAGGACACAGATTTATCCATATGGCCTGGTTCTACAAGACAATTTCTTATTACAAATGGAAAAGAAGTCTTGTAAATTTCAAATCACAAAACACAGCACCAAAATATATTTAATTGAACTAAATCACAATTTAAGTCTTACACAAAACACAACATAAGAATGCAAAATAAAAGATAACATGTGGGTTAGTTTAAAACCATTTCATAGCATGAAGGGATGTAAATAATGTTTAATTAGTGGCACTACCATGCTGTGATTAACAGTGCAAATATAAGCACAGAAACAAAACAACAGCTGTTCTGTAAAACGTATTTATTAAAATAAAAAATTAAAAATGCATGTCTTACATCAAGTCATAGCTACCTAACAAAGCAAGATACAAATGATTAAGCTGTTAAAACCCAAACAATAACAAATCAACTAAAGCAATGACATTCCACAAATCATAGTAAAGAATAAATATAAAACAACAAATAAACAAGGTGAAATCTCTCATGCAGATATGTGAACGCTTTCAGATAAAGCTGCAAGATTCCTTTTCTGCTTTTACATCAATCAAAATACATAAACTTCTGTAAACTTTATAAAATGATTTGCAGCTCCTGTGGAATTATAAATAATTTGTATGGATTATGTTTGCTTTTAGTAATTATTTACAATGTAGTTTCTCTAGTTTCTGATGATCATGTCCAATTTTGCCAGAGTATAATCCCTTGATTTTAAATGAATAGAATTGGGTTGACAGGGACAAAAATCTTAGATGAAGAAACTGTAACTTTAATGGCATAGAGTACTGACATGTAAGCCAGTGGGCTAAACATCATTGTTAATAACTAATATGAAGAATGATCTAAAACAAGAAATAAAATTTTGTCTAAGTATTATGTACATCTTACAATTCCAGTTTTGAAAATAAAATCTTCTATCACAACATGCATTTAAAAATGTTTAGCAACATTCATTCATTTTAAATTTTCTACAGCTGATAGGAAAGAGATCCCTTATGGATCATCTAGTTATCAGGAAGTGATGCACAGCCTGTATTTGTAGAAGGTCAATTGGGAACCTCTAAGAAAAATCCCATTTTCTGGCAACATATACATGAACCAGTCTCTGACAGGAGACCCATTAGCGTATATCTATGTTAATCTCTGCGATAGTATGCTTCACACCTCCAAGTAGCCATCCTTCCTGCTGGAAAAACACAAACAATAACAGGCTCTTTCTCAAAGCATAATTGTGAATCTATGAATCAATCAGGTCACAAGTAACACACAGCACAAATCTCATTTAACACTCAACAGAAACTATGCGTAAAGTGGCACCAACACAGAGATAGCACAGGCACTGGGCATTTTCTTTCTAAAATGGCTGTGACCAAGCTTGGATATATTCACAATTCTGCTGATTTGTATTAGATGTTTTGCTAGATTCATCGAACCAGTAAATTAAACTACAACACCATCAGTTATGATGCATGAAAATCCATTTCACAATTACTTGGTGCACATTTAGCCTGGATGATGATATTGAACAAGGCAATATATTTCACAATCCATGTTGAGACAATAATATGCAAACTGAAATTCAGGCTGAGAAAATGCTGATTTGAAATATTTGAGCCAAGAATGCACCCAAAGATCTACCTTATATTGCAGCTCAATACATCGATGTTATTTTTCTTCACGCTATGTACTTGGTTGAAATATGAATGCCAACTTGATTAAAATGTTTCAAATTAATCTTTAACAGTCACGTATCTTTTCGAATTGATCTTAGTTCTTCAGAGGAAATGTGAATCAAAACAAAAGACAGTGATTCTGTGAATGATGTAAAGTGCATCCACTGGACCAGAACGGCGAAGTCCCAAATTTCCAAAGATCGTGGAAATTGAGCTGGTATTGCACAACTGCTAGCAAATACAAGAGCAAAAAATCTGCCGATTGCTAATGTTGCAGTCACCTTCAGGTTAGTGCGCTCTAACACTAGTACGTAGGCACAGTACACATGCCACAAGAAAGAATAAAAATGAGTGTTTCAATTAAAACTTCAAAATAATAGCTGAATACATATCAATTCAAACTTAACAGTACTATCAGGTTATTAAAATGACAGTATTAATGACACCTGCATATGCATTAGAAGGCAGTCATTAAGTTATTGTTAAATTCATGCATAAATTGCAGAATGAGGAGAAAAGTACACTTTGAGCTTGAAATCAAAAAGTCATCCATTCTAAAGATTTTTCTAATCTTAGCTGTATAACTGAATAATGAATTGTACATGTACAATTTTGAATTATGCTCAGTTTGCAGTCACCTCTATCCCCATCAGAAATAGAAGGGGGGAATCATTTGGCTCCTCAAGATTACTCTACTGTTCAATTAGATCATGGCAGATTGCCTATGTCAATTCCACCTTCTTGCCTACACTTTCCTATATTTCTTGGTATCCTAAAATCCAACTGTGTCTACTACGAAGATGTGAACAACTAATATAATTCTCTCTGGAGCTGAGCACTCCAAAGATTCAGCACATCCTTTGAGAGAAGACATCACTCCTTGTCTCCACTCTAAATGGATGACCCTTAATCTGGGACTGTGATCCCTACTTATAGACAACCAGGTTAAACTTCAAACCTGTAAAGCACCTTAAGAATTCAATATGTTTGAACTGGACCACTTTTCATTATCTTAAATTGTAAGATATGTAAGCCTAGACTACTTAATATCTCATGTTATAAACTGGAGTTGGTGCTCACCTCAGAAATCTTTTTGCCTCTTTTGGAGGTACTGTCTGGGGGAGAGGTTTGTTGCTATTGAACCCAATATCATGAACTGGAGAATTTGGAATTGGTTCCAGACGATTATGCTGATGCTGCCCATTTCCTCCTCCAGCAGATTCCAAAGCACTAAGATTTGGGGCACTGACAAACCGATTAGCAATTCTTTCATTCTTTTTCTTCTGCTGCATAGAAACAGGAAAAATTTATTTTTAAAAAAAATTCAGTTAAGTTTTTAAAATTTACAATGTAAATATTTGATTATGAAAGTGTTCAAATTGAATGCAATAAACACAAGCTATGGGTAACTACAGAATACTAAGCTGATTACAAAATAAATACTCCTTGGAGACAAACCTTAGCTAGAGGATTGATAACTCCTACGTTAGGACTAGCATTAAAAACCTTGTTGAAATTTGTTTCTCTGTTCACCAGTTCCAGCTGGTAAAATTTTTTGTCATCCTGTTAAAAGCAAATATCAAAATTTAAAATATGCATCGATATCTATGCCTGTTCACAACTTGCATTGATATCGTTGAACACAATACAACATTCTAAATAGTTCATAAGACCTTAGATAGAGAAAAATTAATACCAAGGCTCAGAAAAAGATAGTAGGACAAAAACATGGCCAATGAAGTAGGTCATTGATATGGTCATTAACCATAAGATGGTCTTATAGGAGAGGACAAAAGAAAAGCATTCTAGAGTTTAGAATCAAACTGGACAGAAGAGGCCCTTTGGCCCATTGAGTCTGCATGGCCAAAAATACACTAAATTTACATGAGTCCCACTTTTCAGCACTAGGCACATAAGCCTTGAGTATTATGACACTTTGAGAACTTTTTACAGGTTGTGAGGTTACCTATCTCAACTACCCTCTCAGACAGTGCACTCCAGATCCTTACCATTCTGGCTGAAAATGTTTCTCCTCAAATCCCCTCTAAACTTCTTGGCTTTCCCTTAAAAATTATGTTCCCTTGTTATTGACTCTTCAACTAAGATGAACAGCTGCTTTCTAACCAACCTGTTCACGCCCCCCTCATAACTTTATAACCTCTATCAAGTCTCCCTAACCTTTCCACTCCAAAGAAAACTCAAGATTACCCAGCCTTGCTTTATCGCTAAGATGCTCATTCCAAAGCAATACCCTGATGAATCTCCTCTGCACTCGTCTCAGTCACATCTTTGCAGTGACCAGAACTACACACGATACTCCTGTTGTGGCCTAACAAAAGTCCCGGTACAACTCTAATATAATTTGCCCACTCTTATAATCTAGGCGTCAACTGATTCCTTAAGTAACATAATTGCATGCCCTTCAACCAATATCCATCGGAGCTTTCACTCATTGAGTACTCCCTTGCCTTGTTACTTCTTCCAAAGTGCATTACCTCACACTTGTCAAAGCTAAATTCCATCTACCTATCTGACCGATCCATCTATATCCTTCTGTCACTCAAGATCTTCTTCCTTACTGTCAATCAGCTGGTCAGTCTTTGTGTTACCTGCCTTATTTATAAACATCATAAACAATAAGGGACCCAGAATTGATCAGTCACATAAACAATCTTTTACCACCACTCTGTCTCTTGCCACTAAGCACATTTTGGTTCCAACTGGCCAAGTTACCATGTGTCTTCACCTTTTTTATCAGTCACCCAGGTTTCACTGAAATCCATATACACTACATCAAGTGCACTACTCTCACCATGACTGAATGTTTTTGAGGAGGTAACCAATCAGATTTGTTCGATATGATGTTCCTCTCACAAAGCCACGCTGACAACCCCTGATCAAACCATGCCTGTCTAAATGGAGATTAACATCCTTCTTTAGAAGTTTCTCCACAAATTTTCCTACCACTGATGTGAGACAGAGTGGTATGTAGTTCCCTGGTCTATCTCAACCACCTTTCTTGAAAAGTAAAACCACGAGTTGTCTTCCAGTCATGGTGGTTCTGTTCGCCGAGCTGGGAATTTGTGTTGCAGACGTTTTGCCCCCTGTCTAGGTGACATCCTCAGTGCTTGGAGCTTCCTGTGAAATGCTTC
Source organism: Hemiscyllium ocellatum (assembly GCF_020745735.1). Taxonomy (NCBI): domain Eukaryota; kingdom Metazoa; phylum Chordata; class Chondrichthyes; order Orectolobiformes; family Hemiscylliidae; genus Hemiscyllium; species Hemiscyllium ocellatum. The sequence continues at coordinate 69,919,656 of NC_083403.1, forward strand.
TGTGATCTTAATAATCCGGCATTTGCAGTGGTTTGAATCTGTCCCTTCCGGGTGTCAGTTCCAGCTGTCCGTTGCAGTGGCCGGTATGTTGGGTCCAGGTCGATGTGCTTATTGATTGAATCTGTGGATGAGTGCCATGCCTCTAGGAATTCCCTGGCTGTTCTCGGTTTGGCTCGTCCTATAATAGTAATGTTGTCCCAGTCGAATTCATGTTGCTTGTCATCTGCGTGTGTGGCTACTAAGGATAGCTGGTCGTGTTGTTTCCTGGCTAGTTGGTGTTCATGGATGCGGATCGTTAGCTGTTTGTCCTATGTAGTGTTTTGTGCAGACTTTGCATGGGATTTTGTACACTATTGGTTTTGCTCATGCTGGGTATCGGGTCCTTTGTTCTGGTGAGTTGTTGTCTGAGAGTGGCTGTTGGTTTGTGTGCTGTTATGAGTCCTAGTGGTCGCAGACGTCTGGCTGTCAGTTCGGAAATGCTCTTAATGTATGGTAGTGTGGCTAGTCCTTTGGGTTGTGGCATGTCCTCGTTCCGTTGTCTTTCCCTTAGGCATCTGTTGATGCCTAAAGCAGAATTCACCACAAAGGTATACAGGAAAGCCACACACAGACCAAGTCCTGGACTACGAAAGCAACTACCCCAACACACACAAAAGAAGTTGCATCAAGACACTATTCAAAAGGGCCACAACACACTGCAGTACACCAGAACTGCAAAAAGAGGAAGAAGAACACCTATACAATGTATTTGCCAAAAACGGATACCCGCGCAATTTCATCAACAGATGCCTAAGGGAAAGACAACGGAACGAGGACATGCCACAACCCAAAGGACTAGCCACACTACCATACATTAAGAGCATTTCCGAACTGACAGCCAGACTACTGCGACCACTAGGACTCATAACAGCACACAAACCAACAGCCACTCTCAGACAACAACTCACCAGAACGAAGGACCCCATACCCAGCATGAGCAAAACCAATGTAGTGTACAAAATCCCATGCAAGGACTGCACAAAACACTACATAGGACAAACAGCTAACGATCCGCATCCATGAACACCAACTAGCCACAAAACGACACGACCAGCTATCCTTAGTAGTCACACACACAGATGACAAGCAAAATGAATTCGGCTGGGACAACACTACTATTATAGGACGAGCTGAAAATGTGTTGCTGGTTAAAGCACAGCAGGTCAGGCAGCATCCAAGGAACAGGAAATTCGACGTTTCGGGCCAGAGCCCTTCATCAGGAATGAGGGGGTGCCAGGCAGGCTAAGATAAAAGGTAGGGAGGAGGGACTTGGGGGAGGGGTGATGGAGATGTGATAGGTGGAAGGAGGTCAAGGTGAGGGTGATAGGCTGGAGTGGGGTGGGGGCGGAGAGGTCAGGAAGAGGATTGCAGGTTAGGAGGGCGGTGCTGAGTTCAAGGGAATCGACTGAGACAAGGTGGGGGGGAGGGGAAATGAGGAAACTGGAGAAATCTGAGTTCATCCCTTCTGGCTGGAGGGTTCCCAGGCGGAAGATGAGGCGCTCTTCCTCCAACCGTCGTGTTATGATGTTCTGGCGATGGAGGAGTCCAAGGACCTGCATGTCTTCGGTGGAGTGGGAGGGAGAGTTAAAGTGTTGAGCCACAGGGTGGTTGGGTTGGTTGGTCCAGGCGTCCCAGAGGTGTTCCCTGAAGCGTTCTGCAAGTAGGCGGCCCGTCTCCCCAATATAGAGGAGGCCACATCGGGTGCAGCGGATGCAATAGATGATGTGTGTGGAGGTGCAGGTGAATTTGTGGCGGATATGGAAGGATCCCTTGGGGCCTTGGAGAGAAGTAAAGGAGGAGGTGTGGGCGCAAGTTTTGCATTTCCTGCGGTTGCAGGGGAAGGTGCCGGGAGTGGAGGTTGGGTTGGTGGGGGGTGTGGACCTGACGAGGGAGTCACGAAGGGAGTGGTCTTTGTGGAACGCTGATAGGGGAGGGGAGGGAAATATATCCCTGGTGGTGGGGTCCGTTTGGAGTTGGCGGAAATGACGGCGGATGATACGCTGTATACGGAGGTCAGTGGGGTGTTAGGTGACAACCAGTGGGGTTCTGTCTTGGTGGCGGTTGGAGGGGCGGGGCTCAAGGGCGGAGGAGCGGGAAGTGGAGGAGATGCGGTGGAGGGCATCGTCGATCACGTCTGGGGGAATCTGCGGTCCTTGAAGAAGGAGGCCATCTGGGCTGTACGGTATTGGAACTGGTCCTCCTGGGAGCAGATGCGGCGAGACGAAGGAATTGGAAATATGGGATGGAGTTTTTACAGGGGGCAGGGTGGGAGGAGTTGTAGTCCAGGTAGCTGTGGGAGTCAGTCGGTTTATAGTAGATGTCTGTGTTGAGTCGGTCGCCCGAGATAGAAATGGAAAGGTCTAGGAAGGGGAGGGAGGAGTCTGAGACAGTCCAGGTGAATTTGAGGTCGGGATGGAAGGTGTTGGTAAAGTTGATGAACTGTTCAACCTCCTCGTGGGAGCACGAGGCAGCGCCGATACAGTGATCGATGTAGCGGAGGAAAAGATGGGGGGTGGTGCCAGTGTAGTTGCGGAAGATCCTACAAAGAGACAGGCATAGCTGGGGCCCATGCGGGTGCCCATGGCAACTCCTTTAGTTTGGAGGAAGTGGGAGGATTGGAAAGAGAAGTTATTTAGGGTGAGGACCAGTTCAGTCAGTCGAAGGAGGGTGTCAGTGGAATGGTACTGGTTGGTGCGGCGGGAAAGGAAGAAGCTGAGGGCTTTGAGTCCTTCGTGATAGGAGAATGAAGGTGTATAGGGACTGGATGTCCATCGTGAAGATAAGGCGTTGGGGACCGGGGAAGCGAAAATCATGGAGGAGGTGGAGGGCGTGGGTGGTGTCCCGAACGTAGGTGGGGAGTTCTTGGACTAAAGGGGACAGAACCGTGTTGAGGTACGCGGAGATGAGTTTGGTGGGGCAGGAGCAGGCTGAGACAATGGGTCGGCCGGGGCAGTCAGGTTTGTGGATTTTCGGCAGGAGGTAGAAACGGGCGGTGCGGGGTTGTGGGACTATGAGGTTGGAGGCGGTGGAGGGGAGATGCCCTGAGGTGATGAGGTTATGGATGGTCTGGGAGATGATAGTTTGGTGGTGGGAGGTGGGGTCATGGTCAAGCAGGCAATAGGAGGAGGCGTCCGCGAGCTGGCGTTTGGCCTCAGCGGTATTAAGGTCGGTGCGCCAAACTACCACCGCGCCTCCCTTGTCTGCCGGTTTGATGGTGAGGTTGGGGTTGGAGCGGAGGGAGTGGAGGGCTGCACGCTCTGAGGGTGAGAGGTTGGAGTGGGTGAGAGGGGTGGACAGGTCTAGTCGGTTAATGTCACGATGGCAGTTGGCTATAAATAGATCGAGGGCGGGTAAGAGGCCAGTACGGGGTGTCCAGGTGGATGGGGTGTGTTGGAGGTGGGAGAAGGGGTCGTCAGAGGGTGGGCGGGAGTCTTGGTTGTAAAAGAAGGCACGGAGGCGAAGGCGGCGGAAGAATTGTTCAATATCTCGCCGCGTGTTGAATTCATTAATCCGAGGGCGTAGAGGAATGAAGGTGAGGCCTCTGCTGAGGACTGATTTTTCATCCTCAGAGAGGGGGAGGTCTGGAGGGATGGTGAAGATCCAGCAAGGTTGGGAGCTAGGACCTGTTGTGGGACTGGAGCTGGGAGTGGGGGCGGGGTTAGGGGCAGGGGCAGAGATCGGCGTAGGGGTGGGGTTAGACGTGGTGACGAAGCTTGGTGTGGGGGCGGGGTTACGCGTGGTGACAAAATTCGGCGTGGGGGCGGGGTTACGTGTGGTGACGGAAGTGAGCGTGGGGGCGGGGTTACGCGTGGTGACGAAATTCGGTGTGGGGCGGGGTTACGCGTGGTGACGTAAGTCAGCGTGAGGGCGGGGTTACGCGTAATGACGAAAGTCGGCGTGAGGGCGGAGACACCTGAGGCGTTGCGGTCGTGCAGGTTAGTGATGTCAGTGGGGGCGGAAGTGGCTGCGGCGACGGCAACCGAAGGGGCGGAAATGGTTGTGGCGACGAAAGAGCCGTTGTCATTCCCGGTAGCCGCGTGAGTCGCGAGTCCATCAGCGATCTTCCTGGCGATCGTGGAAGCGGTTGTCTGTGCAGTGATCGTCGGGGTGGTTGTTTGGGCGGCGATCGCGGAGGCTGCGAGGTCGGTGGGGGCGGAAGTGACGTCACGGTCGTCGTCGGCCGTTGGTGCCGCGGGCGCTGTTATAGGACAAGCCAAACAGAGAACAGCCAGGGAATTCCTAGAGGCATGGCACTCACCACAGATTCAATCAATAAGCACATCGACCTGGACCCAATATACCGGCCACTGCAATGGACAGCTGGAACTGACAACCAGAAGCGGCAGATTCAAACCACTGCAAATGCCGGAGGAAAGATCACAGAAGCGCTTCACAGGAGGCTCCCAAGCACTGAGGATGTCACCTAGACAGGGGACGAAACGTCTGCAACACAAATTCCCAGCTCGGCGAACAGAACCACAACAATGAGCACCCGAGCTATAAACCTTTTCACAAACTTTGTCTTCCAGTCCTTTGGCACCTCCCCTCTGTGGCCAGAGAAGAATTAAAAGTTTGGTTTAATGAGTAGCAACATGAACTGAAGTAGGTTAAGTAGGGAATGGATGTTTAAATTTGCGAATGGGTTGTAGATCAAGTATTCTCCTAATAATAGCCCTAGATAGTGTAGAAATATTTGAGTACCAATGCAGTTGAATCAACCAGGCAAGAGAGATTGGAACATAATACTGACTTTCATCTTGTAGGTGGAAAGTGTTTCAGAAGTTGGGAGTAAGTCACTCAACGTGGAACTATCAATCCCTGACTAATCCTTGGAGACACAGCATTTACTTGATTGATTCAGCTCAGATTCTAGTGATGCCTATGATCTTGATGGTTAGAAATTTGAATGTCAAGGGGTGATTAGATTGTCTTTCATTGGAGAGGATCATTGCATGATACTTGCTTGGACCTTGGACCAAGTCTGAAAATTATACAATTTTTGTTACTTGCATACCCGGAATAGTTCATTATTTGAGGAATTCGGAATGAAGTTCATCACTGTGCAATAATTAGCAAACATCTCCACTTCTTCCAGAAAATAAGCTTTATAAATACCTTGGGGCAGAGAGGACTGGTCTCCAACAAATATAACCATGATTTTAGATATTCCCCTTAATCCAAATGATTTCAGTTTCATTGGACCTGAAGGTTTTGAATTATAGGCTGGCAATTAACTTTTTTACCTGGCAATACTGGCTATTTCTGTGATGCATTAATTGGTTCAGATGGAAACTTCTGGTCCCAATTTGAAAGAAATTCAATCAGATAGAACTGCCAGCCAATCAAAAACAGGTACACAGGTTAGGCATTTATTAATTAGAGTTTCAAAAAATGATGCATGATCATATTGAAACATAAATGATTCTGAGAGGCCTGGACACAGTAATGTTGAAAAGATGTTCCTTTCAGTGGAGGAATCTTAAACTCCAGACATAGTTACAGCATACAGATATTCGAAACTAAGGTGTGAAGGAATTGCTTCTGAGAGAGTAGTGAATGATTGGAATTCTCTGCCCCAGAGAATTGTGGAAATCATGGAAAGTATTTAAAGAGAAGGTAGAAAGACATTTCAAATATTAGGGAGTTGAGGTCCATGATGAGCTGGCAGAAAGCTGGCGATAAATTAGTCATGATTTTATTGAATGGTGGAGCAGATTTGAGGGGCTGAGGGGCTTATTCCTGCCTCTTAGGTTATTCCCATAAGCAATGAAGCTTGGGCAATAAACGCTAGCCTAGCCAACAATGCTCATATCCCATGAATGAATTTTGAAAAGTCCACAGGAATCTAGGAGAGAAAATATAGTTTGATTATTTAAATTTCCATATAGCAGACTACAATTTATTGAGAAAGCGCCGTCATTCATAAATAAACATTTTTCGACTTCTAGAAACTGATCAACTCTTGTTGACAGGTCTTGACAAGTTGGACAATTCCAGGGGTTTATGCACCGTTTACACACAATCTTCTCCATAGTTAATATTTCCAAAGGGCAACTGATCTCTTACTCTAACATGTCCTAGGACTATTTTAACAGGGTTACCCTAGTTTTCCAAAAGAAATGCACAGAGAATTGACCTGGTCTAAAATGGTCTACATCTCCACACTCCAGGTTCTCCAAAATCCCATTTCAATGGAGGTATCTTTAAGTGGGTCATTTAAATGGTCAGCTGACTCTGGAACCAGCAAATATGCTAACTACAGACTGCCTCCAATCCCATTCTTGTGAAAATGAGAGCTGACTGGTTTGGGGGAAGGAATACAGCTTCTGTTGTCTTATGGCACTTTATCATGGCTGAGATCTTCATTTTCCTGGCAACCATCAGAGCTTAGTTTGCCTAATGTGTAACTGGTCATAAACTCAATTTAAAAGTCACCAATTGATTAACTGAAACTTAAACTTTAAAAGTTTAAAACATAAATATAAAATATCATCATGATTTTGGTCCAGAAGGTCAGAATGTAGTCTGTAAAAGTACTGTTCAATGAGGTAATTAACAACCACTTTTTCTTCTTGGCCAGAAGTCAGACAATACATTCAAAGCTATTAATTACTCACCATCAATTTTTTCGCAAGCTGATCTCTTTCGGTGATCATTTCCTTTAATTCAGTGATTAGCTGTAAATCCTCTGTTCTTGATTCTCTGTTACTGTACTTTTCTTCAGCCTCATCTAATCTGGAACAACACAACAATATTATAGGCCTTCTGCATTTTGCACGAAGGTTAAGGTAGATCAGATTGTGCTGAATCCACACTTCTCATTTTACATGTGCAGGAAAATCAGTACATCAGTAAGAAAGAAGATCAACACAAGGTGATTTACAAAATCATAGAAAACAGACAGATATTGGACATGAAACTTCTCATTCAATCGTGCAGCATAGTGGGAAACCACTCAGCTAATTGTGTCTGTGCTGGCCGAAAAGGAGCCATCCAGCCAAAATCCACTCTTTGATTTTTGGTGTGTTGCAACTTATGGACCTTCCATATGCCTATCCAAAATACAGATAATATTTAAATGTTAAAGGCTGGCTTCCTCCAACATTTCAAAACAATGATGCATCAGGTGCCATTGGAAACAAAATTCATTTAAGTCCCCCCTAAATCTCCAACCTTTTATACTAATTCTATGTTCCCTGATTACAGGTTTCTCAAAGAGAATAGGGCTTTCCTATCCATTCCTTCTGGAGTTTTGTAAAGTACAATTTTTGCTTCAACTATAGATGTACAGTAAATTTAAACTGAGGATAACTATACATGGGGGGCAAAGAAAATCCATTCTATAACACCAAAAAGCCTGACACTTCTGCCTTTTACTAAATAATTTTCCTTTCCCATTTCCTCTCTTTTCTTATTTCTACCCTATTTTTTCCCTTCACCTTTTCATTTTCTTCTGATGAGCCTGGAATGCAGGAACTACATTATTATCACAGGCTCAGACCACTGCAAGGATTAATGCCAAGGTACAACAATTTACTGAGCTGTCAAATCGCATATGAGGCTCAACATAAAAAGAACTGAATTCAAAGCTAAGGCTTTTTGAAATAGAAAAAATCTACACAAATCATAACATTTCAAGTATTGTAAAAGGAGATAAGACCATAAGAAATAGAGTAGGGAGTTCAGTCCCTCAACCAGATCATGGTTGATCTGACAATCTATACATCCATTTCCTTGCAATTTTCCTGTAATCCTTGATTCTCCTGCTGATCAAGAGTGTCTCCGCCTTAAATAAAGCGTATTTGGGAAATTAGTGAATGTTATAAAACTTTCAATAGTTGTTCTCATAATTATTAAATATTTTCCCAAGTTAGGTTACTAAAGGTTTGTTGCATAAGGGGAAGAGTGTAAAATTACAAAATGAATGACTGAAATCTTCATTCAAACAAATCCGGTGCAAATCCAAACAGCCATTCAAAGGTTAGTTGGGAAGCAAGCAAACAATGGACAATTTTCTTTTTTTTCTTTTTGTTTGCGTAGATGATTCATTTCAGAGCACAGCTACACCATATTTTAAATGGCCCACTTAGTTTGGCCTACATGGGGACTTACAAGTTGCTGTGCAGCCTCATTACTTACTGAGAACTTTGGAGCTGAGTGGTTAAAATGCACTGATATGATTGTTTAATGATTGAGAATTTTTTGGAAAATATGTTGAAACATTTACAGATCATTTCAGTAAAGGTGAAAATTAAAGACATCAATGTCAATTGTGCTCCATTTACATCACTTTAGAGATTATTTTCTCTGTTTGCATTGACATGTCCGATAACGAGATCAGAATGTTTAAATGCTACTTTAATTTTTCAGCAAACATATGGCACATAAAATTGCTGCACTTTTAAAGTGTTGGTTGCTAAAACTTGAGAGCATCAATATTGTCTATAAAGATTTAAAGGCAACATACTGTGGATTTATTCTTCTAATTGTGAAATTTTTGCTGTGATCTGGATTAGGATTCATTTGGCTGTTATTGTTTATGTTTATGTAAAGGCCACTGTCAAACATGCTGGTGAGAGAAGACAGAAAATATCTGCCTTTGAAATATCAACTTCCTTTACAAACTTTATTGCAACTAACAAATGTAGTAATTACTAAGCTTAGCAAAGTAATATTGTAAGTGACAAACTAATAAGTTAAAATAGAGAATTTCAATATTATACACAATATACAGCACAGGAACAGGCTGATTTTGCCCAATTGCTTGTATGCATCCTTGTTAATGCTCCACACAAGCCTCCTCCAATACGAGTACATCTAAACTGATCAACATATTTGTCTCAAAAACAGAAATTGCTGGAAAAACTCAGTAGGTCTGTCATGAAAAATCAGTTAATGCTTCAAGCCTTCCTCAGACTTTGTCGATTCATTTCTCCTTCATCAGCTTCTTCCTTAATAATGATAGTTTAGTGTATGATACAGGCATTGTATGGAACAATGCTGCCAGCAATCCTCTTCCCTTTGACTGGGTCTGAGGACTTGATTAATTTACAATGTTAGAGGTTCAACCACTAATAAGAGATTCTTGCCTGAATGAAATGTGATTTATTGCATAATAGCAATTCAATACTAGTTGTTTTTAGGATGTTGAACATTGTTACAAATGCAATGAGGAAAAATGTGGATATAGATCTTCATGAGAGCTAAAGACATTCAACTTAACTCCATCCAAGCCCATGTGAAATCATCTGATTAGGTGGAGCCTATTCCAGTCTCCAACATTAACTCTTTCAAAACCATGACTTTATACAATGGTATTAAAACAAATGAGTTTGCATAAAAACGACAAAATATATATTTCAATCTGGGGTGGAAATTGGATAAGCAAGAGTTGAGGTCAGCCCTCTGGTCTTAAGAGGGAGAGGCCTGGGTAATTTTAAGTCTCTTATTATCATGTGCATGCTCTGTTCTGTTGCTCATCTAAAACCAGCTGGAAGCATCAGCTGGCAGATGGATTGGTATTAGAATGTCAAGCATAAGAGGATGACACCAAGGCAAAAGCAATTAGTCCCAGCACTCCAGTTATAAGGAACAAGGCTCAAGAAGGATTAAATATTCCTTCCACATATGGGCAGCGTTCGTCTCCTACTTAACCCCATCAAAGAAAATGAATGAAGCTGAATAAAAAGTTGGCATCTGTAACCCAACTCTTCTGCCCAATAGGTTCTCCAAGTGGAGACATTACAGTGGTTGCCTTGTTAGTCAGTTTGCTAAAATAACAGCTGATGAGATCATCCGGGCTAAATCTGCACATTTGACAAGGACTTTGTGGACTGGACTGGGTGTTCTTCCTCACTGCTCAGAAGAGCAGGTTAAGTGGAATACAGCATGAAGAAAGCACGATACTGTTAGATAAGACTTTCAGCTATTTTTCCAAGTCTGCCAGCATAAATCAAGTGGGCTGGATTAAAAATCCCATTAAAGACTATAATCACAACAGTATGAATAAGGCTAAGTTGCAACACGTTCTGGTAATCCTCTATGATCCTCATATGACTTAGATTTAAAATCAGCCAAAACAATTTATATATATAAAAAAAGAGTTCTCCTTGCTCATAGTAATAGGAGTTTTACAATTAATTCAATTGTTAATTTATACCAAATCAAATATACAGCAGTATAGAGCAACAAAATGCACATTTACATCTGACACCAGTTTGGCAATGTCAGAAAGAAATTTAAATAAAAATTATCTGCACACCTGGTATAATGTCAAACTTGGTCTCTTTTCCACTAGGTGCTACATGCAATCTTGGGTCTAACAGTAAAGATGCTATGATGTCTTATGCCTTAAGTGGCCATTACACAAATGTATGCTTCTATAGTGTATTGGAAGTCATTTCAGTGTCACTTTGAGGGGCAGTATATAACAAAGCAAATTGATAGAGTAGAACAGGTGAAACAAGGGAACATAATTATCATAGTTAAGACAATGCTCAAGTAATACTACAAGCTTTTCCAGCAGTTATCATTGTATAACAATGGATGCCTAAATTGATTTCTTTCCTACCTTCCTACAACCTGGATTAGTGCAGACACCATGATTAGACTGGGTCGAGGATCAGTCAATATTACTCTGTACTGCACAAGGCACCAACCTGGAAACAAGTCTTAGTCTAACACTAATTATGAAGAAATTACTAGCATCTGTTACCTGGGACAGAGTACCTGAGAATTTGGACAAATATAAGTTGATGAGAGGGCCACCAAAGATTTAAGAAGATTAAGTCACAATAACAAATCTAACTGAATTGTTTGAGTAATTAACAAACATGGGAGGTGAGGAAGTATCCATTAAGCTAATTTACATGAACTTCCAGAATTTCAACAAAATTGCATCTCAAAGACAGTTAATAAAAATAAAAGAACAAGGAATTGAATCCATTGGTTTTGTTAAAGAATTAGTTACAAGGTAGGTGCAAAACATTAGGGATAATGGATACTTAAGTTGTCAGCATATCAATAATGGTGATCCCAAGAGATCTCTATTCAGAACATCTTTAAATAACTTGGTTGATAGATTAACAAGCTTAACTTCAAGTCTGCTGGTCGCACTTCAGTGACATAGTCATAAGTGCAGGTAGGAGCAGAAATTTCCAAAATAACTAGTTTAGATAATACTGTGGCAGCTGGAGTTTTAAGTGGATAGGTACACGGTCAACTACTTTATACATAAGATAGATCACAATATTTTTTAAGTGGTGAGAAATTGGAAACTGTAGAGGAGTAACAAAACTAGGGGTCCAAGTGCAAACGTTACTGAAATCTAGTTACTACATACAAATAAAAAGCTTCTGGAATGTTAGATTTCATCTCAGAACAGTTGGAATACAAAGAGGTGGATAAATGTTATGGTTAAATCTCAGTTAGAATTTTAGGCTGCTGCACGTCGGGAAAAATGTATTGGCTTTGGAGAAGATTCAGCTTGGATACATCAAGGTGATACCAAGGTTAATTCAATAAGGAAAGCAAGTAGCATGCACTTTATCTGTATTTCGTAAATGCAGGAAATTAAGTACTGATTTAATTAATACACAGAATAATTTATAGGGTGTTTGCAAAAAAAGCTATTTTCTTTGGCGGTAGAGTACAGGCACAAAATCTTCAGATTAGTTGTTTAGATTAGATTTGTTCAGCAACTATATCAGAAAACTCTTCGTAAAATGGAAATCCCTCCTCTGAATAAAGTTGTCAGGCTAGATCGAATTAAAATTTTAAAAATATGATTAATATACTTGCTTGACAAAGATCTATTAAGAGTATGGATACTGAAGATACAGATCAAACACGCTCAAACTGATTGGCTTGAATGACTAAATGACCTATGCCTTCTTCAATGTTTTCATCAAGTTGCGTATTCTCAAAAATGTTGAATAAAAATTTATTATCCTTCCTACTACTGTAACTACTTAAGTTCCAAAATCATTATTTAAAATGCTGCAAAACATACAAGATTTCCAGAGAAGAAATTTTATCCTTAAGGAGATCCTGTGCCTTGTTGAAGTCTGCTAGCATGCACTGTGTTTCCCGGATGTGGGTTGCAGTCATTTCATTTATCATCTTCTCCTGTTTCTTTACCATCTCCTGTTCATAGATCCTGTTTAAAAAGAGACAAAGTGAAGCTAACTCCCAATTTTACTTAATAGCAACTAACATAAACCTAATCTAAAATTATATCTATGCCCTTCCAACTTATTTCAAGTTGCCAGAATCACTCAGGTAAATAGAGAAAAAAAAAGAGTAGACAATGCAAAGTTTTGCCTATACTTTTCATACATATGGCAGGGTCAGTCAAAACTTTTCATTTTAGCAATGTTTCTGTAACCTCTTTTTGCTTCAACAGAGCCCTTTAGTGCTTAATACCTCTGAGTTTTACATTTATTATCTACTTAAGCTTTCATTTTCTCCACTTATTTTAGTTAGACAGGTAAAGTCCAGATTTGATGCCTGATCTGTGTTCAGTTACAAAACAGAAATTGCTGGAGAAATTCAGCAGGTCAGAAAGCATCTGTGAACCACTGGAAGGGTCACTGGATTATAAACATTAACTGTGCTTTGTCTCGACAGATGTTGAGAAACCTGAGAGTTTCTCCAGCAATTGCATTTATTTCAGATCTTCAGCACCCACAGTTCGTTTTATTCTGTGTAAAATTAGTTGCCAGCTTGAACAATTGCAGGTGCTACTTTGTTTTTTAATTCATTTATGAAATGCGATGTTGCAAGATAGACAGAATTTTATTGTCCATCCCAAAACCCTTGAGGTGGTAGTGGTGAGCTGCCAGTGAGTTCCCAGAAATTCTAGGTTGTGGACAGAACCTAACTGGAGTTCCATGACATTCCTGATTCTTGTTTGCCCATAGTTGCTTATTGTTGTCAGGAGAGCACAGAATGAGGCCAGTTGATCAATTGTAAATGGACTAACTTTTCAAAAGCACTTCTCATTAGTCCCACCCTCCTGCTCTTTCCCCATAACCCTGAAATTCTTTCTCCCTTCAAACATTTATCTAATTCCCTATTGACAGTTACGACTAAATTTGCTTTCATGACCATTCCTGCAGTGCATTGTCTTTGTAATAACTGCATGAATTAATTTTTCTTCATGCCTCTATTGATTTTTTTGTCAAACATCTTAAATTTGTGAAAGTATCTACTCTCGTAGGGAAAATAAAACCCAGATATTTTGAACACTGGGAGATATGTATATAATCATGGAGACTTTGAATCCAGAGCTGAAAATGTGTTGCTGGTTAAAGCACAGCAGGTTAGACAGCATCCAAGGAACAGGAAATTCGACGTTTCGGGCCAGAGCCCTTCATCAGGAATGAGGAGAGGGTGCCAGGCAGGCTAAGATAAAAGGTAGGGAGGAGGGACGATGGAGATGTGATAGGTGGAAGGAGGTCAAGGTGAGGGTGATAGGCCGGAGTGGGGTGGGGGCGGAGAAGAGGAAGAGGATTGCAGGTTAGGAGGGCGGTGCTGAGTTCAAGGGAATCGACTGAGTCAAGGTGGGGGGAGGGGAAATGAGGAAACTGGAGAAATCCGAGTTCATCCCTTCTGGCTGGAGGGTTCCCAGGCGGAGATGAGGCGCTCTTCCTCCAACCGTCGTGTTGTTATGCTCTGGCGATGGAGGAGTCCAAGGACCTGCATGTCTTCGGTGGTGTGGGGGGGAGAGTTAAAGTGTTGAGCCACGGGGTGGTTGGGTTAGTTGGTCCAGGCGTCCCAGAGGTGTTCCCTGAAGCATTCTGCAAGTAGGCGGCCCGTCTCCCCAATATAGAGGAGGCCACATCGGGTGCAGCGGATGCAATAGATGATGTGTGTGGAGATGCAGGTGAATTTGTGGCGGATATGGAAGGATCCCTTGGGGCCTTGGAGAGAAGTAAGGGAGGAGGTGTGGGCGCAAGTTTTGCATTTCCTGCGGTTGCAGGGGAAGGTGCCGGGAGTGGAGGTTGGGTTGGTGGGGGGTGTGGATCTGACAAGGGAGTCACGAAGGGAGTGATCTTTGCGGAACGCTGATAGGGGAGGGGAGGGAAATATATCCCTGGTGGTGGGGTCCGTTTGGAGTTGGCGGAAATGACGGCGGATGATACGCTGTATACGGAGGTTGGTGGGGTGGTAGGTGAGAACCAGTGGGGTTCTGTCTTGGTGGCGGTTGGAGGGGCGGGGCTCAAGGTCAGAGGAGCGGGAAGTGGAGGAGATGTGGTGGAGGGCATCGTCGATCACGTCTGGGGGGAAATCTGCGGTCCTTGAAGAAGGAGGCCATCTGGGCTGTACGGTATTGGAACTGGTCCTCCTGGGAGCAGATGCGGCAGAGACGAAGGAATTGGGAATATGGGATGGAGTTTTTACAGGGGGCAGGGTGGGAGGAGGTGTAGTCCAGGTAGCTGTGGGAGTCAGTCGGTTTATAGTAGATGTCTGTGTTGAGTCGGTCGCCCGAGATAGAAATGGAAAGGTCTAGGAAGGGGAGGGAGGAGTCTGAGACAGTCCAGGTGAATTTGAGGTCGGGGTGGAAGGTGTTGGTAAAGTTGATGAACTGTTCAACCTCCTCGTGGGAGCACGAGGCAGCGCCGATACAGTCATCGATGTAGCGGAGGAAAAGGTGGGGGGTGGTGCCAGTGTAGTTGCAGAAGATGGACTGTTCCACATATCCTACAAAGAGACAGGCATAGCTGGGACCCCATGCGGGTGCCCATGGCAACTCCTTTAGTTTGGAGGAAGTGGGAGGATTGGAAAGAGAAGTTATTCAGGGTGAGGACCAGTTCAGTCAGTCGAAGGAGGGTGTCAGTGGAAGGGTACTGGTTGGTGCGGCGTCAGTGGAAGGGTACTGGTTGGTGCGGCGGTGCCTCATTCCTGATGAAGGGCTCTGGCCCGAAACGTCGAACTTCCTGTTCCTTGGATGCTGCCTAACCTGCTGTGCTTTAACCAGCAACACATTTTCAGCTCTGATCTCCAGCATCTGCAGACCTCACTTTTTACTCGAAGACTTTGAATCCAGGTACTGCGAACAATTAGAAATGCAATAGGATATTAGTTTTTTTTTTGTAGATATTTTTATTGAAATTTAACATTTTTGCAAATTTACAAAAATAAACAAAACTCTCAAATACAAACATTGATGTACAATTAAATCATATATACAATAGTCATAATTTAACAAAGAAAAAAGAAAGAAAACAAAAAAAGAAACGAAAAAAGAAAGAAAAAAAAACCTCAACTTTCTACTAATCTAACCTATAACTAACCAGAGTGTATACCTAAGTCTCTTACATGCTCGGAATGTATAAACATCAAATATAATAAAACCCGTATTCGCGCAGGATTCCTCTCCCAAGGGGCCCCGGAGCAGCCCGGTCTGAAATCTTCACTAAATAAAAGCCCTTGTTAGGATAGCCGAAATATCTGCATTTATATAATTCAAAAAGGGCTGCCATATTTTATAAAATAATTCAGTCTTTCGGTGCACCATATTTGTGAGGAAGTCAAGGGGGATATATTCCATAATTAATCTGTGCCAATTTGAAAGTCCAGGGGGGCCCTCAGCCACCCAGTTCACCAAAATATTTTTCCTTGCACAGAAAGAGAGAATAGAAAATAGTCTCTTCCCATGCATATCTAGAGATGAGAGGTTCGAAAAGCCCAAAAGGAGAGATACAGGGTCCACCCTAATTTCCGTTCCTAAAATTTCTGTCAGGGTATTTGCCACTTTAGTCCAGTATCTGCGGATTTTCTGACAAGTCCACAGACAATGTACAAGAGTACCCACCTCTATTTTGCATTTAGGACACATTGGAGATGCTCCTGCCTTAAATTTTGCCAGTCGAGCCGGAGCTATATGGGCCCTATGAAGTATCTTTAGTTGGATAGCCTGAGTTCTGTTACAGATAGCAATTCTTCTAGCATTTTCCCAAATGTCATTCCACATATCCTCAGAGATTTCTAGCCCCAAGTCCTGCTCCCATGTTTTAAGCAGGTCATCCATGTCTCCTGAGACTCCATCATGTAGCAAATGGTATATAGTACTAACGGAGGATGCCCCCGCTGGTCGTAAGACATTACGTTCTCTGTCTGATTTATAAAGACTATCTATTAATGTAGTCTTCCTCTGTATATAATCTCGAACTTGGAAGTATCGAAAGAGATCCCCATTAGGTATTCCGAATTTCAGACGCAGCTGCTCAAAGGACATCAGGATCCCATCTTTAAATAGGTCCCCTAAGCATGAGATGCCCCTGGATCTCCAGAGTTTAAAGGTGGCATCTGTAATCCCCGGTTGGAATCCCCATGCGCCTACTATTGGTGCATGGGGGGATGTTTTATGTGAGTTACCCTCATTTTGTCGCATTATATTCCAGGCCTTAATTGTGTTTAATATTATGGGATTTTTACAGTGGTCTGTAATGATTTTCCTCTTATCTGAAAATAAAAGGTTAATAAGTGGGTATTTTACTTGGGAGGCTTCGATATCCAGCCAAATTGATTGTGGATCAGATGAAACCCAATCAGCTATGTAACTTAGTAGGGAGCTTAACTGATATTTCCTAAAGTCTGGGAAGTCCAGTCCTCCCCTTGCCTGTGGAAGTTGTAGCTTCTTCAGCTTAATAAGGGGCCGTCTATGGTTCCAAATAAAGGAGCCCAACCAGCCATATAATTTACGTAGGGCTAGCCTTGGCTGCATCAGCGGGAGCATTCTCATAGGATATAAGAGACGGGGCAGAACATTCATTTTAATTAATGCTATTCTCCCTAGCCAGGAAATCGGAAGGTCTCTCCATCGCTGGAGGTCCTGCCTTATCCTTTCCATTAATTGTATAAAATTAGCCCTATACAGCTGATCAAATACTGGCGTGATAAAAATACCTAAATATAAGAAGCCCTCCAGGGACCAACGGAAGGGAAAAGGGGATCCGTCCATTAAGTGGGGTATCATAGCCAGACCACCCATTGGCATGGCTTCCGATTTTGAAAAATTAATTTTATAGCCTGAGAATGCACTAAATGTATTAATAACTTGAATTAGACGAGGCACTGACATTAAAGGATTACTGAGGAATAAGAGAACGTCATCTGCATAGAGGGTAATTTTGTGTTTACCTGTACCAATCCTCGGGGCCGTTATATTAGGATCAGTCCGGATGGCTTCTGCTAATGGTTCGATTATCAGTGTAAACAACAATGGTGAGAGAGGACATCCTTGACGGCAGCCCCTACCCACACTGAAGCCATCCGATCTTAACCCATTAGTAATAACAGCTGCTTTGGGGTCATTATACAATGTTGAAACCCATTTGGTAAACACCTGTCCAACGCCAAACCTTTCCAATGTGTAAAATAAATATGACCATTCAACCCTATCAAATGCCTTTTCCGCATCCAATGAAATTACTACTCCTGGTATCTTTCCCTGATGACAGGCTTGGATCATATTCAAGACCCTTCTGATATTATTGGATGATCTGCGGCCCTTAATAAATCCCGTCTGGTCCTCCTTTATAATATATGGCAGTACCCTTTCTAGTCTTAGTGCTAACATTTTTGAGAGAATTTTAAAGTCTACATTTAGTAAGGATATTGGTCTGTAAGATGCACAATCTTCTGGGTCTTTTCCTTTTTTGAGGATAAGAGAAATATTTGCTTCTTTCAGCGTGGGCGGGAGACAGACCTGACTATGCGCAAAATTATACATATCCATAAGTGGGTCAACCAATATTCTTGTAAATTCTTTATAGAATTCAGCTTGAAAACCATCCGGGCCCGGTGCTTTTCCGCTCTGAAGTTGCCTAATTGCCTCAAGTATTTCTTGGACTGTTAAAGGGGTATTTAGGGCCGACACCTGTTCTGGAGTCAGGCCCGGGAAGGTCAAATTTTTAAAAAATGACTGCATCCTCCTAATCCTATCTTCACAATCCTGCGATCTATATAGTTCAGAATAAAATTCTTTAAAGGTCGCATTGATCTTTTTATGATCATGAGTCAGGGTACCTGTACTTTCCTTGATGGTCGGAATAGTTTGAGGGGCTTTCTTTTTCTTTGCAAGAAATGCTAAGTATCTACCCGGTTTGTCGCCATATTCATATAATCTTTGTTTCGCAAATAATATTTCCCTTTTAGCCATTTGAGTAAGCACGGTGTTTAAAGCTGTCCTACGAGCTGTAATCCTCTGCAATTTTGTGATAGAAGGTCTATCAGCGTATGCTGTTTCGGCTGCTTTTAGGCGAGCTTCGAGCAGACGCTGTTGCTCTCCCTTCATTTTCCTCTGGGTCGCTGAATAGGAGATGATCAAACCTCGTGCATAAGCTTTGATGGTCTCCCACATCATTGACGGATTGCTAGCCGTACCAGTATTAATTTCTAAAAAAGTTTTAAGTTCTTGGGAGAAGTACTTTAAAAATTTGCTATCTTTTATCAGGAAGGGGTCCATACGCCAATGCCGAGCAGATGTCCCATTGTTCTTTACCTTAGTTTCCATGTATACAGCGGCATGGTCAGAGATTGCTATAGTACCTATTTTACAGGTTGCTATAGAGTTTAGAAAAATCGATGGGGCAAAAAACATATCAATTCTTGTGTGACATTTATGTGGATTAGAGTAGAAAGAAAAATCTCTACCCTGTGGATGGAGACATCTCCATACATCTACCAATCCTAATTCTTTATTCAGGTCCGCCAGTTGTCTAGATCTGGGAGATACTCCAGCGGCACTCTTGGGAATCCTGTCTATTTCCGGATCCATAATACAATTAAAGTCTCCCCCTATAATTGTATGACGGGCACCAAAGGCCATCAGTTTTGAAAAAGCTTCCGTTATGAATTTAAAGGGGTGTGCCGGGGGGCAGTATACATTTAAGATCCCATATTCCTCTCCATTTATGAGGGCTTTAATCAAAATATATCGTCCAGATTCGTCTTTTATCTGATTTAGAATTTTCAAAGGGAAGTTCTTCCGGACAAGGATAACGACTCCCCTGCTTTTTGAATTAAAAGAGGAAAAAAAGGCCTGATCAAATCCGCCCTGTCGTAATTTTAAGTGTTCTTTATCCGACAGGTGTGTCTCCTGTAGGAGAGCTATATCAACTCTCTCCTTCTTAAGATTTGATAATATTTTCTTCCTTTTAACTGGCGAATTACTCCCCCTGACATTCCAGGTGCACCACTTAACCGACTGTTCAGCCATAATCATCTGGACAGATCCGAGACCCCTCGGGAGGGGAAACCCTATCTAGAACATCCCGAGCATGGAGCATACAAGATTTACAAAAGTAAAGATTCTCTGATACACTCAAAACAATATAACAAAAAACTCTTTCTAAGTATAAAAAATATAAAACATTCCGAATTGGAGATTTTCTCCCTTGTTCCCAGGGAGCGTCACTTCCTCTCCCACAGTCCATCTTACCCTCTTCCAACCAGTGCCCCACCCTTGACCCAGGTGTTCCTCAATAAAATGAGGAGAATTCAAATATAATATAAAGCTAGAGTTAACAGTGAACACCCCACCCCCACCCACACCTAAATATATTTGGGAATATTAATACCATATATAACTATAAGATTACAATCTCAACACGTAATACTTAAATATAATACCACAAAATAACAGGGGAAAGAAAAACAACCCCGCTCCTAAAAACAGAAGTAAAATAGAATAAGGTAACCACCTCCCCCCATCAACATTAACCAAACGCCCCAACATATATATATACATACACACATAGGGGGAAAGATAAGAAAAGATGAAGGGATGTAAACCAAAATAATGGGAAAGGCAGACCAGCGTCCACAATCTCTTACAGCTTATTTAAGAGAGTCCAAGAATTCCTTAGCCTTCTCCGGTGATCCGAAGTTATATATGGATCCTTTGTGGCTAAGGCGTAGCGTCGCTGGATATCGTAAGGAGTACTGGATATTTAAGTCCCTTAAACGCTTCTTCGCCTCATCGAATGCCTTCCTCTTTCGGACCAAAGCTGGGGAGAAGTCCTGGAACAGCATGATCCTGGATCCTTTGTGGGTCATAGCTTGGGGATCTTTTCCCAGATTTCTTGAGGCTTCCAGGAGCATCTGCCTCTCCCTATAGCTCTGCAGCTGGAACAGGACCGGGCGTGGGCGCTGGGTTGAGCCGGGCCCACGTACTGTGACCCGGTAGGCCCATTCTACCCTTACCTGGCCTGATCCATTATGCAGATTTAAAAGTTGTGGCAGCCAATGCTCTAAGAATGCTGTCAGCTGGCCTCCCTCTTCCTGCTCGGGAAGGCCCAACAACCGAATATTTTTTCTACGACATCGATTTTCGAGGTCATCAATGTGGTTTTCTAGGTTCTGGACTCGATTCTCGAGAAAACGGATGTGGTCGGCTGTTGATTTTATCCCAGTCTCTGAGGCTGCGGCCTTCGACTCCACCTCTCTGACTCGGCACTCCAATTCCTGAATGTCTCTGCCCTGCTTCTGCAGCTCGGCTGATAGTGCTTCTCTGCTCTGCCGAGACTCATCGATAAAAGCATCAATCTTCGCCTCCCACCTGGCAAACATCTCCTCAAAGCTCATCTTCATTGGTAAATCTCCTGAAGCAGCTGAAGACACCTTTGTTGCAGCTGAAGAGGGAGAGGGTGGGGGAGGGGTCCCTGCTTTCTTAGAGCCGCCTGTTCCCTTCCCTTTACTCATTTTCCAGCTAGTATTAGACTATTTAAATGTACTAATAGGTAACTATTTAAGGTTAACAACTATTATAAATGGTTTAGTGAGTGTGGTGGGGGTGGATAGCCCACTTTTCCCAAGTTTTGGGTAGAGCACTGTGGACTCAGTCTTGCTGGGTCGCCGCCATCTTGGATCCCCAGGATATTAGTTTATTGTGTCGAATTGATTAGAGTTTAAGGATAAAGCAGTCTTACTAGAATTATATTGGTGAAGTTTTGTCTTCTTCCCGAAGGAAGGGCACAATTGCTGCAGGATAAAATGAAACAAATGCTCATTAGAATGGTTCCTTGAATGACCTAAGAGGAACTGCCCCAGGAATATATTTCCAGGAATTTAGAAGAATGAGGAGTGATTTAACTGAAACATGTTAAATTCTTTCAAGCATAACTGGGCAAATCTTTCCTCCATTTTTTGACTGCATGGAATCAGTGTCGTAGAGTAAGGAATCCACCATTTCTGACTCAGATAAGGTGTCCTTTCTAAAGCTAGTCCTTTCTTTTCTAAACGCTGCTCCTTGGCTCAAGGATACTCTGTCCTTGATTTTTTTTCTCTCAGAGGGGTAATAAACCATGCTGGGCTCCGATCAGTCTGGTTTCGTACAGAGATGAAAAGGATTTTGAGAGGCCTTTTGTTTATATGTAAATAGATGAGAAGTCAGGCCAAAGTGGTCATGTTTTAAAAGTGACCTGTAGAATGAAAGGGGAATGGTCAGCTCTTTAGCTAAGCAGTTTAGTTTAGTATAGAACTAGTTGAGAGTTCAACAGTGAGCTGACTGGAAACTCTCTCTCTCTCCTTCGGCCTCTCTAAGTTCAACCTGTAAGCATCTGTTCCATTTATACTGTTTTTCAAGAGGATGTGTTTATTGGGTCTGTTGTGTATATTTGGAACAGTATAATCAAGTCTAGTTTGGATAGACTGAGTTCTGTCAAGGTTCTTTATTCGGTTGCTTGTGTTTCATTGTGTAATTTTGTGAATAAATTTTTTGTCTGTTCTAAACCTGGTAGTCAATCTCGCTAACTTACTCCGGGTAGTTTCACTGTACACTTACTGAAACAAATTGCAAAGTTATGGTCTGAGCTGCCTTCTCAAGAATGTTTTGAGTGGTCTGGCCTGGTCCATAACAAAGGAGCAATGTTTTCACTCAAAGAGTTGTGAATATTTGAAATTCTCAATCTAAGAGAGATCAGTATATTCTTGCGCAGCAAGGAATTTAAAGGAAACGGTGATTCTGCATGAGGTGGATCTTTGATTGACAAATAATTACGATCTTGCTGAAAGATAGAGCAGAGTCAAGGGACCAAATTGCTTATTTCAGCTCCCACGTCTTATATTCATATGAACCTTATATCCCTGGAAATACTTTTCCTTATCTAAGGAGATAAACTCAATCTCGGTTTCAGTAAGTGAATTATTTTACCTATGCTACCTTACTAGTAAATCTCCACATTCTTTGTTACTTTGACATCCTTCATAAGTTACTCAGAGTTGGTCGTAATACGTCAGCTGGAGTCTAACCAGTTTTTATTTTGCTATGGCTTGAACATAAACTCCTCGTTTTTGTTCTAAATCAACTGAATTTTCCCATTTGAGACAAAAAGCTTTTCCAAGTGAGATACACAGCCAGGAACCATGGTGTTTTTTTTCTCATGCAATCTTCCACTCTTCACCTCCTTTACAATGCACTGGGCTCTTGGGGCAGGGAATGGCATGTGAGCTGCTTGGTTTTCTCAGTATGGGAAGAAGGTTAATTATCTACTGAAAGGTTAAGTGCCAGCATCCTCTTTTCTGCTACCTCATACTCACAGAGCCACTACTCAGACTTGCTGTGCCACTGGATAAGTCTGTCATCAAAACCTATCAACCACTCTCACTACTGTATACATCATGGCCATTTCCTTTACTGTTCAGTGTTCTGGGGAACCATGAAAAATTGGGTGTTTCTTCTTCAATGTTAAAAGGACTGCAAATCACGAAGGTTGGCAGCCTCCAAGTGAGCACAAAATTAATAACTGCTGAAGTAGTAAACCAAAAGCCATAAGATGCATCCTGTGTAGATGTATAAGATGTGTGTATGTCCCTATACACAAAGCAGGATAGTAAAATACAAATCCTTGATGTGCCTAAGCTCCAATATCAGGTACTGAAGGGCTGAAGTGGTGTGTGACTTCGTCCAACAGTAGGCACAATGATGTCATGGCACTCGCGGGTGCTCACGACTGACTTGTGTGGATGGAATACGGGGGCAGATAGTGTCCATGGAGCACGCAGTGATGTTGTGAGGAAGGTGGGACTGCACTAAGGCCCAGAGAAGGAAGCAGTGAGCTGCAACTTTCTGCTGGCCTGCTCTGACTTTCAACTCAAAAATTGGTGCCATCTCATTTCTCAGGGAAGGAGAAGAGAATTGAGAAGCTGCATAAAAGTGAGTTGTGATTGCATAGAAATAAAGTAATGATACTGACTAGTGAGATTCTGAAGGCATTGTTTAAATCTTAAGTGTAAAAATTGGATGCATTTTCAAAGTGTACTTTTTCACTTCTTTGCATTTAACCATTTATGTTTTTGTTCACATTACTGATTTGTCCATATCCTCCTGAAGTCTGTAGCTATTCTATTCATGAATTTCTACATGCCAGATTCATGTTCACTTCAGCCTGTGAAATTACATCCCAAGTGCCTGAATCTACAAATTAATTTATAAGAAATAAAACTAATCCCAACACCTGTCCATGGGGGATCTTACTCCAATTTGCCTTCAATTTCAAAGATACTGTCTTCTAATATAGTCTGCTTTCAATCCTTCAACCAATTTTGTTTCTGCAAAGTTAATGTACCTTTAATCCCATGTGCTCCAATTCTTAAGATAATTCAGGCCATTCAGCCACTGTGTCATCAAATATAACATGCCTGATCAAACACTTGCTTTCTCCCTCCCCCCCCCCCCCCCCCCCCCCCACTCCTCACACTATCCTAATAACCTGTTACACCACTGGGAATTTTAAAAAAGTCAACCCCTACTTTAAACGTACTTGAGCAGCAAACTTCCACAGACCTCTGATGAAGAGAATTCCAAAGATTCATCACCATCTGAGGAAAGAAATTTCTCCACAACTTGGTTTTAAGTGGTGTCCCTCCCATTTTTAAATTGTGCCTCCTGATTCTCAACCCTACACCAGGGAGAGCATCTTACTCTCTCCTCTGTTTAGCTATTCTGTAGTTTTCAATGAGATCAGCTCTTATTTTTTGCAACTCTCGAGAACACAGGTCCATTTTGCCTAACGTCTCTTCATTGCACAGTCCCACTGTTCCAGGAACAAGTCTGGTGAACCTCCACTGTACTCCTTCTATGGGAGGGATATCTTTCCTGAGCTAAGCAGATCAAAGCTGTACACAGTACTCCAGGTGTGGTCTTTCCAAGCTTTTATATGACTGAAGCAAAACTTCATTATGCCTGTACTCAAATCCTCTTGTGATAAAAGCTAACATTTCATTAGCTTACATGATAGCTTGGTGCACCTGTATGTTAGCCCTCACTAATTTACATATCTAAAACTTCCAATCATTTAAAAACAGTTTGCACATCTGTTCTTCCTACCAAAATAGATAATCTTACTCTTCGAAATTCCTCGATCAAACCCGAATTTGGTGCTTGAACACAGTTTTTGAAAGCCCATGCACCCAACTACCTTCATCAATCCCATATTTAGCATTTATGTCACAAAGTCAAAATTCACATATAAATAACAGGCATCTTTCAAAGTACTAAAGGTTTGGCAGCATCTATGGAGAGGTATCTTCTAAAGGGCCAACAATTTCTAGTGGAGAGAAGAGAAATTCATTGACATCGTCAAGCCACATTCCTCTAACTTCTCTAGCCGCTGGTTCATGTGTAGCAATAACTGGAGATGCTGGAAGTGAATATGTCAGTTTAACGTTGGCATGTCAAGTCTGCAGACTCCTAGAGCAACTGTGCGTTGTTGTCAAGAATAATTTGCACATTTCTTTTTCATGTCTCATGTTTGTAAATATCACTTTGCATCACTTAATCCACCAATCAATTGTAAATTAAACATCATAAGTGGATAATTTATGTTAAACCAAACAAACGGAACAAATATTTAACCAGTCTCAAATTCTCATCACAAAGTAAGAAGGAATCAAGAATTAGCCAGCTGTCTCCTAACTAAGGAGAACATGAAGGGGTTAGAAGAGTTGTAACCAAAGGCAACACTTTTAAACCTCATCTTTCAATGCTTGCAGAAGCTAGATTTTGATTCATTTATTTAAATTACAAATTGATTCCTGTGCTGGATATTGTATATTTGAAAAATTATGAAGTGCGACATTCAATATTTCTATTTCCAATTGCAATCATGTTTTTTTTCTGATGAGAACTTTTCTTTATAAAACCTGATCTGTAAAGAAATGTTCAAAATAATTAACCAAACATAAAGGTTCTTTTTTATCAAAACTGTATACCACCATCCAAATGGTTTACCTAATTTTCTGGTTGACTTCACTTCGTATCTTCAGAACTTCATTCCCTTTGTACTCTAGCTCTTTGGTCAAGGTGCTTAAATTGTCATGCATAGACAGGCTCTCCTCATTCAGTTCTTTTATATGGTCTTCACAACGCCGTACCTCCTCTTGTAGATTAGATATTCTGCTCAATAATTCTTTCTTCTGGATTATAAAAATAGTTCTATATATTAACAAGCATAAAGGTGTAATTTTATGAAATGTGCATCCATTTCTAAACTCACTCAAGAGGATGCACAGCATCCACCCAATTTTTTTTATTCACTTGTGGGTCATGGGCAACACTACCTGGCCAGCATTTACTGGCCCTTGAGAAGATGATGTTGAGATGCCCTCTTGAACTGTTGCAGTCCATGTGCTGTAGATAGATGCACAATGCCATTAGAGAGTGAATTCCAGGATTTCAACCTCGTGACAATGAAGGAATGGCGATGCATTTCCAAGTCAATTTGGTGAGTGTCTTGGAGGGGAACCTGCAGCTATTGGTGTTTCCATGTGCCTGCTGCCTTGTTCTTCTAGATGGGAGTGGTTGTGAGTTTGGAAAGTGCTGTCTGAGGAGCCTTGGTGAATTTCTGCAGTGTATCTTGTAGATAGCACACACTGCTGTTATTGAGTGTTGGTGGTGAAGGGAATGGATTATGTCTGTGGATTAACATGAGAAATTCCAAAAAGCTCTAAAGGGACCAAATGGCTCAAATTTTAATTCCATTTCCCCCATCAAAAAAATCCATAAACACAATGTGCATCAATTATGAAAATTTTATTAAAATAACAGCTCCATTCAGCTCATTCTATTCATCAGTTCCTATTCACAAATACAATCACAAAGATTAAATTCATGACTCAAATTAAATTTTCACAGAAGGGAGTAACAGAAAGAAAAAGGTACTTTTTCAGAGAGAATACAAATGGTCCTCATAGGATGCTGGTTGAGGAGAGGTGAGGGTATGTGTGAGGGGTGAGAGTTGAGGAATGTTTTATATATATATCCCATTCGAATTGTACAGTACTCCTTCAAATCTAGTCCTGGGACAAGTTTAGTCGAGCTAAGGCATTCTTTGAGAACATTAAGGAATGTTTGTTGGAAATAGGCAGCCGTTGGAACTGTGAAAAGGCAGGTTTGTGTGTTAGACGTGTATAAACACTGTAGGACAGGCAAAGTTCTCAATAAACAATCCAAAAAAATTGGAGTTATAAAAAACAGCTGTTTCAGAATGCCTGTTCATATAAAACCATTAAAGAAGTTGTGTTGAGTGACTGATTTCCTGAACGAACAATGACAAGGAGAGAGACAGTGGCATAGTGATGGAATAGAAATTTATAGAATCCTAGATTGGTGTTCTGGCAAAATGTGGTAGAGACAATGGCAGATGGTGAAATTTGAGTTCAATAAAAATGGGAATAAAAGGCCAGTTAATGGTAACCATGTAAACTCTGTCAACTGTTGTAAAAATCCAACTGCTTCAATCATATTCTTTACTTAAGGAAATCTGCCATACTTAATTGGTCTGATGCACATGTGATTCCTGACACACTGCATTGTGGTCAATGTTTAACTTTCTCTGGGCTATAAGGGATGGTCAATAAATGCTGACATAGCTGGTGATGTCCACTTTTTAAAGACTTCATTCATGGGATGTGAGTGTTGCTGGTTGAGCCAACATTTGCTGCCGATATTCATTCATGGAACGTGACAAAGTAAAGAAAAAAACTGGGATGCATATTGATGGATAACTCCAATTGCTTTTTGAATGGCATTGTATTCTTGACACAAGGAGTTAAGCGTATAAAGGTTAAGCACTTAAGTAACATGCTTGTTTTCACAAGGGATCAGTTGAAGTAATTTCGATCGTATTGACATTTTTTTGTTACCAGTATTTTGTTCCCTCTAATAGTGGCATCATCAATAGACACTGTCAGCATGTTGCCTCAGATTAGCCCATGTTGAAATACTAACTGAGTTGGCATGGCAAAAAACATGGCTAAGTGTTATGGTTAGGAAGGTGTAAATTCACATAGGCCCTATAAAAAGCAATGGGATGACGGATGACATAGGACAGCACAGGATTAAGACTGTGGGGATGAGCATAGGGACTATCCAGGACCATAGAGATTATCAGAAGGCAACGGTGCATGAGAGGTCACAGAGATTGGTAGAAGAGAAAAGGGTGACATAGTTTGAGCAAGGGGAGTTACTTTTGCTCCTTAAACTTTGTTTTTAAAATGTACACTTTTAACTTTTAAACATTATTTTTAAACTTTGACCATTGTGAAGCAAGCCTATTGCCCAGCCCAGTGGGAACTGATATCCTCAAGTCCTTCCTGGGTCACCTCTATCGCAATTTAGCCTGCCCCAAATCCCTAGACCAAAAACTTTTAAGTGCAGACAATGATTTTTAAAGTTTGGTTTCATGTAACTAGGGTGACTCCTGACTCTGCACACCCAACACAGCAATCAAAACTAGGTCTGAATCTTTGACTGTGTACTAAAAGCAAT
The DNA here is from genome assembly GCF_020745735.1 of Hemiscyllium ocellatum. Lineage (NCBI taxonomy): Eukaryota > Metazoa > Chordata > Chondrichthyes > Orectolobiformes > Hemiscylliidae > Hemiscyllium > Hemiscyllium ocellatum. The sequence goes on from NC_083403.1 coordinate 69,947,470, forward strand.
TAACAATTCCATAAATGTAAAAGAACAATTCTTCTGCACTTACCAAATAACTGCTCACCATCCTTTTAATTATTCCCCATTATAGCATTTCAACTAATTTGCAAGGACATAATGTCTCTGCAATTGGTGATCAGATGGGAGTCATAAATCATCCTGTTAAGAAGTTAATTAGGTTGGAAATATACAAATAATCTCATTGGTATAATTGAATGACTCTGTATTTAATTTTCTAAACAAACACAGATGACCATAACGAGTTTCAAGTGCAGGTACCATCATTTTTGAAAGAAGCAAAAGTTTAATTTGTCAGAATCATTCACAAAGTTGTTATGTTTCCCATAACATTTTCAATTAACTTAGTGATAAACTGCACAAAAGGAAAATGCAATTGGAGAGTTCTCAACTAACACATACAACTTTTAAAAAGAAATTCATTTGTGTCAGTACAAATTTTACGATATAATTACTTATTGGCAAATTGCATCCAATTTGAAGTGCGCATAGGTGGATTTTAGATATTAATATGATGTTGGCTGATAGAGAGTTATTTTAAAGCGCAAGAGATAATGAAGTGAGGATAAATCAACAAAATAGAGCAATATTCACAATTCCCAGCGTATAATTCTTAATTCACATCAATTTGGAGACTCTGCAAGAAGGGCATATTACACACAAAGAGAAAAAAAATGTCCAATCAAAGAATCTCTCTCTATTATTTTTGTGCATCTGTGCGAACAACCACCAAGAAGTGAATGTACTTTACTCCAATGGTCAGAGACTGTACTGCAATGGCAACAAACATAGAAATAAAATTTCAATAAAAATATTATGCAATTCAAAACAAAAATCACTTTGGTCTTCTGGTTTAACTTCAAGGTCACATCAATTATCGAAACATAAATCTCATTCTGTGGTAAGACAATTATATTTGAACTAAACCATTCTGAATATCATGTCTAAGTAGTTCCACATCCAGAATCATTCTTCGATATGTGGAATAACAGTATATAAATGCTTTTCTTTTAAAATATAGAATAAACTAACCCACCTGCTGTCTGTGCTGCTCAACAGTCTGATCTAATTCCATCCTCACAGCTGCCATTTCCTGCTGGTTATTTTGCCTCAGTTTATCCAGTGCAACAGAATGTTGATAGTTGAGATCTGAACGCAGAGAGGCTGGAAAGATCATACAATATGGCATTGATATTTTAAACATCTTAACATATGTCTAAGCTGTTGTGCAAATATATGAACTGAGGAAACAAACTTATAAGAGAAAGGAAAACAAGGTTGTCAAGATTATTTGCATCTTATAATGACATTTTTAAAATAACTCTACTGTCTGAATCTTTTCTGCAAATGTGTTGCTGGTCAAAGCACAGCAGGTTAGGCAGCATCTCAGGAATAGAGAATTCGACGTTTCGAGCATAAGCCCATTGTCTGAATCTTTTAGAAAGTAAATATCATAAAGAATGTAATATCACCCTTGCGTTTTTTTTCAAGTTTTGCATATTAAAAATAAGAATGCTGTGACATTTTCTTCTTGTTCTTTATCCTGATGATCACTAGGGACCTAAAACTAACTTGGTGTTCAATTGATTTTTGTCTAACAGAAGATTAACTATTCTGCAGTAAAGTACAAACAATTATTTATTAACATTGCAATACATGTTATTTTAAAATGGGAATGCATTTTCCCAACAATTTTAAGAAAGGGAAGAAATGCTCTACATTATGGGTGATTTTGATAAGGTAAAGGACAAAACCATTTACAAAGCTAAGCAGATATAGACAGAGAGCTATTTACTAAGATGCAAATTAGAACAGAATGTCCCGCCAGAAATATTACTTCAAACAGAACTTACAATATGTTTCAAAAGGAAGCAGATAAACATTTGATTAAAAGATTCAAATATGCTGGTAGGGCAATAGAATGGCTTTAACTGAATAGCCATTCGCTCGATTGACTGAATATCCTTTATCTAAACAGCAAAATTCAATGATACGCCGGTTATGCACAGAAATGAACAATCTAAAAATGAGTTAATGTATCCACGTTGTAAGTGTAAAATGGACAATCTAAGAATATGGCTGAAAGAGATTCATGCCTGGAATGAGAGGCACACCAAGCCACTACGAGAGACACTGTTTATCGGTAAAATTAAATATCTCACCATCTTAAAACAGATCTATGAAATCACATTATTTCTTCTGGGGAACACATTTCTATTCATACAAAACGGAATAATTGCTTTAAGATCGATGACAGAGTGGAAATTATTTATTTAAAATCTGGAAATAAAATTTAAAAGGCATTTCCATATATTTTCATTTATTTACTTCCTGGGAATCAAAGTGTTAGTCCCAGAATCTGAGTGAGGTTAGACATTCTAAAATGCAAAAGCAGTGTTGGCCTTCTCAGTGAAACATTGATATTTCTGAAGTTAATTCTTTCAGTCCAATTCAACAGTTGCAGCTGATAGCTTATACTTCTAGGATGCCAAGACTGAGTTCACTAGCTATGGCTTATTTCAACCAGTAGGAAGGGATGCAATGAGTGGCATCAAGCAGACAGATGTGCAGGACTGCTCAGTCAAATTGTAACAGAATTCTTCCAGATTACTTTCAGTCCTATAACTTGGCAAGTCTGAAGGGAACTGTAATGATTCTGGTACTACTTTAAGTGATGGGGTATGATATGTTACCACTGAAAGCTCACTTCAATTCTGGGAAGGTCAGTAGAAGTTGACAACTAGAATCTAACTGAAGTCAGCTGATCAGCAGTTGGATAGGGCAGCTCTGCAAGCCTTCCATTGGCTGTATTTTTGATGTCAACTGCAAGGCTCCATGCAGCAACTCAACAAGTTTGCTCTAACAATCTTTCAACCCGTGACATGGATCATCTAGCAGAATAAGTGCAGCAGCCGCATGAAAACACTATCACCTGCATTGTGACCGAGAACCAAATTGTTCCTTTAATTGTTTTGCTGGGTCAAAATCCTAGAACTCCCTTCTCTACAGCACTCATGGTATACCTACGTCACATGGACTGAAGAAGTGTAAGGCAGTGGCTCCGAACAACTTTTTCAAAGGCATTTAGAGATGGGAATTAATTGCTGACCACAGGTCAACTCTTACTGCACAGATGAATTTTAAAAAACTCCAGGACTTCTCAAGAGGAACATATGCCACCTTTAATAAAATTGCAGCAAAATCATATCAACAATTCATTTGAATTAGAAGAATATTGTAAGCATGTATACCAAGCTGAGGGCTCTTGTGGCACACTGGTAGTTTCCCTACCTCTGAGCAAGAAGGCTCAGTTTCAAGATCCACCAGCTCCAAGGATGTAATACCATATATCTGAACAAATGGATTAACACCATCTACGTACCAAGCAGTAGTTTCCCTTCATCCTGCAGCTCTGCCCTCAATTCCTGTAGTTGTTGCTTTGCTTCCTTTTGTAAAGCCTCCAGATTCACTCTCTCAGCTTCCTTTTGAGCTTGTATATCTTTCATATGTTGCTGGTTCAAACATTCTTCCAATTGCTGTAAGACATAATGCAATTACATTATTTACTGCTCCATTCAATTTCTTCTTCAATGGCTCTTTTCAGGTAACACCATTAGATGGCAAATTAAATTTCAGATTTTCATAAAAAGTAACATTTATTCACACAGTGGCCTACAGTTCAAGATACAAAATATACTCAACATTCTGGTTACTACAGTCTTTTATGAACAGAGCAGTTCATGATCCATATTGAAAATTTGAGACCATAAATTTTCAATTGGACACAGATAAAATTTCAATGAATTAGTAAATCAGCTACTGCATAGATAATCTCTGAATATATTGACTGAAGCAAGACAAGAAAATAAAGAATTTTATTTTAAACTTGTTAAAAACTTATGTCAGCCTGATGTTGGAAGCACAATGCAACACTTCAATTGAAGGCTAGCATAATACTATAATAAAATGTGGGAGCAGAAGGCACTCCATTCAGCCCATCGAGTCTGCTCCATCATTCAATGAGATCATGGCTGCTCTGATAATCCTCAACACCACTTTGTTGTCTTTTCCCCATAACCCTTGATTCCATTACTAATTAAAAATCTTACTCAGCCTTGAACAACAACCTAGCCTCAGCAATCGTCCTTGGTGAAGAATTACATAAATGCTACCCAGTGAGAAGAAATTCCTCAACTTTGTTACAAAAGGGAAATTCCTTATTCTAAGGTTATGCACTCTGGTCCTAAACTCTTGCGCAATGGGGAAACAACCTTATTTCATCTAATCTATCAAATCCCCTAAGAATCTCGTATGCTTCAAATGAAGTGACATCCCATTTTTCTAAATTCCAATGAGTGACAGTCCCAACCTACTCAATCTCTCCTCAGAAAACAGTTCCTCCATACCCATGCCAGCATATCTTTCCTTAGAATTGGGCCCAAAAACTATTCACAGTACTCTAGCCTTGTACAGTTTTAACAAGACATCTACCACCCCACCTTTTCCCACTCCATTCCCTCTGAAACAGAGGCTAACATTCCATTTGTCTATCTTTTTACCTGTTGGACTAGAATGCCAGTGTGTAGTACCTTTTCAAATAGCCTCTGAAAATCTAAACACATTAGATACATTGCTTCCCTTTATCCATTCTGCTTGTTCCTTCCTGAAAGAAATCTAATAAATTTGTCAGGCGTGATTTCCCGTTTGTGAAGCCATGCTGACTCTGCTTGATTATATAATGTATTTCTAAATGTTTTGCTATCACATTCTTTGTAACAGATTCTAACATTTTCTCAATTACAGACATTCAGCTAACTAGACTACACCTATTTTTCAACTCTTTCCCATTTTAAATACAGGTATTACATAGGCAGTTTCCAGAATCAGTGTTCATACAGGATTATTAACAGTTCATCCACTATCTCTGTACCTACTGCTTTTAACAACCTAAGATACATCTCATCAGGTCCAGGAAGTTTAATCGTCTTTAGCCACATCAGCACTTTTTGTCTAGTTATACTTATTATATTTGTTTCCTTTACTCTTTTGGCCTTTGAATATTTAATCATTTGTGTGCGTCTTCTACTGTGAGTATTGATGCAACATATTTATTCAGCTTCTCTGCTATTCCCTGGTCTTTTATTAATAGTTTCCAGGTCTCGTTCTCAAAGGGTCTGCTTGACTTTGGTCTCTCTCTCTCTGCCTTTTTATACACAGGTCGTTCTGCTATAATGTGCTTTTCATCAACACAAATTTGCTGTGACGCAATTGACGAATTACGGACGCTGTTTCTAAAGTGCAAACTTTTAAAATGTGCATTGGCTATAACGCAATTACATCACTGGCACTTTAAGCACTGTTTCTAAAGCATAATTTTTCTGTAACACGGAGTTGCACAAGAACACAACCATTGCGTTATAGAAGTACCGACTGTATTTAAAGGATCTCTTTACATCTATTCTGATATTACTTGCAAGCTTATCCTCAAAGTCTACCTTCTTCCTCTATTATTTTTTGGGTCGTCTTTTGCTCTTTTTATTTTAAAACGTTTCCCAATCCTCTGGCTTTTTGCTGCATTGCACTGTTGCTTTTCCTTTGAATTTGATGCTATCCTTACCTTCCCTGGTTAATCACAGTTGGTTTATCCCCTTCTTAGAATCCATCTTCCTCACTGGAATACAGTTTTGCTCTGAGTCATGAATTATTTTCTTAAAATTCAGCTATTTTCCCTCAATGGATAAGCCTTCCATAAGATTTTCATAAAGGCTTATCCTTTCCCATAACTATTTTAAAACTAATGGAATTATGATCACTAGACTCAAAGTGTTCCCCTATCACTTCAGTCACTTGCTCTTATTATCCAAGAAAAGGTCACGTTTTGCTTCTTCCTTCGTAGGAATATTGACATATTGACAAAGAAAATTTTCTTGAACACATTTAACAAATTCTTCACCATACAAAACTTTAACACTATAGTAGTCCCAGTCAATGTTTGGAAAATTAAAATCATCTCCTATTACAACCTCATTATTCTTACATATATTTGAGATTGCCCTACAGATTTGATCTTCAATTTCCCTCTCTCTGAATCCTCTGGTACTTCTCCAGAATCCAAGGGCTTTTTGAAAATTATAACCCAATGCATCCGCGCTCTCTGTAGTTACCTGTTTAAGGATCCTTGGGTGCAGGCCATCAGGGCCAGAGGACTTATCTGCCTTTAACTCTATTAGTTTGTCAGAGACTACTTCCCAACTGATGGTGATGACACTTAATTCTACCCCTGTATTCATTAATATTAATGAGATGTTTGAAATATTTTCCACTACAAAGACTAATGCAATATATATGTTTGACTCCTCTAAGATTTCCTTGTTCCTCATAACCATCTCCCCAGATTCATTTTCTAAGGGGCCTATGTTCACTTTGAGATTGTTACCTTGGAGGTTCTACTTCTTAATTAGATCTTATCTGCTCAATTTTTTTCAACAGAACCTCCACTCTAGTTATAGAGTCAAATATCAAAGAAACAGACTATCTGGTCCAACTTGTCCATGCTGACCGGATATCCTAAACTGACCTAGTCCCATTTGACACACATCCCTCTAAATCTTCCTATTCGTATATCCGTCCAGATTCCTTATAAATGATGCAATTGTACCCACCTCCATCACTTCCTCCGGCAGCTTGTTCCATATACACACCACCCTCTGTGTGCAAAAAGTTACCCTTCATGTCCTTTTTAAATCTTTCCACTCTGACTTCAAACTTATGTCCTCTAGTTTTGGACTCCCCTACTATGGAGAAAAGATCTTGATTACTCATCCTATCCATGCCGCTCATGATTTTATAAACCTCTATAAGGTTACCCCTCAGCCTCCAACACTCCAGGGAACATAGCCCCAACCTATTCAGCTTCTCTCTATAACTCAAACCTTCCAATCAACAACATCCTTGTAAATCTTTTTTGCACTCTCTCAAGTCTAACAACATCTTTCCTATAGAAGGGAGACTAGAATTGTACGCAGTATTCTAGATGCAGCCTCGCAAATGTCCTGTATAGCCACAAACCACACTGTCTACCAGCTACTCCACTTTTCAGGAACAATGCACCTGCCGGCAACACCACCACCACCCCCACCTTGGGCCCCCATAACCAGGTTTCTTTGTCTGGCAACGCTCTCCAGAGCCCTACCATTAACTGTATAAGTCCTGCCCTGGTTTGCCTTACCAAAATACAAAACCTCACACTCATTTAAATTAAATTCCATCTGCCACCCTTCTGCACATTGGCCCATATGATCAAGGTCCCTTTGTACTCTGAGATAATCATCTTCACTGTCCACTATTCCACCAATTTGTGTCATCTGCAAACTTACTAACCATGCCTCCTATATTCATATCCAAATTATTTGAATAAATTATGCAAAGTAATGGATCCAGCACTGATCCTTGTGGCACACCACTGGTCAGAAGCCTCCAGTCTACCACTACCCTCTATCTCCTCCGATTAATGCCATTAGTACCAATGTAGATGATGACAACTAGCTCCCTCCCTGCCCTTTCCAAGTTCTGAGATGGGGCAATGATAGGTGGGAGAATTAGATATCACAATAGTACCTGCTTGAGATCTAGGCTGTTTGTCATCAGCTAACTCCAGAGGCTTTTTAAAATGGTGGATGTGACTCAGATGCAGATACTATATCTCATTTCTGGCAGATGCCATTTTCGCCAGCATAGGGAAGGGGGCAAGATGTGAAGCACACAGGTATGAAATGCAAATTCACTGGGCCACCTAAAATTATTATTCGGTCCAACACACAATTTTCACAACTGCAACAACCCTTCAGCCACAGTGTGTAAACCACTAATTTGTGGAGGTGTAAACATTTCTGTTGGCTTAATCCAAGATGAATATTTCTTTTACTAAGCTTTGCAAACCAACATTTTAAACACTCATAATTTATTTCAAAGATAGAGATTGGTGGCAGAACATGAAGTGGCGGTGGGGTAGGGGTGTCGTGTCCCTCTGCATTTTTCATTGCTTTGGACAACATGTAGGAGATATACCACAGAATGTGGGACTATTCCTTTGACTTTCTGCATGTTCAGCAATTCAGAATAGACTCATTGATAAAATCAAAAATTTCTTTCTGCCTTCCTCCAACAAATTTCAATGATTGCATGGTAGGCTTAAATAAAGCTGGTCATCAAGATTATGCCATTGTGCATTCTGGAAGAAAGGCTGAAATATAATTAACAAAATGCCTCATTGGTTATGGAAAACATTTGCAATAGATTGCTTATTAATATCAATGGTTATCTTAGCAGCTGCAAAGAGAATTCAAACCTGCGAGAAACCAGATACTGCAATTTGAAAAGATACCATTTAATTGCAATTCATTGCCAAATTCTTTCATGGAACATCCTTGCTGAATGTGATGAATTCAGGCAATTATAACATTTTGAGGCCACTGACACATAATTGCAGAAAAATATGGATACTTAAATCAGCGCTGGCTTACTTTTTCTTTTCCTCAACTGTACCTTTGTTTAATACTTTTCAACATAGCATCTTATGTTCAGATTTGGGTAAACTGTTTATATTCTATGGAAAATACTGTATGCATGAATATTACCTACAATTCAATGACAATTTAAGAATATATCTGCCTTCAGCAGAATGAGGTTGCCCTGGAACCCTCCCAAAAATTTTCCACAATATTTTCCCTCACATTCTGAATAATATTGCTAATTCAAATATGTACAGAACAACAATGACATGTTGTATTTCTAAAACATCTTTAACACAGGAAAATATCACAAGGAACTTCACTGAAGTCTAATTACGCAAATGCTGAAACAGCATTAAACAATGGATAATAAGCCAAAGACAAGTTTTATCTTCAGACAGAGGTGGGGAAATGGAAACGTTTGACAAGGGAATTCTAAATGTTCACTTTAAGACAGTTGAAGGCACAACTGTTAGTAAAGGAAGTGGGAATGGGCAAGAAGACAAGTGGAAAAGTGCAGAATTCACAGAAAAAAGTAGGGCTGGTTAAGGTCTCAAGATAGAGAGAGGAGTAAAGTCATGGAGTGATTTAAATGCAAGTGTGAGATTTTCATAATTGAGGCACTGGAAATTCAGGAAGTAACATAAGTCAGTGATCAAGCTGTGATGGGTAAATGGGACTCTGTATTAGGATATGGACAGCAGAGGTTGCATGGAACCAAGTTTGGGCAGATATGAAGATGAGAGGCTAACCAGATGAGCCCTGTAAAACTTGAATTTGAAGATATCAAAACATGGGATTTTAGAAGCAGATGGGCTGAAACAGGTTGTTATTTCCTGAATCAACTTCTATGTCTATCCAAGATCCAAACAGTATGTAAGCTTCATTCGTAACTAAGCGGTGCCATGCACTGCAGAGTGTGAATATAAATTACAATGATCGTACATTGTAACCAAAGAAAAATGTTTGTAATTTCTGAGTAAGATTTGGATTATGAGACAGGACTCACAACAAAATTTTATGCTACAGAAAAATAAGAAAATCTTTCTATATATTGGACAAAAGTGCAAAATTACTTTGAAAGTGCTCTATGGTCAACTTGCAAAATGAGATTTTTTTAAAAAACTGGAATAAATAGCCTAAGGATATAATCTAAATCCTCTCAAGAAAACTTTCAACATTATACATAAACCTTCTATTTTAGAGGTGGAGTATGAGAAAGTCACCAACGATTATTCCATAACTACAGATTCTGGTTATTTAATGATTAGTAAATGATCTGATATTACACAAAGAAAACAACATGAAAAATAAAAAGTCAATTCAACACTTTGAAAGTGTAATACTCCAACAACATACCTTGTATTCTCGATCCTTAGATTCCTCCAGGTTTCTGACAGCAGTCCTGTGTGCATCCTCCATAGATGCCAGTTTGCGTTTATGTTCTTCTTCCATTCCTTCCATTTGCTGTGTGAGTCGCTGTCTCTCACGGTTGAACTGGCACTGTAGATTTTGTAAAGAATCTTGGGACTGGGATAACTGTATTTCCAGGTTTTGTTTTAGCAAAGATATCTATAGCAGACAGAATTTAACAGTGAAACAGGGATTCAAGATACAGTCTGTTCTGATATAACGCGGTAGTTCCATTACCATGCGATCCCATATTATAAGAAAATTGCTTAATAGCAGCACCATTTAAACCAATGGGACTGGAATCATGTTATAGCCAATACAGGTAAGCAAAGTTGGCATTCTATAAATAATGGTTTAAATTATTCAATCACCAATTTGCGTTGAAGAAATACGCATTATAGCAGAACCGACTGCAGCAATATTTACAAATCAAATGTAAAGACACGAATTAAATTATATTGAACTTGACTTGGTAGGTTAAACATATTGTTATATTTAATCTCAAAGACATGTAGTGGAGATTCATCTCACAAATTAAAAGCAATGACAAATGACTGATGAACATTAGAACAATAACCTTCTTTGCGCTACACATTAGGCCATGCATTCAAGCATTCTCTGGAATTCAGCAATTTAAGCAAAAGAATTTGTGAAGTTGAATTACTTAAACACTGCTATTTTAAGGTTAGGAACTTGGAAAATAACTGAACAAATGGAGAATATGATTTTGAGAACATAATGTCAATTTTCTAACTTCACACTTGTCTATGTTGCCCAAAGCAACAAATTATAAAACGAAAGGCAAAAAACAGAATTTAGGTTCAATTCCAATTTGTGAAGCAGCCTTCGCTCCATCTTGAGGATGCTATGAAACTTGATTTTCCAACGGTAAGGATCTTAAACCCAAAGACAGGTCTATCAACATTAGTGATTCATAGCCCAAAAATTAGCATGTTAAAGGCTGCAGTGGTGAGTGGAAATGAAGGCAGGATACTATAGAAGTAGGCCATGTTCTGACTCAAATCAACAACCATTGCTGTGGTATCCTTCTGGGTGTGATCTTAACAAAATGAGGACCTTCATTTTTAAAGTGGCCACCATTAATAGAGAGCTGGGACTCAGAATAGGGTAGAGTTTTGTTGGTCAATGACATTTTTATTACTCCGTTCATTGTTTACCCAATCTTCCACATTTTCAGATTAAATGAAATGGTTTCACTGCTGCTGCTCCAGTTCCTGCGAAGCTGCAAGCGGTCACATCAGCTTCAGAATCAGAAGGCAACCTCATCTGAGCTCTCTTATGATCTCAAATTAATAAGGAAAACAATTTCACTTTCCTGTCTGTACTCTTTCTCCAATCCTCCCATTCTCTGCCCTCCGACAAGACCCCTACACTTAGGAAAACTGTCAGAATCAACAAGAGAGCTGGCAAATTGGCACGCAGGCTGTCACATCAATTTGTTTTTGTGTTCCACCTCCATTCCATCCTGATTTAGGATGGGCAAATCTAGCCAATAAAATGTTCACTGTTTTTTTGAGCCATAGACTACTGGCCTCAATGCAAAAGAACAGTCAAGACCACAAAAAAGAAGTGGAAAATGATTCCATATGATTGATTTAGTCAGAACCCAATAAATGACATTAAAGATGTAATTTTGGATTTCTATGCTGCACTCATTAAACTTCAAGAATGCCTTCATATCAATCTTCAGTTTTGATTTTTCCTCTTTTCTTACTTATTAAAGAAAGAATTAACTTTCATAAAATATTGCATTTCAAATACTTTGGGTGTCAACAAACATGAGATAATGAATCTTCAAAGAACTGCATTGTATATTTAAAAATTATTCTTCAACATAACCACAGCAAATTTATTTCCTTGGGAATACTTTAACAGGGAACTTTTGCAAATTTTTATTCGTGATTACGAATCCTATTATCTAGTACATCTGCAAAACATTGCCAGTAAACTAACGTGTATATTGTAAACAATCCATAAACATCAAAATGCCAATCATTCAAATCACAGCAAGCATGAGTGATATTTGCTTTCTATCAAATTACTTTCCGTTCATGCATACATACAGAGTTCAGTAGCACAATACTTCATGCACAGATAGAATGTTTTAACAGATTAAAATCAACTGTTTTCACTTCAGAATTGCTTAATGCATTACAGTATTCTAAACTCCATATCTTATACTCATTCTTCACTATGTAATTTCAATTTCAAACAGCAGGTAAAAGAAAAATAATTAGTGTTCAACATTCGTCTTAAATAATACTGGGCCACGATTCTTCTTAATGAAGACAAAACTTAAAAACCATTAATCCTTCTTTAATCAAGATCTCTAATGAAAATACATCAAATTCAACCACATTATACATTTTATTTAATTGCCATCTGATCTTAGATGTTAGGAAAAGTGAAGAAACGGAGCAACAATAATAAAGTCACATAAAAATGGGAATGGTGGACATTGTTACTTGGACAAAACAGAAAAACTTTTGAACAAAGTGGAAAAGAGAAACAGGTCCACACAAACAGCCTGTTCCCACGCAGTGCTCAAGTAAAGCTTTTTATTGTATGAAAATTACAAGACAAATAAATATCCGCTTTTGTAACTTTAGGGATTGTAAGACGTTTCTTACAATATATGCACTAAAATATTATTTCTTCATATGCTGGACACTGCCTTAAGGATTAAATTTCACAATTTTGAAACTATATAAAACTAGGTTAAATCTTTTCTGTAAGTTAACACAATTCATGTGATGAGGAATGAGCGCAATTCAAATAATACAAACATGCAATAATCACACACAAACATACATATTGCATACATATGTATGTATATGCACTACAGGCTAAACGAGCACTCCATTAGATTTAAGGCCAATTTTTAAATTTTTCATGTTTTATAACAAACAGTGCTTTTCCAAGATAGGATAGGTATTCGGAGAAATGTTTGAACATGAATAGATCGAGCAATGCCAGCATGCCACACCTACAGTCAGGTTTCAGGCAAGATGAAAATTGCATCTCACTTACATTACTGATAGATTTTTCTAAAGCTTCACCTAGAAAGTGACGCTATGAAAAAGATCACAAAAATTAAAAAGAAAAATCAGAATCTAATTCTGAAACTAAGAAACACAATTTGGAGTAAAAATAGAAAGAAAATACCATCTTTTATTATAAACAGTGTGACAATGTCACACAGTAAAAATGATATAGGTAAGATAATATTTTCAACATTTGCACATTCACATCGAATATGTTACAAACTGTAACAACTGTTTATGATTGTCAAAGTATTTTGTTTATACAAGACTCAAATAGTATAAAAAGCAAAATTCACATCAAAGCAATTTATTTTGAATTTGTAAAAGTCACTAAAAGAATAAAAAAGTTCTGTTACATGAGGTTTTGATTATGATGTTTTATCTACATAATCTGTGAAAGTGCGCACTGCAAAATATTTAGAAAATATGTTTAACAGTAATAATATATATAATGCTGCATAAATTCTGCTCTCTGCATTCAATATTCATTTTGATTTGGAAAGGCTATGGGGAAGTGCACAATTAAAGCAAAGGACAATTTTTATGTCTTCCATGCATTGTTGGCAGTAAGTGTTCCCAAACTGTAGAACAAGCAGATTAAAGCTCCTTCTGCATTATACAATCAATTAATCAGAATGCAGTTCCAAAAGTGTACCATTTTCAAAGTAATATCCAAATTTTTCACACCCAATTAATTATACGTAGTTTAATTAATGGCTAAGATATGAAACTGCTCAGATTCACTTTACTTCATACCTTGCATACAAAGCTTAGCACAGAAACCGGAATGACAACTTTTCTTAAAAGAATGAACTATGCAGTTTGAAGAATTTACGTGGCTACCTTTAATGCCTGGCTTTGAGCTATACTTCAACAGCTGTGCTCTCCGAAATAATGGAGTGAGACAGTGTAGTTATTTGGAATGTCTGGACAGCAGCCTCAGGCATCTTAAACTTACAATACATCAACACGGCCATAACATTTTGAAGCTCCCAGTAACATAACTATGTGTACAAGTTCCATTATTCATTAGAAAAAAAAGAGAAAATAAAATTTCAACAAAAACTTTCAAAAAGAATTACAACCAAATTGATTATCTAATCTAATTATGCTTCTCTCAACCAGTTAGTTTAACTTTTGTAGCATGGAAACCTTTTGAAACAATTATTCGGGACAGAATCAGTTGTCACATGGAAAAAGATAGGATGATTAGGAGGAGTTAACATGGACTTCTGAAGTGGAAATCATATTTAACTAACATGCTGGAATTTCCTCGAGGAGGTAATAGTAAGGGTTGTTGACAGTAGCATATTTGATGAGTGTAGATGGATTTCCAGAAGATGCTTGAAAGTGTCTCAGAACAGACTTGTGAGGAAAGTTGTAGACTATGGTATAAAAGGGACAGTGGCAATGTGAGCACAAAATTGACTGAGTGATAGAAATGAGAGTAATGAAGAGTCAATGGATATTTTTCAGGCTTGGGCAAGGTCTGTTGTGGAGTTCCCCAAGGGGTTGGTATTGGGACTGCTGCTTGCCTGATAGACATGAAACTTCTTGTTGTGTATGGGAAAATTTTCAAGTGTTCAGATGACACAAAATCTGGAAGAATTCTAAACTGCGAGGAAGACAGTGCAAAACTACAAAAGCTGAAAATGTGTTGCCGGAAACAGGTCAGGCAGCATCCAAGGAGAAGGAGAACTGACATTTCTGGCATGAGCCCTTCGGAGGAAGAGAGCTTCTTCAAGGAAGGCATCCTTGCAAGAGGATTCGCAGCAGGTTAAAATCTTCTAGGAGAAAGTGAGGACTGCAGATGCTGGAGATCAGAGCTGAAAATGTGTTGCTGGAAAAGCACAGATCAGGCAGCATCCAAGGAGTAGGAGAATCAACGTTTCGGGCATAAGCCCTTCATTGGGGGGAATAGTTGGGGGAAGGCAGCTGAGAATGTGATAGGGAGGTGAAGGAGAAGGTGATAGGTAGGAGAGGAGAGTGGAGAGGAGAGACAGGAATGGCGATGGACAGGTCAAGATGGCAGTGCCGAGTTGGAGTCTTGGGACTAGGATAATGCGGGGGGAGGAGAAATGAGGAAACTGGTGAAATCTACATTGATCCCGTGTGGTTGCAGGGTCCCAAAGCGGAAAGAGGCGTTCTTCCTCCAGGCATCAGGTAGTGAGGTTTGGCGGTGAACGAGGCCCAGGACCTGCATATCTCCTTGGCGGAGTGGTACCACGCTTTCCACCCCCTCCCCACATTATCCCAGTCCCAAGCCTCCAAATCTGCACCAACCTCCTGACCTGTCCATCACTTTTCTCATCTATCCGCTCCACCCTCCTCTCCACCTGTCACCTTCTCTCTCACATTCATCTATCACATTCTCAGCTACCTTGCCACCCATCCCCACCACCCCCTCCCCATTTACCTCTCAGCTCCCTGGCCCACAAGTCTCATTTCTTATGAAGGGCTTATGCCTGAAACGTCGATTCTCCTGCTCCTCGGATGCTACTTAACCTGCTGTGCACCTCACTCTCGACTCCACATCTAACCAGTCATGTACCCAAAGAATCTTGTACATTTTAATAAAGTCACCTCTCATTCCTCTATATTCCAGTGAATTGTAGCCCAATCTACTCACCCTCTCCGTATAATGCAGTCCCTCCATACCAGGTATCAGCCTCATATATCTTCTCTTGTCTACCTCAATTCCAGTGTATTTGCTATTTAATAAAGTGTCCAAAATAGTTCACAGTATTCCAGTTGTGGTTCGACCAGAACCTTGTATAGTTTTAGGACAAATCTCCCTATTTTTATATTCCATTCTTTTTTTCAGCTTTATTAGTGGGACCAGAGAGTATCAGAGCAAGGCGATGATGCTGAACTTGTAGAAGATACTTGGTCGACCTCAGCTGAAGTATTGTGGACCACATTATAGGAAAGATGCAAAGCATTGGAAAGAGAGCAAAAGCAATTCATAAGAAAAGTTCCAAGCATGAGAAGCCTCAGCTATGAGATTAGACTGAAGTTGGGATTGTCCTCCCTGGAGAAAAGAAGGCAAAAGGAGATCTGATTGATTCTTTCAAAAATCATGAGCAGGCTGTAGAAAGTAGATAAGGTGAAGCTGTTTCTGTTTATGAAAGAAACAAAAATGAGAGTGCACAGATTTAAAATAATGGGCGAACGAAGCAATTAGTTAGGGTAATGCACTGCCTGGAATTATGGTGGAGGCAGGTTCAATCGATGCATTCAAGAAAACAGTGGATGGTTCTTTGGAAAGTACTGGTGTGCAAGAATATGGGAAAAGGCAAGATATTGGCATTAGATAATAAAGCAGGTGCAGGCATATTAGGCAGAATGGCTTCCTTCTGTAGTAAATCTATGATTTTCTGATTCTATTGTTACTACTTGTTGCATTAACAAGTTCTTCCTCATAATCACCCTTCAACTCTTGCTAAAATCTGCATCTCATAGCCCTCTTACAATTGGCAAACGGAACAGTTCTTTCTTTATACTAAAGCAAAATACGGTGGATACTGGAGATCTAAAACAAGAACAGAAAGTGGAGAAACACAACTTTGGCAATAAAAACCAAAATGAATCATTTTGAAACTGAAGGAGATACTTGTTATGCTGTTCATAAAAGGGAGAATTAAGCAAGTGGATCAAGGGTGCCCAGAGCAAAAGGCAAAGGGATAGCTATTGGTCATAGAGAAGTGGTATTTATTAAAAAGATAATAAGATGATAATAGCAGAAAATAGGTCAGCTGTGCTGACCACAAACATATGTAAACAAGGTATTAATGACAGGGGCAGGGGAGGGCATTATAATCAAATTGGGGGTCAGAAATCTCCAGCTCTTCTTTGGCTACCTTAAAATATTTATTTTGTTCCTCAACTTCATCAAATCTACCCTTGGTTTATTTTCAATCAATATCAAACCCAGCATCCCCAACCTAACCTTGTCGTTAAACCCCTCATCCTAGCCTAATAAATCTCCTAAACATTTCTCAAGGATCTTCACATCCTTACTAAACTGGAAATCTGTCTGACCAAGGCAACCTTCACATGAGTTTGGATAATATCAGTAGGCTAGCATTCTTCATTTTCTAACCATGCAAATATAATTACCACCTACACTATGAGCTTTGATTTTCCACAATAATCTATGACATGGCACCTTATCAAATGCCTTCTGGAAATCTAAAAATAGTACCAGCACCTGTACCCCTTTATTCACAGCTTTCTCAAAGAAGTCCAACAAATTGCTTGAACATGGTTTCCTGTTTACAAAAGCACAGATTGCACTATGATTTTAAACTTCAACATAAATTTAAAATATCTGAAGGTATGGTAAAGTAGACACTGACAACATTTTTGTGAAATACATTATCTGAAAAGATCACCGAAATAAATGTAAGCAGCAACAAAATTTGATGCCAAGAGGTCTGAATAGTGGTAGTCCACAAACCCACCAACACACTAAAACAGCAGCTAATGAACTTGAAAGACCCTAAGCAAACAACAAGCAAAACTAATATCATTTACAAAATACCATGCAAGAACTGTAACAAACACTACATTGGACAAACAGGCAGTAAACTAGCCACCAGGATACATGAACATCAACTAGTCACAAAACAACATGACCCTCTCTTACTAGTATCCTTACATACAGATAAGGAAGGACACCACTTCAACTGGGACAACACATCCATCCTAGGACAAGCCAAACAGAGACATGCACAAGAATTCCTAGAAGCATGGCATTCTGAACCGGAACTCTATCAACAAACACATTGACTTGGATCCCATTTACCACCCCTGCAAAAACAAAACAGGAAATGACATCAGCACAGAAAATGACATCACCAACCCAAGGAAACACAAACATATCAAAAGAAAGCAGGAAATGTCAACAGTACTTTGTCTGGGGGCTTACTGAAGATGTTACCTACTTTACTGAAGCTTTCAACACTTCCCTTTCCCCTGCATCCAAAACACAGAAATACTTCACACATGCTGCTTTAGATAGTGAATAAAATTTTGAATTCAAACAGAATTACATTTGAAAAGAATTCACTAGAACTTTAACCAACTACCATCATTAATATTAAGTAAAATGTAATGAAATCAAATATAAACCAACTTAGTGGCTTTGTTGTTATCTGCAAGGTAGAAGTCAGGAGGTTACAGAACACTTTCCCTGATGACTGCAGCTTCAACACAATCAGAAAGCCCAAAAATATCGATAATAAAGCAGCATATTTTATTGGCAACCTATCTACCGGCACACGAGTGTTGAGTGTGCATGCCATGCCATCTGGAAAATGTGCTGTAGCAACTCACAAAGGCTCTCCATCTTTCAAATCTACCATCTGTAACACCAAGGAGGACAAGCTATATCAGAACTTAATAATTTGCTAGTTCCCTTCCAAATCACAGACCATCTGCGGTTAGAAATATATCTCTGCTGCTTCACTGTTACCAAGTCAAAAGCCTGAAAGTGCCTTTCAAACAGCACTGTAAATGTACCTTCACCTCTTGAACTGTGAGAAGGGCAGTTCTTCACCATCTTATTCAACGTGATAAGGATTGACCTTCTTAGAAGTGTCCACATTCCAGAAATAAATATAAAAAGGAAGGCTACTCATGCATACAAGCAAAGGGATCTTACACAAAGAATAGCTACTTGCTACCAGAACTCTCCTACCACTTATCAGTTGAATTATAACTTTGAACAAGTTGCAACCTTCAGGCCAGAAAAAGTAAAATAAGAACAATGTAGAAATGTATAAACATATATGATGAAATTAGTTAAAACTTTCCAGGGGATGATAACCTTTATTTAGTGTTCCTAAAATTTTCAAGAGGTGCTTTGAAGCTATTTTTCCAATCCAATCATGTAACAAAAAATCTCAGGTTTAAAGAAATGGAGTTTCTTTTGGCTCGAGGTCATTAATGATATTTTGCTATTCAAATAAAATTAAGTATTAATGTAGCAAGGAAAATGGTTTTGCAGATGTATAAATTGAATTTAAACATTAATGTTTTAGAGCTAAGAAAACCCAGTCACCTGATTCAGCAGATCTTCCACCTTGTTCTGCCAACCTTCTTTCTCCACACTATTTTCCTGGTCCTTCAGGTGGGATAGTTGAGCCAGAGCAGACCGTTTATCTTCTTCATGTTGTTTTTCTAACTTCTCACAGAGTTTTGCATGTTGCTCCCTAAGATAAATACTTTACTTCAGTAACATAAAATACAAAAAAGGTTGGAAAAGTTAATCGTACATGAAGGCAAAAAAATATTTAGGCAGTGAGTTTTTTCAAATCATAAAGTTGGGTGATTCAATAAGGGAATAGTTAATGTTCAAAACAAAAACTCTAGTTTGTCCAAAGATAATCTCAACTCTTTCAGAAACCTAGCTTTGAGGACATAGCCGCAAATGTTATGAAATTTGATAGCTTGTCAGAGGTTTGTGAAAAGTTCATGTAACATGTTTTGAGTGTAATTCCAAACCTCAATTCTACAAATGATATATTGATATGACAATTGAAACCTTGCAATGTAACTGCAAAAAAAAGAGTTGACACAGAATAGACAAAAAAGTGATGCATGGGGTAATACTTGGGATAGAAAGCAGTGTCAAGAAATACACAAACCTTTGCACAGAGAACATGCATAGCAAAAGCAGATAGAATTCTTTCTCTCAGCTGAAACCTTATTTTTTAGGTTATAACACACTAGAGAATTAACAGCATTTATATTATTTCATGCTGAACTGTGTCATTAATTATATCACAGGTATCTCAGCCTCCAGAGGTTCTCAAAATCAGATATCAGTCTTCAGTGAATTCCATTCACTCCACAACATCAAAAAACAGCTGGGAGCACTGGATATTTCAAAGCCCCTGAAAATATTCTGGCAATGACGGTGAAGATGTGTACTCCAGAACTTGTCGTGCCCCTGGCCAAGATCTTCCAGTATAGCTAAAGCGCTGACATCTACACAACATTAACTTTTGCCCAAGTATATCTTGCACATAAAAAGCACTACAAATCCAATCCAGCCAATTACCACCTAACCAGTCTACTCTTGATAAATAGTAAAATGATGGAAGGTATCATCCACAGTGCTATCAAATAGAATACATATCGTAATAACCTGCACACTGATGTTCAGCTTGGTTCCACCACGACCACTCAGTTCTTGAACTCATTACAGCTTTGATTTTTAAAAAGGGCAAAAGAGCTGAACACCAGAGATGAGGAGAGAGTGAATGCCCTTGTCATCAAGGCTGCATTTAATAAAGTGTGGTGTTAATGAGTCCTAGCTAACATGGAGTCAATGGGAATTAAGGAAAAAAACACTCTGCTTGTTAGAATCATACCTGGCACATAGGAAGAAGGCTGTAATTGTTGGAGATCAGTCATCTAAGCTCCAAAATATCTTTGCAAGAATTCCTTTGGGAAACCACCCTAAGGCCCAAACTATCTTCAGCTGCTTCATCCATGACTTTCCATTTCTCATAAGGTTAGAAATAGGGATGTTCACTGAAGGTTGCATAATGTTCAGTACCATTTGAAACTCCTCAGATGCTAAAGCAGTCCATGTTCAAATGCATGACTGGGACAATATCCAGGCTTGGGCTGAAAAGAGGGAGAAAGTGAGGACTGCAGACGTTGGAGATTGGAGTCAAAAACTGTGGTGTTGCAAAAGCACAGCCGATCAAGCAGCACCCAAGGAGCAGGAGAGTCAAGTTTTGAGCATAAGCTCTTCATCAGGAATGTGGATAGTGTTTTTATAGGAGGTAGGGTGGAGGAGGTATTCCAGGTAGCTGTATGAGTCAGTGGGTTTGAAGTAGATGTCCGTGTAGAGTCTGTCGTCAGAAATGGAGATGGAGAGGTGACTGAGATGGTCCAGGAGAAATTGAGGTTAGGGTGAAAGGTGTTTGTGAAGTTGATGAACTATCGAACCTTCTTGTGGGAGTGAGAAGTGGCACTGATACAGTCATCGATGTAACAGAGAAAAAGATGGGGAATGGTGCTAGTGTAGCTGCAGAAGACAGACTGTTCCACATACCCGAAGAAGCAGGCATAACTGACACCCATGCGGGTGCCCATGGCTACCTCTTTGGTCTGGAGGAAGTGTAAGGATTCAAACGAGAAATTGTTGAGGGTGAGGACCAGTTCAGCCAATTGAACGAGTGTGTCGATGGAAGAGTCTGGGTTTGGTTGGTGAGAGAGGAGGCCTTGGAGACCTTCATCAGGGCGGACAGATGTGTATAGGGACTGGATGTCCCTGGTGAAAATGAGGTATTGGGAACCGAAAGTCATGGAGGAGGTAGAGGACGTGGGTGGTGTCTCGGATCTATGTGGAGAGATCCTAGACCAATGGGGAATAGGATGATGTCAATGTATGCAGAGCTAAGTTCAGTGGGGCAGGAGCAGGCTGAGATAATGGGTTCACCAGGGCAATCAGGTTCGTGAATTTTGGTTAAGAGATAGAACCTGGCGGCGTGGGGTTTCTGGACTATGAGGTTGGAGGCTGTTGGTGGGAGATCCCCTGAGGTTTTGGAAGGTCTGGGAGATGATAGTTTGATGATGAGAGGTGAAGTTGTGGTCGAGGGGACAGTAGGAGATGTCCACATGCGCCTGGCTTTGGCAGTGTAGAGGTTGGTGCATCAAGCTATCACTCCTCCCTTACTTGTCTGCTGGTTTGATGGTGAGGTTGGGGTAGTAGCGGAGGGAGTGGAAGGCTGTGCGTTTCGAGGGTGAGAAGTTGAAGTGGGTGAGTGGTAGACAGATTGAGGCAGTCAATGCCACGGTGGCAGTTGGAAATGAAAAGTTTAAAGGTGGGTAACAGACCAGCACGTGGTGTCCAAGTGGATGGAGTGTGTTGGAGGCAGGAGAAGGGGTCCTCGGAGGGTGAGCGGGAACTCTGATGGAAAAAGTAAGCATGGAGACAGAGGCAGAGGTGGCGGAAGAAAATTTCGATGCCGCAATGCATGTTGAATTCATTGATCCGGGGATGTACTGGGGTGAAGGTGAGGTCTTTACTACGGACTGATCGTTCATCCTCAGTGAGATGGGGATGGGGATGGTAAAAACACGGCAGGGCTGGGTGCTAGGACGTGGTGTGGAGCTGGAGTTGGTAGTGGGGTGGAAATGGTCTCTCGAATAGATGCGGTTATGGTACCATGAGCAACGTTACCAATGGAAGTGACGCATACCATGGGTGTCAGAGGGCAGAAGCAGTGCATTCAGTGGCATCGTGGGGGCGGATGTGATGCTTCATGTAACGTTGGCGATGTCTTCAATGGCGGCTGTATGGTCGTCAGCAGTGTTCCAGTGAGTGACATCAGTGGGGGTGAAAGTGGCTGAGGCGGTGGCTATAATCATGATACGTAGATGAAGTGTTTGGTTTTTATTTATATAATTGCATATGCTAATGAACATCAACAATATTCAAAAACATTGTCTGAATGAGGTGCACTACAGTCTACTAAAGATGTACAGAAATGCATCCTTATTTAAAAGAAAACACACTGACTACATGCAAAATTTTCTTACAACTGCTTCTGCTTCAAATAGCCTTCAATTTTCATGTGCTAGTAACCAAGGAACTCACACTTAAGTCAGGAATATCATGTGTAATATCAAGAAGCACCTTTAAAAAACTGAAAAGCATCAGTTCAAGGGAACACCACCACCTGTTGCTCCTCTCCAAACTACTCACCATTCTGACTTGGAAATCTATTGCCATTCCGTTAAAGTTGTGGAACCCCCTTCCTAACAACATTGTGGTCTACTTACACCAAGCAAATTGCAGCAGTTCAAAAAGGCAGCCCACCAACACCTTCTTCAGCAACTCTGAGTACACATGAAAAGCCCATGAGTGAATTTAAAAAGTTTTGAAACAGCAAGGTAAGGAAGGCCATAGAGGCTTAAAACCAATTGCAGCTAAGCTGGTTTAAGAGAAGCTTTTGCTCCCAAATTCATCCAAACATGAGCTCTTTATATGCTTCTAGTAATATTCTACAGTAGTAATCTCATATTTCCTTTTTGATGCACTGTTTACTTTGTGGTTCTAAGACTACTGAACAAAATGTTTTGCAAAACAATTGCTTTGGTTTTCAATACCTCCACATCTCTTAGAAATGTAAATATCAGAATCCGAACTTCAAATTCATCCCGTCTCTACACTACATTTCTAGGCCTATATTACAGGTTACGTGTTCTTTTCCTATGATCCTGATCAACGAGTGCTCCTATCTTTACTACTCTTCTACATTTCCCTGAATTTACTGCTTGGTGTCTAGTACTTTTCTATGTCCTTAAGATGTCCTTTCCTTGGCCAACATCATTGCCTTTCTCATTTATGCTTGACTGCTCAACTTGCAATTCCATTGTAGATTGCCCTTAACTTTGACATCTTTCATAAAATTTACTTTAACCATATTTAATAAAATTTCCTGATGTTACTGAAGCATTGAAAGTTACACTCCATAATGCAATAATACCTCATTTTAGAATGTTTTCAGGAACCTTTAAGATAGCTAAGAGGGCTTTAGACAGCTTATTCAAAGTTTGTGTTTGACGATATCAGTTTTAAAGGAGGTATTTTGATAGGCTATCCATGCATTCCAAATACATTCTATACATATCTACATTCTGAACATATCTACATTCTGAAATTGTAAGCATTTATGGCTCAGGATTCATCAGGAGGTTTCTGATTTATGGTAATGTGTCTCTCATCAAGCAGATTCAAAAGTCTCCGATTTTTGTTAAAGAATTGGAAACAGACTGATCATCAATATTCAAAGTTTTATTTTAAACAATACAAAGACCATATTACTCTGTTTTTGTGTTTTTTTTAAATTGTGGACTGAAATGAGAAAAGAGCCATTAGAAAAGCAGATGTTACAAGGAATGTTGCATGATTTGATGGCAAGTAACTTTATAGTCACTGTGCAAACTGTTTGCACAGCCGTAGGTTATAGCAGTGGCTGCGGATGAACTGTAGCTGAAAGTTTATGTACAAATGGAGTTTTTTTCAGCAACAAGTAGCAGATTGGCTTGTGAATTCACAGACCAATTCACAGGTCTTCTGCCTGCCAACAATTATGTAATTGATTCTCAGGTAGCTGAACAACTTAGGGCTGTGAACAAGATGTAGAGAAGCTATTCAAACCACCAGCCCAGGAGCTCATTCTGTTCTTGGCAGAAAAATGACCACTTTAAACCTGAAGACCAAGAAGCAGCACTCTGATCAGTACAAGAATTATCTCAACACATCCAGTGAACTACTGAACTGCTTTTCCAGTGTTCCCGATTCCAAAATACCTGTTTTATTGTTACCTGCTTGGTACGTGCATTTGTGTATAAAGGGGAGCCTAAAAGGGAAATTAGAGTTTTAGTTAGGAGTTGTGTGTGGACTGTTCACGTCTGTTTACCTGTAGCTAGAATCTATTGTAATAAGTAGCGGTTTTTGTTAAGTACAGAAACCTAGTCTGTGCTTTCTGTCAACCTGGGCCTAGAAGCCAGGTTAAGGGGGTGGGGGAAGGGGGGGGTCTTTGTGTACTTTTTAAGTGATTAACTGATGTGAACCAGCATTGCAGTAGATTATTCAATGAGAATATTAGAATTACCTTACAGTTGCTTTCCAGTTTTGTTCCAAATCTTTTTCCATTTTTTTCAATTTGAGTTTCTCCTGTTCTTTTGCTTCATTCAGTCTTGCTTCATAATCCTGTCTTTGCTGTTCCAATTCTCCCTATGATATACAAAAATGTAATTGTTGTTACCGTAGTAACCATTTAAAAATTACAAAAAAAGGTCACTATGACTAAGACCATTTATTTGCAAATTTAATTGTTGGCAGAGGTGTTTTACTCCAATATTTTTGTTTTGCTTCATGAATGACCATATCTTTATGATCTATGCCCCGGCATGTCTTAGTGGAATGGCTGGGATAACTTACCAAGGGCTACTAATTTTCTCTCATCTCTGGGATAACACACTGGTCCACCAATTTTACCATTTACTTTGACAGTTTGCAAATGCCAGTTGAATCACCTCTATTCAACTGAAAGGAAATATTTCACAACATGGCAAAACAGATCAAATCTTAAAGTAGGCAAATTTTAATGACTAATTTTTTACATTTAAAAAATTATTGCTGGATCAGTAACTGAATTAACCCATTTGACTAAATGTGGAATGTGGCATTCAAGATAACAGTAACAGAGCGTTAGTGTAGGTAGGATAAGGTAGACTTGGGACCAGCCTCCTTGCTTTGCCGCCATACTAAAATTACTGCATGAACATCCATCTGGCATTAGTACTCCATGCAGCAAATGGAGGAATGCATGGCGGTCAGTATCTCAACAGTGTTTCAGGCTGGAGAGCACCTGGTTAACAGCCACTCAACAGGAGACAA